>NC_065450.1:178948030-179573030 GCF_917563875.1 Diabrotica virgifera virgifera
CGAAAAATGAAGGTTCTAAGTGCAACCTAAGTGGTTGAAAAACATTGAACAAAAACAGGCTTTTTTGCCCCCTTATTTTGAATTTATTGCTATTTTACAGAAAGGGTAATAACTTAAGACATTTTAAAGCAGTCGTGTATCATACAACATTTAATTATCTTTATTTTCTTTCCGTACGACTTTGTTCCAAAATGAATCGTTTTAAAGTTATAAGCAATGTAAATAGAAAACAAATCGATTTTTTTCGAAATTTTTAAATATTTTAATTTTTTTATTAATGTTCCGGGCATATTTGAGAAGGAGCAAATGTCAATTATAATTATTGAAGTTGTCACCTCACTTTATCTGCAAAAATCCGAATGCCACTTCTCGCATCCACCTCAAAACTGATCCGGCCTAGTCTAATACTATTATAAACAAATTTACAACATCATTTTTATCAAAAAATTAATAATGAGTATCCACAAGGAAGAACTTCCTGTAATTGGCTGCATACCATTAATTACAAGTGAAATGTAATAAAAAAATTTCCTCTTGGTAAAACGTATATTAGTATAAAAAGCCCTAAAGGTCTACAAACATATAAAAAACGTTTTCGCTCTGTAACAAGCGCATCATCAGTGTTACCTAAAATAAGTATAACCATATTAATTAAAGCAAAATCTTAAAGTTAAAATGATGACCAAGGTAAAAGCAAATTTTGGTTTTACTTACAAGAACATGGTGAGCCAACCAAAAAATACAAGGTCAAAGCCTTTCAAAAAACAGACAAAAGTCTAATAAAAATAAATACATCGAAAAATCCAAAAGATGGATAAAATTCCTAAGGATGCGGCCCTAGGGCAACATATGACTCCCACACTTGGTAAGTGGGTCAAAAGGTAACTAAGCTTTGTTTTTAAACCAAGAAGAGTAGACTAAAAAGGCAGATTCACACCCAAGAAAGTCACTAGAAATATCACCAAATACATCTTCTTTTTTGATTGATCATGTCAGCCTTCGATGGTAATCCACAAAAATATTATATTATACTAATATGTCTCTAAAGAGTTCTAAAAACAACTGTATTTTATATAAAAGTAGACTAAAAATTTACAAATTAAAGGAATAACTTAAAGAAAAAACTACAAATTAAAGGAAAATACAAAAAATCGCTGATATAACTTAATTAACCTATGAAATTCCAATAGTGTCAAAATTTTATAAATGTCATTAGTGTCAAAATTGGATAATAGTGGACTTGCCTGAGGTTGGACCAATTACAAACAAGCTTTACGGCGCCGGAAATTTTAATTACTCCTCTTAGTTTAAAAATAGACTATAGGTCATTATGTTATAACATAATGACCTAGTTACCTTTTGACCCACTTATCACGTGTGGGAGTCATATGTTGCCCTAGGGCCGTATCCTTAGGAATTTTAACCATCCTTTGGATTTTTCGATGTATTTATTTATATTAGACTTTTGACTGTTTTTTGAAAGGCTTTGACCTTATATTTTTTGGTTGGTTCACCATGTTCTTGTAAGTATAATCAAACTTTGCTTTTACCTTGGTCATCATTTTAACTTTAACATTTTGCTTTAATTAATATGGTTATACTTATTTTAGGTAACTCTGATGATGCTCTTGTTACAGAGCGAAAACGTTTTGTTTATATGTTTGTAGCCCTTTAGGGTTCTTAAACTAATATACCTTTTACCAAGAGGAAATTTTTTTATTAAATTTCACTAATAATGAGTGACTCCTGCTTCTGTGCAATCAGTTACTCTATGGGGCATTAATCGAATTCAGTGGTCTATATCATATTGCGAAATACTTACCCAGATTCTTCCGCTGGCATGCAACAGGTCTTTCAAGTTTGCTAGAGGACGTGGCAATTGATTTAGGTTTCCATCTGCCATATCCAACACATATTCAATGGGTGACAAATCAGCTGATCTTGATGGCCACTCCAAAGTGTCTAAACCAGATTCTTGTATAAAATTCATGGTTTTACGGGCAATATGAGGTCTTACGTTATCCTGTTGAAAGATCGCGTTTGGAATGGTTTGTGGATAGGGATGCAAAACCGGTTTCGGTACATTATCAAGCTGTCAAAGTAACGTGTAAGAACTAGAGGTGATCTGCTTCTCAAACATATAGTAGCTCATACCAATGCTTGGTTGACTTGCTGTATGATGTTCAATAGTTAAGTCTATATTTCGTCACTCAGCTCGAAATCTTACCCTTATGCTCCATTAGAGCCCCCCAAACAAGCAAGACAACCGACAATTATGGTATGGGGTACTATATGTTTGGGAAGCACATCACATCTAGTTTTTATTAACGGTACTTTGAGAGCTAGAAGATATACTAGTGAAGTACTGCAACCGGTTCTACATCCCTATCTACAAACCATTTCCAAATGCCATCTTTCAACAGGATAACGCAGGACCTCATATTTCCTGTAAAACCATGGATATCATAAAGGAATCTAGTAAAGACACGTTGAAGTGACCATCAAGATCAGGGCCTTGATTCTAATTCAAATTTCGACTCAAAACAAGTCGCAGTCAATATGGCGACGTTGAAATGCGACTGTTCGAGCCTTGTGGATTTTAGTTGAACTAACGAAATGACGTCACAAAATAGCGACTTATCGAAATTAATAGCGACTCCAAAAAAGTGGTTGATATTATAATTTCGAGTCGAAATTATTGTGACACGGACATGAATGAATATGAATGGCCGAAAGCGAGGTTAGGTTTAGTTTAGGAGATGTGTTTTGTTTGTTTCCTGCAAGGAAAACTAAAGCAAAAGCTATTAATATGGCTGGGTTTTATGGAAATTTGCTGGTTTTGGAGGAATTAGATAGAATAGTATTAAATTAGAAATATAATAATTGAGAATCTCCACAACGTTAATTATCAGTAGTAATTGCACAAGAGCTCTAAAATTATTAAGTTTTTCCCGAGTGACACTTTGACAGTTTTAATTTCACGAGCCGAAGGCGAGTGAAATTATGTCAAAGTGTCACGAGGGCAAAAATTCTATATTAATTTTAGAGATCGAGTGCAATTTGTTGCGATTATTTCATGAATAAAACTGTTCAAAACCAAAATTTTATTATTTTTATTTATGTAATTACAAATTAGTAAGTACTGTTAAACACACAGTTGATATAAAATATTTTACGGTTGAAAGTCATCACTTTTATAACTTTTAAAATATTAATTGTCATTAATGTCACTGAATATATTTTTTCGTAGCAACGAAGGGCATCTGACGTAATATACTTAACGACGGAATATTATCAAAAATTATCACCTTAATTTGCATTTCTGTAGCTTTCTATTGGTCAGAATCTCCTATGAATGAAATAATCAACACAATGAAAGATGTAAAGTAATAATCTGGGAAAATTCGTATAAAACAAGGACAATTATGTACCAGCTATTTAATTGCTGGACATACCGGAATCAAATCTTAAGATTTCATATATTAGTAATATCGCTATGCAAAGTCCTCAGAAAGTGTGCTATTTGATTTATAAACAAAATAGCGCTCCGAAATCTTTTCAATTATTGCTCTGTAACTCAGAAGATTTTATTGTTAAACAAAAACACTCACATAAAAATTCACTGTAATTTAATTCTGCACATAGATAATTTTTTTCGATTTCCTTCGGCAGAAATTTTCCTCGAAAAATTCGGGTTTTCAAAACAAAATCTTTAATTTTCAACTCAAATTTTGGGGAAGTAATTATTATTTTTTGTTATGAGTGTCTTGAAGACATGAAAATTTGTATGTACAAAGAGGACCGGAATAAAAAGGTAATGGTCCAAAGATTGAAACCCTGTTGTTTATAACTCTGTCGCAAATTCCGGTCAAATTTGACCGGTTATACCTGTAACCACTCCTCGCAATTCAATTTTTTTTTCTTCGAAAAGGGCACAGAAGCCGTGCCCTTTTCAACAACGTTAACTTAATTTAATTTAATCTAACATTTTCTGAGGTATTCTATATGTTTATAAGCCAAAAATTTGCTTCTTTATAACATTCCTGAGACCGCTCAAATAGTCCAATTTCAATTCTGTAAAGTACGTTGAATAGGTATAGTGCTTTTTTATACGAAAATCATAGTTATTCTGGTGTATCATAATCTTTCTGGTTATTTTTTTGACCGAAATTTTTTAATTAACATTTTAATTATTACTAAACTTTGGTTAGGTTGTCGCCAGCCTCCTGATATATAATCTACTATAAAAAATCTTTCTTGTCATCAATTTATTTAATTATTGAGAAATAATTACTTCCCTAAAATTTTAATTGAGAATTGCAGATTTTTTGGGAAAACTCGGATTTTCCGAGAAAAAAATAACTTTGTGCAGAACCAAATTACGGCAAATTTTTATTTTAGTGTTTTTGGTTAAAAGGAAAAACCTTAGGTGTTACAGAGCACTAATAAAAAAAAAAGAAGATTTAGGAGTGCTCGTTTGTTTATAAATAAAATAACACACTTTCTGCGGACTTGTCATACCCCATATTACTAATATATGAAATCTTAAGATTCGATTTTAGCAATAAAATAGCTGGTAAATAACTTTTCCCAAAAATGGAAATTTTCCCAGACTATCAATAAATGTTTCGGTGGTTGCGTAGCCAATAAATTCAATAAACCGGAGCGCCAACCCAAATTTTGAGCAGTGTCAAAATGATAACGTTAATATCCCCAGTTTTAACTAATGAATGAATAAGAATCGCTATAAATTGCGACCATCATGGCGGCGTCGAAATTAAATAGCGACCTCGAAATGAATTAGAATCAGGGCCCAGCTCATTTGTCAACCATCGAACATGACATGTGTAAGATGTGGTAGGTTGAAACCTAAATCGATTATCACGTCCTTGAGCAAACTTGCATGCCATCATAGACCTGTTGCATGCCATAATATAATATAATAATATAAGATGAATCTGGATGAGTATTTCGCACTATGATATAAACCACTTATCCGATCAATGCCCCATAGACTAACTAAGTGTAGAGAAAATCAAGGAGGAGCCACTTATTAATTTTTTTGGCGAAAATGACGTTGCAAGTTTGTTTATAATGTTATAAAATAATAAGAATATTATAATGCATGGGTGCTTCTAGTGATGTGAGTGGAGAATATTTCCAAGCGAATATTCGCGAACATTGGAGAGTTTCCGAGAATATTCGCATATAAAAAATGGAAATATTCTCCTGACCGCTAATATTCCCGAAACTTTCAATCGACCAGTCTCGAGAATATTTCCGAGAACTTTTCAGAATACTTCCGAGAACTTTCCATATTTCCGAGAACTTTTTGAGAATATTTCCAAGAACTTTTAAGAATATTTCCTTTTGGACACAAGAGTCAGTGATGTAATTTGAATTTACATGGAAATAGCGCTATTTAATTCACACGGCCATCGAACCTATACCACTGCCAAGTACAAAAGGAACATTGTTTTGAACATTACCTATTTTTATATCTGCTAAAAATGCCTAAAGCTATACTAAAATCACAATAAAGGTGCACTAGAATTAAACAAACTAAGACACGTTGAATATTACGAGGAGTACTCCCGAATCATGATTTACAATTATTTATAAACTTTGCAAATCATGATTTAGGATTGGTCCTCGAGCATTTCATGTGTATTGGTTTGTTTATTTCTATTGCATCTTTATTGTGATTGTAGTATAGGTATAATGCATGGGAATATTTCAAAAGTAAAATAATAAATAAAAAGAAAAAAATTCAAAACTACAGTAAAGTTATATTATTAAAACATCTTATCATTAAAACCTTATTCTGTCTAAAAGTGCTTTACCGATGCTTATGGTAATGGAGGGAGAAAATTTAAAATGTTCACGGAATATTAAACAGAACTGTCTGGATGATGAAATATTTTGGATAAAGTTGCAAAAAGTAGCAGTTGGGCTAACACCGATTGTGAAATGGTTTAGGTACTTTATTTTAAGGCAATATGTTTAAAAAATCCCAGGTTGTCGTGGCATTTAAGGATACAGAAAATATTTTTGTCGAGAATATTGCATTACTTCCAATCAGTAAGGCAGAGGGAAAGGAATGCTTATCTAAATTAGAAAATAGAAAAAAATATCAGTGAAACCTGTGCACTATGCTGCAAACGTACTTGATTCTCCTTTAACAGGACAAAGCCTCACTGGTGAAGAACATATATTAGCTATGCAGTGTATAGACAAGATATTAACCAATCATCCCAAGTTTATTGACAAACAAGAAAACATTTTTACAGAACTAACAAAGTTCTGTGCAAAATCAGACCTTTGGTCAATGGATTTTATTTAGCTTTCTGTATAAGCTGGAGACAAGGAATGTGCACCAAAACTTCTTTAAAAGATTTGGCAATTACAATACTGGGGTTACCAGCTTCCTACTCCGAAACAGTGTAGTTATAGCACATACTTTTTCATACATAATAAAAGGAGAAATAGACTGACCATATAATAGCTCATAATGAAAAACTCCTAACAGATCATAAACATGGAAAAATGAAAGATTAAGTGAGACGGAGAGAGGCTCTTCAATATATTCTCTTCATAATAGGGTTTAGCTTGTGTGAAGGAAATTTATCTGACTCACAAGAATATACTCTTACTTTTTATTTATATATTTTATAATTATAATGCCTAAGAATTTTGTAGTTTCTTTTGTTATTAGTTAAGAAAACAGTTTCTGCTTTAATACTATATAGGAATATATATTACCTGAAGTAAGTTCCTATATAATCAATTTTGGTTTGTTTATTGTATGTTATCTTTTTTGTTTTAATATTTTTTTAAATAAAATAACTTTTTTGGTTTTAACTATAATGACTAATAACAACTATTCAGAGTATTTTTTAAATTAAGTTAAATACATTTTAAGCGTATTTTTGGACATTTAATTTTTAACAGATTTTTTCTGTGGTCTGAATACCACAACAATAAGTAAAGCTAACTACTGATTTGTATAATTTATTATAATACTTTTAAAAAAATTCAATATTTCCATAAGTTTCCGAAAGTTTCCAATATTACCGGAAAGTTTCCCGAAACTTTCCGGCGTTCGAATCTTCTCGGAAATTTTACATCACTCGGTGCTTCCATAAATAATTATTTTGAAATATATTTGTCCCTCTAGGTATCGCATTTATTTTCAGGGTCCCTCTAGGTATCATTATGTTAATATGTTAGCCTTTCAATGTAATAAAATGCATATGTTTTACAATATTTTACAATATGTTTTACAATAAAAATATTTTATCCTAGTAGACTAAAATTACTGAGTTTAGTTTAAAAACTGAATTAAAATTAAAAGCTATAGCAGGATAAGGTGGTAAAATCTGGACTCGGCTGGATTCTTATTTGGGATTGGGCACTCGAAACTACATAATAAAAATCCCTTTAGTCAAATTTTTTAGCTTCCTGGGTAGCCCTTGGGGTTTCCAATAGCAAAAATGTGATTTTTCGAAAAAAAAAATTCATGAGTGATTCTTTTTTTAAAAAATCTGAACAAATTCATGAATACCTATACATTTTCAAGTACAAAACAATCTGGATTTTTTTCAGATTTTTTGGATTGCAATTATTGAGATCAGAAACAATATTTCAATTAAAAAAATTTAGGTTATGTAATTTTTGGCACACTTCTAAATAATTATTTTTCGTGTATCGTTTTCGTTCTTTTGAATAGCAGGATTAGATTTACCTAGTTTCTCCACGGAGCATCCTCAATATTCTAAAAAAAATTCTAAAAACCCATTTTTTGTGTTTCCCCCATGTTTGTAGCACACGTCTGCATGTCAAAATATGACGGGTTTTGATAGTTTTTTTATCATTTCTAATAGCGTGACCAAGTTTGTTATTTTCAGACCAGTTTTTCAAATTTAGAATACGTTTAGGTCTGAAAATGGTAAACCTGACCCTGCTATTAGAAAAAACGGAAAAAATGTCTGAGAAATCATTATTTATTCACATATACTATATAGTTAAGATTATGAGCTAAATATATGCAAAAAAATATCAAAAAAAGGTTTCTAGAATTATGAGCATGTTATATTCTGAAAATGGCAAACCTTACCCCGCTATTAAATAAAACAAAATATATCAAAAATCGTTATTTATTGACATGCAGTTGAGTTTATGTGCTAAACACATAGAGGAAATAGGGCTGGATCCCGCGCATGAAAAAAAAGTTGATTAATAGCAAGCTGAAAATTTGTTATTAGCTTAAGGGTGTCTAGTCGGACAAACATTAATATATGGGAACACTGGAACAGGGGAAGTTTTAACTGTGGAACAGGTTAAAAATTTGGAACGGTCAGACCACGAAAACGGCACATGTATTTTGTCCGACAGAACAGACTTAAACTCTCCGAACAGAGATTAAACTCTCATGCAAAAATCAGACTGCTATTTATCACCAAATTGGCGTTTTAATGAGTGGAACATGTAGAATATGTCAAATGACAGGAATTATGACAGGTGATAAATAGCAGTCTGATTTTTGCATGAAAGTTTACTCTCTGTTCGAAGAGTTTATGTCTGTTCTGTCGGACAAAATAAATGTGCCATTTTCGTGTTCTGACCGTTCCAAATTTTTAACCTGTTCCACAATTAAAACTGCCCCTGTTACAGTGTTCCCATATATCAAAGTTTATCCGACTAGACACCCTTAAGCTATTAACAAATTTTCAGCTTGCTATTAATCAACTTTTTTTTCATACGCGGGATCCAGACCTAAAAACACAATTTGGTTTTTTCGAATTTAGAGGATGGTTCGGAGAGAAAATGACTAATCTAACCAAGCCATTCAAAACAACGAAAAAAATTTACGAAAAATAATTGTTTATAGATTTGCCAAAAATTTTGTACCTACGTAACCTACAATTTTTTTGAAAAATTCAAATATTTTATCTGGGCATAATTTTGATCAAGAAAATCAGAAAAATTTAGATTGTTTTTAAGCATGAAAATGTATGTTCTAGAATTTTTCAGACTTTTTAATGCAAAGAATTTTCCAGCAAAATATTTTTCCAAAAACACACATTTTTTGTGATAGGCGACCCATTGGGCCGCTTAGGGAGCTTAAAATTTGGCTAAGGGGGGTTTCTAAATATGTACTTTCAAGTGACCAATCCCAAATAAGAATACAGCAGACTGCAGATTTATCACCATATCCCCTTATTTATAGCCTTTATTCCATTCCACTCTGTATTTAGATATTTATGATTTATTATTATATAAAGTAAAATAATTTAAAGAAAGGAAAATTTTTATCGTTTTTATACCAAAATAAATTATTTCATTTATAAAAAATATTTATCATATTTATTATTCAGAACCAATATTTATATTGTCTTAATTGCAGATAAAATGGAATAATACCACAAGATAAAGCAGTTTTTTGTTAATGGTATATTATTATGCCTACTTTTAAATTATACGGATTGTCAAATAATTGAATCATGATATAAATAAAAGCCCCTTCCCGCGTCAGGGGTCCCGGTGAATTCGCAACTATTTGTCCCCCATCATAATTACAGGCCAACTGGCAACTCTGGCGCGCAGATAATTTTTCAATACCTCACCAACTACCTGAGAATTTTTGAGCTTTCATTTTTTAAGTAATTAGTCCATGTGGTGAGACCGCTCCAGTCTGGAAAAATTTCTGATTCGGTTTCTTTGTGTGTTCCTATTCAAAAATGTCCCCTTTAAACAAATCTGAAGGGTGCCGGGCGGAATTTTTGGAGAGAAATTGTTTAAACAATTTTTTTAAACAAATACAAAAGATCACGTTTTTGTGCTCCGGAACATATATTTTTAAGTTTTGTGGGTCATTCTAAACAAGAAAGGCATCTTTTAAATTTTCTCAAAAATTGATAGTTTTCGAGAAGCGATTTAAAATCTGAAAAATGCAAAAATCCGCATTTTCGAGGCCTAAAGACTCATATGTAAATTAGTATTTTTGAGGTTGCCAAATACTTAAATTAAAGATTAAACATTCAGCTTCAACATTCTGAAGAGTAATCGCGTCTAACTTTAATTTATACCGTTGTTTTTTTATTGTTAAATATGCGTGTTTATCCGATTTTTTGCCGGTGCGGCGAGCGCTATTTCAAAAATCTCCTATTTTCCTCCGAAAAATATTTTTTCTAGATTCTTTGGGATTCTGGATTTAGATTCTAGATTCTAAATAAAATAAGTTCCTTGTCATTTTTCTCAAAAGTTAATAGTTTTAAAGTTATAAGCGATTTAAAATCCAAATATGCGTTTTTTGGCATTTTTGGGATATTGAATAGCTTATAATTTTAAAATTATTAACTTTTGAGAAAAATGTCAGGAAGCTTATTTTATTTAGAATATCCCAAAAAATCTAGAAAAATATTTTTCGGAGGAAAATAGGAGATTTTTGAAATAGCGCTCGCCGCACCGACAAAAAAATCGGATAAACACGCATATTTAACAATTAAAAAACAACGATATATATTAATGTTAGACGCGATCACTCTTCAGAGTCTTGAAGCTAAATGTTTAGTCTTCAATTTAAGTATCTGGCAACCTCAAAAATACTAATTTAAATATGAGTTTTTAAACCTCGAAGATGCGTATTTTCGTTGATTGAAATATTGATATGGGTCCAATACCTCAATCAACGGTATTTTCGCACTTTTCAGATTTTAAATCGCCTATAACTCGAAAACTATCAAATTTTAAGAAAAATTACAAGATACCTTTCTTGTTTGAAATAACCCTAAAAACCTATAAAGATATCTTCCAGAGCAAAAAACGTGATCTTTTGTATTTGTTTAAAAATAATGTTTAAACAATTTCTGCCCAAAAATTCCTCCCGGTACCCTTAATATTTGTTTAAAGGGGCCATTTTTAAATAGGAATGCACAAAGAAATCGAATCAGAATATTTTTCAGACGGCACCGGTCTCACCACATGGACTAAATGTTGATAATCTAATACCGGTATTACAGGTATGTAGGTACCTGTATAAATTACCCTCTTTGAAGGTGGTGTAAAACGTATTCATCATTTAGGTATTGTCTGTTGGAAGAGTTACTAGAGAAAATCCAAATACATTTTGTGAAAATGGAACAAATTCTTGTAACAGATTTCTTAATGAGTGAACGTAGGTGTAAGTTATTGGTGATAAATAATAAATTTCACTTAAAGAAAGTGCTAAAAAGTGGAAAAACTTTATGGTACTGTTCTGCATCTGCAAGGCAACCTGTTATACCGACGGTAAGTTTTTTTTTAATATTTTGAGTAGTAACAAACACTTATGTTGGTTATCAACAATTTGATGTCAAAAATGCACATGTTTGCTATTTTTTGTCTACCCGTAAGAAGAAAAGCATTTAAAACAAAATTTAAGACAACCGCATTATAGTGCATGTAAAACAATTTAAACTAGGTTCTATAAATCTTGCTGTACTTAATTGTTGCTTATAAAACTATAAATTAAATCAGTTAACTAATAACTTATGTAAAAATAAAACTTCTAACTCGACATTACGTGAAATCGCCCAAAGAAATGAGTAAAAATACACGGTTTTTATGAGACTCAGTGTAACTACTAAGTTAACAATTATTATTGTTTTAATTTCTACATGGATAAAATAACAAAATTTATGTAGACCTGACCAATTTTTTCTCAAATTATTTATTTATTGACAAGTTAAACTATATTATTTATTCTATTAACAAAATAGCCGATTTTAAGAATTTTCGTCTATAAATTACAACATTTTACCAAAAAACTGAAAAAAGAACCGATTAGTTTATTGAAGTAGTTTGAACCGAAAATGAGTTAAACTAAAATAGAAGGGTCCCGGTGAATTCGTAACTATTTTAATCCCCCATCCTAATTACAGGCCAATTGGTAACTCTGACCCTCAGGTAATTTTTCGGTAACCGATCAACTACCGGTGAATTCGTAACTAAATAAAAGTATAATCTTTTAGACTTGAAATAAACATATGGGAAATATCTTTACTTTTAAATTATCAGATGGATTTAAATAATTTATCATTGCTAAACATCTAAATATTAAATTTACAATTACTTGATAAAAACAAAGCTCGTGTAGAGCTATACTTGATGGAAATAATATTTATAACACGTGTTAATTAAGCACTATAATATTGTTTCAATTATTTTATTAATATTATTTCAATTTTTGCTATTTTTAATAGGTACATATAATACAAATATAATGTTTTTAAGGAAACCAAGAAACATTCGGTTTAGAATTAACCCTTAAACGCCCAACCTTTTATAGGTTCCATGTACGCCCAAGGGTGGGTAAAAAATAACCACCTCGAAAATAGCTACTATATTTATTGAGAGTTGTTGGAAATAGATTAAACTTAAGATTCTTATGCTTAATAAACACAGCATCTTTTAAAATATTAATATAAACAATTTGCAAACCTTACAACAAAATTACAATGTACATCCAAATTAACATACCAGTAAAAGCCATTAATTCAGATTTGTCGATTTTCTCCACATTCTTCCTTTCAGCCTCCTCATTGGCAGATAATTATGTCGATAATGTAATTATACGTCGATAATTATATGGATTATGTTCCTAATAACGAAAATATATAGAGAAACCTTTAGTAACAAGTTTTACCAAGGGTGTACTTTTCATGCCCGTCCATATTTAACTAAAGATATTACTTTTATTTTCAAAAACATCGGTGAAACCAAATTAACATTCGATAAAGGGCTGTGTTTTTAACAATAAATAATTTTTGAAAAATTTTTAAACACGTAATAAATATGTTACAAGGGAATACGCATTAGGTGGATATTTTTTACCCACCCTTGGGCGTTTAAGTTTTAAGGCATTAGATTTAATCAATGGTTTCGAATTCACTTGAAGAAAGTTTTGAGTTGGCAGGTCAGGTAATAGAAAAGTTACGAATTGGCCGGTGTACATTTTGATTTGAAAATTTTTGTCATTAAAAGTTACGAGTTGGCGCCTGTCCAAATAGAATTGGAGCTTTGTTTATTAATTATTATAAACATTATTATAAACATGTATGTTTATTATAAACATAAGTTATGTTAGTATAAACATTAATGAAAGGTATACATTTGCCATAGGCCCCGTATTGGCTTAATCCGTTGCTGTTCAAATTTATTTCTTACGTTTTAACCTAACTACCTGAGGTATTCGATTTAATCCATGGTTTCGAATTCACCTGTAGAAGGTTTCGAGTTGGCAGGTTCAGGTAGTAGAAAAGTTACGAACTGACCGGTGTACATTTTAATTTGAAAATGTTTGTCATTAAAAGTTGCTATAGGTGGCGCGTGTCCCGCGTCAGTAAGCGCACCTTTGAAATTTAAAGTTCATGGGAATTAAAGTAGTACCAGATATCAAAGAGATTCATTAATATTCAGCTCTGCGGGGTGCTATTGTTGGAGGTGTGAAATTCCATAAACAAGAGATACCTGTTTTATAAATGATCTAGTGGTAGGTAAATGGCTGTGGAAAAATGACATCAAACCAGTTGTCTTGTGCACTGTCAACTGTCATTAGTAAGGAAGAATGGCAAAACGCCATAATATTTTTATTTGTACTGTACTTTAAGATAATAATAATTATTATAATACTGACTTCGTAGGTGTTCTACAATATTTTATTAATAAGCAGCATAAAAATATAATTATGTACTAAAATAAAATCTCATACAATCGACAGGTTTTGATCATTGGAAAGTGATTATGTTCCACAATAAAACCGTTATGGATATACAAAATAGATGATAAGAAAGTGTAGTATTTATAACTCTTCAAAAATATTATATTAAAAGATATATTTTTGATTAGAAGATTCTACTAGGATAGAATAAACTAAAAAGCTTTGTATGGGTCAGTATATAGTTTCAAGAGGAAAGCAGAGACTAAAACATACCTACAAGAACATAAATAATACATTACTCCAAGAAATTAACGCATCACCTTAAAATGCGCCTTTTTAGATATCTCGAATTTCGTAAACCTGTCGTCCGATTTAAGTGATTTTTTTAATAATATGTTATAGCCTTATTATTTAACAATATCGCTGTAATAATATTGTTGCTATCCAGGTAAATTGTCATTGTATACCGGGTGTACCAATCAAACTGTGTTTTTTTCTCAAAGTTTACCACGCCCTGTGGAATATTTAAGCATTTGTAAAATACTGAAATTAAAACCCAACTATAGTCTCAGGTTTTCTTAACATTCTGTTTTTGAAGTTATACTTCTTTACGGGCGTAATGACGGTGAAATTTTATATGGGAAAACCTAGCGACCGGGCGCATGCGCATTATAACTGTTTTCTGATTGGATGTTCAAATGACATGACAAAAATTATCCAATATGGCAGCTGTGGCACAGCTGTGGGACTGTGTTTGGTTATAATGTATGCTTGTTGCGTTTTAAAATTTGTAGGAAGAGAAACAACAAACAAAAAGTTAGTTAATGGTTATACTGCCTTTTTAAATAGTTTTCATATTATATTTTTGGACTTATTTACATAGAAGAGATGATTGTTGCATGCCAATGTGAAAGCTCATCAAACTGTGCCTAGTATGAGTGCCGCAGATCTCGCTTATTCAAAGCTAAAGAATCTTTCACTGGTAAGTGTTTTATAAATAGTTGATCAAATTTTGTTATGATATTTGAACATAGCCACTTTGCACGACGCAAGTGATTGCGAAATTTATTAGTCGTTATACGGGCTCCGATACCTACCTTGAACCTACCAAAATACATAAGTAGTATGTAATACTTTTTTTTACATAATTTGATTACCATCAAAATTTCTATCAATATTCACCTAATATATTGTCTTCTTACCCTATGTTTTGTTGTATTTTTTCAATTCTAAATCATTTCAATTCAAAATCAAAATAATTTTATTTACATAAGTTAAAAATGTCAAAAGGTTAATCTGTTTAGTTAGACGATCTTCGCACATAATGACAAGCTGTCTCTGTGGTGCAGTTTTAATGCGGGTGAATCCCAATACAACGCAAATACCAGCCGCGTGGTAAGTTGGTTCGAATTCCAATAGAAACTTTTATTTTTTTATTTTTTTTATACATTTTATGATTGTAAGTATATTTATTATATAATTTTATTTTCAGAAAATACGTATTTAGTTAAAAATTTTTCCGACAATTAATGTTCAGAAATCATTTGTGGCATTTTTAATGTGTTTGTGTGTCTTTTATTTTTTTATTATTTTAATTTTTGGCACTGTTTTAATAAAAATGTTTGAGAAGTATTAAGTATAAATTAATTTAATATTTAAATAAAATATAAATAAAAAGTATATTAATTTCGTTTATAATCATATAATCATATAATAGAAGTATAACTTCTTACGTGCGTACAAAGTACACACACATTCTTTTTTTGATTCGTTCGCTTATGTTCGACAATAAAAAAGTTAGTTACTTTAACAACCAGCCAGGTTTTTCATCAATACAGGATGTGCGACAAAATTTAAAGCGTAACTCAACATGAAAAAGAAATGGCAGTTTGCTTTATAAACTTATGTCCACAAATGCTTCTTTTTCGAAATACGGGGGTGTTTTTCTTACAAACTGACGATTTATTTATTGCTCTACAACTGGTTGAGATATGCAAATGAAATTTTGTGGATTTTAAGATGTAGTTATTGCGCAATTTTTGATATACAATTAAGAATTTTATATTCACCATTGGTGTGCATTTGGATAATATGACTGGTAATATGGCTAGCAAAGATCAGTTTCAACGGAACAACGGAAGGAGATCAATATAAACAAAGGCGCGAAACAAGGTGACACTATCTCACCGACACTATTTAACTTGATGTTGGAAGTAATAATAAGAAGGACAAACTTTGCAAACAAAAATATTTCTACAGATCAACTTCAACGTAGCATACGAAGATGATCTAGTCATCATTGCGACGACGACGATGACACTTATAAAAGCAGTTGAAAAATTGAATAAGAAAGCAAAAAGAATAGGGCTAGAGATAAACCACCATAAAACAAAATACATGACGATAGGGAAGGACGACACAACAAATCAGAAACATCTAATAACACAGAACCATAAATTTGAAACTCTTTTAACCTTTAGCTACTTGGGAGTTACAATAGGGAAACCCGAAAAAGAGAGAACAGTGGAAAAAATTATAAAAGCCAAAAAAACATATGGAACAAATAGAAATCTGCTGAGAACCAATACTCTAACTAAGAGAACAAAAATGAACCTTTATAAGACCTTAATAAGACCTGTTGTTACATATGGGATGGAAACGACAACGATTAACAAGAAAGAGGAAGATGCCCTTCTGAAATTTGAAAGAAAATAATAAGAACAATAACACTGGATCACAATAAAACAAGAAAGGGAGAAATACGAATGATAACAAATGCCGAAATTGAAGAACTTAAAGAGCGAAAATATAGTCAGATACATAAAATCGCTTCGCTTAGAGTGGATAGGATATATACAAAGACGCCCACAATCAGATATGTTGAGAAGAATAACTAACTGGATATCACTATGACCCAGGTGTAGAGGAATACCTAGAAGGTGGCTGGATGATATACAAGGAGACATAAGAGCAATGAATGTGAAAGCCCTTAAAGTTCAGTGCAAGGACAGGAAGAAATGGAAAAGAGTCACGAGAACAGCAAAGACACACAGCAAGCTATAAATGACAGGAGTAATCCAACTCACATAAGAATAGGATTTTTACCATCGTAGCGTTAGCTATAATCCATAGGGATTGTAATGCTTAATGAATGAATGAAAATTTTTAGATGCCGAATATCAATATTGTCAAAAAATAATAAGATGACTAAACTAAGATGAATGAATGGTCCATAATTTCTGACTAACTCCCTTTTTTAAGTTTTTATTTAAATATATTACACGCTTTTTTGTTCATTCTGCTGGTTTCTATCCACTCTTCATATCCATTTATTTCATTTACTTAACTTCAGTGTAATTAATATAATTTAAGAGTACGTTAGCTTAACAATGAGCTTAAACCTGGTTAAAACACCTGAGAAATTCTAGGAACAACACATTTATGTGATTCTATGTACCTTATTTATTAATATTATACCTAAGGGTGGGATTAAAAATGTTTTCCGCATGAACGGATCTCTGCACTAAGAACTGAAATATTTACTGCGATACAGGGTGTTTCATCTGGAAAGTAACATACGCTAACTGTAGAAAGAGGACACTTAGGCGGTCTCAAAAATACCATACTTAATGGGTCTCACTTCGTTAATAACAAAGATACTGGGTGTTTTATCTATTTTGCAATTTTTTTTACTTGGTTCATAACTTTTTAACCACATTTTAAATTTATTTGATATTTGGCACGCAAATATTCTTTAAGGTGTACAATCAATTAGTTTATTTACAATTGTAAAGAATCCAGGTACAGATTACAAAACATTGGAAAAATATTCCGACCCAAAAAAACATTAAATTCTTTTAAAATTTTTTTTTTTTTTTTTTTTTTTATTGACATCCCAATTTATTACAATCTGCCGTTTTTTACAAAGTAATAAGCATTAAATAATATTTATGTCGGCTAAACTATTGACATGTGGCGAACATACCCATTAATATGCCGCTCTTAATGTTAGTCTACTAAACTATTATTGGTTCTGGGAAAACATAAATAAGTACTACACTTTTTTTTTAGCTCACACTAAATCACTGGTCACTTTACGTTTTAACCTGCGCACTGCACACATCTGCATCAAGTTCCTTGCTAGGTGGTTTGGGTGTTCCCGCAATCGGTCCTTGTATTTTTTTATTCGATATGTAATTTCTTCCTTTACATAAGTTACCTCTGCATCTCGATGTACGGCGTTGTTGGTGATGTACCAAGGTATATTTAAAATCATCCTTAGTATTTTGGATTGGAACCTTTGTATTATTTCAATATTAGAATTTGCGGCTGTTCCCCACAGTTCTACCCCATAGGTCCAAATTGGCTTCAACACCGCTTTGTATAGGAGTAATTTATTTTGTGTTGATAACTGGGATTGTTTTCCTATTAGCCAGTATATGTCTCTCACTTTATGGCCCAATTGTTTTCGTTTGGAAAATATGTGTTTTTTCCAGGTCAGTTTTCTATCCAGGTGAATCCCAAGGTACTTTACATCGTCTTTCTGTGGTATTTGTTTGCGGTTAATACATACAGGTGGACAGGTTCCTCTACGGGTTGTAAATGTTACATGTATTGACTTTTGCTCATTTGGTTTAATTCTCCATTTTTTTAACCATTTTTCGACTTCAGTTATGTTATTTTGTAATAGTTCTGATGCGATGTTTGGATTCTTGTTGGAGCATAAGATCGCAGTATCATCTGCAAATGTAGCTGTTGTTGTGGCAGGTGATGTTGGAAGGTCGGCAGTATAGAGTAGGTACAGGACAGGACCCAGAACACTTCCCTGGGGGACACCCGCTGTTATGGGTTGAAGTTCTGATATTTCATTGTCGTATTTGACTCTAAAGCGTCTATTTGTAAGGTATGACTTTAGTAGTGTGTAATAATTTAGAGGCAAACAACTCCTCAGCTTATAGAGCAACCCCTGGTGCCATACCTTGTCAAACGCTTGTCCTATGTCTATGAATAGGGCGGAGCAATATCTGGATGCTTCGAGGTCTTTATGGATTCTGTTTACTAGTCGATGTACTTGTTGAATGGTAGAATGTTTCTGCCTGAATCCAAATTGGTGAGTTGGAATTATTCCCTCGTCTTCTAGGAGAGGTGTTAGTCTTGTTAATAAAAGTTTTTCGAACACTTTGGATAGCACGGGTAGTAGACTGATGGGCCGGTATGATTCTACCCTTTCAGGTGGTTTGCCTCGTTTTAAAATGGGTGTTATTTCGGCAACTTTCCATTGTGGCGGGAAATAGCTGATTTTCATGATTGAATTGAATAATTGTGTTAAATATGTATATCCTATTTCCGGCAGTTCTTGTAATATTTGTCCTGTGATTAGGTCGTACCCTGGAGCTTTTTTAGGGTTGGTATTGAATCTTATTGTGGCCTTTATTTCACTTTTTTTGAATCTTTTTTCTGGTAATTCTAGCTGGTATGATTCTTCAAGTGCTTGGTTTATTGTTTCCTCTTGGTTGGGGTCAGTTGTTTCATTGGGAATGAACACAGTTCTTAGGTGGTTTGCAAATGTCTCTGCTTTTTCCTTTGGTGTTTTTAACCATCCGCCCTGCTCTTTTTTTAATGGTGGTATATTGTATTGGGGTCTTTTTAATTTTCTAGTAGCCTTCCATAGGGAGTAGTTTGTTTGTTCAGTTGTATCTAGTTGTTTTATGTGTTCACTGAATTGAAGATTCTTTTCTGTTGCTATCATTTCTTTTAGCTCCTTAACAGCATTGTTCAACTGCGTTTTTGTTTGTGGCGCTCTAGTTGCTTGCCACTGTTTTCTGAGTTTTCTTTTCTGGGCTATTTTCTCTCTTATTGATAATGAAGTGTATTCATTCTTCATTTCATTGTTGCTGGGTGTTGTTGAGTCCCAGGCAGCTTGTTGTATAACTAAATTTAGGTGTTCTACTGCATATTCGATCTCCTCATTGGTCTTTAGGGAAATATTTAGTTGAAGTCGCTCCTCGACCAGTTGTTTAAAGTTGTTCCAGTTTGTTTTTCGATTATGCAATACACATGGTTTTTCCCTGTGGAGAATTTTTTTATTTAGTGTTATAACAACTGGCGAATGATCGGAAGAAAGTTCATAACATGACTCCGCATGCATATAGTTCCTGTTAATTTGTTTAGTTATGCTGAAGTCCAGAAGATCGGGTGTTTTATTTAAGTCGGTTGGCCAGTACGTTGGTTCTCGTGTTGTTACTACTTCTAGATTATCGTTGTTTATTGCTTTGTATAGCTCTCTTCCTCGGGTCGTATCTAGTCTAGAACCCCAACTCTGATGCTTGGCATTATAGTCACCGCCACAAATAAATCGGTTGCCTAGTTCGTCGAAGAACACTTTAAAGTCTTCTTTTGTTATTTTGTGCTTTGGAGGGCAATAAACCGCAGAGAAAGTAATGGGGCCTGTCCAGTCTTCTACAACTATGTTTGTGGCTTGTATGTATTCTTTTGCAAGACAAGTTGCGAGGTGATGTTTGATTGTGTTTTTAATAATGATTGCCGTGCCACCGTGGGCGGTTCCATCAGGATGCATGGTATGGTGAACTGTATAATATGGAATTTTTAAGACATTCTTTTTTGTGAAGTGCGTTTCTGATATTAATATTAGATCAATTTTATGATTTGTCAAGTATAAACTAAGTTCATGTTTATGTTGGGCTAATCCATTCGCATTCCAGATCACAAATTTTAGTTTGTCTGCCATCACTTCATCTTTGCTACGACGGTGGTAAGAAGGTTGAGCATGGTGCTCATCTGCTCCATGAGACCCTTCATCATTTGTTTTAACTCTTGTATATCAGATGGTTGTGTAGTAATTTGATTCAGTTGTTGATTATTATTTGCGACTTGGCTGTATGTAACACCTGGTACTATGTAATTTTGGTATACTCTCCTTGCACTTTCTTCGGACTCCTTCTTCCTCAGCGGTGGGTATCTTTCTTTCTGCAATTGCTTGTATACAGTGCACCCTCTGTAGTTGGCAGGGTGATTACCATTACATAAGACACATATGACATTTTCTGTTCGATGTTTCTGTGTGCATTCTTTTGTCGGGTGGTTTAACGCACATTTTACACATCTGGGTTGCCTGACACAGAAGTTCTTCGTATGTCCATATCTCTGACATCTTTGGCATTGTGCTAGATCCCTTACAGGCCTTGGTGGTTCAAATTTTACTCTTGCATTTTGTAGTGAGTCTATATTATATATATCTTTGTTGTTAGAGCTTGATTTAAGATTTACAAAAAATAATGGAAGTGGGTTTTTTGTTATTCTATGTCGTATGTTAGTGATCTGGTTCACAATATGCCCTTGGCTCAGTTCCGCCTTTACCTCTTCTAGGTTGGTTGTTGGATGTAGATGTCTTAGAACGACTCGTTTAGAACCTTGATAGTGTGGTTTTCTTTTGCTATGCTATTTAGTAGGAGGTTTAGTGGTTTTATATCTTTGACACCTGCAATAAATATTGGAGGAGGTTTTGGTATTGTACCATTTTCTTGTGTCTCTTCGTCGCCATCGGATTCTTCATTTAAAAGATTAAACCGGTTTGACGTTGACGTAGGAGGATTGAGCCAGTAGTTGTCTATTTTCATCTGTTTTAATTTGTTTTGGTAATTTTCGGGACTATTTCTGTTACGTTTTCTATTTTCTGCAATTTTCCATTCTTCATCTTGTCTGGAAGTGCTAGGTAATGTTTAGTACTTTGGTGGATAAAATTGTTGATTTCCCTCTGGTTGTACTTGTTGAGCAGTGTATACTTGTGGGTATTGTATAACTGGTGGTGGTATTTGTTGTATTGTTTGCGGTGTCATAAATGAATTAATTTGTCCTGTTTGTACGTATTGGGTGTTTGGATCGACCCAATTTATTTGACTGCTTTGCTGCATGTGCATATTAGAGGAATTAAATCCACTTGCCATTTTCTGTTTGTTATTTATATGGATATAAAGAACATCTAATTATTTTTAGCATGGTGATTAAAATTTAATTACTATATCTTGCTAATATGTTTTAAACTTACTGATTTGTCGTTATCGGGCCAGGAACTGGTTTTCGATTCACAGCGAACGATGTTCTCTTTTCGACTACTAGATAACGACTCCTTTTAAAATCCAATAAAAAATAATCTCCTGGATCACAATAAAACAAGAAAGGGAGAAATACGAATGATAACAAATGCCGAAATTGAAGAACTTAAAGAGCGAAAATATAGTCAGATACATAAAATCGCTTCGCTTAGAGTGGATAGGATATATACAAAGACGCCCACAATCAGATATGTTGAGAAGAATAACTAACTGGATATCACTATGACCCAGGTGTAGAGGAATACCTAGAAGGTGGCTGGATGATATACAAGGAGACATAAGAGCAATGAATGTGAAAGCCCTTAAAGTTCAGTGCAAGGACAGGAAGAAATGGAAAAGAGTCACGAGAACAGCAAAGACACACAGCAAGCTATAAATGACAGGAGTAGTCCAACTCACATAAGAATAGGATTTTTACCATCGTAGCGTTAGCTATAATCCATAGGGATTGTAATGCTTAATGAATGAATGAAAATTTTTAGATGCCGAATATCAATATTGTCAAAAAATAATAAGATGACTAAACTAAGATGAATGAATGGTCCATAATTTCTGACTAACTCCCTTTTTTAAGTTTTTATTTAAATATATTACACGCTTTTTTGTTCATTCTGCTGGTTTCTATCCACTCTTCATATCCATTTATTTCATTTACTTAACTTCAGTGTAATTAATATAATTTAAGAGTACGTTAGCTTAACAATGAGCTTAAACCTGGTTAAAACACCTGAGAAATTCTAGGAACAACACATTTATGTGATTCTATGTACCTTATTTATTAATATTATACCTAAGGGTGGGATTAAAAATGTTTTCCGCATGAACGGATCTCTGCACTAAGAACTGAAATATTTACTGCGATACAGGGTGTTTCATCTGGAAAGTAACATACGCTAACTGTAGAAAGAGGACACTTAGGCGGTCTCAAAAATACCATACTTAATGGGTCTCACTTCGTTAATAACAAAGATACTGGGTGTTTTATCTATTTTGCAATTTTTTTTACTTGGTTCATAACTTTTTAACCACATTTTAAATTTATTTGATATTTGGCACGCAAATATTCTTTAAGGTGTACAATCAATTAGTTTATTTACAATTGTAAAGAATCCAGGTACAGATTACAAAACATTGGAAAAATATTCCGACCCAAAAAAACATTAAATTCTTTTAAAATGGATTTTGCATTTCAAAAGAGAATGAAAAAATAAATTTAGTGGTATACTTTGAATTTTCAACCAAATGATTTTTCTAAAATCATTTTGTTGTAAAGTTGAAGTAAAATTTTGAATTTGAATTCTGAAAGTATGTGAATTGCGAGAGCTCAAAGTAAAAAATTAAAAAGTGACTTAATTTTAATTAATACCATTATTTAATCTAAATTGGTAAAATGTTAACATTTCAGTGTTTTTTTATTATGACGACAAATAATTCATAACAAATATTCACCTTGAATTAATGAATAAATTAATAATAAAGAGTCCACAAAAAACACATAACTTTATGTAATCAACGAACTATCTTAAAAACTAAAAAAAAAACAGAAAAATTTTTCTGAAAAATAATATCAAAACTATAGTAATTGTTCAAAATGGCTACCACCTTGTTACAGGCAAAGTCTTGCTCTTTTTGTTATTTGTCTGACTGACTTCCTAATCTCGTCAGAGTTATTCTTCATTTCTTGGAAGACGTTTTGAATCCGGTCAAGAAGTTCTTCCCTACTATTTATTTCCTCGTTATAAACTTTAGATTTTAGATATAAAAAGTTATTTTTTAGCAAATTTTTTCTGTTTTTTTTTAATTTTAGGATAGTTTGTTGATTAAAGTTATGTATTTTTTGTGGACTCTTTATTTATTGTTGAATAATTAAAGGTAAGTATTTGTTATGAATTATTTGTTGCTATAATAAATAAAATCGCACTGAAATGTTAATATTTCACCAATTTAAATTAAATAATGGTATTGACTAAAATTATATCACATTTTAATTTTTTTACTTCGAGCTCTCGCAATTCACATAATTTCAGAATTCAAATTCAAAATTTTACCAGAAAAATAATTTTGCCGAAAATTCAAAGTAAAGCACTAAATTTAATATTGCATACTTTTTTGAAATTAATGCAAAATCAATTTTGAAAAAATTTAATGCACAGAGTGTTTTTTTGGGTCGGAAATTGTTTCCAATATTTTTTTGATCCGGCCCTGGATTTTTTATAATTGTAAATAAATTAATTGATTGTACACCTTAAAGAATATTCGGTGTTAAATATAAAATAAATATGCATTGTGGTTAATAAGTTTTAAGTCGTATTTCAATGTTTTTCTACTTTAAGCTCTCGCAATTCGTATAGTTTCAGAATTCAAATTAAAAATTTTATCAAAAAATCATTTTGCCGAAAATTCAAAGTGTACCAATAAATTTAGTTGTTCGTCATCTTTTCAAGTGCAAAATCTATTTTAAAAAAAATTGAATGCACAGTGTGTTGTTTTTGGGTCGAAAAACGTTTTCAATATTTTTTAATCCGGACCTGGATTTTTTACAATTATAAATAAATGAACTGATTGTACACATTAAAAACAACGCCGCAATGAATTGTTACACCCGAATGTACTTTTTCGAGAGGGTGGACATCTCCCACAGGTCGGGTTGAATCAAATTGCTTGCTTGCTTGCACATTAAAAAATATTTGTGTGTCAAATATAAAATAAATATACACTGTGATTAAAAAGTTATGAACCAAATAAAATGACACAGAAGAAAGGGAACACGGACGTATTGGGAGAAGTAGGCAAAGAATACAAAATAATAATCAGAAGAAAAAATAGAAACAATATCTGGGACTTTTAATGAGGGGACAGCGATGTGAAATGCTAAGACTGATAAGACAGAAAGATAAGCGTTGGAAGGAGTATAGGAAGAATGACAGTGTCATGGTTGAAGAATTTAAGGGACTGGTTTAAATGCAGTTCTGTAGAACTCTTCAGAGCAGCTGTAAATATAGTAAAAATAGTGGTGATATCCAACCTCCGATCGAAAGACGGCACATAAAGAAGAATAATCGCATAATAAAATATATTTTTTGATTTGAAACAACTTTTGATAATAAAAATTAACGATATCGTGAAAAATAAAGGTATTGTCTTATTGATATACAGGGTGAGGCAAATAAAGGGCCTATTAGAAATATCTCGAGAACTAAAGGCAACGGAATCATGAAAATTGGAATAAAGGGGTTTTGAAGGATGATCTATTAAATGACAATATTTTCATCTCTTTACAACTTCCGGTTATACCGGAAGTTGCTATAACTTCGTTTTTTTAAATGGGACACCCTGTATATTTTTACATTTTTGGATTCTCTTCGATGTCTTCTTTCTTAAAATATGAGGTTTTGTAATATTATACAGGGTATTTTAAAAGATAATTACGTTTTTTTATTAATTTCGTAGCAAAATTTACACCCTGTAGAATTGTAGTAGTTTGACAACTAAAACTCTACTTACGTTCAAATGATTTCTAATATATTCTACTATTGTTAAGAATCATTAGTATAGCTAAATTTTTAATTTTAGTATACAGGGTTGGTCGAAACGCGGAATGAGTATTTTCTGAGTTTCCTTAAATGGAACACCCTGTATTTTAGTATTGCAATGAAGTGATATTTTATGGTACTTTTTTATTTCTTAAGCATTCCCTATACCTAACTGCTTTAATTTGTGCTTAATTGTTAATCGCACCAACAATCTTAACTAAGTATGTATTTCGATAGCTAACCCATTATTGGTAATTTTAAGCACCAGTCTGGATTAATATGTATTTATTTCTGAAAAATTACTTGGGACTGAGTATTTTCACGGCCAACCTAATAAAATTTTACGTATTTTTTGTTGCAATTAATGTTTAGCTTGAATCACCAATAACTCACAAATTAAAACAGTTAGGTATAGGGAATGCTTAAGAAATAAGAAAGTACTATAAAATATCATTTCACTACAATACAAATCTACAGGGTGTTCCATTTAAGAAAACATGGAAAATACTCATTTCGAGTTTCGACCAACCCTGTTTACTAAAATTAAAAATTTAGCTATACTAATGATTCTGAACAATAGTAGAGTATATTAAAAATCATTTGAAGGTAAGTAGAGTTTTAGATGTCAAACTACTACAATTCTACAGGGTGTGAATATTGCTACGAAATTAATAAAAAAACGTAATTATCTTTTAAAATACGATGTATAATATTACAAAACCTTATATTTTAAGAAAGAAGACATCGAAGAGAATCCAAAAATGTAAAAATATACATGGTGTCCCATTTAAAAAAACGAAGTTATAAGCAACTTCCGGTATAACCGGAAGTTGCAAAGAGATGAAAATATTTTCGTTAAATAGATCATCCTTCAAAACCCCTTTATTCCAATTTTCATGATTCTGTTGCCTTTAGTTCTCGAGATATTTCTAATAGGCCAGTTATCTGCCTCACCCTATATACTCTGGTCTAATTAGCAAAATTCATGGAAAAGTTATTTACCAGCAATTTTATTGCTGGAATCGAATTATAAGATCCTACATATTAATAATATAGGTATGCAAAGTCCGCAGATAGTGTGCTACTTTTTTTATAAACCAAATGGCGCCGACAAATCATATTTTTTCAATTATTGCTCTATAACTCCGAATATTTTAACTTTACAACAAAAACACTCAAATAAAAATTCACCGCAATTAAATTCTGCCTAGAGATATGTTTTTCATGATTTGCTCCGAAGAAAATTTTCCTCGTAAAATGCGGGTTTTCCTAACAAAAACTCTAATTTTCAAATAAAGTTTTATGTAGGTAATTATTAATCAATAATTAAATAACTCAGTGACATCAAAGCTTTCTTGGTATAGATTGTAATTACAGAAGCCGGTGAAAATTAAACAAATATTTTAGCAACAATTCAATTGTTAATTAACAATTTACGACCGCAATAATAACCAAAATAATCATGATACATTGATCAAACTTATAAAGATTATAAAGATGAGATGCTTATTTAATATTTTATCGACAAAATATAAATTTTTCTTTTTTTTTGCATAATCTTTAAATTTTGAAAAAAAAATAATTATAATACGCTGGTATTATCAGTAAAGTACAAAGAAAGGCTATTTACCAGCAATTTTATTGCTGGAATCGAATTATAAAATCCTATATATTATTAATATAGGTATGCAAAGTCCGCAGATAGTGTGCTACTTTTTTTATAAACAAAAAGGCGCCGACAAATATATTTTTTTTTCAATTATTGCTCTATAACTCCGAAGATTTTACCTTTACACCAAAAACACTCAAATAAAAATTCACCCCAATTTAATTCTACATAGAAGCATGTTTTTTCCGATTTGCTCCGATGAAAATTTTCCTCAGAAATCTCGAATTTTCTATTAAATTTTTTGGGCCAGTAATTATTTATCAATAATTATATAGCTTGATGAAATAAAAGCTTTCTTGGTATAGATTATAAATTCAGAAGCCGGTGAAAATGAAACGAATGTTTTAGTAACAATTCAATTGTTAATTAACAACTTGTTACGGTTGAAAGGTCTTTTTCTCAAAGTTCTTGTATAATTCATAATGAATATCAAATTTTGATAAGATGTATAACAAGTTGTATACCTATTAGGCCTTATTTAACATTTAAATAGTAACGGAAATAGTAAATACTATATTTTATTTTGATTGGGCTAAGTTCAAGGTTTCTGTCAGGTGCGAAATAGATAATTAATTTTGAGGCTGGTCTTCGTTGATAGCTTGAAGTAAAAGCATGGTTTTTTAAGTAAACCGATCAGACTTCGATCAAGATGTGCATATATTATCACAAATTATATTTTGGATTATTCTAAAGATTACATCAGTTTGTGGAACATCGTATGGACTTAGTTTTCCGATTCCTTGTTGGAGATTATAGAATCTAGTTTCTGTGAAAGCCTTCGTTAGCCATACATTTTTTTGCACGAAGAAAAAAACCACGTGTTTCCACCGCATAGATTTTCCAGAATTTTGTATACAGGCTGTGAATTATATGTATTTTAAATATTAGTTGGAGACCTTTGTCCGCTGAAGTCGGATATTTATTCCGATTTGATGTTTGCCGAAATGCAGTAATGAAGTTGTTGGATGCAACTTTTTCTATTGGTTGTTTGTAAGAATGTTGATGGTGTGAAGACGTTCAAGTTTTGGAACTAAAGGTTAGTGAAATTATTTACATCACTACTTTCGCGTAGAAAAGACTATTCTTTTGTTTGTTTTTTTATTTGAGAGACACTTCAACATTTCACTAGTCAATCTGTTCCTAAGATAGATAATATTTTATTACTTCATTAAAGTCATAATAAAATTATTATTCAACAGTTTTATTTTAAAATAATGTAAAGAGCTCTTAGGGAATTTAGGTACTTTAGTTGAAACCTCTTCGAGGTGACTTTTTAGCAAGTGTTTTTCTCTTTCATTTCAAACATTGTAACGATATACTTATTATATTGATGTTTATAATAAATAATATTTGTTTTGGTAATAAAGTTATATGTATTTACTATTTAATTTATAATTCTCACATATTTTTGCTGGCGCCCTGTAATTAGATATTCCTAAAATCTACTTTGAATAAATCATTTTAGGCCAGACTAAAATGATTCCTTCTTATGTTTTCTAACCCACCCCAGAGAAGTCTCAAATCTCTATGGTCTGACTTTTATTTGATGGATTCGAAACTTAGATGCTGTAGTCACTTAGATATAATAAATTTTGTGGAAGTATAGAAAACAAACGTTTTCAGTGTTTTATTGTTACATGACTTTTATTTGTTTGTTTTCTTTAAATTAACTATAGCTGTTACAGAGAAAGCGTCTTTCTTGGTAACAATATATTTTGTCGCCTTTCAACTTGGGGCCCGATTTTGTACTTTTTTGCCGGTCAGACATTTCTTTTGTTGTTCTTTTTATTTTTTGTGCTGTATGATTTTTAGTGCTAGCCTGTTTTGGTTTTCTTCGGTGTTTGCTAAATATTTATGTGTACACTAATTTCTGTTAATTACTAGTTAATTGATTAATGTTAATTGACTGGTTTATTGAAGTAAATTAATGTTGTTTCTAATGGTTGATTCTTTTATACAGATTGTCCTTGCTAATTAGTATTATTGTTTTTGATCATTAAACTAACTTAAAATCATTTCTCATTTTGCTAATTTTTCTTATATAAGTATTATTATTTTCGATCATTGAACTAACTTAAAATTATTTTCTTATCTTGCTAATTTTTCTTATACAGATTGTCTCGTATATGATTATAAATTGATCATAGGTTTAGTCTCTGCTATTTTTTTTATATTGGATAATAAAACCTGATATAGTTTAGTAACATTTTTGTTTGAGAATACATAGGGAGTTCATTTTAGGAATTAAGGTTGTTTGTTATTTTTATTTTTTTTTTGTTTTGGACAGTTTTGAACTATCTATTTGGTTAGGTATTGATTTTGCAAGTATATGTGAGAGTTAAATAGTTTTGAACAATGGAAATATATTAAATTTTTTTTGTCGAGTTTTTAAAGAAGATGCTTTTACTTTTATGATGTAATGTTGGAATTTTAAGTAAGTATAGTAAAGAATAGGTGAATTGTAGATACTTCTTTTGAACCAACGGATTTTTGTTGATCTGTGTTATTTTCTGAGTGTTAATACTAGTATCTGAAATAAAGTTTATTGATAGTATGGCTCCATCCAGATTTAAAGTTGAACATTTGCTTCCTGAAGAATTAGACTATGAGTTAAAAGTTAGAGGACTTGAGATACCATCTACTGTTGAGTTAAAAATGTCGACTTTGGGGGGAGTAATACATCAAGAAGTTACTAATAGGAGTGTCTTAGATACAACTGTTATGATGGACTTTAAGCAAGAGGAAGCCGCTATTCAGTCCACTCGTCTAGATTTAAAAGCAAATATTGATGATTTTTCTGGAAATACTAGCTCCAATAGTTATGCAAAACTCTTATCTAGGATTTCACATGTAACAGGTCGTATTTTAAGGTTAATTTGTCAGAGTGAAGAAGAAGAAATGAAGAAATCTAAATGGGTAAATGAAGTTTTTAGTTTAGAAGGTGTTTTGGTTGAAAAAACTGATAGTGAGGTACCTTTGGCTCAGTCTTCTCCTATTCCTAGAGTTAGTCAGAATCTTACCAGTCAAAAATCTTTTCCTGTGCATAAGTTGGGACTGTCTTTTTCAGGGGATGAGAAGAGTGAATCTGTGATTGACTTCTTGGAACGCCTGGAATGTCTTTGTGCATCAAGGGATATAAGTGAGACACAACTTTTCTTGTCTGCTGGTGATTTATTTGTTGGTTTAGCTTTTTTATGGTACAAGAATAATAAGTCTTTATTTCAGTCTTGGTCAGATTTAGTTCGAAATCTTAAGTCAAATTATCTGCCTTATGACTACCAGGATCACATTTTGGTTGAAATTAAGAACCGAAGACAAAAAGTAAATGAACCAGTCACCATTTTCATTAATGCTGTTCAAAATTTATGTCATAGATTGGAGACACCTTTAGAGGAAAATCAGATTGTTAGATTCATTCGTAAGAATTTGCTGCCAGAATATATCCAATCGTTGTCACTACTGGATATTGATACTGTTAGTGAGTTAACTGATAAATGTAGGCGTTTGGAAGAAGCTCAAGTTTGGATGAAAGCTTCATCGACTGTTCCTACCGATCCTATTCAAAGAGAAAATTCTCAGTTCTCTCGTTATACTGCTTCTACCTCTCGCAATCAAACTTCAAAGAACTTTATGAATGTTTCTGCTCTTAGTTCAGACATTGTTTGTTGGAATTGTAAAGGAAGTGGTCATATGGCTTCTGGTTGTTCGGCTCCTAGACGGATGTTTTGTTATGGATGTGGTCTTTCTGGTGTCATTCGTTCTCATTGTGTGAACTGTTCAAAAAACTTCAAAAAGGAGGAAATTGTGAGTTCCGGCAGTTCTCCTCAGGAAACAACAGGAATCGAAGTTACCACACCAAAACAAGGCAAAGGAAAGCAACGAAGGAACAATCAAAAATCCAAAGGAAATCCAGGACCATCTCATCAATAGGATTTTCCAGAGTTAAGAATAAGTTAGGTTCATCTAGTCAGTGTCCTGTTATGAATAGTTTAAATAGTGTTAGTAATGATAGTTCAGATTATGTTAGGACAGAAAATTTAGTCGAAAGTATTAGTAGGTCTTCTTGTGAATGGAAAAATTGGTTGAAAATTGTGAAGAATTTTGTGAAGTATGGTATCCTTTCATACCAACTAAACATAGATTCTATTGGTTTCGGTGACGCGTTAGATAATATTTGCCTTTGTCAATGTTAGATGGTCATTTTAAAGGATTAGTTGATTCAGGTTCAAATATTTCAGTCATTGGTGGGAAGTTTATTAATTTAGTTCAGGATTCTAGTTTGACTTTTAGCCCTGTAAAAGATCTATCTGTTTCTACTGCTGATGGACAGATTCAAGAAGTCTTAGGTTGTGTAGACATTTTAGTAACTTTTTCCGGTAAAAGTAAAATTGTAAAATTTTTTATGATTTCCTCTGTCAAGCATGATTTAATTTTAGGAATGGACTTTTTAAATCAATTTAAGGTTAGTATAGATTTCTCAAGGAAGAATTGTGAAATGTCATCACTATCTTTATGTATTGTGAACACTATTCAAGATTTTGGTTGCTTGAATAAGAGTCAAAAGGAACAACTTGATCAAATTGTAAATTTGTTTAAAGAAATTGGTTCTGATGATCGATTAGGGAGAACTTCACTTTTGGAACACTATATTGATACTGGTGATTCCCCTGCTTTTAAGCAGAGACAATATCCTTTATCTCATGCTATGCAAGAACATCTATTGAAAGAACTCGATCATATGTTAAAGTTGGGAATTATTGAAGAGAGTAAATCATCATACGCTTCTCCTATTTGGCTTGTTAAAAAATCTGATGATACATACCGTATTTGTTTTGATGGTAGAAAACTAAATTCAGTCACTGTTAACAAAGATGCCTTCCCACTACCTCTGATTGACACTATTCTGTCTAAACTTCGTGATGCTCGTTATATTTCGTCTATTGACTTGAAAAATGCTTTTTTTCAAATTCCATTGGAAGAAAGTTCAAAAGCTAAGACGCCTTTTGCTGTTCATGGTAAAGGACTGTACCAATTTCGTGTTATGCCCTTTGGTCTTGTGTCCGCACCCCAAACCATGTGTCGTTTGATGGACTTAGTACTAGGTCCCGCATTTGATGAATATGTTTTTTGGTATCTGGATGATATTGTGATCGTTACGCCCACTTTTGAGACTCATCTTGAAATCTTAAAGAAAGTTTTTGAAAGATTGAAAGAAGCGAACTTGACAGTTAATCTATTAAAGTGTAAGTTTTGTCGTCCTTCTTTAAAATATTTAGGATATGTTGTAGATCAGTTTGGACTCAGAACTGATCCAGATAAGGTTTCTACGATATGTGATTTCCCTGTTCCCAGGACTACTACTCAAGTGAGACGTTTCTTAGGAATGACTAATTATTATCGTCGTTTTTTAGTTAATTATGCAACTTTAGCAACCCCTATTTCTAATCTGTTGCGTGATAGGAAAAAAGGTCAGAATATTGTTTGGAATGCAGACGCTCAAATGTCCTTCGAGCAAATTAAAGTAGCTTTAACTACTGCCCCTCTGCTAAGTAGTCCTGATTTTACTAAAACTTTCTATCTCATGTGTGATGCTAGTAATGTAGGAACGGGATGTGTATTGTTCCAGATTGAGGATGGTTTGGAACACCCTATTGCTTATATGAGTAAGAAGTTCAACAAAAATAAACAAAAATTTTCAACCACTGAGAAAGAATTATTAGCTATTTTGCATGGAGTAGAACACTTTAGGTACTATTTGGATGGTCGTTTTTTCTATGCTGTGACCGATCACTCAGCACTAGTTTGGCTTAAAATTTTGAAGACTCCTTCTTCTAGGTTAGCTCGTTGGATTATTCGTCTGTCCGCTTTTGATTTTGAAGTTGTTCATCGTAAAGCTTCTGGTACTGTTGTAGCTGATGCATTGTCTAGAGTTCATGATGTCAATCTATTGGATTTGTCACAATTGAAAATTGACAAATGGTACCGTCAGATGATCAGTAATGTTATAGAGGATCCAGATAAATACCCTACTTATAAGGTTGAAAATGGCCTTCTGTACAAACATCTTTTTAATCGCTTTGATCTTCTTTCTTCTCAGTCCAACTGGAAAATAGTTGTACCAAATGCCCATCGTTCTGAAGTCATTTCTCAATTTCATGATGATCCTACTGCAAGTCATCTTGGCGTATATAAAACTTTAGCTCGTGTATCAGAGTTGTATTATTGGCCTAAGATGCGAAAAACTATTCACAATTATGTTCGTAAATGTCAAGTATGTGCTGCTTGTAAACCTTCAAATCTCCCTCAAGCTGGTTTGATGGGTTCGTATAGAAATATTAATCATCCATTTCAGATGGTGTCATGTGATCTGTTAGGTCCTTATCCTCGTTCTAAAGATGGTAACTCATTCGTGTTTGTTATTGTGGATTGGTTTACGAAATTTTCATTAGTTCAGCCTTTGTCTAAAGCTACTTCAAGAGCTGTATGTAGATTTTTAGAGAATCATGTTTTTCTTATTTTTGGAGCTCCACAAATTGTGTGTTGTGATAATGGTAAGCAATTTACCTCTACCATGTTTAAGAATCTTATGTCTAAGTATTCTGTTCAGAAAATTTTTTATAATGCGAATTTCCATCCCCAAGTTAATCACACAGAACGTGTAAACAAGTCCATCGTTACTGCTATACGTTCGTATTGTCACGAAAATCATCGTACTTGGGATGAAAACATACATCAGATAGGTCAAGCTATTCGCCTATCCAAGCATGAAATAACCGGACAAACACCATCATTTTTGGTTTTTGCTCGTCAAGTTCCAATAAGTGCAGACTTTTATGGTAAAATTCATGAAAACGCTGATAATCTATGGTCAGTTGAAAGTAAGATTCATCGTTTGGAAGATACTCAAGTCATGCCAAAGATTTTTGAAGATGTCAGAAAACGAATCAAGAACTCGTATGTAAAGTCTAAAGCTCGTTATGATTTGCGAAAAAGGAATATTCAGTTTCATGTTGGAGATGCTGTTTGGAAGAAGAATTTCCAAAAGTCCGACAAAAGTAATTATACTGCAGCTAAATTGTTGCCAAAGTATGTTCCTTGTGTAATAACTCGGGTTATTAGTCCATTAGTATATGAGCTTAAATCGCGAGATGGAACACGTCTGGGTAGATGGCATATTTCTACTTTGCGCCCAGATACTACGGGTTTTGATGACTCTGATAGTTCTGTGCATGATGGTGATAACAATAATGATAAATATGATGAGTCTTCTGACTCCTCTGTTTAGTAATAGAGTTATTGTCTTGTAAATGGTACACATTTTTCCATTTAGGTTGAATTTGTGAACCTTTATTTTTGAGTGGTTATTTTGTTTTTGTCTTTGTTGAATATATGTATTTCACTTTGTTAATTACTAATACAAACCGGATACAATGAAAGTTTAGTATGTGTTGATGTAGTTTCTATTGAAATAAGTAGTTAATGATAAGTATTATGACAAGCTTAGAACTTAGTTGTCCGTAATTTTTCAGTTCTCTTTCTATTCTGGTTTTTGTTGTTCTTTTAATTACTTACTTCTTAAGTTAATAGTTACAACTTCCATTCGTTAAGAGAATACTGAAGTCATTTTGTTGTTGCGGTCAAGTTCACGACAGTATAGTTTGGTAAAGCTGTTGAGCTTAGTCATAATTCTAATGTTAGTTTTGTTCAAACGATAAATGGTTGATTTTATGTATCCCATTTAGTTAGTTGGTGCAAAGGAATTATATTCATAATTTTGATTTACTTTGGTAGGTAAATAGAACATTAAGTTGGTGTATATGAAATTGTTGTCTGTAAATCTGTAAGATTTTCATGGAAACTTCTGCTTTCTGGCTTCCTAATTCAAGACTTTCGTGTCTTTAGCTATGATCCAGTTGTTAAGTGAAACTTCCTTAAACATTTTATAGGTGTATGGTAGTGGTCACCTTATTTGACCTATTCTATTGTACTTTTAATTGTTAGCTCTCAGTACACAATACCTTAAGTTGTGTTTTAACTTCTGATAAGTTTAAGTCAGTAAAAGATACAAAGTGTTATGGTAAACATTTCCTAACCCCAAATTTAGTTATGTATGTAGATATTTTGTTTGTAGTGACCTGATATATGTACGTATACATATATATTTTTGTAAGTTCACCGCTGTTATAAATGGTTTTGTAGGAATTTCGGTGAGAAGGATATAATATGTAGTAACTTAGGGTTGTCCTAATATATATAGATATATTTTTTTTTAATTTTGATTGGTTTTTTTTGTTAGACTTTATCTTTAGTGGTATGAATGGGTTACGAAACTGTGTCTTTAATGACAAGGAAGTTTTCAGAGTTCGACGTGGATTGTATTTGGTTGGGTAGATAGATATTCCTACGGGTCGCTATCGACTATGCTGATCAGCACTACTGCTATCTTACTAACATGGTCTCTTCTGCAGATTCGTTAGATTATTCATAGTACTTTAGTCGGAGTACCACTCAATTGTAAATTAGTAGAGTCAAAAAATTTTAGATTGGTAAATTCTATAATTTACTAGGGTTTAGTTGGGAGTACTTGGATTTGTCCTAAATTCTAGATTTGTACGTGGATTTTGTTTTGAGTACAAAGTGAATGATGTTTCTTTTGTTTGCGAAGTTCATACTGGAGTGTTGTCGGATTTTCTTTCATATGAATAGTGTATAGTGTGAGGTTTGAGTTCAGAGCCACGGCGCAATTTACATCCTGCGAGGCCGCTCTCAAAACTATCCATCGATGGATGATACTGATAGCTCTTCAGGATAGTTCTGATCTTCAAAAGTTACGGATTTCTTAGTTAGGGATATTACTAAATATTCGTATCGTATGCCTCACTTTTTTGTTTAGATCAGGTAATCAGATTTGAAAGTGATCTGAAGCACGATGCTGTATGGATGAGCGAATGATTGTAGATGAATCTGTATTGCGGTCCCGAATAAAAGGTGTGTGTTAGGAGAAATGTACGAGTATCTGCAACAGAGAGCTCAATTCTTTTGATTGGTTGGCCTAAATTTTGGTATTTGGCAATATAGAACCTTTAGTTGAAATATATTTTTTTGTTTTTGTTGCTTGTCACGATTTCTTACGAAAGGAAGAGATCTCATTAATAAATATGTGGTTCATTATTGTCTACATCAATGAGTGAATTTTTTTTTCGTTATTTTGGTTGGTAGGAAAGAGAAAAAAACCCTTTCGAGTTTTTTTTGCACGGTTTTTGGGGGAGTTGTTACGGTTGAAAGGTCTTTTTCTCAAAGTTCTTGTATAATTCATAATGAATATCAAATTTTGATAAGATGTATAACAAGTTGTATACCTATTAGGCCTTATTTAACATTTAAATAGTAACGGAAATAGTAAATACTATATTTTATTTTGATTGGGCTAAGTTCAAGGTTTCTGTCAGGTGCGAAATAGATAATTAATTTTGAGGCTGGTCTTCGTTGATAGCTTGAAGTAAAAGCATGGTTTTTTAAGTAAACCGATCAGACTTCGATCAAGATGTGCATATATTATCACAAATTATATTTTGGATTATTCTAAAGATTACATCAGTTTGTGGAACATCGTATGGACTTAGTTTTCCGATTCCTTGTTGGAGATTATAGAATCTAGTTTCTGTGAAAGCCTTCGTTAGCCATACATTTTTTTGCACGAAGAAAAAAACCACGTGTTTCCACCGCATAGATTTTCCAGAATTTTGTATACAGGCTGTGAATTATATGTATTTTAAATATTAGTTGGAGACCTTTGTCCGCTGAAGTCGGATATTTATTCCGATTTGATGTTTGCCGAAATGCAGTAATGAAGTTGTTGGATGCAACTTTTTCTATTGGTTGTTTGTAAGAATGTTGATGGTGTGAAGACGTTCAAGTTTTGGAACTAAAGGTTAGTGAAATTATTTACATCACTACTTTCGCGTAGAAAAGACTATTCTTTTGTTTGTTTTTTTATTTGAGAGACACTTCAACATCTCACTAGTCAATCTGTTCCTAAGATAGATAATATTTTATTACTTCATTAAAGTCATAATAAAATTATTATTCAACAGTTTTATTTTAAAATAATGTAAAGAGCTCTTAGGGAATTTAGGTACTTTAGTTGAAACCTCTTCGAGGTGACTTTTTAGCAAGTGTTTTTCTCTTTCATTTCAAACATTGTAACGATATACTTATTATATTGATGTTTATAATAAATAATATTTGTTTTGGTAATAAAGTTATATGTATTTACTATTTAATTTATAATTCTCACATATTTTTGCTGGCGCCCTGTAATTAGATATTCCTAAAATCTACTTTGAATAAATCATTTTAGGCCAGACTAAAATGATTCCTTCTTATGTTTTCTAACCCACCCCAGAGAAGTCTCAAATCTCTATGGTCTGACTTTTATTTGTTTGTTTTCTTTAAATTAACTATAGCTGTTACAGAGAAAGCGTCTTTCTTGGTAACAAACTTTCAGTCGCAATAACAACCAAAATAATCATGAGACATTGATCAAACTTAGAAAGATTATAAAGGTGTGATGCCTATTTAATATTTTGTCGACAAAATTTTTCATTTTTTTGCATAATCTTTAAATGTTCAAAAAAATTGTTATAAAAAAATTAACATTTCTCAGAAATTATTTATTATATTCTAATTTTATAAAATACTTAAAATGCGTATTTCATAGGTCTTGAAAATGAATGCTTTAAAAAAAATTTCCAACCATTTGCAAAAAAGTTATGATACAGCAAAGTAAATATACGATATTATCGTTGTTTATAATTTGTTTTAATTGTTTCAAAGCTTAAAAGTGAGTCTATGGTACAATCTAATTACTTACAAAGAATGTCAAAAATTAGTGCAATGGTTATATTTTAATCAAAGATTAAAATTACTTTTTTTTTGTAATTCTTAGCGCAAAAGTAGGCCTGATACAGAGCCGGAGCTAAAATGTGCACTCGAAGCGGCTGACACGCAGCATACATTATTTATAAAAGTGTACGTCTCGCGCGGCCGGTCGTCGCTCCGAGTGAAAATTTTAGCTACAGTACTGTATTATTCTACTTTCGCGCGTGTAAATTACAAAAGAATATATTTATAATCTTTAATTAAAATATAATCATTAAACTGATAATCGATATTTATTTGTAAATAATTAGCCGGTACTTTAAACTCACTTCTACGCTTTGAAAGAATTAAAAAAAATTATAAACACCGTAGTATTCGTATGTTTATTTTGCTGTTTCATAACTTTTTTGCAAATGGTTGCAAAATAGTTTTAAAACATTCATTTTCAAGATATTTGAAATGCGCATTTTAGCTATTTTTTAAAATTACAATATAATAAAAACTTTCTGAGAAACGTTAATTTGTTTATAACTATTTTTTTTAAACATTTAAAGATTATGCAAAAAATAAAAAATTTATATTTTGTCCACAAAATGTTAAATAGGCATCTCATTTTTAAAAGATTTCAAAGTTTGATCAGTGTATCGTAATTATTTTGGTTATTATTGCGACCGTAAATTATTAATTAACAATTGAATTGTTGCTAAAATATTCGTTTAATTTTCATGAGCTTCTGGAACTATAATCTAAGCCAAGACCGCTTTTAAGTCACCAAATTATTTAATTATTGGTAGATAATTACTTCTCTAAAACTTTATTTAAAAATTAAAGATTTTGTTGGGAAAACCCGCATTTTCCGAGGAAAATTTTCATCTGAGCAGATCGGGAAAGACACGTCTCTATGAAGAATTTAATCACGGTGAATTTTTATTTGGGTGTTTTTGTTGTAAAATTAAAATCTTCGGAGTTATAGAGCAATAATTGAAAAAAACACGATTTTCGGGCGCCATTTTGTTTATAAAAAAAGTAGCACACCATCTCTGGACTTTGCATACCTATATTATTAATATATAGGATCTTATAATTCGATTCCAGCAATAAAATTTCTGGTAAATAACTTTTCCCAAAAATGGCCTATTCTCCGAATAATCAGCCCAGACTAATACCTCTTATAAGATTGATAGAATGTGATATTATGACGTGGCTGAAAGTTTTTGACCATTCATAATTTTTATAAAAATTTTCTTTTTAATTAATAATAAAAACGTTTCCCATATAATATACACTGAGCAGCAAAATTAACGCACCACCTTAAAAATGGAACATTTTTGATGTCTCGAATTTCCTAAACCTGCTGTCCGATATAAGTGATTTTTTAGTACGTTATAGCTTCATTCTTTAGTAATATCGATGTAATAATATTGTTGCTAAACAGGTAAGTGTCATTGTATACCAGGTGTAACAATGATAGTGTGTTTTTTCCTCAAAGTTTGGACCACCCTGTGGAATATTCTAGTGTATATAAAATATCGAAATTAAAACTTAACTGTAGCCTTAGCCTTTATTAACATTTTGATTTTTGATTTATTGGCCTATGTTGAATAATAAAAAAGTTAGGTACTTTAACAACTAGCAACTTCCTTCACCAATTCAGGGTATTTCTAAATAAGTGCGACAAACTTTAAGGTACTAGCACACTGTAGAAAACCAAAAATAAGCTTTTTTCCCTTTATTAAAAATGAACATAAAACTTTTTTATATCATAAAACATAAAACCCGATGGCGGACAGTTAATCTCCGGATTGGGATCTCTGAAACAAAAAAATCGTACGACGTTTGAAAAAAGAAGGTTTCTTACGTGACAATTTACCACCGTTAATGAAAAATTCCGCAAAAGAAAGATTTTAAGGAAATTTGAAAAAATTTTGTAAAAAAATCGCCCGTTTTTCTTCAGTTTTTCATGGTTAAAAAATATTTGTTTTTTATTTTTTGGTCAAATCGCGGTAAATTGTCACGTAAGAAGCCTTTCTTTTTCAAATGCAGTACGATTTTTTTATTTCAGATAACCTAATCCTGAGATTAACTGTCCGCAATCATTTTTCGAGGCCTCGAATTTTGCGCCCTCTACAATATTACTGTACGTGCATAAATGAGAAAACATATTTTTTGTACTCTTTAAGGAGGGGGTATGGTTTGAAATCAACATATCAAGCACATTTTTGTGAATTTTTTTCGAAGCTATGGTAGAATTATTTTATTTTTAAATTAAATAAGCATATTAAGTACAATTCAAAGAATATGTTAGAAAAAAATTCAATCCAAAATATTGAAAAATAATCCATTGGTGACAAATTTTGACAGGCAGCTCACAAAAAAATGGATTTTGCGGTGGACATCAGAACTCGACACTCGATCATACGAAATAAAAAATTCAAAAAGATTTTATTAGCTTATGAGTTTCACGAGGTCACAACGTCGAGTTTTTTTATTTTTAGTGATTTTTGAATTTTTGGTATCGCTCAGAAATCAAAAAAATTAAATTTTTGGTAAAAATTTTGTGAAAATCAACAGATTTATTATTGTTGAACAAAAAATAAGCAAAAAAAGAAAAATATCTCGACGTTGTTACCTCATGAAATGTCTAAAGAAAATCTGTGCAAAATATTAGGTAGATCGGCCTAGTAGTTTTTCAGTTACAATGTCCACCGCATTTGAAAAAGCAGTTTTGAGAAAAATGCGTTTAAAGTTTAAAATAATCTACAAAAGAGAAGGCGAACAATTGTTTAACGTTTCTCACTACGCTCAAGCGTGCTGGCGCGAAGTCGCGGCAAAGTGAGTCGAAGGTAGGGATATTCAACACCCTGTATCTCTGGTAATTTTACTCCGATTATTTTGAAATTTTCAGAGTGTATTCTTGAAAGTATGCACTTTTATTTGAAATAATAAAAAAAAATTAAATATTTCAAACCATACCCCCCCCCCTTAAGAGTTAGGTATTAATATGTAAAAAGTTTTATTTTCATTTCTAAAAAAGGTTCTGAGAAAAAAACTATTGAAAAAAATTATTATTTTCGTTCTTCTAAAGTGAACTAGTACCTTAAGGGATAATTCTGCATGAAAAAATAATGACCGTTTGCTTTATAAACATATGTCCGCAAATGCTTCGTTTCCGAGATACGGGATGTTGAATTTTTTCTTACAAACTGATGATTTATTTATTGCTCTAATTTTAAGAGGTAGTTATTGTGCATTTCTTGACATACAACCCGCGAGTAGTCGCGCCGTTAGATAGAATCTCACATTTTATCCTTTTTGCGGTAACTAGGTGAAAAATTTTGCAATTTTGAAAAAATTTCGTAAGTGCCTCGACGAAGGGTGTAGTAATGCGTAGGTATTTTTCTTCTTCTTCTTCTTCTTCTTCTTCTTCTTCTTCTTCTTCTTCTTTTTGTGAAATTTGTGGCTTTGGGGAGAGCCAATTAGCTTTAATAATTGTTAGAAATAATAGTAACAAACATAGTAAGTAAATAAAAATACTATAAAATAAAAATTTGTTGTAAATTCGTATTTAAATTCGTATTGTGAGATCAATAGTGGAGTCACTGAAGGTGGATATGAGCTATTACCTCCGATTTCGTTGAACTTCCATCGATTTGCATGAGAATTGGTGAGTGGTTAGAGGATATCTCAAGGAACAAAGATGACATGGTGCCAACTTGCGCTTTTACCCTGGGGGTGGATGCCACCCCTTCTCGGGGATGAAAATTATTTTATTAAAATTAACCCCATAATTCGATAGAGGGAGAAATTTCAAGCAAAATTTGTTATATAAAGTTATTAAAATAAATCAAAACTTTTTGAGTTATTAAAGATCAAAGATTTTAAGTTTTCTTGAAAAAAATGCATGTTTTTAACCAATTTTTCATCAATAACTCAAAAAATGGAATAAACCCCTTGGAATAAATGTATATTTTTTTCGGCGAGTAAAAAACTCAGTATTCAAGCTAAAATAACGGGAAATTGATGCATTTTATAACATAAACTTATTAAATATTTGTTAAAGTACTTAAAAATATCTATTAAATAAGCCCCCGAATATGTTGACAGTGTTAAAATTTATGCTCCAAAATTTTTTCAAAATTCATCTTTTAAAAATTTTTCCAAAAAATGTTATTGTTTTTTTTTTAATAACTCCGTTCGTGTTTACGATATCAGGTTCATCTAAAAACTGTTTCAAAGTTAATTCCAAGTTCTATTTAAGCACGTTGAACCTAATCTTTTAAACCCCTTACTTTTTTAAAAATAAAAGGTTAAATAACCCCGGTTGCATGGTTCCCACAGCAAAATTTAAGATTTAAACGTTTCTATCTCGGTTATTTTTTACCCTATAGAAATAGTAAAACAGGTAAAATATTTAGCACAGAAAAAACTAAATTTGGTTATATATAATTTTTCACGTATATTGAGTATTTTTGGAGTTATTATCAAAAGAATATGAGAATTACAATAATTTTAAAAATTATGATTTTTTTAAATTATATATTTTTTTCAAAAATATGCATTCTAAACCGGTCAAAATTATCGAACACATTACTTATGCTAATATAAAGAAGTTCTTGTAAGGATTACTATAAATTTTAATTTTTGTGTAAATCGCGTATGTTTTATTTTTCACTTTTTCCTAAAAAATTCGAAACGGTTCTTTTATTCTCATTATAACTTGCTTAATTTTGACGCTATTACCTTGTTCTGAAGCTCATTTGATAGGTACTCCGAAGTACTTTGGCAAATGTTTAGCAGTAATATTTTATACATTGTATCGTTTTCCCGTTATTTAAGCTTGAATATTTAGATTTGAGTACTCGTCGAAAAAAATACACATTCAATTGCCAATAACTCACTTTGAAATAACATTAGTTTAGTTCTTTATGTGAGGAATGTATTCAATTTTTTATTATTTTCAATTTCAGTAATAATAACTTTTTTGTAAAAGCTTATAATTTTTTATTTATACGTGAAAAACCGATTTAAAACATGCATTTTTTTAACGAAAAAATAAAATCTTTGGTCTTTAATAACTCAAAAAGTGTTGATTTATTTTAATAAATATATATATAACAAATTTTGCTTATAATTTGTCCCTCTATCGATTTATGGTATTATTTTTAATAAAATAATTTTTACCTCCGAGAAGGGGTGGCATCCAACCCTAGGGTAAAAGCGCAAGATGGCTTCATGTCACCTTTGTTCCTTGAGGTATCCTCTAATTATTCACCAATTTTCATGAAAATCGATGGAGGTTTAACGAAATCGGAAGTGAAAACCTTCAGTGACTGCACTACAAATCTAACACCCGACTATTCACGTTACAGAAGTGAGCGCGACTACTCCCGGGTTAAGAATTTTTTATTCACCATTGGAGTGCATACGGGTCAAATTACCTGGTCATATTGCCCGTATGCACTCCAATGGTGAATAAAAAATTCTTAATTGTATGTCAAGAAATGCACAATAACTACCTCTTAAAACCTACTAAATTTCATTTGCATATCTCAACCGGTTTTGGAACAATAAATAAATCATCAGTTTGCAAGAAAAAATTCAACATTCCGTAACTGGGAAACGAAGCATTTGCGGACATATGTTTATAAAGCAAACGGTCATTATTTTTTCTTGCAGAATTACACCTTAAGGTCTGTCGCACTTATTTAGAAACACCCTGGATTAATGAAGAACTTTGCTAGTTGTTAAAGTACCTACCTTTTTTATTATCCAACATAAGCGAATGAATCAAAAAGCGAAATGTTAAGAAAGCCTAAGGCTACAGTTTTGTTTTAATTTCAATATTTTTTATACGCTGGAATATTTCACAGGGTGTTCCGAACTTTGAGGAAAAAACACACTATCATTGTTACACCCGGTATACAATTACACTTACATGTTTAGCAACAATATGATAACATCGATTTCTTGAATAAAAAAAGCTACATCCTAAAAAACTGCTCAAATTGGAAAACAAGTTTAGAAAATTCGAGATATCACACATGTTCGATATGTTAGTAGTCTGTTCTTTAACGGTAAAATATTGCAAAACCTCTAAATTTTAAAGAACCGCTTGGATTGACATGAAATTTGGCATACACATAGCTAACAAGTCAAAGAAAAAAAGTGATATCGTGCCGATATGTGCTTTTGCTCTGGGGGTGGTTTTCACCCCCTCTTGGGGGTGAAAAAATATTCGTCCAAAGAAAATCAGGAAATATATAAACTGGCGAATTTTAAATAACTTTTGTTGTGTAGAGCTTTTTTACTAAGTCAATACTTTTCGAGTTATTTGGCAGTGAATATGTTCATTTTTTCAACAAAATAACCACGCTTTTAGACGGTTTCTCGCAAATAACTCGAATAGTAGGTATTTTGTCGAAAAAATATTCTTAGCAAAAATATAGCCTGTACAAAATTTTTCAAAATGGTGTATATATCACGTCTCTACACCTAGTAGAAGCAGAGTTATAGCTAATGAAAAATAGGTTCATATTCGTCAAATTCCAAATGGAATATTTTAACGTGAAATAACCAAAAATGAAGCACATTTCGGGGAAAACTCATTATAACTTATTTAAAGTGTTTAAAAAAAGCTTCATTTTTGTTTTATAAAAAAATTCTAGCATCAAAATTAAACAAGTTACGCTCAAAATAATGTTAGTCCCTTTTGGTTTTGTTAAAAACATCGAGAAAATCACCCCCTAATTAGTATCTTAAATGAACTTAATCGTTACGAATTCACAAGTTTCTTGACCCGTGTATATATTGTTTATATGATCTGTAAGTTTCATCGGTTCAAAGTCCTTATTATTGAAAGGGCTGTGGTTAAAAGGGGTTGAACGAGTCACTGATCACGAATGTATGCAAATTTAGAAACACCAAATCTAAATCAATTTTTGTCTAACAGAAAAACAAAAAAATACATGATATTTAGAAAAGCAAATCTGACTTTTTTGGTTTCTCGAGATTTTTGGTATCTCTAACAATTTTTAAGTTATTTTGAAAAAATCATATTTTTCAAAATTTAAATTTTTAAAAATTTTACTTTGAAACCAATTTTTTTCAAAAATAAGGACGGACTTTGAGTCGATGAAACTTACAGGTCATATAAACACAACATAAGAGAAATAATTTATGGAGCGGTAACGATTAATTTAATTCAAGTTGCTAATTAGGGGGTGGTCTTCCCGATTTTTTTTTTGCAAAAACAAAAGGGAGCAACTTTATTTTGAGCGTAACTTGCTTAAATTTAATGCTAGAAAATTTTTGTAAAAACAGAAATAAAGCTTTTTTTAAACACTTTAAAAAATTTAAAATAGGTTCTCCCCAAAAAGTGTTTAATTTTTTGGATATTTCACGTCGAAATATTCTATTTGAAATTTGGTGAATATGAATCTATTTTTCATTGGCTGTAACTCTGGTTCTGCGAGATTCAGAGACCTACCCTGGACACAATTTTTTTTACTTTTTTATAGGCTATATCTTTACTAAAAACGTTTTTTTTTTTCGACAAAATGCTTACTTTTTGAGTTATTTGCGTAAAACCGTCTAAAAATGTGGTTATTTTGTTGAAAAATGGACATATTCACTTGCAAATAACTCGAAAAGTGTTGACTTGGCGAAAAAGCTCTATAGAACAAAAGTTACTTAAAATTAGTCAGTTTACCCATTTCCGGACTTAGTTTGGATATATATTTTTTCATCCACAAGAGGGGGTGAAAGTCACCCCCAGGGCAAAAGCACACATCGGCACAATATCACTTTTTTTCTTTGACATGTAAGCTATACTTATGCCAAATTTCATGTCAATCCAAGCTGTTCTTTAAAATTTAGAGCAAAAACCGTGAAAGAATGGACTATAGGTGGTGCGTTAATTTTGCTGTTTAGTGTAGAAGAAGTATATTATAAAGAAAAGAACAAAAATAATAAATATAAGAAAACGTATTCAAAATAATTTTGACATCAGAACAAACAGCCAAATAAAATGTTTTCTTAACGGAATATAGAAATTGTTAACTTACCTTTGAAAATGTGGTGATAAAATGATTTTTAAGAAAAAAGTTGAATCGTATTAAGGAAGTTGTAGGATTACTGATATATCCCACTTAATTAGAACGAACATAACCGTTAATAATGCAAAAATTGATAAAAACGAAATATGATTACAGAAAAAGAAATCTGTATATTTATCAGTGCAGTTTAAAAAAATCAGTGTATTATTGTTTATGTTTGAATTATTCGTAAAATAATTCAAAGGACGATGTCAGGAATAACTTCTACTAAAATGTAACTAAAAGCTTACTTTTAAAAACCTATTTTTACATTAAATAATGCAATTGCAAAAAACGGCCATTTTGGACTTTTCGCTGGCTGTTTTGCAATAAAAAATTAACGAAATTAAACATGCCATAGCTCATGCTGTAGGTTTTTTAATTTACTACAAATTTCTGTTTAAAAGTTTTTCTCTAAAATTAATATCCTAAGCAAAAAAAATTAAAAATCTATAAAAATTGCAAATTTAACAAATGAAAAATGTCATAAATAAAAAAGCTCCTAAAATTTTTTGTTACATTTTAGTAGAAGTAATTCTTGGCAACGTCCTTTACAACACCTGATAATAGGTTTCAACAATTCCTGAATTATAACACGTTTTTTCACCTACAGCCTGGGGTAATATATGATTATCTCTGAACGAACTAAAAATCGGCCTGCCAGTATCGATTCACAACGAAATAACGTGATGCAACGGATGACGTTGCGACATCTGCTTAAGAGAAGCGAAAATTTTATTTTTAATAAAATTAAAATATGTAATATCAAAAATAAAACTTTATGAGACTAATTTTCTGGTAACATCTTCGTGGTTTCTAAAATTTGGAAACCAATGAATTGCTGGATCAAAGAAAGCTAATAATCGAAGCAATACAGCACTGAAACTCCGAAAAAAAAAAACGACGACACGGATCTTAATAGATATTTTTGCATTCGATTCGCGAATGGGCCGGAAATCTTTGTGTCCCCTAGCCAGGAGATAATATTGAAAAATTGCATACAAACAATGCATTCTTAAAGTGCATCTGAAACAGACAATAAAAAAAATTCAGAACTCATCAATTATTGGCAAAAATGAGTTCAATTTTGTTACTCGGGGTATTTTTGGGGTCGCTGAAAACGAATATGACGTCGTCAGTGAACTCCGGAGTACCTCGTGCCCATGATACCTACTGTTTACTCGTCTTGTGGAGTTTTCGGCAAATTCATTAGAAATTAGTCAAAAATCGTTGCTCGGGCGGCTTTTGGGGTCGCTAACGACGAATATGACATCGAAAGTGCTCTCCGGAGTACCTGGTGCCCAGGGTACCTACCGTTTACATCGTCTTTTGGAGTTTTCGGGAAATCTATTAAAAAATTAGTCAAAAATCATTACTCGGCGGTTCTTGGGGCCTCTGACAACGAATATGATATTGAAAGTGATTTTCGGAGTACTTGATGCCCAGGGTACCTATTGTTTTCCTCTCTTGTGGAGTTTTCGGCAAATTCGTTAAAAATTAGTCAAAAATCGTTACTTGGGAGTTTTTGGGATCTCTAACGACAAATATGACATCGGAAGTGTCTCAGAGTGCCTGGTGCCCAGGGTACCTACTGTTTACCTCGTCTTGTGGAGTTTTGGGCAAAAAAATATTTAAACAATTAGTCAAAAATTATTACTCGGGATGTTTTTGGGGTCGCTAACGACGAATATGACAACGAAAGTGATCTCCGGGGTACCTGGTACCCAGGGTACCTACTGTTTATCTCGTGACTAATAATTGTTGACAAATTTTTAATGAATTTGCCGAAAACCCCAGAAGACGAGGTAAGCAGTAGGTACCCTGGGCACCACGTACTCTGTTCCAAGGTCTGTTCCGAAGACATATTTGTCGTCAGAGATCCCAAAATCACCTGAGTAATAAATTTTGATTAATTTTTAATGAATTTGCTGATAACTCCAGAAAACCAGGTAAGCAGTAGGTACCCTGGGTACCAGGTACTTCGTAGATTACTTCCGATGTCATATTCGTCGTCAGCAACCCAAAAAAAACCGTCTAACGATTTTTGACTAATTTCTTAATGAATTTGTCGAAAACTCCAGAAGAAGAGGTAAACAGTAGGTACCCTGGGCACCAGGTACTCCGGAGATTACTTCTGATGTCATATTCGTCGTCAGCAACCCAAAAAAAAACCGTCGAATGATTTTTGACTAATTTCTTAATGAATTTGTCGAAAACTCCAGAAGAAGAGGTAAACAGTAGGTACCCTGGGCACCAGGTACTCCGGAGATTACTTACGATATCATATTCGTTTTCAGCGACCCCAAAAACTCACTAGTAACAAAATTGAACTCATTTCCGCCGATAATTGACGAGTTCTGAATTTTTTTTTATTGTCTGTTTCAGATGCACTTTAAGAATGCATTGTTTGTATGCAGTTCTTCAATATTATCTCATGGCTAGGGGTCACAAAGTTTCCTGACGCATTCACGAATCGAATACAAGAAGAATTATTAAGATCAGTCTTGTCGGTTTTTTTTTTCGGAGGTTAGGCCGATTTTAGTGCTTTATTGCTTCGCCTATAAGTGAGATCTAAAAGTTGCATCTCACTTTTCGCGTGTCGAGCGCGGTAAAATTTCAAAGAAAAATGGTCCCACATACTCAGTTAGGATTAAAGTTAGTTTCAATAACTAACTATTATACTCGATTTTCTCCATTAACTCGTCGAACTCTGTCGAAAATATCGACAGAATGAAACAATTGTAACTATAAGGCAAGCTGCACACCAACGAAACATGAAACGAAAAACATGAAACATGAAACGTAAAACACGTTTCATGAAAATTAAACACGGCTAAACAAATCTTGAAGTCCGCCTACCAATGAAACGAGTGTGATTCATGCTCATAACACATTTTTATTTTCGGAAAGTTTCATAAATGGCCGGACGTCTATTTGTTTAGCAGTGTTTTATTTCCATGAAACGTGATTTACGTTTCATGTTTCTTTGATGTGCGGCCTGCCTAAGAGGCGAAACGAACAAAAAATTCATAAAACTACTTACCCAAAAAATTTATTTCTAGTCTGAAAAATAAAGAGTTATCATTAATTAAATAGTCATTAAAATTCACTTTAACAAGAGATTGTTTCTGTAATTTCGAATGATGTGTTCATATAAAAAACTTATAATTATTATTCCACTATTCACTCCTATATGAATTATTAGTTAAACAACTGAAAATACAATTATGTTGTAACAGAACCGTAAGGAATGATTTTAATCTTCCCAAGGCTATATTCACATACATAGTTGAATTGCAAAAAAAAGCAATCAGTTATACATATTTATTGTCGAAGTTAATTTTTTCGGTTTAAATAATTCAGTGTCTGTGTTGATGAATTTTACATAAGATGAGGTTATTCTAGTTAAAAATATCATTGTTGACGTCATATTTTTTATTATGTGCTCCGTAAATTAATTAGTCTGGGCTGATTATCGGAGAATAGGCCATTTTTGGGAAAAGTTATTTACCAGCAATTTTATTGCTGGAATCGAATTATAAGATCCTATATATTAATAATATAGGTATGCAAAGTCCTCAGATAGTGTGCTACTTTTTTTATAAACAAAATGGCGCACGAAAATCGTGTTTTTTTCAATTATTGCTCTATAACTCCGAAGATTTTAACTTTACAACAAAAACACCAAAATAAAAATTCACCGTGATTAAATCCTGCATAGAGACGCGTTTCTCACGATCTGCTCCGACGAAAATTTTCCTCGGAAAATGCGGGTTTTCCCAACAAAATCTTTAATTTTCAAATAAAGTTTTAGATAAGTAATTATCTACCAATAATTAAATAATTTTGTGACTTAAAAGCCTTTTTGGTTTAGATTATAGTTACAGAAGCTGATGAAAATTAAACTAATATTTTAGCAACAATTCAATTGTTAATTAATAATTTACGGTCGCAATAATAACCAAAATAATTATGATACAGTGATCAAGCTTTGAAATCTTATAAAGATGAGATGCCTATTTAATATTTTGTCGACAAAATATGAATTTTTTATTTTTTTGCATAATCTTTAAATGTTTAAAAAAATAGTTATAAACAAATTAACGTTTCTCAAAAAGTTTTTATTATGTTATAATTTTAAAAAATAGCTAAAATGCGAATTTTAAATATCTTTAAAATAAATGCATTAAAACTTTTTTGCAATCATTTGTAAAAAAGTTATGAAACAGCAAAGTAAACATACGATTACTACTGTGTTTATAATATTTTTTAATTCTTTCAAAGCGTAGAAGTGAGTTTAAAGTACAAGCTAATTATTTGCAAAAAAATGTCGATTATCAGTTTAATAGTTATATTTTAATTAAAGATTATAAATATATTTTTTTGTAATTTACACGCGCGAAAGTAGAGTAACACAGTATGGTAGCTAAAATTTTCACTCGGAGCGACGACCGGCCGCGTGATGTACACTTTTAATAAATAATGCATGCTGCGTGTCAGTCGCTTCGAGTGAATATTTTAGCTCCGACTCTGTATCACGCCTACGTTTGCGCTAAAAATTACAAAAAAAAAGTAATTTTAATCTTTGATTAAAATATAACCATTGCACTAATTTTTGACATTCTTTGTGAGTAATTAGGTTGTACCATAGACTAACTTTTAAGCTTTGAAACAAGTAAAACAAATTATAAACAACGGAGATTTGGTATATTTACTTTGTGTTTCATACCTTTTTTGCAAATGGTTGGAAAATTTTTTTAAAGCATTCATTTTCAAGACCTATGAAATACGCATTTTAAGTATTTTTTTTTAATTAGAATATAATAAACAATTTCTGAGAAATCTTAAGTTGTTTATAGCAATTTTTTTTAAACATTTAAAGATTATGCAAAAAAATGAAAAATTTATATTTTGTCGACAAAATATTAAATAGGCATCACACATTTATAATCTTTTCAAGTTTGATCAATGTCTCATGATTATTTTGGTTGTTATTGCGACTGTAAATTGTTGATTAACAATTGAATTGTTGCTAAAATATTCGTTTTATTTTCACCGGCTTCTGAATTTATAATCTATAACAAGAAAGCTTTTATTTCTCTAAGCTATATAATTATTGATAAATAATTACTGGTCCAAAAAATTTATTTGAAAATTCGAGATTTTGTTGGAAAACCCACGTTTTCCGAGGAAAATTTTCGTCGGAGCAAATCGGGAAAAAAATGACTCTATGCAGAATTAAATTGGGGTGAATTTTTATTTGAGTGTTTTTGGTGTAAAGTTAAAATCTTCGGAGTTTTAGGGCAATAATTGAAAAAAATACGATTTGTCGGCGCCATTTTGTTTATAAAAAAAGTAGCACACTATATGCGAACTTTATATACCTATATTAATAATATATAGGATCTTATAATTCGATTCCAACAATAAAATTGCTGGTAAATAACCTTTCTTTGTACTTTACTAATTAGACCAGCGTATTATAACTATTTTTTTTTTCAAAATTGAAAGATTATGCAAAAAAAAAGAAAAATTTATATTTTGTCAATAAAATATTAAATAAGCATCTCATCTTTATAATCTTTATAAGTTTGATCAATGTATCATGATTATTTTGGTTATTATTGCGATCGTAATTTGTTAATTAATAATTGAATTGTTGCTAAAATATTCGTTTAATTTTCACCGGCTTCTGGAATTACAATCTATACCAGGAAAGCTTTGATGTTACTAAGCTATTTAATTATTGATTAATAATTACTTACCTAAAACTTTATTTGAAAATTAGAGTTTTTGTTAGGAAAACCCGCATTTTCCGAGGAAAATTTTCTTCGTAGCAAATCGTGAAAAACATATCTCTATGCAGAGTTTAATTGCGGTGAATTTGTATTAAAGTGTTTTGGTTGTAAAGTTATAATCTTCGGAGTTATAGAGCTATAATTGAAAAAATACGATTTGTCGGCGCCATTTTGTTTATAAAACAAAGTAGCACACTATCTGCGGACTTTGCATACCTATATTATTAATATTTAGGATCTTATAATTCGATTTCAGCAATAAAATTGCTGGTAAATAACTTTTCTATGAATTTTGCTAATTAGCCCAGAGTAAATAGACTGTATGAAAAAATGAGCAACTACAACAACGAAATAAAATACTACAAATCCCTAAATTGTAGCCGTTAAGAATTTAATCCAAGGATAAAAAGTTATAGAGGTATTAACTATCAAATTATACATGAGCATGACAATAATATACAAAAGATGGACACAATATTTCAGGGATCATCCCAATGGAAATTATTTTGAAGAAGGCGACAACATAGAAAATCAACATTTGAAATGTACAAGGAAGGCGCTGAGCAATATTTGGCAGAAATTCAGAAACTAATAGTATCTACTTATATGGCACAACGAACTGATACCATAGAAGTGGCTATAAGGAATAATAAAAGGATACCCGCTGCATAAACGGTGATAATCTTCATTGGCAGAATTATAGGAGCTTTACTCTTAAGGGCCCTATTCACATGCGTATTTTTCCGGCGGATATGTACGGCGGACAGATACTCCGGACAGATCTTCATGTGTGTATCCGGGCGTACGCCGTACGGGGGTACTTGCTCGCCGTCTGTGGTTCAAGACGACGACCACAGACAGCGAGCCAGACATATACGCATGTGTGTGAACGTTTCAAAGATTTGTTCGCCGGATGAGTTAAATTTGTGTCAATTTTCATTCTATCCACGGTAGTGGGTGTGTATACCCTATTCCACGAACATACGCCTGTTTTGGATTACTTCGACAACGAATATTTTACTGTGCAAAATAAGAAGAACGAAAGTAGATTGCAAATTACATTGTTGGTTATTGGAATAATTATTAGCGCCATTTACTTTCGTACTTCTTATGTTGCACAGTAAAATATTCGTTGTCGAAGTAATCCAAAACAGGCGTATGTTCGTGGAATGGCCCATATTTATATTACATTAAAATGACATTTTCGGATAATAAAGTATTTTTGGAAAATTTTATTTCGTTATATAAGTTGAAGCCATGCTTGTGGAATGTAAAAAGTAAAGAATATCCTAACAGGCAACTGCGAAACAACGCATATGAAGAATTAGTGGAAAGATGACAGGAAATTTTTCCAGATGCAGATATAAAGTATGTAAGAAAGAAAATAGATTCCTTGCGTGCTGGATTTCGACGTGAGTTAAGACAAATGAGGAAGAGTAAGAGAACTGTGTCATCTACGGACAGTATTTATGCCATAAATATTTCCCAACAAGTTTCAGGTATTATTTGTCCAAGAAGCTGTGGGGAGATTGCACAACTGAATTTTAAATCTTCACCACTTCGTCCAGTTGTTAAGTATCGTAGCGTGGTGATTAATCGCTCTCTGCTACTTACTGATTCTCTCATGTGTGTGTTATTTATTTCGATTCTAGGACCAACAAATCCTAATAATAAAACACTGAAAACGTTTGTTTTCTATACTTCCACAGAATTTATTATAACTAAGTGACTACAGCTGTTTCGGCAGAGTGGCTTTCTCAAGTGATATAGTTTACAATGTGTTTGCCTTTTTAAGTCTTCAACTGAAGAGGTTGAGGAGTGGGGAGCTGTTTGCCTCGAGTTGGTCATTCAGAATTATATCTGTATTTTTCAGTTTATTAATTTCCATAGATTCTAAAAAAGATAGCTTAAGGCCTTTATTTTGGATATGCAGAATTTGAAACTCTTCATTGAAAGAATGATTATGATCTAGAAGGGAAGTGAGTATGTAGAAGTGTCTGTTTTTCTACTGTTGAATGCCCTTTTGTGTTCTGCTATCCGTTTGCCAAAAGTTCTGCCAGTTTGACTGATGTACGTTTTCGGACAGTCACCCCACGTTAGTTTGTACACACCACTCTGTAGTTGCTTTCTCTTTCGGCTTTTATTGTTCTTAATATATTTGCTTAAGTTGTTGTTAGTTCTGAAAGCTGGTGTTATTCCTTTCTTTTTTATGTATCTGGCTATTTTTGTTGTTATCTTGCCAGTATATGTGAGAGAGCAAAAGGTACTGGGTTCTTTCTGTGGTGGTGGATACACTAATTTCAGGGCTTTCTTATGGAGTTTTTGGTTTAAAATTTTGTTAACTGTTTGTTCGTTATAGCCGTTGTTTACTGCTATTTGTTTAATGATGTTTAGTTCTATCTCGAAGTTATTTTTTGTCATGGGAATTTCTGTCAGTCTATGTGTCATGCTATGGTAGGCTGCTAATTTGTGTTGTGTAGGATGGGATGATGAATTGTGTATAGTTGTGTCAGTATGGGTAGGTTTATGATACACGGAGAACTCATGTTTGTTGTGTAGTCTGGAAATCGTTACATCTAGAAAGTTTATGGAGTTATTCTGTTCTGTTTCTATTGTAAACTCAACATTATTATGAAGTGAATTAATATATGATAGAAATTGGTCAAGTTGTCTGTTAGTTCCTGTAAAGCATACTAGTATAACATCCACGTATCTCCACCAATATAAGAACTGTTTAAATACGGGATGTTTAAAAATTGTTGTTTCAAGTTGGTTCATAAATATATCTGATAGCAATGGGCTTAGACGATTACCCATAATAAGTCCTGCACTGTTGTGTATATTTGATTATTGAATTCAAAATAGTCTTGATTTATGCAAAATTCAAAAGACTATTTTGAATTCAATAATCAAATATACACAAACAACAGTGCAGGACTTATTATGGGTAATCCTCTAAGCCCATTGCTATCAGATATATTTATGAACCAACTTGAAACAACAATTTCTAAACATCCCGTATTTAAACAGTTCTTATATTGGTGGAGATACGTGGATGATATACTAGTATGCTTTACAGGAACTAACAGACAACTTGACCAATTTCTATCATATATTAATTCACTTCATAATAATATTGAGTTTACAATAGAAACAGAACAGAATAACTCCATAAACTTTTTAGATGTAACGATTTCCAGACTACACAACAAACATGAGTTCTCCGTGTATTATAAACCTACCCATATTAACACAACTATACACAATTCATCATCCCATCTTACACAACACAAATTAGCAGCCTACAATAGCATGATACATAGACTGACAGAAATTCCCATGACAAAAATAACTTCGAGATAGAATTAAACATCATTAAAAAAATAGCAGTAAACAACGGCTATAACGAACAAACAGTTAACAAAATTTTAAACCAAAAACTCCATAAGAAAGCCCTGAAATTAGTGTATCCACCACCACAGAAAGAACCCAGTACCTTCTGCTCTCTCACATATATTGGCAAGATAACAACAAAAATAGCCAGATACATAAAAAAGAAAGGAATAACACCAGCTTTCATAACTAACAACAACTTAAGCAAATATATTAAGAAAAATAAAAGCCGAAAGAGAAAGCAACTAGAAAGTGGTGTGTACAAACTAACGTGTGGTGACTGTCCGAAAACGTACATCGGTCAAACTGGCAGAACTTTTAACAAACGGATAGCAGAACACAAAAGGGCATTCAACAATAGAAAAACAGACACTTCTACATACGCACTTCACCTTCTAGATCATAATCATTCTTTCAATGAAGAGTTTCAAATTCTGCATATTCAAAATAAAGGCCTTAAGCTATCTTTTTCAGAATCTATGGAAATTAATAAACTGAAAAATACAGATATAATTCTGAATGACCAACTCGAGACAAACAGCTCCCCACTCCTCAACCTCTTCAGTTGAAGACTTAAAAAGGCAAACACATTGTAAACTATATCACTTGAGAAAGGCACTCTGACGAAACAGCTGTAGTCACTTAGTTATAATAAGTTCTGTGGAAGTATAGAAAACAAACGTTTTCAGTGTTTTATTATTAGATAAAATGAACTTCCATCAAGTAACGGTCGAATCCATCAATTATATCCTAATAATGTTTCAAATGCTTCATTATCCATTCGCGGAAAATGGAGTAAATCTTCGGGTTCACTTGTTTCGAGTTCTCTAATTAAATTCATATGTGAGTAATTTCTTCTTTCCAATAACCATCGTTTGGCCATAGTCTTTTCTTTTTTCTATCATCAAATAAAACCATATATACTCCAATTATTGCTAGTTGTCTTTTATTATTCATAGCACAGTGGAAAACAGATAAACACACAACGCGGGAACAAGTACAACTGAGAGATTAGTCCGTGAATGTGCAGCACCAACGAATTTGTCTGGAGACACATCTGGCTGTATATAGCTAACAACGGATCTGTCCGCCGTACATATCCGCCGGACAAATACGCATGTGAATAGGGCCCTTTAGCTACGTAGGAAACAAGGGTTGAACCTCGCAAAATGCGGCGTTATCGAAATGCCTCCCACATTTTCAGGTAAATATTTTCATACATGAAATGCCTCCCAGGTACAATTGAAATGCCTCCGTTTCGTTAATCATTTAGGCTGATATTTTGTCTATTTAATCTCTGTATAATGATACAACGTTGCCAAATTATAATTTAAATAGGTAGTATCTATCTATTTTGATTTTTCTAATTCTTAATGCAGTGTACATAAAATTTGTTTCACATAAATATTTCACAGTACGACATATTTCTTGTTAGAAAAGAAAGTTGTTACCCGACAATTAGTTCAGCGAAATAAGGAAAAAAATATCCTGTTGGTGACACAACCCCCTCCAGGCCGATACCAAACTTTTTGAGTAGTATGGACATCTATAATAATAACTTATATGTTTCCTGCAGCCAATTTTGATGATATAGGTACACAGTTATAAACAAATGAAGATCAAATAACGGTAAATTTTCGCTTGTTTCGTGTATTACCAAAAAGTTAAGCATTTTAAACAAATTTGAGAGTAAGAAACTCATAAATCGTATAAAAACTTCAATATGGTTATTGGTTGCTTAGAAAATTGCAAATAAATCATAAATTTTGAGTTTTTATAAATATTCATAACTTATGTAAAAATTAACTTAACACCTTCTTATTACACGGAATGTTGAGACTTCTGGTGCTTAAATGATACCCTAAATTTCAAAGCTATTGGTCAAATAGTTTAAAAGTTATTTAATTTGTTTATCCTAAATTAACTTTTTGCAACACTACAAGTCAGAAAAGATGACGTTACAGTAATACTTTGGGTAGTTTATGAAAGAAGAAGATTTACACTATTAATTTAATTGAAAAAAATGACAAAAAATAACTCTAAATATTGCAAAATTATTTTGCAAGAACATGTGAATTAAAAAAAGGTGGGCTAACTTCGTCCCTAATTGTCCTAGGACAATTGTTTTTCTTTCTAAATGTGTATACAAATTCAGTTTTTCTAAATATGAAAAAATAATTTTTCCACGGGTAACGGTTAAAAAGTTATTCTAATTGTTTATAAGTAAGCAAAAAATCGACATGTTTTTGCAAAATAATTTTACACTGTGTAAAATTACTTTTTTGTCATTTTTTTAATTAAGTTAATAGTATAAATGTTCTTCTGTAATAAACTCTTCGAAGTATTATTGTAACCTCATAATTTTCTGACTTCCTTATAGTGTTGCAAAAAAAATGAATTTGGGATAAACAAATTAAATAACTTTTAACCTATTTGACCAATTGCTTTGAAATTTAAAATATAATTTAAGCACAAGAAGTCTCAGCATTCCGTGTAATAAGAAGGTTCTAACTTAATTTTTACATAAGTTATGAACATTTATAAAATCACAAAAGGTATGACTTATTTTGCAATTTTCTAAGCAACAAATAAGAATAGACATATTCAGTGAACGCCATATTGAAGTTATTTATATGATTTATGAGTTTCTTATTCTCAAATTTGTTTAGATTGCTTCACTTTTTAATAATAGACGAAAGAAGCGAAATTTACCGTTTTTTTATTTTCATTTGTTTATAACTATGTATATCATCAAAATTGGCTGCAGGAAACATAATATAGGCTAGGTGTTCAACTACTCAAAAAATTTGGTTTCGGCCTGAAGGGGGATGTGTCACGAGAAAAATCTCGTTTCTCTGGACTAAATCTAATATACAGCTTTTCTGGGTAATTCCAATTCCGATTATAATCTCTTCCATATTTATAATTCCATTTTATAATTCGATAAATAGGTACCTTTACCTTAATCTTTGTGTTTGTTTATATTCTCTGGGTATTTTCTGGGTAATTCCAATTCCGATTCTAATCTCTTCTTAAGGTGATACAGTAGCGATCAACAGGTAGCCAAAACGCGTTCCAAGATTGCGGCTGTAATTTTAAATATTTTTCCGAGATATTTGGCACAAGTATTCGTAATATAATAAAGAATGGCGGTACAGAGCCCGATTTGAAAAATATATTAATATGTGGAAATTACTCTGTAATTAAATAAAATATTAAAAAACGAGCCTGTACCGCCATTAAGAAGAACAAAAAAATACACTTTCTTCAAATAAACTTTTTTATCCGATGCCTAGATTTTGTGTCATTTTGGAACTACTAATGAAATAAAAAATTTTAGTAGTTCCAAAATGACACAAAATCTAGGCATCGGATAAAAAAGTTTATTTAAAGAAAGTGTATTTTTTTGTTCTTCTTAATGGCGGTACAGGCTCGTTTTTTTAATATTGTATTTAATTACAGAGTAATTTCCACATATTAATATATTTTTCAAATTGGGCTCTGTACCGCCATTCTTTATTATATTACGAATACGTGTGCCAAATATCTCGAAAAAATATTCAAAATTACAGCCGCTATCTTGGAACGCGTTTTCGCTACCTGTTGATCGCTACTGTTTCCTCTTAACGATTCCATGAATAGGTACTTTTACCTTAATCTTTTTGTTTGTTTATATTCTCTTTTGTACATTGTGCTAATGGGCTAAATTTTGTATAAATACATACTTGAAAGTTTATTAGTTCCTGCATCCGTCAGCTTGTCTATTTCAAGCTTGTCAGTTCGTCGATTTCAAGATCAAATTGTGTTTAAGCAAGTTTAAGTCATAACATCCATCATTAACAATGGAATCAACGATAAGTGTCAGTCAAAAGGGCAAACCTTTACTATCAATTGATGGTTTTACATTCGGTTTTCAAAAAATGTTGGCCAAAGATACAGTAAAACGGTGGACATGTACCTACTAAAAAAACCTGCAAATAATTTGTGAAAACACAGGGATGTGAAAATACGATAACTGAATCAATATTAGATCATAACCACGAGAAGTTTTCTGCCGAAGTTTACAATAGAAAAGCCGTAAGCAGTTCAATAAAAAGCGCAGCCGTGGAAGATCTCAGCGAAAAACCAACGAAGCTCATGTGTAAAGAACTTAAGAAGACAAATATAGAGACATTTACTATCAATGATATCAATAGGGTGAGACAAAGATTATATTATGCTAGAACCACATATATATAGAAAGGTTCAAGCACTGGGATTAGCCCCAGAATACCAGAAAATAGGTGTTTACTCAACCGAAATTACGCATTTTCTTATTTATATTTTTGGTCTTTCGTTCTTACATCCTGAAGATGTTAGCGATTTTTTTGCTATCGATTTGGCGGAATTTAAACCAGTCGATGAAAGAGTCACAAAGTTTTGTGATTATATTGTTGATAATTACATATCTGAAAATTCGAAATTTTCTCCACATCTTTGGGCTGCGCACTCTTCATCCTTACAAAGAACCACAAACCCATGCGAAAGTTTTCATTCCAAGTATAATTCTTCTTTCTTCTGGCCCTCATCCTAACATTAATAATTTTATTGATATAATTTTACAATTTCAAATAAATACCTACATTAAAATGAATCCCGTTTCCTCACCAAAAAAAATGTTGCGTAAAGTGCAACAAAAATAAATTTTCTAAATTAAAAAATTTTAGAATTAAGAGAATGTAAAACAAATAGATTAGAATTTGTCAAAGTAGTATCATATAAATTTAGGAAAAATATTTTGTAATTTTATATTTCTATACACATATTGTAATAATTTCCAAATAAATTTTTTGCGATGTTATTTTTAATAAATCTATAAAATACTTATGGTAGGGGAGCCCAAGCGGGGATTTTTGCAGTTACTCGAGCGCGTCAGATTATCATATGGGGAGAAACCTGGTACCCTGCAGATGTACCTCTACCATATATTGGCTCTTAACACAGGGGAGTTCGTTAAGGGGGGCCCGAAATAAAAAATCTATCCTTAAAAAAACTCGAAATTGTCAGATTAAGATAAGGTAAATTAAGTACATGCAAAAAAGTGTATATTTTAAAAATCTGACGATTTGGGCGGGGCGTAAGGAAATGGGTGAGTCCCAAAGTTTCACAAGAAAAAAGCGAATATTTCGCGAAATGAATGACAGATCGAAAAACTAAAAAATATGTGCTCAATATTTTTTAAAAATCTATCGAATGATACCAAACACGACTTTCCCACTGGAGGGGGGGGGGGGGGGGTAAATTTAATATTTTAAATACGAATCTCGCGATCTTTCGCTAAAGGAACATCAGATCGAAAAACTGTAAAATATACTTGTTCAATATTTTTTAAAAATCTATCGAATGGCACCAAACACGACCCCCCGCGGAGGTGGGGTGGGGGGTTACTTTAAAATCTTAAATAGGGGCCCTTATTTTTTATTGCCGATTTGGATTCCTTACGTAAAAATAAGTAACTTTTATTCGAAACAATTTTTCGAATTATGGATAGATGGCGTTATAATCGGAAAAAACGATTGTTGAAAATGGAAAATTAAATTAAAAAATGGCAAGCGCCCACTAAAATGGAAAACTTTACTTAACTTTTTTTGGTTTTTGGACCTATTCTTCACAACCCAATAGGTCACCAAAGCGCTCGAGTGACTGCACATTTAGCATACTTTGCTCCCCTACCATTATTATGTTTTTGTATTTTTTGATAAATTATTGATAACAAAACATAATGGGTATTCTAACATATATTATAATGATTATAAATCTAATTATATATGTGTAAGTTAGTTGAAATTTATAAATTCCGCCTAGTGTCAATAATGTTTAATACATAAAGGTTGAAAATAAAATAAATTAAATAACACAATACCAATTTTGCCAAACATTTACAATGGGACGAAGATGTGGCAACGTCTCACCTTCACATAAAGATAAGAAGCATGTAATTTATTTAATAGTCCAGGGTAATAAGGTTTTTTCCATGACACTCGAGCAGCCAGGGTACTGAAGCGTTTTTTCGACAGGTAATATCTATGAGAACAAATTGTCACTATTTCCTGCGTAGGATCTGGCGGCCATTTTTATTTATAAACAATTTAATGTCGAAAAACGGCATTTTTTCCGTTTTTTCAAATCAATGGAAAACAGTGTACCTTGTGGTTACATTAGTACAAAAATCTTCGAGAGCATGGAAAAACCTTTAAAATGACGTATTACAAAAATTGATACACTTATTTATTGTTAATATAATTGAGAAAAAAGGTCTAAATTTCAAAAAAAATTATTTTGCAATAACTATTGTAAAAATTAGTTTACAACTTTGAAATTTTTTTCAAACGAGGGTTCATTAGTGCTTAATACGTGACAAAAATTTCGAAGGGATTCATTCAATTGTTTATATTTTATTCAAATTGTTTTTCCCAGAGAGCTTTTTTTGCAATAACATAAGTCAGAAAAACAGAATGTAAGAACCACTCTGCAGGTGTCAGATGTAAGAGCATAAGCTAAACTTTCAAACCTGTTTAAAAAATATTAATAAAGAGTGCATTTATTGGTAATAAATATTTATGCAAAAGTCTCGTCAATTTTTCCTTATAAACAATTTGAAAAACTTTCTTGTTATGGCCGGTACAAACATTTTTTTTTGCACATTCTAAAAAATGGCATTTTTATACGAACTTAGGAAAAAATAAGTTAGCCTAGTTGAATTAGGGCCAAAGTTACCAACATTTTTTTTTAATCCACAGCTAATTGGTTTATGATAAATAAGAATCGAAAATAGCGCTCTTCCACTTTCAAAGACACGAAGTATTCAGAAAAATTTTTGGATTTATTTGCTCTTTAAGGGAGTCGTCAATATAGCTTCAAAAATGAAGTACAAACGCGACCCGCTTGCTACCGACGAAGTAGAAGCATAAAATCCGTGCGACCTAAAATTGAAATATCAACATCAAAATCCTACAATTTTTTGTAACTTGGGAACCAACCAATAGATTTTAATGTTTTTTTTTAATTTGTATGTACTTTTAGCGTACTTTACAAATATGGAGTCTGTTGATTTATAATTTATTTAATAAACAATTTAATTTGTTTAAAAAAATGTTTTTTAAAAAAATTATTTTTTTTACCGTATTTAGGTGAACAACTACAACGTTATGTATGTAATAATTGATAAGAAATTGTAATAAATATATTATTACTACACTCATCGGCACAAATTTCGACCACCCAAAATTTTTGATTAAGTTTAATAGTTTATAACTTTATTATTTGTGCTCCGAGTTTTAAGATTCTTGCACCAATTTGTAGATATATAAATTGATATCGTTTCCTATTTTCCGGTAACAAAAAAATTTGCTTGCATGGCATTATACAGGAATGGAAGCGTTGTATTTTCTACTAACTTTAAAAAATTCTGTGGAAAAACGGAAGGGCTCATTTTGTGTCATAGTCCTGTCATATTATCCCAGAGAAATCACTAAAATTTTGTTTTTTGAATTACCCGAATATCTCTTTTCTTGTAAGAGCTGTATCATTTTTTGTAAGTAAAACACTGATTGACTCATAAAATAGAGGTTGGATTGATAAGATTAGAATGTATGATTAGAATTTAAATTTCAATTTTTTTGGCATATATTTTATACTAGTATCATCATCCATCTGAGCGTGATGACGCAATCGATGATTTTTTTAAATGGGAATAGGGGTCATGTGGCACCTCATTTGAAAGGGTGTTCAATTGTCTATTCAGTAATATAAAAAATACTATATTTATTTATACAGGGCGACCAAAATAATAATTTTTGAATTAAATTAATTGACGCAAAAAGAAGAATGTATGTAATTTATTTAACTCAAAATACATTGTACTGCTGTCAGTAAATAAAAAAATTATTTCACAAATAAACATTTCTTTTCGCTTAAATTAAATCACAAACAACCTCTTTGCAGTTTTAACATTTAATTTGACCCAAAATCAATGTTTATTTTTCAAATAAACATTTTTTTTCAATTTTCTGACAGCGATAGAAAGTATTTTGAGATAAATAAACTGTATACATTCTTCTTTTTTCGTCAATTAATTTAATTCAAAAATTATTTTTTTGGCCACCCTGTATAAATAATGATATTAATATTTATATTACTGAATAGAGAATTAAGCACCCTTTCAGATGGGGTGTCACACGACCCCTATTCCTGTTTAAAAAATCATCGATTACGTCATCGCGCTCTGGTGGATGACGTCACTAATATGAAATATATGCCAAAACATTGTAATTTAAAAATAAAAATCGACCTGTTTCGGGATTTTTCCACAATCCTCCATTTTAGAGAAAATTAATTTTTTTCCATAATTTAGCCCATCCCTCTATATATTATATTATATATTATTCATAACAATTTTTTATCAATTATTATATACATAACATTACTTGGTAGTTGTGCACCTAAAACACGGTAAAAAATTAAATAAATTGTTTTTTTTTTGTTTAAATAAATTAGATTGGTTATTATAATTTATGAATCAACTGGCTCCATACTTGTAAAGTACGCTAAAAGTACAAACAAATAAAAAAAACATTAAAATCCATTGGTTGGTTCCCAAGATACAAAAACTGTAGGATTTTGAAGTTAATATTTCAATTTTAGGTCGCATGGATTTACATACTTCATTTCTGAAGCTTTATTGACGACTCCCTTGAAAAGCAAATAGAGCCAAAAATTTTTATGAATACTTCGTGTCTTTAAAAGTGAAAAAACGCTATTTTCGATCCTTATTTATTATAAATAAATTAGCTGTAAATTTTTAAAAAAATGTTGCTAACTGTGGCTCTAATTGACCTAGGCTAATTTTTTTTTAAAGTTCGTGTAAAAATACCATCTTGTAGAATATGTAAAAAAATGTTTGTACCGGCCATAACAAAAAAGCTATTCAAATTGTTTATAAGGAAAAATTGACGAGACTTTTACTGCCGTGCTAAGCCCAAAGGCGGTAACTGATTTTTTATCGAAAATGAGATTTTTGTATTTCTAGGTAGGTTTCATTATATTATAATGCTTCTACAACTCCAAAGACTTTGTAAATATATTCTAGATACCCATTATAATACTTCTGCAACTCCAAGAACTTTGTAAATATATTCTAAATACCCTGTTCTACCCTAGAAATACAACAATCTCATTTTCGATAATAAATCAATTACCGCCTTTGGGCTTAGCACGGCAGATTACATAATTATTTATTACTAATAAATGCACGTTTTATTAACTTTTTTAAACAAGTTTGAAAGTTTAGCTTATCCTCTTTTATTTTACACCTGCAGAATGGTTCTAACATTCTGTTTTTCTGACTTATTTTATTCCAAAAAAAGCTCTCTGGGATAAACCATTTGAATAAAATACAAACAATTGAATAAATCGCTTCGAATTTTTTGTTACATATTACGCACTACAGAACCCTCATTTGACAAACTAATTTTTACAATAGTTATTGCAAAATTAATTTTTTTACAATTTAGACCTTTTTTCTGAATTATATTAACAATAAATAAGTATATCAATCTGTGTAATACGTCATTTTAAATCTTTTTCCATGCTCACGAAGATGTTTGTACTAATGTAACCACAAGGTACACTGTGTTCCATTGATTTGAGAAAAAACGGAAAAAATGCCGTTTTTCGACATTAAATTGTTTATAAATAAAAATGGCCGCAAGATCCTACGCAGGAAATAGTTACAATTTGTTCTCATAAATATTACCTGTCGAAAAAACGCTTCAGTACCTTGGCTGCTCGAGTGTCACGAACAGGGTATATTTTTGCTTTATTACCCTGGCCTATAAAGCTTGGGAGGCAATTCGTATGTGACCATTTTAGCGACAGGTAAGAAACCCTTTTTCGGGAGGCATTTCATATGCGGCTGCAAAATGGACACAAGTCCGGCTTTATTTTTTTTCTGGTATATCAGGGGGTGCTTATATGAGACTTCTTCTTCTTGTTGTGCCACTCCTATCGGAGATTGGAAATCATTAAGGCTACCCTGACCTTGTTTACAGCTGACATAAAAAGTTCATTAGTGGTTCAGCCAAACCACATTATGAGACTTTTTCTTCAAGTGCCATCTTCGTTCCGAAGGTTGGCGATCATCAGGGCTATACGTATTTTCGAAACTGCTGACCGAAACAATTCGTTGTTGCTACAGCTACACCATTCCCGTAGATTCTTTAGCCAGGAGTATCGTATTCTTCCTATGGACCTTATTCCTGCTATCTTCCCCTGCATAATTATTCGAAGCAGTTCATATCTTTCGCCTCTTGTAATGTGTCCCAAGTATTGCAGTTTTCGTTTTTTGATCGTAAATATGACTTCCTTTTTTTATTCATTCTTCTCAAGATCTCTACGTTTGTGACTCTCTCAGTCCATGATATTCTCAAGATTCTGCGATACATCCACAGTTCAAATGCCTTTAATTTTTTGGTATCAATCTTTTTCAGCCTCCATGACTCCATTCCGTAGAACAGCACAGAAAGTACGTAACATCTCATCAGGCGAAGTTTCATTTCAAGGCTCAAATCTCTTCCACAGAACACTCTCTTCGTTTTAGTGAATATGGATCTGGCTTTTTCTACTCTTATTTTGATTTATGCTGAGCTATCGTTGTCTTCATTTATTAAAGTGCCTAAATATTTTTATTTGCTAACTCGATCGATAATTTCATTGTGTAAATATAAATTTTGGACATTTCATGTTGATTTCGATATTACCATAAATTTAGTTTTCTTTATGTTCGCTGCAGTCTGCTATCTTATTCACCAATGTCTGTAGCTCTTCAAGTGTTTCTGCGATCAGAACGGTGTCGTCGGCAAATCTCAGATTTTTTAAATTGTTTATTATGAGACTAACTTTATCTTAAAAAATTTCGCCCCGGAAACCCCTTCTCATCCCGTTAAAGGTGGTAATTTGTGGTTTTTGCGAAACGTAGCAAAACGAGTAGAAACGCAATAGAACGAATAGAAACGCAGTAGAAACGAATAGAAACGTATAGAAACGGATCTAACAACAAGCAAAACAAGAAGGCAGAGAAAAGTAAGACAGTGAGACACTATCGCTCCAAAAATTTTTACTCTTGCTTTAGGTAATGTGCTCAACAAGTTAAATTGGGAACAATGCGGAATCAAAATTGATGGTACCTTTATAAGCCATTTAAGATTTGCCGATTACATAGTACAGTGGAACCTCGATAACTCGGATTAATCGGGACCGCGGCCGATCCGGGTTACCGAAAATCCTGGTGATCCGGAGAGCATGGTAAAAATTAATAAAATACGGTATACTTATAAATAAAGTCCGTTATAATTAAAATAACATGAAATATATATGCACAGTACACATCTAACTTACCTATAGTTGTATAGAGTATAGTATAGACAGTATAGATTATTGTTCATTTCTAGGTAAAAAAACTCACTCAGTTTCGGTTGTGTCAATTTCGTCTGCCATCGGAACAATGCTATGTTATTTAAGAACAGTGGCTCTTTCATTCTTTAAAAGACCATTGTTTAAAAAATAATTTTTTAAAGACAGTTGGAAATAAATAAAGAAATAACAGGTGCCTGTTGTTTGCGATAGCCCCAGATAATTAACATCGGTCTGCCGCCGCCGCCGTGTGCCATGAGTCATTTTTACTATCGTATACTATACATAGTTCAAATTACACAAATATCCATTATCTCTCAAATAGTATATTATGCTCGAAGCGAAATTTTATCAATGAAACTCGATATTTTTAAGACATTCCAGAAGAGGCTACAGATAAAATGTTTTAACATAACACATACATTTTTATTGTTGAAATGTTTGTCTGATGAAAATCGGTCCGGGTTAGCCGAACTTCCGGGTTATCGGGGGCCGACTTATCGAGGTTCCACTGTACTCATAAGCAGAAATACAGAGGAACTAATCTAAAGCATGCTATAAGGAGCTTAAACAGGAATCTGAGAAAATCGGTTTAAAAATGAATTTATATAAAATAAAAGTGATGGGCTTAGATAGAAGTGAGATCGAAAGTGTTTAATAGTATGTATACCTAGGTCACACGATCATACTACGCAAACAAAATGAAACGGCAGAGATAACTAGAAGAATCCGAATGACTTAAGCCGCAGTAGGACGACTCAGTATTGTGTTGAAAAACAAAAAAATACAGTGGAACCTCAATAACTCGGATTAATCGGGATTGTGGCCGATCCGGGTTATCGAAAATCCGCGTTAGCCGAAGAATATTGTAAAAATTAATAAAATACGATATACTTACAGATAATCTCCGTTAGAATTGATATAACATGAAATATATATATTAATATGCACAGTACCTACACATCTAAATTACTAAAAACACGCAAACACAAACGTAACCAAACGGAAGCAAACAATACAACATTCTGTACTACACACAATACAGTCACAACGATTTTATGTTATTTAAGAACAGTGAAAACTAAAGACCATTGTTTATAAAAGAATTGTTTAAATAGTCTTTCCTAAACAATGCTAAGACAGTTTGAAATAAAAAGGAATACTACAGACAGGTGCCTGTTGTTTCTGCCGGCGTGTGCCATGAGTCATTTCTACTATCGTATTGGGACCGTGCAAGTTCGGCAAAGCGACCCCTATTTCTACGCTCTGTACTTTTATTCGCACTTTTAATTATATTGGCCAATTATATTAGTCCTGGTTACTGGATAATTGTCATGGCCATAGTCCAAAAAAATAATAAGAAGAAAAAATAAGATGCAGGTTATGTTATGCAAACGTAAACAATTGTATGTAGTAAATAAAATTAGTTATTAAAATGCAGTACTGCAAGCAAAATACAATTAATTAAATTTACCTTTATATAATAATTGCATATCATATCGATATTGTGGAGCAATATATAATTTTTCTGCTTCAGTGACAGAAGGTATGAAATATACGTCAATTTGACAATTTCAATTGACAATATGAATTATTTAAGATAGTTGCAATATTTCTCCGCGACTCGCGCACGGTCGTTTCTCGTTTCCCTTCCAAGTACTTGCACACCGCGAATAGTTCAAATTACACAAATACACATTATCTCTCAAATATTATATTACATACATTTTTATTGTTGAAACGTTTGTCTGATAATTAACTATTTTAATGGGACATAAGCCACAATTAAATTGAAAAGTAACTTTATTAACGACGCCCAAATCGGGTCGTTGTCAAAATACAAAATATTGAAAATCAAAATGTTTATCTGATGAAAATCGGTCCGGGTTAGCCGGAATTCCGGGTTATCGGGGGCCGACTTATCGGGGTTCAACTGTACCAATAAATATATTTTTACAAAGGGTATTTAACAGTTGTATTCTACCTAAAGTGGAGAACTCAATAGGAGGGCTTCATTAAATATGAAAAAAATAAATTATGCGTTTAGGGCTCAGAATGAAGATTAATATCTACTTGGCAATTTAATGTTTTAGTCGAGGAAATGAAGCATTTTGGCTCTCAGTCTTTTCGTCCAGCATGGATTTACTTTAAATTTTCACAGATGGTAGGGAATAGTCCAAGGATAATTTTCTATGTCATGCCGCTGTACGCTAAATCATTGGCGGTGGTTGCCACCCCATCTCGAGAGCGGGAATTTTTTATTACATTTTAACAATGTAAATCAATGTAAAAAGTAATTCTAAGAAAAAAAGGTTTTTTACATTCTCTTCGTAAAACTAATATTTTTCGAGTTATTCGCGGTTGAAGGTAACAGTTTTTCGATGAAAAAATTGACTTTTTCAGAGGGATTTTTGAGAATACCTCGAAAAATATACATTTAATCAAAAAAACTGTAGATATCAAAATTGTATCTTTTAGTAACACAGACTAAATTCTTTTTCTGTAATATCTTGAAGACTAATACAAACTGAGATACGGCATATTAAAAGTTAGCTTTTTTCGTCAAATGCATAATTTGAAATATTAAAAGCCAAATAACGGGAAAACTTTGTATTTTTCGAGGAAAACTTATATAATATTTTTTCAAGTATACAGTTAGACCTTTCAAAAAATAATAATAAATAGTAAATATATTAAAAAAATAACAGGCCTGAAACTTTGGCGACTTATGGTCAAAAAAAGGTCGGTACCTGCTTTTCTCTATAAAAATCAGTGAATACATCCCCCTAACTACCCTCCTAATTAAAAATTGGTCTTCACCTTTCTGTAGTTCCTTTCATATTTGTATTATCAATACACCCAAGCAGTTTGACCTATTTAAAAGGCCCAATTTTAGAAAAATTGGAGTTTAAAGAAAATTTTGTTTTTTGCAATTTCCTATTTTTTACCTTTTACTTCACAATATCTCCGAAAACACTGGAGATGCGAAAATAATGATGGATTACTAAATTGTAGTTTTTTTAATAACTAAAATTCGCTTGTACATAGATTTTCATTACAGTGAATGTTTAGCGAGATATAGCTGTTTAAAACCTCTATTTACGAGAAAACACCCCCTTATTCGAGCCATTTAAACCCACCCCAATTAAAAACTAAGGGATTTTACGGAATTTAGTTTATACAGTCTTATAGCTCTTTAAAAATCCTACAAAATCTTTTTTGAAAAAACTTTTTATCGCCAAAAATGAAGGAGCCGTGTTAATAAAACGAATTTTTTTTTTCGAAAAATTCGAATAGTCCGCTTATAAATAGATCATTTTTAATGTATGTATATACAGGGTGGTTCATCTTATTCGCCTCGGTCTCTGTACGGAAAACCACTCGATATTAAAAAAAAATTTCTTCAGAGAAATGTACAGGGCCTTTAATACTACAATCTAAAAATAATGTGAATTATACAGGGTGTTCCAAAAATAGTGGTATATTAAAGTTATATTTTTTCTTATGGAATGCCCTATATCTGATGACATTACTGAATTGAGCTTAAAAAATAAGCTATACTTTCATAAGGTTTCCCTATACCTAAATACAGGGTGTTTTGATTTGTTTCGATTTTTATGAAAATGTAAGGTATTAGAAAAAAATAAATATCTACGAATCTAAGAATCAGTAGCAAATTCTTTCTTCGATCTTAATAAAAGACTATTTAGCATACTTAAACAGATGCTTACTGCAACAAAATTTCTTACAGGGTGGTCAAAATATGAGATTGTTTTATTAACAAATTCAAGCTGTAATAACTTACTTATTTTAAATAGAACACCCTGTATCTTAGTAGTCTATCGCGTATAAAATATATTTAGCTTTCAATTTGTATTAGGGATTCCTATACCTATCTTTTTCCAGGGTGGTCAAAATATTAGATTGTTCTATTAACAAATTCAAGCTGTAATAACTTACTTATTTTAAATGAAACACCCTGTATCTTACTAGTCTATCGCGTAGAAAATTTACTTAGCTTTTAATTCTTATTAGGGTTTCCTATACCTATCTCCCTTCATTTTTCAAATATTTAAAGATTTCCTAATTTGTAAGCTTTAAAAATCAGAATTAGGTACCTATGTCGTGGTTATGTAAAACACATCACCAACACCGGCAATATACTTAGCTATCTTAGCAAGATACTTTTGTTAATAAAATTCACATTTTTATCATTTAATCACACAGAGTGTTCTTATTTTAAATGACATACTCGATATTATATTCTTTATAGTGGAAGATATTTAAAATCTATTCAATTCCATGTAAACATTCTCAATACACATATTATTCTGTAAATATAAATTCCCATGATATTCTGTAAATACCTATTTTTACATATTTTTGTACAATAGGCTCGTTTTCGTCATAGTAGCCATTGCATTTAATTGTTTGTAATTGCGATTCAAAGATTCAAACAAAAAGTGGTGTTCTTAAATTTACTTAATAACCGTCGGTTTAAGATATGGTAAATACTTATACGAAATGAAATATAGGTATTAATTTAAATATCTTCCGGAATACAGCATCTAATATAGGGTATGCAGTTTAATAAAAATATAAACATAATATTCAATGTTACATGTAGGCCAAAATTAACTAAAATAATACAACACTCTGTATGATTACATGATAACAATGAAAATTTTATTAATGACAGTATCTTGTCTAAGTATATTGCCGGTGTTGGTTATGTGTTGTACATAACCACGATATTATAGGTACTTAATTCTAATTTTTAAAGCTTGCAAATAAGGAAATCTTTAAATATTTAAAAAATGAAGGAAGATAGGTATAGGAAACTCTAATAAGAATTAAAAGCTAAGTAAATTTTCTACGCGATAGACTAGTAAGATACAGGGTGTTTCATTTAAAATAAGTAACTTATTACAGCTTGAATTTGTTAATAGAACAATCTAATATTTTGACCACCCTGTAAAAAGATAGGTATAGGAAACCCTAATACAAATTGAAAGCTAAATAAATTTTCTACGCGACAGACTAGTAAAATATAGGGTGTTCTATTTAAAATACGTAAGTTATTACAGCTTGAATTTGTTAATAGAATAATCTCATATTTTGACCACCCTGTAAGAAACTTTGCTGCAATAAACATCTGTTTAGGTATGCTAAATAGTCTATTCTTAAGATCCAAGAAAGAATTTGTTATTGATTCTTAGATTCGTAGATATTTATTTTTTTCTAAAACCTTACATTTTTATAAAAATCGAAATAAATCAAAACACCCTGTATTTAGGTATAGGGAACCCTTATGGAAGTATAGTTTATTTTTTAAGGTAAATTCAATAATGCCATCAGATATAGGGCATTCCATAAGAAAAAATATAACTTTGATATACCACTCTTTTTTGGAGCACCCTGTATAATTCACATTATTTTTGGATTGTAGTATTAATGGTCTTGTATATTTCTGTGAAGACATTTTTTTAAAATATTAAGTAGTTTTCCGTACAGACACCGAGGCGAATAAGATGAACCACCCTGTATGTATAATACCACAGAACCGGTTCGTATACTGGAAGATCACTAAAAAACTAATTGTGTTTGTATTTGTATATATTTGTAAATTCGTATTTTTGTGTAAATAAATGTTTTTGTAATTCTTTAATTCTACTTTTTTTCTATATAAATCTAGTAAATTATCTACTTATAAAAATTGTAATGTTACTACGGGTGGTTTTAAAGGGTTAAAATATTATATTATATCCTAAAGCATAAAACAATCATTATTTGACCAATCAAAACCAAATTTTACCTATGTTAAAGTTTACAATGTTTTTATATAATTTTTGAAAATAAGGGGTAGTTTACACCCCTAAAAATAATCAACCCCTTTAAGTATGATATAGAATATGAAGTACAGGATGAGATGATCATAATCCCAAATTTTTATATAAATTGATGCAAGCCGAAATTATTCTTGTAGGATAAGTAATTTTTTTATATATAGCTTCAACAAAGGTGGTTTTAAGGGTTGAAATATTATAATAGTATATCTTTAAGCATAAAACAATCATTATGTAACTAATTAGAACCAAATGTTGACAATATTAAAGTTTAAAATGTTATTTTATAATTTTTTACAATTAGGGGCAGTTTTCATCCTTAAAAAACCAAAAGCGTACAACGGCTCAATATAGAAAATGAACTAGAGGGTGTAATGAGCCTAATCCCAAATTTTTGTACAAATCGATGCTGGACGAAAAAATTGCGAGGTTTTGCCATTTTTTCAGTTTCATTTCCTCGACTATTTATATTTTGTAATATTCTTATAATTTAATACTGTAGCAAACAGTAGAGTATTCTTAATTTATTTGGAACAAGCTAATAAATGTTAAAAAAAATGAGAATTTTGACAAATCTTTGTTAGCACTACCTACATATATAATAGAATTAATAAATAGGTAATAATAAAACTTAAAATATGCTCACCCCAATTATTAGTTAATAGTATTGTTAATAGTGTTTACGTGATCACCACAATTCACTTAACTGCCGATTGTTCAATGTTCAATAGTTTACTGTATTTATTGTCTATCTTTAAGTAATCAAACGTTCTATTGTTTATATAGATAAGTTAATGTTGCTGCGTCGTCGTTAACTTGCGCAACACCAAAGATATTTTGTTGCCGTTTTAGATGTGACATATTTTTCATTAATATTATTACCATCAATTAAGCCTTAAACGATACCGAATAAGTAGAGAGTTATTTTGGCAACGTATTAAAAGATGGTAATTGGTTAAAACCATAAACACTCATTAATTTCCGCGGTGTGTACTTCCATTGGTTCAATAATTTGTTTGCAAATAGTAATACAAGGATAGTTTGAATCTATCGATTGTATATACATCAATTATTTCATTTTAATTAGTTACTGACAATAGATATAATTGCAGTAAGTCAATTAATTTATAATTACAATTGTTGAATTTACTATTCTACAAATCTAGCTCAAATTTATACTAATAATTGGCCTAGTTTTAACTTGTGCAATATTATAAGTTTGCCAAAAAATCTGTTAAAAAATTATGAAAAAACTTTATTTTTGGAACGAATAAAATAAAATTACATATGAAATCTCTTTGAAATTGTAACTTTTTAGCAGATCATATTGTAAAAGACGTTGCCATCTTCTTTTTCAACTATGTATGTAGTAACTAATGTATATTGAATTAAATATAGCCCAGTAAATAAACGGGAAATACGGTGATACCGTTTAATTTTCAGGGGCAACTCCGAATTGCATGAAAATTTGGATTTGGGATCTATATACCCTCCACTTCAAAGTTGAATTTGTGCCGTTGGTTGTTTTTACTTGGGGTGACAGTTACCCCTTCTCAGGGGTGAAAAAAACGCGTGTTTAAAATAAGCCCGGAAATGGATAGATTGACTGATTATAAGCAACTTTTTTTCTATAGAGTTTTTTTATTTAAGTCAATACTGTTCGAGTTATTTGCAATTGAAAATGTATATTTTTCGACAAAAAAACTACGTTTTCAGACGCTTTTTCACAAAGGACTAAAAAAGTTAATATTTTATCGACAAAACATATTTTCAGCAAAAATGTAGCTTAGAAAAAAACGAAAAGCATTGTGTATTCGTGAAGTCTATAGATCCAGCAAATGCACATTTGTAGCTCATGAAAAATAGGTTTTTGTTCGTCCAATTCCAAATCGAATGTTTCATCGTGAAATAACCAAAAAATTAAGAACATTTCAGGAAAACCCCGGATAAACTTTTATAAAGTCCACTAGGAAAAGAAAATGTTTTCCTGTAGTTGGCTGTATACCATCAATCACGAAATTAAAAAAAATCCTTTGTAAAAGGTATAAAATTTTATTAACATCCCTTCATCACAACAAAACGTTTTCGATTTTTATAAAAAATCATCATCAGTGTTAGATAAACTGGATGCTAGCTGAGCCACAAAAGAAAAATATCCGGGTAAAATCCCTTTAAATATAACATAGATGCGTTAAAAGTGCATACTTTAATAAAAAGCCTTATGATGGTCACTGAAATGTAAACAACTTAATTTGGATCCCACGTGTTGGGAAATTTCAATACATTACCTTAGGACATTATCCTAGTTGCCATGAAAATTGGAAAAAATCCTTTTACAAAGGATTTTTTCCAATTTTTTATAAAGTGTTAAAAAAATATTTATTTTAATTGTTTATAAAAGTTTCTAGCATTAAAAATAAGCAAGTTACGCTCAAAATAAAGTTGTCCCGTTTTTTTGGTAAAAAAAATCTTGAAAATCTCCCCGTGTTTAGCTCCCCGAATGTAATTAATTGTTACTTCTTTACAAACAATTTACTTTAATTATCTATTTTTTTTAAGATCTATCAGTTTCATCGGTTGAAAGTGCTTATTTTTGAAAGAGGTATAGTTAAAAAGGCTAGAGCGAGTCACTAATCACGAGTGTATGCAAACTTTGAACAACCATAGCTTAACCAATTTTTGTCTTACAGAAAAACAAAATGAAACTAGCATATTTATAACAGCAAAACCTACATTGTTTTACTCTTTGAAATTTTTCGTTTCACTACTACTTTTTAAGTTATTTTAAAAAAAAGAACATTTTTCTAAAATTAAAAAAAATGTTTTACTACAAAACCAAATTATTTCAAAAATAAGCACTTCAAACCGGTCAAACTTACAGATTATATAACCAATATACATACCTTTAAAGTAAATGGTAAATCGGTAAAACTTAGTTTTATTTAGGGTGCTAAATAGAGGAAGATTTTCACGATTTATTTTACCAAAAAAAATGGGCCAACCTTTTTTTCAGCGTAACTCGTTTATTTTTTATGCTAGAAATTTCTGTAAAAATAAAAATTAAACACTTTCAAAAATGTTAAGTTTTTCCCGAAAATAGCTTACTTTTTGGTGGTTTCACGTTGAAACATTCGATTTGGGATTAGACGAATAAGAACGTATAACCTACAACTTGGCTTACTCGGTTTATAGACTTTATTGATACACCATTTTTTTCGTTTATTTTTTATAGGCTACACTTTTCTTGAGAATATCTTTTTCGATAAAATATTTACTTTTTGAGTTATTTGCGAAAAACCGTCTGAAAGCAGAGTTTTTTTTTGTCGAAAAATAAACATTTTCAATCAGACACATAAAAAACTCTATAGAACGAAAGTTGATTACAATCAGTCAGTTTATCCATTTCCGGGCTTATTTTAAACACACGTTTTTTCACCCCGAGAAAGGATGCGAGTAAAAGCAACCCCGAGTAAAAGCAACCAACGGCACAAATTCAACTTTGAAGTGGAGGGTAAGTAGAACCTAAATACAAATTTACATGCAATTCGGAGTTGCCCCTGAAAATTACACTCCAAAACGGTCATATACTGGGCTAATATTAAAGGAAAGCTTATTTATTTTACTATCCAAAGAGTGAGTTTTTAGTGTGACATTGATCCATAATAATTCCATTATAAAACAGATTATCCAAAAAAGTTATTAAAAAAATAGACAGTAATATTCAGCAGCAATTCATTGGTGAAACAACCCTCACAACAGTCGAGTGTAAGGTTAGAGTGCAGAATGGAGTATCAAGGATTTTCCAGACACAAATAGAATTTCAACAGGAAAATAACCTATCATGCCTTTATTCAACATTTTCCTAGTAAAAGTTATTAGAGAATCTGGAATAATAACAAGAGGAACCATTATTAATAGGAGTTTATAAATACTAGCGTATGCGAATGACATCAATATCATGGCAAGAAGAAAGGCGGACCGGGTCCAATCGTTACGGCATTAGAAGCAGCAGTAAAAAAATGGGGCTACATGTTAACACATACTAGTAAAATAAAGTATATGAAGCTGACATACAATAAGCCAGTAGCAAAACCCAAAGATCTAATGGTTGGAACATATACTTTCGAAGGAGTTCATATATCTAGACTCATTAAGTAAGACAATAAATACAAAAATCAAAAGACGTATATAGGTATCTCGCAAATAGAGCATACTACAGTTTCATGAAACTTTTAACATCAAACATAGTCACAGGTCCATCAAAATAAACAGGCTGCGGTGGTTAGACCACTTAGAAAGAATGAACGAGATAGAGCCGTCAAAAAACTTTTATAACAAAAGACCGCGCACAGTGAAGGACCCAGTCTCCACAGGGCACGACTTAAGGACCAGGTGAAAGACGATTTACGGTGGTAGGTGTACGAAATTTAAAAAACAAAGCGAATGATAGGAAGAAATGGAAGCTGATTATAGAACAGGCTAAGACTGGCCAGGGGTTGTAGAGCCAATGATCATGATAACTAAAATATGTTAATTGGTGAAACCATAAATGCTCAATCATAAATCATACAAGACTGGTTTGAAGTCACTCTTTTAAAGTAGTACTAAAATTTTTTGGTCAAAATAACAACGGAAGTGGCTAGAGAATCTAATTCTAAGCAAAAACTGCTCTACAATTTTTTTCTGAAAACTCGATATTTTTTGAGATACTCGTGGTTGAAAATTGGTCAATTTCATTGAATAACGATACCTGTCCTTTTCGGATATTTTTTTGCGAATACCTTAAAAACTATGCATCTACCTAAAAAAACTATATAAAATACTTTTGTAGCTTATAAAAAACAAAAGAGAGTCGTTCCTTCATAAATCTTCTATGGCGTATTCCACAAATATACGTCTGTTTTGGATTATCGCGACAACGAATATTTTAGTGTGCAACATAAGAAGTACGAAAGTATTTTGCTCTAATAATTACTCCAATACAGACCCGGACTGGCCCGCCGGCCCACCGGCCCTCGGGCCGGAGCGCCTTTTGCTTTCGTTAGTACCTATCTATCCATAAAAAAATTAAACTGGAAAAAAAATTTTTTGTTTACACAAAGATGATACAGCTACCATTCCCCTAAAAAATATTTTTACATGCCTTAGTAATCAGAATCCTACATAATGAAGCCAGTCGGTATAACAAAAGGCAACTTGTATCAGGCATCACATAATCAAATAGCTTAGCTACGACGGACGGCGCCCTCGAAGACAATTTTTACGATTCCGGCGACTTTCGTAGGTAATTTCCGCTGTGTGTATTATAATAAATAGCTTAGACGCGGCGCCCTCGAAGACGATTTTTACGATTCGGGCACCTTTCGAAGGTATCAATATCCGCTGTTTTTCTATAATAAATAGCTTGCATGCAACGAGCGGCGCCCTCGAAGACAATTTTTACGATTCGGGCGCCTTTCGTAGATATCAATTTCCCCTGTTTCCATTATAATAAAAAGCATAGACGCGGCGCCCTCGAAGACAATTTTTTCGATTCAGGCGCCTTTGGTAGCTATCAATCTCCGCTGATTCTATTTTAATAAATAGCTTAGGTGCAACGAGCTGCGCACTCGAAGAAAATTGTTATCGACGCCCTCGAAGACATATAGGTATCAATTTTCGCTGTTTCCAATATAATAGAAATAGCGGATATTTATACCTACGAAAAGCGCCCAAATTGTAAAAATGGTCTTCAAGGGCACTGCGCCTCGCATCTAAGCTATTTGATTATCTGATATCTAATATAAAGAGTGTTACATGATACATCCCACAATTGGCCTAAATTATACAGGTGTTGCGCATACTGGATTGTTGCGCCCCAGAATCCTAAATAATGAAGCCAGACAATGAACAAAATACAATTTGTCAACATGTCAGATAATCAAATAGCTTAGGTGCGATGCGCGCCGCCCTCGAAGACCATTTTTGCGATTCAGATATCGCTAAATACCATATATCAGGTATTTCGTAGGTATCAATCCCCGCTGATTCTATTTTAATAAATAGATTAGATGTAACGAGCTGCGCCCTCGAAAACAATTTTTACTTCTACATTATACATATAAGATTGTTGCGCCCTAGAGTGATACATAATAAGGCCAGTGGGTACAACAAAATTCAACTCGTTCAACTCATATCAGGCATTCTTTATCTAATCTGCTACCTTTAAAGCTAATCTGATACCTAATACGAGTTGAATTTTGGTGTATCCTTCTTACTCTAATACAATTTGTCGTCAGATATTCATGCCGCTCATTCCACCAGTATGGTTGTTTCCTTTCATACCTCCCATTTGACTTCACATAAGCCAACTGTGATGTCGCACTTAGACCCTCGATAAACTTACTTACATCCTCGCATCTCGGACCAATCAAGCCAAAAGCATCCATAAAAACCTCCTCATTTAATCGTCTCTTTAGATCGATATCTCTATCTTCCTGTTTCTTCCTTTTGCTCGTTATTTCAAAACTCACATATTTATGTAAGCTTGTTTGGAAGTGACGTTGAAACCAGTGAGATGTTCAGAAAGGATTCACTATTATCTCTCACAAACGTAGGTGCCTTACCGTCATTTAGCAAAGTAATCCCTGTGGCGTGGATCCATTCTGATAGGTTTTTTCCTGTCCCATCAGATCTCCTATGTTTAATAATTCTTTGTCGAGAGACCAACTTTACATTGGACTCCTGAAAGAGGATCACGTCACAACTTTCTCTTCGTGCAAGTGTTTCTGCCACATCGTGATTGGTCCTCGCCCTTCCCACATTTATTTGAAGGAACTTCGTATTAGATGGTTTTTGTCTGATTCCTGGTCCTAGGTGCTTTCATCCACCTTTACTTCGTCCCTTGTGGCAGGGTCTCTCTTGAGGCCCCGCTTTTCCAGGATCAGTTTTTTATACTCCGAGAACTGTAAGCTGTCGGCTCTGTGACCGGACTTTACACGTAAGGCAGAAAGTCGCCTCACTACTTTAATCTCGTGCCTAGTGCCCCCTTGCCTTATCGGTAGCAGGAGTCCGATTTGTTTTTCCCTTGCAATCGGTTTTACTATGTCCGAATTGCAGGCATCTGAGGCACCGTTGAGGCACATGCAGACTCTCTCGTATCTTGCACGACTTCCGGCCAATGGGTATATGTTCTCTTTCCAGCGCCTACTTGGCTGCGATTTCGACTGTAACGGTTATATTGCCTTCTCCATTTTCCCATAGAGACGAGTGTGACATCGTTAGGCTTCCTGCTGCCGGTATACCTTCAAACCATCTTCAGGATTTCTTCCTTTGTGACATCTCCGTCTATATCAAATATTTTCACCTGGTCCTGATAGCTCCGGACATCTTCTACTGTGTTTCCCTCCGTGCGGGCCACGATAGTCTTCTTCAGGTGCTCGGCTTGTTCTTTTTCTGCCACTTCGAGGTTGAGGTCCCCGCCCCTAGTCTTCTTAGCGCTTTTGATGCTAATCCTCTCCTTCCTCGTGTCTGCGCTACCCTTGATTAGCAACTCGACGTAGGATTTTCCACCTCCCTTCACAATCAACTTCTGCGTCCCCGCGTTCGTACTCCTCAGTGAGAGGTGGATGTCCATACCCATGAAGATTACTTTCAGGATTTGCCTGATGTTCCTACTTCTGTAGCCCCCAATTATTAAGAGTAATGGAGGCCTATGATAATATAATTACTCTGATCTTCAGTGCCTCCATGTCTTCCCTCAATTTTAAAAGAATTGCCAGTAGTCTCTTATCCCTGTCACCCATTTCTCTACAGGAACCATGAAAATAGTCTGACTATTTCCCCTGTTTTCTTCCTCCTGACCCTTTCTTGTAATTGTGGTCATAGTATTAAGTTAAAGGTACTTCACCTCTCCTGGGCTGTATGTAACTCCTCCACATACTACCCGTTTTTTCCTTATCAGGTCGTGGTACCTTTTCCCCTCACCGGAAAGTCCTTGTTCCATGACCACTACTAAGTCGCCTGCAGATTTATTCCCTCTTCCCGGTTTGGCGACCGCATATAGATATTTTCTTCCCATTCGACTTTATTATAATGTCGTTTATTATTTCAAAGCCTCTTTCACTTAAGTTCGTGACCGTTGCAATCATTTCTATCTTTCTTTCACTAAGTTTTTCGGGGAAGAACTTTCGAAGTCCATCGGTGTGGACACACTTGCCGTCTCCTTAGTTCTTCCTTCCTCGCCGGTTTTCTCCACTTTCTATCTCGTTTCTCAATGCTGCCCGAGGGTGACTTGTCTGAAAGTGCTCTCCATGTCTTCGGTGACACTCTTAAGGTTTATACATCATTATTGATCTCGACCTTCGCGTTTGTATGGTCAGACATTAGTCTCACTAAATTATTTGTAACTTTCGTTTCTCCATTGCTCTTACCATAGTCTTATGTCGGAGTTCTCCTCCTTCTCTCTAGATCTTTTTTCCCCAAGTGAGGAGCTCCTTTGCAAGGTTGCCTCCCCTGGAACATCCGCCTTGGTGAGGTCCCTACCCCTGACCGAATATCTTCTAACCGAAGACCCTCTTCTTCCGAAGATTATAGTTTCCTCCTTCTTCTTTTCCTCTTTGCTAAGTACTTGCCTTTTGTTCCCTTCACTACTGATGTTGATGTAGTTGATGATGTTCCATAACATCTCATTCATTCATAGTTTGTTCCATCTGCACCACCACTGATGACTCACTCCAATGTCTCCGGACTAAAAGGGATACTGGGAAACTGAAGCTATATTTTTGTGGCATCTTAATATAATTTACTATTCCCAATAAAAATATTAAATTACTTCATGGGTTAAATTAAAATTAAACTTAAAAAAAATTCACGAGTAATATTGATTTACTTTGTATAAAAAGTTTGATGTAAAATCTTAGGAGGAGGGTCTGGCGTCTTTGTTTAGATATTAGGTTGGCGCCTTTTTTAGAATTTGGGTTGGCGCCTTTTTCATGAGCCAGTCCGGCCCTGCTCCAATATACAACAATATAATTTGCAATTTACTTTCGTTCTTCATATTTTGCACAGTAAAGTATTCGTTGTCGCAATAATCCAAAACAGACGTATATTCGTGGAATGGGGTATAGTTATAATACAAAAAGAGATATGGTAGGTGAAAACAGTTTATTATTTTGGTGCATGCTCAAATCGGTGTATTCAACTTGAAATAACAGAGAAACGGTCGATTTTAGGTTTATAATGCTACCAACACCTTTTGTAGTACTTAAAAATACCTTTAAAACGAGCATTATTAAATGTCGATTACATTTAAAATAAGCGAGATATGCTGCAAAAAAAATTGATGACTAATATATTTTAAGAAAAATTAGAATTATATTTAATCACTCTTCCAACAGAATTTAAATGCATCGTTTTCCTTCTACAATACCTTTTATTATAATGTTATTACTATGTTCAAAAAGTTAAACGGGTTTAAATAAATGGTTTAAAAAAAATAACACATTACCACAAAATAACAAATTATAGAGCGCATTTTTAAAAATGTTAAAAATCTTCCTTTTTCTCCATGTACCTTGAAAATGATAAGCGATACAGTAATGAAAAATAAGAACAAACTTTTTAGCTAAAAAACCCTACATTTTTGTACGGTACCTTTTTTCGTATCTCTTATCATTTTCAAGTTACATGGAGAAAAAGAAAAATTTTTAAGAAAATTTAAAAATGCTCTCTATAAATTGATCATTTCTTTCAAAAACCATTCATTTTAAACCTGTCGAACTTTTTGAACATAGAAATAACATTACAATAAAAGGTATTGTAGCAGGTAGTCAGTGCATTTCAGTTCTGGTGGATGAGGGATTAAATATACTTCTCATTTTTTCTTAAAATATATTAGTCATCAATTATGTTTGCAGCATATCTCACTTAGTTTGAATAAAAATTGCTCATTTTAAAGGTCTTTTCTAGCACTACAAAAGGTATTGGTAGCATTACTTACCTAAAATCCGTTTCTCTGTTATTTCAAGTTGAATACACCGATTTGAGTATACACCAAAAAACAAACTTTTTTCACCTACCGTATCCCTTTTTGTATTAAAACTACTATAAAATAAAAATAAAAATCTTCTCTTTTAGAAGATCTATGAAGAAATCTCTTTGTTTTCTTATAAGCTACAAAAATGTTTTATATATTTTTTTAGTTATATGCATAGTTTTTAAGGTATGTATTCGCAAAAAACCGTTTGAAAAGGTGTTGGTTCAATGAAAATGGCAAATTTTCAAACACAAATAACTCAAAAGTATTGGGTTTTCAAAAAAGTATATATAGAGCAGTTTTTGCGTCGAATTAGGTTTTCTAGCCAATTTCGTCATTATTTTAACCAAAAAATTTTTCACCCATGAGAAGGGGTGGGAACCGCCCCCAAGATAAAAGCGTCATAGTATATAGGGTAGACTTTGAATAGAAAATAACAGCTTAGTAATAAAACAATGACAAAAATTTATTGAGGATCTTGTAGGGGGGCTTTGAACTTTGATTTAGTCACTTTCTGACTTTCATAATAATAATTTTCAACCGAGTTATTAAGTCTTGAAAATGGCCCTTTTCGCGTTTTTTAAATTTTAAATCGCATAATAACTCGACAACTGTCAATTTTAGACATAAATCACAAGATACCGACGTGAAAAAAATTATTTTTTGATTTTGTTTAAGAAAATTTTTTAAACAATTTTCCGACCACGGTACCTCCCGGCACCCTTCGGATTTGTTATGAGGACCTATTTTTGAGTAATTTGTGCAAAAAAACGAATCGGAATAATTTACCTAACGGGGGCGACGATATACACGATATAGCCTAGTCTATAAGGTCGGTCACATCGACTTATTTTCATCCCTAAAAATCGTGGTATAATTTTTTATGAACAATCCTTTTGTGACACCCTGTATACTAAATACGAAGTTAATAAACTCAGAAGTTTTATTTGGAGTGCAGAATTTGGTTTACATCTTTATGTGCTAGTAATAAATTTACGACAGAGTAGATGAGTGTATGTGATTAATCGTATTTACCTTGATAAAATTGCTTCCTGACAAATATGAGTTGATATAATCACAAACTAGCACTTCAACTGGCAGAACGATTCATTACAAATGTGGTCTATATTATTGTTGTTTTACAATACGTTTACTACGCTCTATATTTAAATTACCTTGAAAATGAAAAATTTGTTAAAAAAATTGGTGGGAATAATTTGCTAAATTGATATATAATTGTTAACTGGCCCGAGTGTAATTACCTGAAGTTTATGTAAACGATAGAGATAACTATTTTTTTAGTAATTCTGAAACGTAAAATTACAATCGCATTCATTTATTCATTAACGGTTACAATCCCTAGGGAATATAGCTAACGCCATAGCGATCAAAAGCCTATTTTTGGGTAAGGTAGATTACTACTGTCCTCTATGATGTCATTTATAGCTTGCTCTGTGCTGTTACTGCTGTCATGTCTCTTTTCCATTTTTTTCTGTCAATGTACTGAATTTCTTAGTCTTTGACACTTAGTGTTCTTATATCTGCTTCAACATCATCGAGCCATCTTCTCCTAGGCTTTTCTCTACATATGGGCCTTAGTGATATTATCCTTCTCGGCATATCTAATTGTGGGCGTCTCTGTATAATGTCCTATCCATTCTAAGCAAAGAGATGTTATCTATCTTACTATATTTTCTCTCTTTAATTCTTCTTCAATTGCGGCATTTGTTTTCGTTCTTCTTTCTCCCTCTTTTGATACATTGGAGGCCAGTATTGTTCTCAATATTTTTCTTTCAAATTTTAGAAGGCTATCTTCCTCTTACTGACGGACTACCGATTTACAAAGTGTAATACCAACATTGTACCAAAACGCCACAATGCGTGTAAAACTACATGATACCACCAGAGAAATTCATATCAAGCGAGGTGTGAGACAGGGCGACACTCTCTACTCTAAATTATTTATAACGGTCCTCGACTACGCCTTTAAAATGCTAAAGTGGCAGAATAGAGGAATAAAAATAGATGGGGAAATGTTCAATCATCTGCACGTTGCCGACGATATAGTACTTATTACCGAAGATCTAGGTGAAGCACAACAAATGCTACAAGAATTAGAAAAGGTATCTTCAACAATAGGTCTAAAAATTAACATCAGTAAGACCAAATTTAAGACAAATTTAGTTCCCAGCAAACATCTAACTATCCAAAAGCAAGTGGTAGAATTAACCAGAAAAGTACATATATATCTCGGTCATAAAATCAGAATAAGCAAGGATAATCAGACCTGCCAATTTCAACGACGAAAAATACTTGCTTGGGGGGGGGGCGTATGGTTCACTAAGAGACATCTTGAAGAACATCATCCCGATAGCTATGAAACGGAAGACATTTGACCAATGCGTTCTTCCAATTATGAAATACAGAGGAGAGAATCTCACGCTCACAAAAAAAAACAGCACTAAAAATGGGAGTGGCACAAAGGCGCATGGAAAGATCGGTTCTCGGCGTGACAAAAAAAGACAAAATAAGGAACCAAGACCTAAGGAAAAGGTCAGGTATCACTGATGTCGTCGAACGTATAGCCAAGCTGAAGTAGAATTGGGCAGGTCACATAGCGAGACTAAAAGACTCAAGATGGACCAGAAAAGTTTTTGACTGGCGCCCAAGACAAGACACACGTAGCAGAGGACGACCACTAACACGCTGGATGGACGACACTAAACGAATATCCAAGAAATGGCAAACAAGACGCACAGAACCGTGGAGAGTGGCGAACAATGGGAGAGACCTATATCCAGCAGTGGACGGAAGAGCTTTCATGATGATGATGATGAATGATTTTCCTCTTTCTTGTTAATTGTCCTTGTCTCCGTCCCATATGTAACAACTACAAGTCTTATAAAGGTTGATCTTTGTTATCTTATTTCGAGTCTTGCTTCTTAGCTGATTTATATTCATTCCATATGTTTTTGTCTTTTAGAATTGTCTTCTCTGTTCTCGCTATTCCGGGTTCCTTATTGTTAATCCTAAGTAGCTAAATGTGGATACAATTTCATAATTCATAATGGTTCTGTGGTATTAGATACTTCTGAGTTGTTGTGTCGTCCTTCCCTTTCTTCATCTATTTTGTTTTGTGCTGGTTTATCTCTAGTCCTGTTCTCTTTACTTCATTATCTAAAATTTCAATTGCTCTTGAAATTGTCAACTTTGTATTGGCTGAGATGACTGGATCATCTGCATATGCTATTACTTGAAGTTGATCTGTAATAATGTTCTTGTTTACTAAGTTTGTCCTCATTATTATTGCTTCCAATATCAGGTTAAACATTGTCGGAGATATACCTTGCTTCACGCCTCTTAGAACGTGTTCCGTTGAAACTGATCTTTGCTGTGGTGTTCTTTAGATTCAATGTTAGCATATTATGTATTCATTTTTCTGGGACTCTGTTATGCTCTAGCTCTTCGTCATTTTCGTTCGATTTATAATTTAGTCAACAGCGCTTTTGTAATTTATGAATATTAGGTGCATTTTTTCTCTATTATATTCTCCCGATTTTTGAATAATTTGCTGCATTGGTATATCCTGACATAGCCCGAGTATAATTCCTGAAGCTTATGTAAACAGCATAATAGTTATAATTTTTTTTTTTAGTAATTTTGAAACGTTAAAGTTATAATCGAATAATGAAGAGAAAATCATAACATTTGTGATTGCTTCTAACATTGAATAATGCATGTAATGCACGTAGCCAAAATATTATCAATGATTACAGCAAATCCTACTTATCAAACATATTTTGAATACACATAGTTTCAAAAGATTTCATCACTCTGTTTTTGAGTTGTTTGCGTGCTTATGAAATTCTAACAAGGGATCTACCTATTTTATGGAATGATCCCTTGTTTATTTAAGTACACATTTCCAACAATAGTACCCCGCTGAGCTGAATATTATTGACTCTTAGTGCGATTGTATAACTATACCGGCGACAGTCATTATGAGTATCGATTTATGATTTCATTTTCTACATAAGAAAAAGTTTTAGTTTATGGGTGGTATTCTTCGAGATGTGGAATTCTAACAAGGGATCTACCTGTTTTATGTAGTACTCTCTTAGTTCGATTGTAGAACCATATCGGCGAAAGTCATTATGAGTATCGATTTATATCAAGTTGCACACAATATTTTTGAGACTAGAGTCTACATCATTTGCTCTAACCAGATGTTTCCTATTATCCAAGTAAGATAGAAACCAGTTCATAGAAATACCTCGAATTCACTAGAAATTAAGTCTCTTTATCAAAATGTCGTGATTTACACAATCAAAAGCTTTAGCATAATCACAAAAAATAGTGGAAGTGTGCAGATTATTGTTTAGTGCTTGATAAACCTCATGCAGTACAGAAAACATGGCATCAGTGGTACATTATTATTTAAAAAGCCTAACTGATTTTTTGATAAAATTTTGTTTTCAACGAGAGAGAACAAAGTCGGGCTTTTATGAGTCTCTCAATAATTTTGGAGAGTACCGGTAGTGATGCAATAGGTCTATAATTGCAGGCATTAGACTTTTCACCAACCTTATGAAGAGGAATATTGATGGCTGTCTTTAGGCACTCTGGAAATTTACCTTTTTCAAAAGAATCGTTAATTAGTGAGATGAGGACTCCCAACACATTTTCTCGGAGATTTGAGAAAATTTTTATGGATAGTCCATCAGTACTACAGGAAGATTTGCTTTTGATACTATTTATTTTTTGGATCAGTTCAGATTTATCAACTGGTCTTATAAATAATGAATTCGAGACCTTTCCTGAATTAGCGAGATATGAAATAGGATCTTCTTGTGACAAAATGTTATATACTGTAAGATGTTATATTTCTACTCACATTAACAAAGTATTCACTTAGATTTTTGTGTCTGGAAGGGAAAATGATTGAGCTGTGTGAGTTTTATTTCGAAGATCGTTTATTATGGACCAGGTTTCTTTTGCAACACTTTTAGAGCTTCTCAGACGAGTTTAATAGTACAATTTTTTAGGTGATTTGATAACTTTTTCCGTCGACCGTCCATTTATGATCAATATTAACACCCTCAAAATCATTGATTAATGACCCCTATTAATGAATGATTTTCTGTTAATGAACGATTTCATTATAGGCAGCATAACATACATTGCTTGCATAAATTAATTAAACGCTCTGTGATTGGCAGTGACCTGTGGTGTAGGCAACCAAACTTATACCTATTTATATTTCCACTAAAAAAATTAAAATCAAGTAGCCGCTGTTAGTACTATCTGTCATTGTATGTCATTATTTACTTTATTGTTTAAAATTCTGTGTATAATTTTAAAAATCAAAAGATGGATATATCTTTATTCCTGAAAAGTATGGTCGACGGAGAAGTTTTGTAACGAACTCGTGAATTAAAATGGCGATTAACAATCTCGAACATTAACGCGCTAGCTTCGCTCACGCGTTAAGATATCTCAATTGTTAATCGCCCTTATTAATATACCTGTTGGTTAAATAACTATTAAAAAGTTTGCCAAAGGTGACATATTCAGTAACAGATACGTTGGTAGTAAATTTTTTGATGTACAGTAGTGAACGCATATTCTTCGCTGTTATTCGGACACCTTTGGTAGCCCAAGGTTTGCGATGTTTTGGCTTAATTGTTATTAAAGGAAATGCTGTATTGAAGATACAGACCAGCTTATTCAAAAAATCACTGAAATTATAGTCGACGTCCATCGAAGGAACCACATAACAATTTCATGTTCTTAGTAGATTCATAGAACATACTTTATACGTATATACTGAGAATATGCGTAATTACCATTGCGAATGTGCAGAGCAGATACTGAGTATATACTACATTACAGTACTTAAACGTTCTATGTATATACTTAGAATGTACTACCGCACTTCTTTTCAATATATACCAAGAACATACTGTTTAGAAGGTTCTAAGGAAGTGCTATAAAACTTCTATTTATTTACTTAGAATGTACTATCGCACATATTTTTAGTATATGGGCAGAATATTCCGAGGAAGTGCTATATACCTTCTAATAGTTATATACTTAGAATGTACTATCGCACATATTTTTAGTATATGGGAAGAATATTCCAAGGAAGTGCTATATACTTTATATTTATATACTTAGAATGTACTATCGCACGTATTTTTAGTATATTATTATGGGAAGAATATTCCAAGGATGTGCTATATTTCTCAGAATTAGGTTTTCAACATCACCCAATCTCATCCTAGGTTCTACTAATATATTATTATATTTACATATTCTAATTGCATATGAGAATGTAGTGATTACATTCTACAATGATACGTAAAAAGTAAGTATAAAATATTTAAACTTTAGTTAGTTATATAGGTACCTATGTGTAATAAATATTATATGAGAAAGTAGGTATATATAAAATATAAGTAACATATTTAGTTATTATGTGCACATCAAAATAAATATGCTGCTTATATAATATATAATAGCCAAATATATATAATATGTATGTAAATTACTAAAATTTATAGGTATCTATATACATTATACATACTTTTACTTACTAAGTATATATTTAGGAAATATTGAAGTACCAATAGGAATTTATTATTTTCAAGCTGCTTTTTATGTTGTTAAAAATGTTTTAGTCCTTGTAGCTAGAAATACTTCGTCTTCGCTTCGTCCTAACAGCGTAGACATAAATGCCTAACTGTTCTGGAAACTACTTTTATATTTTGCCCTTGTATTGTTACCTACTACCTACCCCCTTCCCTTGTGCAGGTATAACATATGCAATGCAAGGGTCAGAATGACAATGAATGGCCGTTTCCGGATTCCCGAAAATTATAGGTAAAAATACTCATGGTATAAACTCAAATCAAAATGGTATATCCATTTCAATTAAAAACCAAACGAGAATTTCTCATTTTTCTTTAATAGAATTAAGTTTTAAACTTTTTTACCATACAATTAAAATGGTTTAAAAAAATGAATTAGATAGTTCAGTAGTACCTACCAAAATACCTAAACTTTATTAATTATTCTTAACGCGAAGTTGATAATCTATAGGATAACATTATTCTTCTTGCTATAGGTACATACAGTATGTATATTCTTTTTAAGATATTTTAAAAGTATATGCAAGTATGTGTTAAGCATATACTTTTGCACATACATACTTGCGCATATACTAAGAGAAGTCGATTAAGGTATATTCTAAGAATAAACTTATACGAACATTCCGAGGTACCACGTACACGAATGTGCTCAGTATATTCGGTGCAAGAATATTCTTTGAAGCACGTGCAAAGAACATCAAATTTAGAATGTGTTTTATGGTACTTGCTATGCTTGTACTACGCATATACTAAAAAGGATATACTTCGACGAATGTTGGTAGGATATGCTTAGAACATGATGCGAACATCATTGCTATGTGGGAAAGTGCCATTCAGAGGTTAAGCATAAATTTAAAACATAAAAATATGCTTATAAAATAATAATTCATGAAAAATATGCATTTTTTCTTTTTATTATTTTATAAAAAAAATTACAAAATAGGCAAAAAATGCATATACAGTGCGTTGGAATAAGTGTTACCCCCCTTAATAACTTATTTATTTCTAGCACATAAGCAAAACGCTCGGAAAGGTCGATTTTAAAATAATCAAAGTATATTATAACATCAATGTTTCGAACTTTACGCGATCCCTCTTCAGTTGAAGGGCAAAACTTTGATTTTTTTAAATGGCAAAGTTCATCATGTGGTAGCTCATTTAAAAGCGTTGGAAATACTGATTACAAAAATGTGTAATACTTTAATCCTTTTTAAGAGCGCCAAATTTCGATCAAATTTTTTTAAACGCATTTATTTTTTTCGAATCATGAGAAAACTAATAAGTATTTTTGAAAACTTTAAACGCAGAATAAAATAATACATTATTAACGAGGGCAGAAAGTCCCTTAGAATAAACAATAAATTATTTTGAATGATATAGTTGAAATTAAAAATTCGACTAAATTTTATTTTTTTGTTTCACTCCTGTGACTTATTAAAATAATCATTATAGAAGTTCTCATGGACTTTTCCCATCGATAAAATACTGTAATATTTTATTCGGCGTTTAAATTTTCCAAAAATGCTTATTAGTTTACTCAGGATTCGAAAAAAATGAATACATTTCAAAACAATTCGACCGAAATTTTGCGCCTACGGTCTCAAAAAGGATTAAAGTATTATGGTAGGGGAGCCCAAGCGGGGATTATTGCAGTTACTAGAGCGCGTCAGATTATCATATGGGGAGAAATCTGGTGCCCTGCAGATGTACCTATTGGCTCTTAATGCAAGGGCGTTCGTTAAGGGGGGTCCGAAAAAAAAAATCTATCCTTAGAAAAACTCGAAATTGTCAGATTAAGATAAGGTAAGTTAAGTACATGCAAAAGAGTGTATATTTCAAAAATCTGACGTTTTGAGTCGGGCGTAAGGAAATAAGCGTGTTCCAAAGTTTCACAAGAAATAAACGAATATTTCGCGAAATGAATGACAGATCAAAAAACTAAAAAATACGTGCTCAATATTTTTTTAAAATCTATCGAATGATACCAAACATGACTTCCCACGTAGAGGGGTGGGGGTAAATTTAATATTTTAAATACGAATCACGCGATATTTCGCGAAATGAACATCAGATCAAAAAACTGTCAAATACACTTATTTAATATTTTTGAAAACTCTATCGAATGGCACTAAACACGAGCCTCCACGGGGGTGGGATGGGGGTTACTTTAAAATCTTAAATAGGAGCCCCCATTTTTTATTGCAGATTTGAATTCCTTACGAAAAAATAAGTAACTTTTATTCAAAACATTTTTTCGAATTAAGCATAGATGGCGTCATAATCGGAAAAAACAATTGTTGGAAATGGAAAATTAAATTAAAAAATGGCAAGCGCCCACTAAAATGAAAAACTTTACTTAACTTTTTTTGGTTTTAGGACCTACTCTTCACAACCCAATAGGTCCCCATAACGCTCGAGTGACTGCACATTTAGCATACTTTGCTCCCGTACCATTATCTTCTTCTTCTTTAAGTTCCATCTTCTATCGAAGGTTGGAAATCATCATGGCAATGCGGACCCTGTTGACTGCCGCTCTAAATATCTCTGCACTACTGCATTCGAACAATTCCCGTAAGTTCTTAAGCCAGGTTGTTCTTCGTCTTCCCACATTTCGCTTTCCTCGGATTTTGCCTTGCATAATAAGTTGTAATAATGAGTATTTTTGCCCTCTCATCACATGTCCCAAGTACTCAAGTTTTCGTCTTCTGATAGTTAGTATTATTTCCGGTTGATTTCCTATCCTTCTAGTTACTTCCACGTTCGACATTCTTTGAATCCATGATATTCGTAGGATTCTTCTGTAACACCAAAATTCAAAGGCGGCCAACTTATTCAAATGGACTTGTTTCAACGTCCACGCTTCCAAGCCATAAAGAAGAGTAGAGAACACGTAACGTCGAAGCATCCTTAGGCGTAGTTCTAACCTTATATCCCGACAACAAAGAAACTTTTTAAGTTTAATGAATGATGCACGTGCTATTTCAATACGTGTCTTAATTTCTTTGGTTTGGTCTACATTTGATGTTATCCATGTTCCTAAGTATTTGTAGTTATCCACACTCTCAATCACAGTATCTTCAATAGTTAATTGGATGTTTACGTGTGCTGATTTAGTTATGATCATGCATTTAGTTTTCTTTAAATTCATCTTCAGTCCGTACTCATGACAGCGTTCATTAAGGCGTTGCATTACGTTCTGTAAATCATTGTTGTTATCTGTTATTATTACTGTATCGTCTGCAAAACGTAAGTTGTTCAAAACTTCTCCATTGATAGATATACCTTCTATTGAATTTGAGAGCGCTTCTTGAAATACCGCTTCACTGTAGACATTGAAAAGTAGTGGAGACAGCACGCAACCCTGACGAACTCCTCTCTGTATTTTGATATCTTGGGTGTCCTGGTTGTCAACTCTTATCTTGGCAGTTTGATTCCAATATATATTAGAAATAATTTTCATGTCACGACTGTCAATATTTTTGCTTTTTAATATATCTACAAGCTTTTTATGTTGAACTTTATCAAATGCCTTTTCAAAGTCTACAAAATATAAGTACATATCCTGATTCATGTCCATGCATCTCTGGGCCAGCACATTCAAGCCGAACAAAGCATCTCGTGTGCTCATACCATTTCTAAAGCCAAATTGTGTGTCACTGATTTCATATTCGAGAGTTTTAACAATTCTACTGTGTATTATTTTCAAAAATGTTTTAAGTGTGTGACTCATTAAAGATATTGTTCTGTGATCCGAGCAGGTTATTGCACTTGACTTTTTGGGAATTGCTACAAAGGTCGATTGCAGCCATTGTTTGGGGATTGTGGCAGTCTGATATATTAGATTAAAGAGTTCAACCATTACATCAATACAATCGTCATCAATAAGTTTTAATAATTCGATGGGCACATCATCTGGTCCAGTAGCTTTACCCTCTTTCGTGTTTTTAATGGCATAGATGACTTCATCTCTTAATATTGGTGGTCCGGTATCCTCTGTGATTTCTAATGACAGTTCTCCTCTTTCATCATTAAAGAGTTGTTGGATGTAATTGGTCCATTGACACAATCTCTCCTTCACGTCAGTAATAATATCCCCTTTATCATTTTTAAGGGTATTCGTTCTTGTGCTTTTTCTAGAACCTGTCATTTCTTTGATTTTTTTGTGTAAATTAAAGCTGTCATACTTTTTATCCAGGTCTTCTATTTCTTTGCATCTGTCGGAGAGCCACTTTTCTTTTGCCTCTCGAATTTTATTTCTGATGTTTCTCTGAATTTCTTTGCATTTATTCGGGTCTTTTGTTTTATGTTTTCTTCGTTCTTCCATAAGTTCAAGAATTTCTACTGTCATCAAAGATTTTGTTTTTTCTCCAAGTGGTTTGAGTGTTTCTTTTCCAACTGATACTAAGGCATGTTGAATTTTTCCCCATTTTTGGTCAACAGTCAGAGTTTTCGCACTATCTTCTTTGACTTTCCTTAAGTTCTCGTTTATTTTAAATTTTGTTTCCGCATAGGTCTTGTCTTGTTTGAGCCGCCTTGTATCCATGATTTTATTGGAGCTAGGGCTCTTTACCTTCTTTAATTTCACTCTCATAGACAAAACAACCGGGTTGTGATCGGAGGATATGTCCGCTCCTGGATAAGTTTTAGATGATATTATAGAATTTCTATATCTTCTGTTGACGATAATATAATCTATTTGATTTCTGACTATTTTGTTGTTATTGTCAGCTGGTGACTTCCATGTATATAGTCTACGTTTAGAAAGTTTGAACAATGTATTTGAAATTATGAGTTCCTCGTTGATACAGAAATCAACAAGCCTATCGCCACGTTCATTTCTTTCCCCGAGTCCATATCGCCCCACACAATTCTCCACTTCTCCTTGACCGACTTTAGCGTTCAAATCGCCCATTATAATATTTATGTCATGTCTTTTAGTTAGCTTTAAGACATTGCCAATTTGTTCGTAGAAGGCCTCTATGGTGTCTTCATCCTTGTCTGCAGTGGGTGCATATACTTGGATTATATTTATTTTACGATTTAAATGAGAGTTGAGAGACAGCATTAATACTCGATCAGAGTAAGGAACAAAGTTACAAACGGCTTTCCGAGAATTGTTATCAACTATAATTCCAACTCCCTGTTTGTGGTTGGGGTCGTTGTACCGCGTACCATTATACATTTTTGTAATTAGTCTTTCAAAAGATTTTAAATGAGGTGTCACATGGTGTACTGTCCCATTAAAAAAAATCAAAGTTATCACTGTCACCTGAAGAGGCACCGTTTAAATTTCGAAACATTGATGCTATAATATACTATGAACATTTTAAAATTCGACCTGTCCAAGTGTTTTGATTATGTGCTAAAAATAAATAAGTTAGTAAGGGGGGGTAACACTTATTCCAGGGCACTGTATATTCATTTTGCATACATATATTCCACCTTGTATTTAGATCTATTAAAAACTAATGTTTGAGCAGAAACGGTTACATTGAAATATATAGTTCTCTTTTCGCCAAAATTTACAAACAATATTTACAGATATAGGATATTTAAATTGACATCCCCTTACAAAGATACGATCTAAACCGTCAGCCAATGCCCTACTCTAAGGTCGAGTATTTGAGTTCAAAAAGAGTGTTAATGTTATAAATAGCTGAAATTCTTATCGCTTTTCTCAGACTTTTTGGGGTATTTTTCCAAAAGGTTTGTTCGCAAACTGTGTTACATTTCCTGTCTTTTAGGCTCTACTCGACGTTTTGACCCTCGTGAAATTGGCATTTATTAAAAGTTACACTGCAATAAGGAAAAGGGAGAAGTGAAAAAGGAAATTGTTTAAGGCCGGTATAATTTTAGCTACAACTAAAATAAGGAAAAAATTAGTTTTTAGTACGGAAGACAACTCACTGGAGTTTTTTTTATATTTCTTTCTTCTTCATGTGCCTTGTCCGTTGCGAACGTTGGCTATCATCATAGTAATTTTAATTTTTTTTGCGGCGTTTCTGAATAACTCGATCGATGTTAGTCCAAACCATTGGCGTAAGTTTTGAAGACATGAGTGCCTTCTTCTCCCGGGTCCGCGTTTGCTTTCTATTTTACCCTGTATTATCAGTTGGAGTATATGATATTTATCATGTCTCATAATATGACCGAGGTATTCAAGTTTCCGTTTCTTAATTGTGAAACAGATTTCTTTTTGTTTTCCCATTCGGCGAAGTACCGCTACGTTGGTGGTGTGAGTCGTCCAGGATCTTTACGATACGTCGATACACCCACATTTCGAAGGCCTCCCGCTTTCTCGTTAATGTTTCCAGCAATGTCCATGCCTCTGCGCCGTACAACAAGACTGGAAATACATAGCACTTTAGCAGCCGTATTTTTAGTGGGAGAGATATGTCGAAATGGGTGAATATATTTTTCATGTTGTTAAATGTTGCTCTGGCCTGTTCAATTCTAGATCGTATTTCGGTTTTTTGATCCCATTTCGAGTTGACGACTGTTCCAAGGTATATAATATATACGAGTCAACGTGTTCAATTAGTTGGTTTTTTTATTTTCAATTGTCTGGCAGGTTTTGAGTTTTGCTGATCAGCATCCATTTTGTTTTATTTATGTTGAGGTTAAGTCCTTTTTCTTCACTCGCTCTTTGTACCCTGTCCATAAAATACTGAAGTTCATCGATACTACTGGCAACTACGACTGTATCTTCCGCATATCGGATGTTATTTGTCAATTCTCCATTGATTTTTATGCCTTCGTTTGCTTCATCCAGTGCTTTTTTAAAAAAAATTTCGGAGCAAATATTAAAAAGGAGAGGGGAGAGAACACATCCCTGTCGCACTCGTTTTCTGATATCAATGCTCTCTGTGGACGCATTGCCTACTTTTACCCTGGCTGTCTGATTCCAGTAGATACTTGTCACAATTCGGATGTCGTTATCTCAGGGCCGCCGAGAAGGCGGTACAGCCGGTACATTTTACTGGGGCCCGGCGATGTAAGGGGCCCGGCGTCGACCAGACCAAAGACGTAATTTTTCCCGTTTTTTTGCTCTTCGCTTTATATCCATAATGTGTTTAATTAGATAATACTCGGCTATATTTAATATTATGACCTTTAATCGATTTTGTTTAACATCTTAACAGCAATAAATCACAGGAGTAAATACTACAGTACAGTCAGATAAAACTATGGTATCGATATGAAGATTTAAAATATATCAGGGCTTCTAGAATATTTACAAAAAATCAGAAGAATCTATGTTGAAGAATCTAAATTGTTACCAGAAATTATGGAATAAACCCAGAATTTATATCAAATAAAGAAAAACGGCGCAAAAACGGTCTGTGAGATTCTTTGATGATTTTCTTGGGTCTAGTAGGGATGAAACGGAAAATTTTGAGCCCGACCCAATATTTCGCTGGGAAATATTTTTTAATATTGTCATATATTATGGTTTTAATATTGTCATTCAACCAGAAGATTTAATGAGGAAAATAAAATTCATTCGCTATTTAATATTTTATGGATATTCCGAGATAAAGATAACGACAATATTAAGAAAAAAATTGATAAATGTATTGCGCGAGTTTTATAAAGAAGACATCAGTGAAGAATTGATAGATGAAATTTTTCATTTGAGAGCGATATACAAGGATAATATTGGCGAATCTCATCTTTCTCCAATATATTTTCTTAATAAAATTAAACATCTCAAATTTGAATCGTTATTGCGTAAAAATATTTTGCACACTACCGGTGACAGTGACAGTCGGAGAAGCAGAAAGATTCTTTAGTTTTTTTTTCCGCATACAAAATGCTATGATGAGGTAATGCTAGCTACAATGAAACAGGATCGGTTAGCTGCCTATCAAGTTTGTGAATTGAGAATGATTTGGCAAAATCCTACGATGTTTCGAAAATTACATTTTTGCCAATCAGAACATTCAAAATGCACATGTATGGTAAATATTTTCAATATTATAAATATAATCAAAATTTTAAAAAATTTATATTTGAAATATTTATTATTATTATTTTATTTCTATAAAAATTAAACAGTTTTTCTCGCTCTTCACTTTTTGCCAGGGGCCCGGCCTTCACTTTTGCCGGGGGCCCGCCCTTCACTTTTACCTGGGCCCGCTCATCTCTCTCGGCGACCCTGCTTATCATCAATTCCTATGCTTTGTAGAATTTCAATTAGTTGGTCATGTCTCACAGTGTCAACGGCTTTCGAGTAATCTACAAAGCACATGTAGACATCCTTGTTCATATCTTCTTTTTTTTATATTTATTATTATCATTGTTAAAATCAACAAATAAAAAGAAGAAAAACGACTGATTAAATGAAAAGCTGGAGGATATTGAAAAAGACAGAAAAAATCATAAAATAAAACAATTTTACAAAAAAGTCAAAGCAACAAAAAATACGCCCAGCATTAAAACAAGAGGACTAAAAAGCCAAAAAGAAGAAACTGTGTTTGAAGAGGAACAGATTGGCAAAATATGGTAAGAATACTATGAAAAAATGATATTCACTACGGAGGAAGCACACCGCGATGAAGAAGTAACACCAATAATACAAGATAAGGACAAAGTAGAAATTCCCACAGAAGAAGAAGTACAAAAAGAAATTCAAAACCTCCGAAACGGAAAAGCAGCAGGAGAAGAAGAAATAGCAGTGGACTTATTAAAATGCGGAGGAAGATAATTACATAAAGAAATATACCAGCTAATACAACAAATATGGACACAAAACAGAATACCAGAAGATTGGAACAGAGGTATAATAGTACCTATACCTATGTATAAAAAAGAAGATCGGGAGGAGTGCGAGAATTATTGAGCAATAACTTTATTGAACACAACATATAAAATTCTAGCAAACATAATAAACATGAAACTTAAATAATTATGCGCTGGACGAATATTAGGAGAATACCAAAACGGGCTCAGATCGGAAAGATCAACAATTAATTCCATACATACAGTGAAGCAAATAATTCAAAAATCGAGAGAGTATAACAGGGACATACACCTAATATTCATAGATTTCAAAAGCGCTTTTGACACAATTAATCGAACGAAAATCATGGAGGAACTTGAGAATTTTGGAATCCCAGAAAAATGAAGACATATGCTAACAGTGAGCCTAAAGAACACCACAGCAAAGATCAGTTTCAACGGAACAACTTCTAAGGAAATCAATGTAAACAAAGGCGTGAAACAAGGTGACTCTATCTCACTGACACTATTTGACATGTTGTTGGAAGTAATAATAAGGAGGACAAACCTTGCAAACAAAAACATTATTACAGATCAACTTCAACTAGTAGCATATGCAGATGATTTATTTACTATAGCGAAGACGAAGATGACACTTATAAAGGCAGTTGAAAAATTAGATAAGAAAGCGAAGATAATAGGGCTACAGATAGACCTGCACAAAACAAAATACATCAAGCTAGGGAAGGACGACACAACAAATCAGAAACATCTATTAACACAGAACCATAAATTTAAAACTGTCTCCACCGCTAGCTACTTGGGAGTAACAATAGGAAAAACCGAAAAATAGAGAACAGATGAAAGATTTTAAAAGGCAAAAAAAATATATGGAATGAAGAGAAATCTGCTGAGAAGCAAGACTCTAAGTAAGAGAACAAAGATGAACCTATATCCTATACAGGGTGTTTCATTGGGAAAGTAACATACGTTGACTGTAGAAAGAGGACACTTAGGCGATCTCAAAAATACCATACTTAATGGGTCTTACTCCGTTACTAACAGAGATACTGGGTGTTCTATCTATTTTGCCATTTTGTTATTTGGTTCATAACTTTTTAACCACACCGTATATTTATTTTATATTTAACACGCAAATATCATTTAAGATGTACAATAAATTAATTTATTTACAAATTTAAAAAATCCAGGCCCGGATTAAAAAATATTAGAAAAATATTCCGACCCAAGAACAACACCCTGTACATTAAATTTTTTTAAAATGGATTTTTTAGTTGAAAAGAGGATGAAAAACTAAATTTAGTGGTATACTTTTAATTTTCGGCAAAATGATTTTTCTCGTCAAATTTTGAATTTGAATTCTGAAATTATGTGAATTGCTAGAGCTCTAAGTAGAAAAAAAAATAAATACAACTTACAACTTGTTAACCGTACTGTATATTTATTTTATATTTAACACGCGAATATTTTTTTATGTGTCCAATCAATTATTTTATTTACAATTATGGAAAATCCAGGTCCGGATTAAAAAACAAAGTAAAAATGTTCCGACCCCAAAAAACACCCTGTATATTAAATTTTTTTAAAATGGATTTTTTAATTGCAAAGAGGATGAAAAACTAAATTTAGTGGTATATGTTGAATTTTCGGCAAAATGATTTTTCTGGTTAAATTTTGAATTTGAATTCTGAAATTATGTATGTGAATTGCGAGAGCTCTAAGTAGAAAAAAAATTAAATACAACTTGCAACTTGTTAACCGCACCGTACATTTATTTTATTTTTAACACGCGAATATTCTTTTAGGTGTCCAATCAACTATTTTATTTACAATTATAAAAAATCCAGGTCTGGATTAAAAAATATTGTAAAAAAGTTCCGACCCAAAAAACACCCTGTATATTAAATTTTTTTAAAATGGATTTTGCATTTGAAAAGAAGATGAAAAACTAAATTTAGTGGTATACTTTGAATTTTCGGCAAGATGATTTTTCTGATAAAATTTTGAATTTGAATTCTGAAATTATGTCAATAGCGAGAGCTCTAAGTAGAAAAAATTAAAATGCGACTTAATTGTAATTACTACCATTATTTAATCTAAATTGGTAAAATGTTAAAACATTTCAGTGTTTTTTTATTATCTGTGACAAATAGTTTATGGCGAATATTAATCTTTAAATAATGAATAAATAATAAAGAATCAATAAAGAATACATCACTTTAATCAACAAAGTATCTAAAATTATAACAAAACAGAAAATGTGCAGCATAACTATTCAAAACTAAAGTACTTATTCAAAATTACCACCATTAAAAATTATTGTTATGTGTCAAAATGTTAATATTTTACCAATTTAGATTAAATAATGGTATTAATTAAAATTAAATCATATTTTATTTTTTTTTTACTTTGAGCTTCGCAATTCACATAATTTCAGAATTCAAATTCAAAATTTTACCAGAAAAATTATTTTGCCGAAAATTCAAAGTATACCATTAAATTTAGTTTTTCAGCTTCTCTTTAAATGCAAAATCCATTTTAAAAAAATTTAATATACAGGGTGTTTTTTGGGTCGGAACATTTATACAATATTTTTTAATCCGAACCTGGATTTTTTTATTTGTAAATAAATTAATTGATTGGACACCTAAAAGAATATTCGCGTGTTAAATATAAAATGAATATACAGTGCGGTTGAGAAGTTGTAAGCTGTATTTAAATTTTTTTTTTCTACTTAGAGCTCTCGAAATTCACATAATTTCAGAATTTAAATTCAAAATTTGACCAGAAAAATCATTTTGCCAAAAATTCAAAGTATACCACTAAATTTAGTTTTTCATCCTATTTTCAACTGAAAAATCCATTTTAAAAAAATTTAATGTACAGGGTTTTTTTTTTGGGTTGGAGTATTTTTCCAATTTTTTTTAATCCGGACCTGGATTTTTTACAATTGTAAATAATTTAATTTATTGTACACCTTAAACAATATTTGTGTGCAAAATATAAAATAAATATACAGTGTGGTTAAGAAGTTATGAACCAATTAAGAAAATGGCAAAATAGATAGAACACTCAATATCTTTGTTATTAATGGAGTAAGACCCATTAAGTATGGTATTTTTGAGACCGCCTAAGTGTCCTCTTTCTGCAGTTAACGTATGTTACTTTCCCAATGAAACACCCTGTATAAGACCTTAATAAGACCTGTTGTTACATATGGGATGGAAACAACAACGATTAGCAAGAAAGAGGAAGATAGCCATTTGAAATTTGAAAGAATAATAATAAGAACAATACTGGGCCACAATGAAACAAGAGAGGGAGAACTACGAATAAAAACAAATGCCGAAATTGAAGAATAATTAAAGAGAGAAAATATAGTCAGATACATAAAATCGCTTCGCTTAGAATGGAAAGAGCATATACAGAGGCGCCCGAAATCAGATATGTTGAGAAGGATAACTAACTGAACACCACTATAGCCCAGGTGTAGAGGAAGACCCAGAAGAAGATGGCTGGATGATGTAGGAGAAGACATAAAATCAATAAATGTGAAAGACTGGAAAGTTCAGGGCAAGGACAGGAAGAAACTGAAAATAGTCACGAGATCAGCAAAGATACACAGTAAGCTTTAAATGACATAGAGGAGTGATCCACCTTACCCAAGAATAGGATTTTAAACGCCATGGCGTTAGCTATAACGAATACTATTGACTGTAATACATCCAACTCCCACAGAAATCTGGAAGCACGTTGCCACTAGCGCCACTGTCGGCTTGCGGTGAAACTACGTTGTGACAACGTAAAATTTGACTTAAACATTAAACTTTAATTTTATAGTTTTTTGGATAACAAGCTAATTTTGCTAAATTAAATTATAATAAAAATTGTCGAAACACTTATACAAAAACAATAATAAAGCAATTTTATAAATTTAAGGTTAGATTGCTCTGGTTATCACCGTAGGTAGACCGTCTAGATGGCGCTATTTGTTTTCTTCCTCAAATGTAATGGGAATAGGAAATGTCAAGAGTTGTATGTATTACAGCCCATAGTATTTGGCTATAATCCCTTGGGATTGTAACGCTTAATGAATTAATGAATTATCATAGTATTAAAATTATATTTTTAATTTAGGTTAAGTAGGATGCGGATATCTTAGTGCCTACTTTCTTCTTTTTTGACTGATTCTCAATAGCATATTGAATATTGAATATTAAATAATAAATAGCGTTTAGTATAGGACAATGCTAGAAACTAAGGAATGTCTGGGGAGACCCCCAAAATGTTAAAAGCAAGAAAAAAGAAAGAAGAAAGATGACATTATTTTGCCAGGTGGGACCTTATATGGACGGATGTTATGGATTCCTCTTCGTTGGACATTTTTTTACGTCCTAGACCTTTCTTACCTACTATCTTTTCTTCTAGTACTACTCGTAGTTGCTGAAAAGGCTTTTCCTGGTAATATATACCCTAAATATGCAGTTTTACTACTATTTACACAATAAAAAATTCTCTATCTTGGAGGCCCGCTCTTTTTAATACGTCGTCATTTCTGATTCTGCCCTGTGATATTGTAAACATTCGGCGCAGGCATTTAATAAAATTCACAAATTGAAAAGTCTCGGAAGCAGAATTCACCACTAAAATAAAATTAAAATGGTAAATAGTTATTTAAATCTGAAACTTTTCGTGTTCAAAGATCTTTCTGGTACATCCTTAGTCAGCGACTTTTACAATTTATAAGACCGCAGACGTCGAATATAGAAAACAAAAAGGACTCCACTATATGCAGTCACATTCCGTTTTCATTCGTCTAGGAAAAGGACAGAAAGAAACTTCCTAGTACTCAAATCTGAGTAAAGACAGAAAAGTAAAAAGATGGTTTTGCTTGTTTTTGATTCAGAGGGATGCACAATCGCTGGGCAGCTGTTTCCACCATTTCAGGCTTTTTCAACAGCGCTAGCGCGTAGTCCTCTAGAGAGGACGATTGAAAGCGATTGTGCATCCCTCTGAATCAAAACAAGCAAAACCATCTTTTACTTTAAAAAACTTCAGTTTGATAATGGATCTGGATTTTAATTTACATGCTTCCATTCCGTTCATTCCGAACACCTAACTATCCAAAATCAAGTGGTAGAATTGACATAAAAGTGCATATATCTCGGTCATAAAATCAGAATAGGCAAGGACAATCAGACTTGCGAATTTCAACGACGAATAACACTTGCTTGGGCGGCGTATGGTTCACTAAGAGACATCTTTAAGAGCAACATCGTGACAGCTATGAAACGGAAGACATTTGACCAATGCGTTTTTCCTATTAACTATGACATACGGAGCAGAAACTCTCACGCTCACAAAAACAACAGCACTAAAATATGTGAGTGGCACAAGGGCCTATGGAAAAATAGGGTTAGGTGACTAGCGTCATCTGGCAATTGAAAGATAAAGTTTTTCAATCCTAATAACAACATTAATAATATTGAAAAATATTAAAAATATTACTAAAAGATTTTTAAATTAAAAACTTATTGGTACATTTTCCTGGTGACACCTCCAAGGCATCTACAATTTGCAAGCCAAATGGATGCTACAGTGAAGACAAAAGGGATGGTATACATTTTTATTTTATAGTAGTATTAATTACTCCGTAGAGTAACTAGGTGCGTTTTTCGTTGGAACTTTACCAAGCTGCAGATGGGGATTGTGAACTAGATAGTGTAGAATTCCTTCCCTTTTGTCTTCACTGCAGCATCCATTTGGCTTGCAAATTGTGGAAGCCTTGGAGGTGTCACCGGGGAAATATACCAATAAGTTTTCAATTTAAAAATTTTTAGTAATATTTTTAATATTTTTCAATATTATTAATGTTGCTATTGGGATTGAAAAACTTTATTATTCAATTGCCAGATGACGCTAGTCACCTTTTACATTCACGTCAGTTGCAGTGTGGGACTAATATGTGTCGAAAAAATTACTGGATTAGAGAAAGCAACCTATGCATTCTCTGAAGAGCCTCTAACAAGAGGTGAAATCGTCGATAAGAGTGCTGGTTGCGCTCTCTAATCTAAGTAAAAATTAAGACATTTTTGGCTTCGCATTGCAACTGAATAAAAATGGGACACCTTTTTATTTACTCCGTAGAGTAACTAGGTGCATTTTCCGTTGGAACTTTACCAAGTTGCAGAGAGGGGTTGTGAATTGCATAGTGTAGAATTCCTTCCCTTTTGTCTTCACTGCATCATCTATTTGGCTTGCAAATTGTAGAAGCCTTGGAGGTGTCACCAGGGAAATGTACCAATAAGTTTTCAATTTAAAAATCTTTTAGTAATATTTTTGATATTTTTCAATATTATTAATGTTGCTATTAGGATTGAAAAACGTTATCTTTTTATCTTATTATTATTTTTCAGTAACTAAATACCTTTACTATACCGTCTAACAATAGTACCTACTAATACCTACTTAATTTCATTCACATTATTTAGTTTCCTCAAACATATGCAACCAACCACACTTTTTAATAACCTCTTTTCAATTCACTTCCACACATTTTGAACACTATTTCCATCATTACAACAATCATATTTTTACTTTAACTCAGATTTTAATCAACATTAAATATTGAAATGAAATTTTCATTCATTTAATATTCCGGAAAAAATTTTGTGACGTAATAGCTGTAGTGCAAAATTTTTGCTTTCAAATTACAGCTTGAAGCAATAAAAATATATACAGGGTAGCGAGAAAGTATGGAAACACGGTAATTTCTCGGAAACCGCTAAAACGATTTTTATACGTTTTGGTGGATAAGAGTCTTCTAATGCGGCCGATATTATGGTGGTAATTACATTGTTGTCAAGTTTTCCGTTTTTCTGAAAATCTAATGAACTTTCATATTTCAAATGGAACACCCTGTATATTTTTTACGTTTTGAAGTCCCTAAGAAATACTTATTATTTTACATGTTATATTCCCTATACCTAATTTCCATAATTTCGGAGTTATTCTTATATTTATTAAAGAAAAAATGTTTAAACAAATTAGGAAAATCAATTTTTTCGGCCCAGATCGACATTATTTTAGGTTATTTGGATCAATGGGGACAAAAAAGGTTTTTTTGTAATTTTTCTCCAAAGTTAATGGCTTCCTCGTTATAAAGAATTTAGAACTGAAAAAAAAATCGAAAAAATTTTCAAGGTTTAAACACACAAGTAGAAAAAATAATTTTTGAAATTGCGATGGTCCTAAATTTAAGCTCAAACCATCTTCTTTCAGTCACCTAGAAGAATTTTGTCAAGTTTTATTCTAAAACATTGTTTTTTTAATCATTAATGAAGCGCATATGAGAAAACGGGCGATCGGACTGAGTTAACAACTAAAAAACAGTATTTTAAACGGATATCAGCCCAAATTACTTATCGGTATCTGATAAAATAAGGATTGAGTTTGAATTTAAGCAGTTCTTGATTTCAAAATTAATATTTTGAAGTTATACTTCTTTACCGGCGATAGAGGCTGAATTTTTATACGGTAAAACCTGGCGACCGGGCGCATGCGCATTATACCTTTGTTCTGATTGGTTGGATGTTCAAATGACATGTCAAAAATTATCCAATATGGCAGCTGTAGCAGCTGTGGTTTGGACGGTTTTTGGTTATGTCGTTGATTGAAAAATATAGAGTGTTTGTTATACTGCCTTTTTAAATAGTTTTCATATTATATTTTTGGACTTATTAACATGCATGTTGCATGTCATTGTGGAAGCCCAAACTGTGTGAGTGCGATTTTCAATCGCAAAATTACTGATAAAAACCTATTCGCTCGAAGAGGTAGAGTGTGGAGAACTGTTGTGGATAACATCAATCAATCCGGAACGATTTACGATATCACTTATTCAAAACTAAAGAATCGGAGAATCCAGTTATTACTGTCAATGATTACTGGTAAGTGTTTTAAAAATAAGTTGATAAAATTTGGTTCATACATTTGAACATAGCCACTTTACACATTGCAAGTAATTGCGAAATTTATAGCACAAGTTCTTGCAGCAAGAACTTCTGCAATCAGTTGCAACTTGCAACTAGATTTCTGCAATAAAATGATTACAGGGTACAAGTAATTGCATAAGCTGCCATGAAATAGACAGAAACTTTGACCTAACCATAAATTTTAGGTTATGTTGTTTTTATAAATTAAATGTGATTTTTTAAGTAGAGTTATCAGATATTAGATTAAAAAGGTTAGATTATTGAGAAAATTATAATATGTGTTATATATAACAATTGCAGAAAAAATTGCATGAACATGTTCTATTTAGCTGCAACTTCTTGCAGCAGAACTGCAGACTGTCTCCTTATATGCAATAAACCATTAGCTCATGTGATGCTCCAGCTACAATTTGCTTAATCCATATTTTATAACTTTTCCTCAGCTTTTCGCTTTTATGTATCACATTGTTGTTAGCATTAATGGTTCTGATTTAAGTCGAGCTGCAATGCCACTTTTTTTGAATAGCGTAGTTAACCATATATTATCTGGTAAAGTATCCAAAAATGTTTCTTACGAACTTGGTGTCAGTGTTCTGCTAACTGCAAATTATATTCATATTTACCAGTTTTACGTGGACTCATTTAGCTTTTCTCTATTGTTTGAGAATAGTCCGTCCGCTACAACTTTTCCCATGCGGTACGATTCATTTTCAATCAAATTAAGTCAAAACAGGAAGTGGAACGTATGCCGATGTGTGTAGTATATAGTATACAGTATACAAAATGTATATACACATCGACGTTCGTTTCAATTTATGTTTTGATTTAGTTTGATTGAAAATGATTCATACCGTATGGGAAAAGTTATAGCGGACGGACTATATCTGCATAAGTATGCTCTACAAACTCTACATAAATCACTCTGTTTATAATGATCAGCTATTGCCCAAAAATTATTAAATGAATTGAGTCATTCTTTTTTTATATAATTTCGATTTACATTTAATGTTACATTTATCGTTACATCGAGGTCCCAATTCTCTCATTTACGTTAATTTTACAGTTTTTCTAGTGTATTCTTGGTCAGAGTTCCTCAGTTTCTTCAAAATATTAATTTTGGAAACACCTCTTTGTCTCTCCTTTCCAAGATTTTTCTTCTTTGGAAATTTTTCCTTAGCAGACGTATATAATAATAAAACTAATGCCTTTGATGCAGGAAGGGGTTTCCGCTGTTGTAATTGAACATGTAATCCACTGTGAACATCAGATATAACAGTGGAAGTTAGTTCACTCGTAAATTATATAGATGTTACAATGTGTTTATAAAAATATTCATCGATAATAGAAATTTATAGTATTGTAACATTGGTTACAAAGTTTTGCCCACCGAGTGATTCAAAATTTGCACTTACAATGAGGTTATTTTATTAAAAAACTTTATATTTAGGTACATGATAGGATAAAAGTTTTAAGATCAAAATGAAAGTTGTCCTTTATAGAAATCATTTAAGCAATAGTTGAAAAACATTATAAGTGGAGTTACAATGTTATTCATATCAGGTGTAGTTGTGATCTAAAATTTAAATTGGATTAATTTTTTTTGTAGGCTATACAGATAAATTAAAAAGTAAACATAGAGGACAATGATGCATTAGAGACTGGCATATCATCTCATACGGACAACACCGTAGGAGATTTTTATATTTGAACAATTCAGCTTCGCTTCAAAGAAAGTTGGACGCCTTGAAAAAAAAATTTAAACTCACCGTTTGGACTTATGGAAGATATTGAAAATTCTATAAAGTAGGGATATTATACGGGATTTGTATATACTTTTGTAAATAATATATTGTATGATATTTTAAAAGAAAATAATGAGTACCACCAGTGTTACTACAAATGGCTAGTGAATTTAGTAAATAATTTTGCCAATTTTGTAAAGTTGGCAAGAAAATAATTACTAAATAGTTGGTAATTTTGCCAATTTTCGCAAAATTGGCCAAAAACAAAAAAAAATATCTACTAAAAACACTAGCCAGTTGTGTCTGAGTTTAGCGAACCGACTATAACTCTTGTTAAATTAAGGTTGAGTTTACACTTTTGACTTGCCTACAGATTTAAAAATATTTTTGTCATAATATACAGTATGTCCCTATAAGTTGGAACCATAATATGGAAAACTTTTTTATTATTCATTTTATGAAAAATAGTTGTTCTACATAAAAGGTTCTGCAATATCTAGAATCTCTGATTCAACCATCAGATAGTAAATTTTTATGGGTATTACACAGGGTATGTCAAAAAATATGAATTTCACTCAAGAGAAAGGTAGATTTATTTTTACAATATTGAACATTGTTATTATGAACAGTTAATTGGAATTAGAACTATATTCTAATATGCAATTACATCCTTCTAATTGAAAAAGAAATTAAAAATTTTTCTCGGCATATATCATCAAAAATTTCACCAACAAAAAAATACAATATATACCAGTTATAATCAACAATATCCAAGTACCATATGCAGATACTGCTAAGTATTTGGGTATAACATTAGATGCAAAACTACGCTGGAAGGTGCACGTTAAGAAAAAAAGGGAAGAACTAAATATAAGATATAAAAAAATGTATTGGCTAATTGGAAGAAACTCCACATTGTCGATGCATAATAAGTTACTAATTTACAAACAAATATTGAGACCTGTATGGACTTATGGATGCCCACTATGGGGGTGTACTAGACCAAGTAATATAACAGTAATACAAAGATTCCAGAACAAAATGCTAAGAAATATTGTAGATGCTCCTTGGTATGTTACAAACAGTGATCTCCATAAGGACCTAGGAATGGAAACTGTGGATATAATCATCAAGAGGATGGCAGGAAGTCACGAGCAACGACTTCACATGCACGAGAATATTGAGGCAATCCAGCTCCTCGATACTACTGGGCAAGTTAGAAGACTGAAGAGGACAAAACCTTATGAACTAGTTTAAGTGATAGGTGATAGTGAAAAGCAGAGCATAGTGCTTGTGCGCGTTAGTGTGTATGCTAGAATAGTGCACTATCTTGTTAGGTTAGATAAGAGACGCTATGGGGCAAGCTCTTAATTTTAAGGAACAGTAATAATTTAGGTTAGATTAAAATTGCTCATTGGTCAAGTATGACCAGATTGTAATTGTAATAATCATCATCGTAGTGATGATTATGGGAGAAAAAAAAATATATCATCAACATTATTTTCTGTTATTTCAATTATGATAACTTTTGTTATTAATTTTACGAAAGAAAAGTTATAGAATGTTCTGCATGATCTAAAACCTAAAATATAACCATCTTATAACCATCTTGTATGAGGTATATAAAAAAACTGTTTTTTATGACGACAAAGAAGTATAACTTCTTACGTGCATACACAAGTACACACACTCTTTTTTTTTACTTGTGTTTTTGAACCAAGAAAATCGTCATTTTTCGATTTTTTTCAGTTTTAAATTGTTTGTAACTCGGAAACGATTAACTTTAGAGAAAAATTACAAAAGACCTTTTTTGTCCCCAATGATCCAAATAACCTAAAATAATGTCTAGTCGGGCCGAAAAAATTGATTTTTATAATTTGTTTAAAAAATTTTTTTTGCAAATGTAACAATAACTTCGAAATTATGGCATTTATGTATAGGGAATATAACATGAATAATAATCACTATTTCTTAAGGACATCAAAACGCAAAAAATATATAGGGTGTTCCATTTGAAATAAGAAAGTTTATTATATTTCCAGAAAAACGGAAGATTTAACAACAATGTAATTACAACTATAATATCGGCCACATTGGAAGATACTTACCCACCAAAATCTATAAAAATCGTTTTAGCCGTTTCCGAGAAATTATCGTGTTTCCATACTTTCTCGCTACCCTGTATTATGTAATTTCATTAACCTTCATTTACATATTTGAATTAGTTTAAAATAATAACAATATTTTCATATATTAAATATATCTTAAATATCAATAGTAATGTTTATTATTTATTTTTCGGATGACACAGATATCATGTCAATTTACCAAAAACCCCCTACCTAACACATCTTGTCATACCTCTTTGGCACTTATCAGTCTAATTGTCTAATTAGTTGGTCATTACCTCTCACTTGAGCGCTACGTGAATCTTTCGAGTAAGGATGGTTTTCAATAATCTTAATACATCGACATTCTCTATGATGTTAAATACATCAACAATGTAATTTAGAGGTTTTTACACCTAAGAAGTGGCTAGTTCCAAATACCTACTTGTACACCGGACGTAAGTAACCGCATTTTCTAATTTTTGAGCAGTCAAAATGTTACCCTTTGCTTTCAATATAAGTGGTTTAATAAACTCTAATATTGAAGTAAAAGAACTTCTATGTATTCTTCGCGTCAAAATATAAGAAATTTGGCCTGACGCTGGTGGGATGTCCCTACCGATTAAGTATCATAATAAATAGTTGACGTTACTAATCCCTCAATTATCTTTGCGACAGCTGGCAATAGTTTTGGAACGGCTACTAGTGCCGGACTTTATATTATTTACAAAACTGACTCGTTACCTGCCAATGCAAATAAATTATTAAAATTAAAATTTCTAGACTTCTTCTTCTTCTTCTTCTTTTATATAGGCAGTACTGCCTGTTTTTCTTCAACGGTGCCTTTCATTCTGCCCCTAAGTTGTCATTCCATCTTTTCCTTGGGCGTCCTATACTTCTCCTGCCTAACGGTGACTTGTCTCTGGCTATTCTTACTATCCTTGATTCAGACATCCTGCTTATATGCTCATTCCACTCTTCTTTTCTGTTCTTTACCCAGGTATTTATATTGTCTACTCCACATATGCGTCTGATTTCCTCACTTCTTACCCTATCCTGTAGTCCTTTTCCAGCAATCCTTCTTAAGATCTTCATTTCGTTGGTTTCCAGATGTCTTCGTGTTTTGCTTGTATCTGGTCTTGTTTCGGCCGTGTAAGTCATAACTGGTCTAATAACTGACTTATATATTCGGGCCTTTGTTTCCAATCTTAGGTGTTTGTTTTTCCAAATTGTGTCGTTTAGGCATCCGGCCGTTCTACTGGCTTTAATTATTTGGTCTTTTACCTCTTCTTCGATATTGTTGTAACGATAACAATATCGAAATTTCTAGACAATGTATTAAAAATTTTGTGATGGCCATAATGTATTGCGATTACCTCCTTACTACTGTGTCTTCAACCCCATTGAATTAATCTGGAGCCAACTTAACGAAAGTTTACGGCGAAACAACTGCTGTCCCAAATTTAGTAGCCAATCGGTGTCACATGTTGTAGAAGAAATAAAAAAGATTTCCCCAACACTGTGGCAAAATTGTGTTTCACATGTTATAAAAACGGAAGATCATTACAGAACATTAACCTCACATATTAAACCAATAATTATAACATTAGATGATGACGATTCTAGTGAAGAGGACAGCGATAGTGACATAGAGTTGTAATTTGTATTTATTTTTTCCGTCTTAACTTCAAATTTTATTTTTCTATGTTAAGTATTTTCTATGTTATTTTTTATTCTGTTATCTTTTTTAATTCTGATTTTTGCTACCATTCTTTTAATCTTTTATTGTTATTATCATTATTTTCTGAATTTCTTCAATTTGTTCATTTCTCTTATTTCATTGTACATAATAATATACATATAACTACTTAGATATAAATACCTAATAAATATAATGATGTGATATTTAAATTTATATTTATTATTCCAACCCCATTAAAATATTATATCTATAATACTTGAAGACTTGAACTTTTTTTGTTAAGGGGATGGGTACGAACTTTCGGCTTTAAGCCGTTACGTTATTACCGAGGGCCGAAAGTCCCTGAAAACTTCCATAATGTTTATTTTAATAAATTACAGGGGTGAAAAGCTAAGAGAAAATTTAGTGTGATTTTTAATTTCAAATAATCATTCAAAAGAAACTTTCAATTCATTCCAAGGGACTTTCGGCCCCCGGTAATAAAGTAATTTTTCATTCTGCGTTTAAATTTTTCAAAAATACTTACATATTAGTTTTCTCAGGATTCGAAAAAAATGATTACATTTAAAACAAATTGAAAATTTTGACAGGCGTCAAAATTTTACATTTTGTTCATTTCCCCTTAATTTTAGCGAATCCGCTCCTGGAGAGTTTGTTGTTTGTTATTATGATACTAAATCGGTAGGGACATCCCACCAGCGTCAGGCCAAATTTCTTATATCTTAACGCGAAGTATAATAGGTAACACCAATTCGGTTTCCGAGATAAACACGGAACCATAGAACAAGTGCATAGGCTAGTCAACCAAATAAACAAGGATTTTAACTCCAAAAGATACTGTTCTGCTGCTTTCCTTGACATATCTCAGGCTTTTGACAAGGTATGACACATAGGGCTAAAAATAAAATTAAAGAAGCTCCTTCACTATCCTCACTTCCAGCTCTTAAAATCCTACATAGAAAATAGACACTTCCTTGTGAAGCACGGTACCGAGCACACTAAGATATATCCTATTCACTCAGGCATCCCACAAGGCAGCGTTCTCGGCCCAATTCTGTATCTTTTATACACAGCGGACATTCCAACATCTAGGACAACTACAGTTGCAACGTATGCAGATGACACTGCTATCCTGGCATCCCACACATCCAACAACAGCATCAAGGAATCTTCAATCAAACCTAAATAGAATTCAGCAATGGATGAAAGTTTGGTGCATCAAATCTAATGGAACTAAATCATTACATGTAACATTCACGCTACGCAGAGAAACATGCCTCTCTCTATATATTGATAATTGTCTAATTCCTCAATCCGAGGACGCCAAATATCTTGGCATGCAGTTGGACCGCCGCCTTACTTGAAAAAAAAGATATTTTTACCAAACGAACACAGCTTGGACTTAAATTGAGAAATATGTATTGGCTCATTGGACGCAATTCCAAACTATCTCTGGATAACAAAATTTTACTCTACAAGTCCATCCTCAAGCCCATATGGACTTATGGGATCCAGCTATGGGGCACTGCTAGCGTCTCCAATACAAACATCTTACAGAGATTTCAAAACAAGGTGCTGCGTTCCATAGTCAATGCGCCATACTATGTATCCAACGAGGTGATTCAACGCGACATCCCCCTAGAATCCGTGAAAGAAGCCATACAACGTTTTAGTGTTAAATACTGTGAACGAGTGTTAGTGCATCCTAATGCGTTTGCCAGACAATTAAATGTGTGGGACGTCTTTGAAGTGCGTAGACTAAAACGGCAACTGCCGTCCGACTTAACCAACTGAATGTAATCAAAAGTGTATTCAGACTGATAAAATTTTAGTTTTATAATTGTAAAGAGGTTACTTACTGGAGTAACTCTCTACATGTCTGTATTTTTTACCATAACAAATGCTTAATGCCCAATGGGCAGATTGTTGTACTCAATGGAGTTAATAAAAAAAATGTAATAGGTATTATTTAATAAAATCCTAAAAAAAATAAAAAAAAACCATCGAAAGTACATACATCGAAAATACTGAGAAAGTACTGAATGCAGAGCGTTTATAGAAATAACATGTGTCTTTACTTAATAACAGGCGGTATCTGGTTTGTCTTTAGTTTCATGCGTGGAAGACAATGATGCTAGATAAAAAGTATATGTTTTATCTCGCCAGGTATTAATGACGCACGGGTAAAGAACCCTGAACTCAACTGTACAACAGAATTGTTTACTTCATTCTACATTGTTAAAATATACAACCTTCCCTTACAACCTTTTTTATTGAAAAATATTTCTTTTCGTTGAAATTTTGAAGACAGTATAATAAAAGCAGGTTTAAATTTCTCGTGTTAATTATTTCTTCTTAGAAGAAACACAAACGTGTGTGTATGAATATATCATAATTTATATTCATATGTGACTGAAAGTTTATGTTATGTTGAATATTTAATATCGTTTGACAAACCACCAAACCAAATAAAGCTGTATTTTTGTAACGTAACATATACACCTAAAAAAATAAGCTACCCTCGGGAACAAGACATGAATTCTTAATAATTATCATGTATATGTAACCAACCTCCGGGATTAATATACTTTGACCCGTTTCATAAACCCTTACTGATGCTAAAGTACTTAAATTAAAACAGCTCATGTTTGCCCACGCCCAACATTAAATTTTTACATAAGTTTCATAATTCAACATCACATGTTATAAAGTCTAAAACAAAATTAGTGAATAAATACAACAGCGAAAGCTATTATAGTCCAGGAGCCAAAGCTTTTCACCTCGCAATTTTTAAATAATGGATCAATTTGCTTGAAAATTTGAGAATAAGTAGTGGATAGTCGATGGATCAAAATCTATATGATGCTGACAGACGCTTTTACCATGGGGGTGGTTGCCAGCCCATCTCCTGACCGCAAAAGTTAATAAAAACATTCATTCTAAGCAAAAAATGTTCTATACATTTATTTGATAAAATTAATAGTTTTTGATTTATTCGCTATCGAAAGTGTTAGTTTGATATCTAAAAAATCACTGTTTTTCGATAGTATACTCATTTACGATTCACTCAATTTTTGCCGTAGAACAAATATTATCAAACCAGGTCCATGGAAATTAAATTACCTACAATTTCATATTTAAACATTTTTTCGTATCTCTGATGCTAATCTTTCTATTCTGAAGAAAATAGTATTTTTTACCAAATTGCAAACACTCGTTATTCGCTTTAAACTTCATTTTTTTTTAAACTAATCATTTTAAGCCAGTGAAACTTTCAGAATCTATTAATAATACGTAAATAAAGAAGAGTAAATAAGGCCAATGACTAAAAACACCGCTAACTTACATTATTATGCTTCCAATTAGATTCCTCTTTTTTTTTCAAGAAAATATATTGATTTTTTAATCGTAACTTTTTAGTTTTATTTTAGAAAGAATTTTCTTCTATCTTTAAAAAAGAATTTTGTAGGTTTTTACAAGATCTATATGGCTGTTAATATTATATCCTTTTAAAATTCTCAGTCACAAAAAGAGGTAGCATTGAACGGGTTGGTAAAGGTGGTTTTTGCATGATATTACAAGATTTAATTGTCAATAGCTCACTCAATTTTTGGCGTATTAAAAATTTTTGCAAACCAGTTTCTTGAGAATTAAACAAGCTACAATTTCATATTTAAATATGTTTTTGTATCTTTGATATCAATATTTCTATTCTGAAGAAAATGATATTTTTTACCAAACTAAAAAAACTCGATATTCGCTTTTAACTCCATTTTTTTTAAAACTAATCTTTCTAAGCCGAACAAACTTCTAGAACCCATTAACAATACACAAGTCAAGAAAACCACATCAGCTCAATAACAAATTTTAATTAGGGTGGTAATTAGGGGGTTGTTTACGATCACTTTTTTGCTGAAAAAATAGGGACTGACATTCTTTTCATTATAAGTCACTTAAATTTTTTAGCTAGAGATTTTTTTATTTCTGGAGATACATACTTTTAAATACTTTAAATTAGTTTTAACAAGCTATCTTCGAAAAATGCACAGTTTTTCCGTCCTTTGACTTTGAAACTGCAATATTTAGCATTTGACGAAGAAGAGCCAACATATAATAAAGTGTAGCTCGATTAATATTGGTCTTAAAAAAAATTAAAAAAAAACGGTTTTGTTTATTTTTCAAAAGGTACAGCCGGTTCCTAAAAAAACTGATACGACTCTTAGTAAGATTTGATCATGTTGAGCAGTGTATTTGATTGATCTGACATTATATTTATTATGACATACAAATAATAAAATAAACAAACAACAAACAACTGATTACATATTATGTTAATTCATAAATTGTACTAATTATTAAGGTCTAAATGTTTATATTATTTTAAATCTATCTAAACTTTTATATTAACTATCTAAATGATAGTTTTTACATCAAATAGATCACATAATTATTGTAAACGTGGATTATACAACAAAACAAATTAATATTCAATTCAGCCCTGTAACTTATTAAAATAAATATTATAGAAGTTTTCAGGGACTTTCAGCCCTCGGTAATAATGTAGTCTTTCATTCTGAGTTTAAATTTTTCAAAAATATTTATTAGTTTTCTCAGGATTCGAAGAAAATGAATACAATTAAAATACATTGAGAATTTTGACATGCGTCACAATTTTGCATTAACTCAATGTAAAATTCTAAACTGTTAAATTCCAGCTTCCCTAATTATTTGACATCAAAAGACATTAGAAACTATTTGTAGAGGATTGAAATCTGTATTGAAAACAACTGTTAAAATTGGTCTACGTAATTAAACATATTCAAAAATTTTGTAAAAATGTAATACATTTCAGTTTTCAGCCCAAACTTAGGCCACACACAATGCAATAATGTTCACATTTTTGAACTGTCAATATTTTTATTTTATCATCTATTGTTTAAAAACAATACAGTTGATAAGATACTCTCAGTTGCGGAGAAAGTATTAATAATAAAGATTAATAATAAAGTCTAATAACCGTGGAACAGAATAAGCTATCTGACAAATTTTAAGATTTGGCAGTGACATTGACAGTATGTAAATATTAAGTATTTATCCTTCAAAATACACTGCTCAATTTTCTACAAAATACGCTTCAAGAGTCGTATCAGTTTTTTTTGGAACCAGGTGTACATTTTTATTAGGTAAAGTCGTTTTGATAAAACGAAAACTTTTTGAGTTATTAGCAGAAAACTGATTAAAAACATTGATTTTTTCGATATAAAACTAACACTTTGGAAAACGAATAAATCGAAAACTATTAATTTTATCAAAAAAATGTATAGAACGTTTTTTGCTTATAATGAAGGTTTTTAACAAATCTTGCGGTCAAAATATAATAAAAATTTCCACCCCCGAGATGGGGTTACAACCACCCCCATGGTAAAAGCGCCTTTCGGCATCATATAGATTTTGATCCTTGGACTATCCACTACTTATTCTCAAATTTTCAAGCAAATCGATCCGTTCTGTAAAAATTGCAAGGTTTTGACCTATTTTAAGCTTCATTACTTGGACTACTAGTTTTTAAAACGTTTTTGTATACTTACTTTTGCTTACTCTTTGTAACTATGTCACCATATCCGCAAATTTTGTAATCCATTTTAAAGATAGTTCTATAATACCTAGGCAGCTGAAGTTTTTCAGAATATCTCAAAACTAGCTAACAATGCAATATTTAACTGCTATTATATGGTGTGGCGGATCTACGGGGAGGGAAAATGGAGAAACCCCCCCTAACAACGTCCAAAATTTAAGAAAAAAATTGTTGAAACATAAAAATATATTAGTTGACATAAAACTAAAACCACAGACCGACAAATTCAACCCAATAAACATAAGAAGAAGAATATCATGGTTAAAGAACTTGAGGGAATCGTTCTCCACAACAACAACTAATCTATATAAAGCATCAGTTAATAAAATAATTATAGCCAGAATGATCGCCAATATTCGAAAAGAATAGGCACTAAAAAAAGAAGAAACATGCTAAATAGGAAAATTAAGGGAACTTATAAGTAATTATTTTCCTATTTTTTTTTATAAACCAAAGAGTTGCATTTATATCTTTAGATATAAAAAAGGCAAAATAAAGTCTTAATTTGGAAATGTAGTTGTTTATTTTGTTTTTAATTTAGCAACTTTATATTCTTTTACGTGGGCTCCATAAGGGATGTATTGTATCAGCAATGCTGTTTAACATCTATTCTGAGGAAATTTTTCAAGAAGAAGTGGATGATGTTCAAGCCGGAATTCGAATTAACGGAGAATGTATCAATAATATAAGATACGCAGACGATACGGTGGTATTCGCTGAGAGTTCTGAAGCCCTCGAGGATTTAATGAATAGAATCGCAGAAGTCAGTCAGAGATACGGACTTTCACTAAACACTAAGAAAACAAAATGTATGATGATCTTTAAGAAGGAACAGCAATTTGGATGGATCAGTGTGAAGGGTCAACAAATAGAAAGATTAAAAACATACACCTACTTTGGTACGAGCGTCAATGAAAATTGGGGCCATTCCATAGAAATCAAATGTAGGATAGATAAAGGAAGATCTGCATTTCAAAAAATGGCTAAGTTATTAAAATATCATGATTTGTCAATACCCATAAAAATCAGGTTACTACGATGCTATGTCTTTCCTATACTGTTGTATGGAGTTGAGTCGTGGACTCTCACAGACGCCACCTGCAAGATAATTGAGGCTTTTGAAATGTGGCTTTATCGTCAAATCCTGAAGATACCTTATACCGACCACATTACTAATCAGGGTGTTTGGCTGAGAATTCAAAAAGAAAAAGAGCTGTTAATCACAATAAAAACAGCCAAAATCGAATACCTTGGTTACATCATGAGGAACAGTGAAATATATAAACTGCTACAACTAATCTTGAAAGGAAAAGTGGAAGGAAAGCGACGACCAGGAAGGCAAAGGATTTGAACACAACAACCACAAATCTTTCTAGAGCCGCAGTGTGCAAAATACACATTGCCATGATGGTCGACAACCATTCGATGTCAATAAAATAAACAAGGATTTTAACGCCAAAAGATACTGTTCTGCTGCTTTCCTTGGCATATCTCAGGCTTTTGACATGGTATGGCACACAGAAAAGCTCCTATCCTATCCTCACTTCCAGCTTTTAAAATCCTACATAGAAAATAGACACTTCCTTGTGAAGCACGGTACCGAGCACCCTAAGATATATCCTATTCACTCAGGCATCCCGCAAAGCAGAGTTCTCGTCCCAATTATATATCTTTTATACACAGCGGACATTCCAACATCTAGTACAACTACAGTTAAAACGTATGCAGATGACGCTGTTATCCTGGCATCCCACACAGAACCATCAACAGTATCAAGGAGTCTTCAATCAAATCTAAATAGAATTCAGCAATGGATGAAAGTATGGCGCATCAAATCTAATGGAACTAAATCATTACATGTAACATTCATGCTACGTAGAGAAACGTGCTTCCTGTAGATATTGATAATTGTCTAATTCCTCAATTCCAGGACGCTAAATATCTTGGCATGCACTTAGACCGCCGTCTAACTTGGAACAAAGATATTTTTACCAAACGAAAACAGCTTGGACTTAAATTGAGAAATATATATTCCTTCCGCTATAACTTTTCCAATGCGGTACGATTCATTTACAATCAAATTAAGTCAAAACAGAAATTGAAACGTACGCCGATGTGTGTAGTATATAGTATATAGTATACAAAATGTATATATACATCGACGTTCGTTTCAATTTATGTTTTGAGTTAATTTGATTGAAAATGAATCGTACCGCATGGGAAAAGTTATAGTGGACGGACTATATGTATTGGCTTATTGGACGCAATTCCAAACTATCTTTGGATAACAAAATTTTACCCTACAAGTCCATCCTCAAGCCCATATGGACTTATGGGATTCAGCCCATATGGACTTATGGGATTCAGCTATGGGGCACTGGTGACAACGAGGTGATTTAACACGATATCCCCCTAGAATCCGTGAAAGAATCCATACAACGTTTTAGTGCTAAATACTGTGAACGAGTGCTAGTGCATCCTAATGCATTTGCCAGACAATTAAATGTGCGGGACGTTAAATTAATTAAATTAAATTAAAATTAATTCTTGGTGACTTTAACAGCCATAATCTTCTATGGAGTTCCGAAAAAACTACTAAAAATGGAAAGTTATTAGCAAACATAATCAATATCCGGAATTTAACAATAATGAACGATGGAGCTAAAACTCGTTTCGACGCAGCTTCTGGAAATTTTTCAGCAATTGACTTGTCTATTTCTTACCCATCGACGTTACTAAATCACACATGGCGAACCGTAGACGATTTATATGGAAGTGATCATTATCCAATAATAGTAAAAAAATTTCCAACCCCACAACAGAAACCAATCCTTTTCAAAAAGTGGAAAATTAAGCAAGCCAACTGGAACATCTTTAAAACAAAAATTACCGAAGAAATATCAAATATCCCTATAACTGAAGAAGACATAACCTTAACTTTAAAATTGTTTAATAACTTAATCACTGAAGCCGCCACAATTGCAATGGGAAAAACAAAGTACATAACAAAAAACAAAGTTGTTCCCTGGTGGAATGAGGAATGAAGAGTGTGAATTGGCAATAAAGCAAAGTAAAAAAGCATTAAATACTTTTAAAAGACATAAACCTAATGAGAACTTAATAGAGCTAAGGAAAAAAAGGGAATATTCAAAATTAATTACTACCAGATCTAAAAAAGAGTCTTGGAAAAAATAAGTTCAAAGAATTAACAGGAATACTAACATGTCATCCGCCTGGAAAAAAGTAAAGAAAATAGCTGGTGTCAATACACACAATGCAATAAAATACCTAGAATGAAATGGAAACCTAATTATTGAAAACAAAAAAATTGTAGAAGAATTACCTGAAATATACAGACAAGAGTCTACAAATGAAAACTACAGCAATACTTTTTTACGTTATCGGGAAGAAGAAGAAGCATATCCAATAGAAATTGTAGCCAGTAACGATGATATAAATACTCCAATTAATAAAACAGAACTGTTAAAAGCTGTCCAAATGTTAAAACACACATCACCAGGTCCAGATGACATACCCGCAATATTCCTACAACAGCTACCTAACGAAGCTTTAGACTTCCTATTGAATCTTTTTAACATAATTCGGTGTAAACAAAAATTTCCCGACTTATAGAGACAAGCTATTCTCATCCCTATTCTAAAACCTAACAAGACGGCAACAGCAGCAGAATCATATAGGCCAATATCACTTACATGTTCTACTTGCAAACTGCTATAGTCCAGGGCGCATCTGTTTTGAGATGGACGTTGAGAGGTGACTCAATTTTTTTTGCAGAAATTGCTTGAAAATAACTCAAATAATAATATTTGAGTTATCCTCCCACTCAAAATGGTCCGGAACATTGTATGTCAAAATATGAAGGAAAAATTCGATTTTTTATTGGTTTTTTGATTATAACTTTAAAATTATTCATTTCTGAGAAAAGTTGTACTAACATAAAAGTTGCGTAATTAAGTTTCCTACAATATAGAATTAGTTAAAAATTTAAAAAATAGTCACCCTTGTTGCAAAATGGCAATAGTTGCGAAAAAAACTATACAAAAACAAGTATTCGCATTTTACGTTTTTCAACCATTTATGCTAGATTTAGGACCTTAATATTTTAACCAGAAAAACTTTATGATATAGTAAAACAACACTGTAAATTTCATTAAGATCGGTGTAATAGATTTTGCAAAATAAATTTTGCAATCCAGCTTTCGCAAAAAAAATTCATTTCTTTTAAATGTTGTAGGACTGAAAATAAAGCATATATCAAGTTGAATTTTTTTTTACTTATAGAAGTGTACTGTACCTTTTATTTTCGACTTGCAAAATTAAAATCGATTAATTACCACGGCGTCAGGAAATTTTTTAAATAAACATTAATTTTTGGTGCTACGCGCAGGACAGCCGTGTTAGATTCACACAAGTTCACAAAAATTAAAATTTTTGATCTCTAAAAACTCAAAAAGTTTTGATGTATTTTAGTAACTTATATAACAATTTTTGCTTAGAATTTGTCCCTCTATCGAATTATGGGGTTATTTTCAATAAAATAATTTTCACCCCCGTGAAGGGGTGGCATCCACCCCCAGGGTTAAGCACAAGTTGGCACCATGTCACCTTTGTTCCTTGAGATATCCTCTAACCACTCACCAATTTTCATGCAAATCGATGGAGGTTCAACGAAATCGGAGGTAATAGCTCATATCCACCTTCAGTGACTCCACTATGTGGCATTTGGAACATCTCAATTTACTCATACCGGAACAAGCTGGATTTCGTCCCTTAAGATCCACTACAGATAATGTTTTATATTTAGAAAGTCAAATTAATCAAGCCTTCTGTAACAAACAGAAATGCATAGCTGTTTACTTTGATATCCACAAAGTATTTGATTTGGAATGGCGATACAGAATATTAACAAAGCTACAGACTTGGGGAATTCAATTAAACATGTTGGCATTTTTGAATAACTTTCTAAATCAACGCAAATTTTCAGTACGAAGTAATAGAGAAAATTCTTAAGACAATGGAGCACCACAAGGATCTGTAATTAGCCCTACACTTTTTTAATTGCAATGAATGATGTTATAAAAAATTTCAAGAGACCTGCACTGCACAGGCTAGATTATACGCTGATGATATGATAATGTTCATCAAAGGAAAAATATTAATTCGTTGGTCAAATTTTTACAAGAAGAACTAAACAAAATCGAAAGTTGGTTTAATACGAGTGGATTCAATTTTTCAGCTAACAAGACACAATATATTATTTTTTCCAAAAAGCCTATTCACACTAACATACCTGCCTTAAAATTCAGCACAAAGTTTTTGAAACGATGTACAAAGATAAAATATTTAGGTTTAACATTCGACGAGACTTTAAGTTGGAAATCACATACTAAGCAATTGGCGATGTCATGTCAAAATGGTATAAATCTTCTTAAATGTTTAGCCAACAAACAATGGGGTGCTGACGGAGATACATTACTACTGTTGTATAGAAGCCTAATTCGATCAAAATTGGACTACGGATGTATTGCATATTCTTCAGCGTCAAAGTCAAATTTAAAAATCTTAGACATTATACACAACAATGCATTACGCATAATATCTGGAGCTTATAGAACAACTCCTGTTGCAAGCCTCGAGTGGAAACTTAGAGAGCCATCATTACATCAACGACGAAAATTACTTAGTCTATCTTACGTTTCAAAACAATCATCACTACAACCTGACAACCCTTTTCTTATTCAGTCGTCGTTATCTAATATCAACATAAGCACACATTTACCATTTCAATTAAGGATCAAAAACATTTTAAACTCTATTGAAATTTTTAACTTTCTCTCAACTTCTTCTTAACGTGCCCTATCAAGTCCCCTTGACGTTGGCGATTAACATGGCGAAACTGTCTCTGTCTCGAGCTATTCTAAATAGGTGTTCTGCTTTCTTTATTCCTGTCCACTCCCGGATATTCTTCAACCAAGAGGCCTGCTTTCTACCAATTCCTCTGCGTCCTTCGATTTTACCCATCATAATAAGTTGAAGAATATTATACCGGTCTCCCCTTACTACGTGTCCAAAATAGGCCATCTTTCTATATTTGATGTTATCAAGCAGCTCGCGGGTAGCATTTGCTCTCTTAAGGACTGCCACATTTGTCAGCATAGCCGTCCATGGTATTTTTAGAATACGTCTGTGCAGCCACATTTCAAAGGCCTCCAAACGGTTAATGGTGGATATTTTTAATGTCCATGTTTCGACACCATACAAGAGGACTGACCAAATGTAGCATTTAATCATGCGCTTTCGAAGTTGAAGTTGCAAGGTATCATTACAGAAGAATGACCTCATTTTTAAAAATGTCGTGCGGGCTATCTCGATTCTACATTTTATCTCTTTATCTGGATCTAGTTGTTCAGTAATATGGCAACCAAGATATTTAAAACTGGGTACTCTTTGAATCATATGACCATCAACATATAACCGTGAATCTTGATGGGCCAAACGGCTAAATACCATGTACTTTGTTTTTGAACAGTTTATATTTAGGCCAAACTCTCTTCCCACTCTGTCAATGGCATTTAAAAGGTGTTGTAATCCATTCATATCATCACTTAAAATAACTGTATCGTCTGCATATCTGATTGTATTTATCAGAATTCCATTAACCTTCACACCCCATTCCAAATTATGCAGCGCTTCCTTAAATATTCTATCTGAATACAAATTGAACAACAGTGGGGACAGTATACAACCCTGTCCCTCAACACATTCAGCAAACGTAAACACGGCACCTCCCTGGTTAATACCTTTGCCTACTTTAAATTTACATCTATTACATACCATAAATCTGAAACCAATCCACAAATATTTATAAGCAATTATAATAGAATACTTTCTTCTTTCCCTGAATATATCCAAGTTGATCCTGAAAATTTGTTAATTAACGGTGTCTAGTCGGACAAACATTGATGTATGGGAACACTGGAGAAGGGGAGGTTTTAATTTTGGACCGTGATTTTAATTGTGGAATGTGTCATCCTGACAAGTTTATGATTGTGAAAACTAGCAGGTTGTTTGTAAGTTTAATATAATAGCAAGATATACATAATATATCAAAACATGTTTGCTACATGTGGTGCGACAAATATTTTGGGCATTTTCAAGGACGGACAAGTCCGACACGTAAAACATGTCAAATGAGAGGAATTGTGTGGGTGGTAAATAGCAGACTGATTTTTTCATGAGAGCTTAATAAAAGGGAAAAAATCAATTAGAATTTCTGTCCGACAAAATACATGAGACGTTTTCGTAGTCTTAAGGCGGGTATACATATGCGCTCTGCTCGGTGTGCGAGCCGCTCGCGCGCAGCATATTCGTCAGATTACCTGTTTTCAAGTAGCGCACAAACGGCACGCACACGGCGCACCACGCTCTAGCTTCTGTCGGTTTTTCAACAAACGTTTTGATGCTTCGCGATACGTATTTGGACGGGTTTGCAAATGGTTTGTTGGTTTTTGCGCGCCTGAGTTGAATATTTGTAAGTAATGAATAGAGTGGTCGGAACTGTCGGAAAGAAATATCAAACTTATTGATGTTTACCGTGGAAAATTATAATTGTGGGATCCTCAACAAAGAACCATTTAAAGAAACAACTTAAAGCCAATATCTGAAGGGAAATAGAAGCTGAAATAAAAATCATACATGCAGACCAATGTAAAAAAATTCATTTCATTGTTGTCTTCTTACCGGCGTGAGAAATACAAAATAAAATTTACTATTTTATTTGGGCATAAGCCACAATTCAAGTTTGAAATAAAGTTTACTTGACGTTTCGACTTTCACTTCGGAAATAGTTATCAATATCAAAAAAACATTCATAAACTAAAAATTTAACTTTGTTTCTGGTGAAGCAACGAGTGTCTGGTGAAGCACCGCAGTTGAAACAAGCAGGTATATTATAATTGTGTCGCCGGAAAGCGAAAAAATTAACGCACAACTTGGAAGAGCGTATAGTTTTCTAACTTCGCTTCTGGTGAAGCAACGGAGTTGGAACAAGCAGATATGTTATAATTGGGTCATCCGAAAGCGAAAAAGGTAACGCACAACTTGGAAGAGCCTATAGTTTTCTAACTTCGCTTCTGATGAAGCAACGGAGTTGAAACAAGCAGATATATTATAATTGTGCCACCGGAAAGCGAAAAAGTTAACGCACAACTTGGAAGAGCCTATAGTTTTCTAACTCCGCTTCTGGTGAAGCAACGGAGTTGAAACAAGCAGATAAATTATAATTGGGTCACCGGAAAGCGAAAAAGGTAAAGCACAACTTGGAAGAACCTATAGTTCTCTAATTTTGTTTCTGGTAGTTTTCTGGTTGTAGAAACAAGCAGATATATTAAAATTGTGTAACCTGAAAGCGAAAAAGATAATCCCTGAAATGTTCAGGACCGAAACAATCGCTTAGCGAAAGGCCATACGGGCGATAATTTACGGCGCCATAAGAGCAGTAAACCTGACGAGGCATTGGTTGACTAACCAATTGTAGATGAAGTAGTTAGTCAACCAATGTCAGGTTTACTGCTCTTACGGTGCCGTAACTTATCGCCCTTATCGCCTTTCGCTTAAAATTCGACAATTTTTACGATTTTATATCAGGAGATCAGAAACACGAAAGGGTTGACTTTATTGGAAGATGATAAGTTCATTCGATTACATGAAATCAACTTTAACTTAAGAATATCCGAAAATCAGAATAAATAAAATCAGAGAATATCAGAAAAATCATAAATGATTACAGTGAAATCTTCTGTTAGTGATCCCATAGTAAATAACCAGGAAAAAAACCTCATGATTTGATCCCGACAGGGTAAACATTTATTCGTACATTTAGTTTACTCTCAAAATCAACACGAAACGTTTGAAATATTTTATTAGAGATATTTTTACTGTTTATTTGGAAAGTCAAATAAACTTGATTCAAACTCAAACTGTGGCTTATTCCACATAAAATAGGAAATTGCATAAGATGCCACCAGAGAATAGTTTCAGAAGAATACCAAAATAAGATGTAGTAGAAGTACAGGACAGAGACATGATTATTTACAATTACTAAACGTTCGTAGGTTTCCTCTGGTTCGTCAAAATGAAAAATTTTAACGAACAATAACCGCGCCACGAACGCGCGGAGCTCACACGGCGCGGAGTTCGCGGCGCGGATATGTGTCTCCGCCTTAACGTTCGAAACCTGTAACCTCTTCCACAATTAAAACTTCCCCTGGTCCATTCTTCTCGTACATCAAAGTTTGTTTGACTAGACACCGTTAATTAATAAATTTTCAGCTTGCTATTAAAAAACTTTTTTTTTATACGCGGGATCCAAGCCTATTACAACTATCTACAAAACATGTTTGTGTGTTGGTAGTTCTGTTTGTCAGTGTCAAGTTTCAATCAAAGCGTAGTAGGAGAATGATAGAAGTAGGAGAATTTTTACTATATCTACTGTATTTAACCTTCTGATGACCAACCTTTTTTTGTTACACGGTTGACCAACGGGGGTAAAAAATGACTCCGAGTCAAAAATGACAATTGACAAAAAAATTAGGATGTTTTAAGAAATAAAATAATGTATTCGTAATTTAAATGTTAGTGTTGTACCCATCAATGATAAATACATATAAGTAAAACATATTTTAATTACAACTGAACAAAAACAGGAATCATCATTCTGAACATACAACTAAAGAAATTTTAAAATATACACAATTTTTTTTCAATATTGGAATGTTTCTTACGAAAAATTCCACATAATAGACGGTATTTACTTAATATAAAATTGGAACATGGAAAGCCAATGGAGTTCGTCATTGACCCAAATTCAGAAAAAATTTTTTTTTTTTCGTAAAACATAGGGAATTTTTTTAATAGACAATATGAAGGTATCTAGAATGATATTAAAGTCAAATAAAAAAATTATGAGTTTAAAATTGAAAATGTTTCTGAATTTATTAAATCAAAACATACATTTGGGTCAAAACTTACCCCCTTTTTCATCCGAAGGTTAAACACGAATTTTAGTTCATAAATCCATTTTACTGCTTATTCTTCTTATTGGGATGACCAGAACAATACCAGAAAGTTGGTATTTTTCAAGAGAAAAAGAAAACTTCCGAAACAGTGACTGATTGCATAAAATATACTCCAGTCTTTGAAATTGATCACATCAATAATAAAGAGCAAAGTCAAAACACTGATAGAATTTATAGAAATCCTGTATAATATAACATACATAATATATCGAACAATTCGTCTGAAAAAAGGACTGCTTAAATTGTGGTACCACAATCAATCCAGATCAAAGTTTAGCCTCCCACGAAAGATTTTCTCTTCCCGATACGGTAAATTAAATTTTTTAACTAAACATTTTAGTTGTCATAGTAACGAAATGTCATCTTACCCCTGTCAAGGAAGGGAAAAAGCTCTAAAAAATCTTATACAGATATTTAAAATTTCTAAAAGGTATATGAGATATGAAGAGAAGCTGAAGGAAAATTCATAAAGACGTAGGTACAGTGGAGGACCCAGTGTCACGGGGGTCACGACCCCCCTCCCCCCAGACGAAAATAAATATCAATAAAATAATCCAAAAAAAGGAAACTGTGAGCTCTCAAGCAAAAAAAAATTTAAGCTGACTTTTAAAAGTGACTCTTTGGGCAATTACAGTTGTTTAGATAATTGCCCTCCGAAATAAACAAACTGAACCGCTTGTAAAATAGTTGAGTCCGATCTGTTTGAGCATACTTTAATAACTTATTAACTGCCACAATCTTGAATAGTTATATTACATGTCATTATAATAAAAAAACAAATTTATTAACATTTATAAATTGATTCAAAAATAAGGTACTTACAATATCTCGGTCAACTGTTTATGTATGTATTTTAATTTGTAAACTCTAAATGATATAGAACTTTTTATGGTCTACAACTTTTATTGGCAACAATTTTCTCTGAAATGCATAAGACATATTTTATAAGCCAAAAAATATTTTTCCACTTTTTAAGACTAAAAAAATCTTCAAGGTAATGCATTTTTTGTAGTCAGCTGTATACCTAACCTAACATAAATTAATATTGTACTAAACTAACAGTTTCATACAATTTAAAGGGTTTTCACTCATAATATATAGGGTGAGGCAGATAAAGGGCCTATTATAAATATCTCGAGAACTAAAGGTAACTGAATTATGAGAATTGGAATAATGAGGTTTTGAAGACTGATTTATTTAATGAAAATATTTTCATCTACTTGGTACTTCCGGTTATACCGGAAGTTGCTTATACCTTCGTTTTTTAAATGGGACACCCTGTATATTTTGACATTTTTGAATTCTCCTCGATTTCTTCTTTCTTAAAATATAATGTTTTGTAACATTATACAGGGTAGGTTAAAAGATAATTACGTTTGCTTATTAATTTCGTAGCAAAATTCACACCCTGTAGGATTGTAGTAGTTTAACATAATAAACTCTATTTACGTTCAAATGATTTTTAATATAGTCTACTATTGTTAACAATTATTAGTATAGCTAAATTTTTAATTTTAGTATACAGGGTAGATCTAAACTCGGAATGAGTATTTTCTGAGTTTTCTTAAATGGAGCACCCTATATTTTAGTATTGTAATGAAATGATATTTCATGGTACTTTTTTATTTCTTAAGCATTCTCTATACTTAACTGCTTTAATTTGTGCTTAATTGTTAATCGCACCAACAATATTAACTTCGATGGTATTTTGACAGTTCAACCATTATTGGCAATTTTAAGTATCAGTCTAGATTAATATGTATTTATTTCCAAAAAATTATTTGTGATTGAATATTTTCATGGCCAACCTAATACAATTTCACATATTTTGTGTTGCAATTAATGTTTTGCTTGAATTACCAATAACTCGCAAATTAAAGCAGTTAGGTATAGGGAGTGCTTAAGTAATTAAAATGTACCATAAAAGAACATTCCATTACAATACTAAAATACAGGGTGTTCCATTTAAGAAAACTTAGAAAATACTCATTCCGAGTTTGGACCAACCCTGTATACTAAAACGAAAAATTTAACTCTACCAATAATTCCTAACAATAGTAGACTATATTAAAAAATGATTTGAACATAAATAGAGTTTATTATGTCAAACTACTACAAGCCTACAGGGTGTGAATGTTGCTACAAAATTAATAAGAAAACGTAATTATCTTTTAACCTACCCTGTATAATATTACAAAACCTTATATTTAAAGAAAAAAAAATCGAGGAGAATTCAAAAATGTTAAAATATACAGGGTGTCCCATTTAAAAAAACGAAGTTACAATCAACTTCCGGTATAACCGGAAGTAGCAAAGAGACCAAAATATTTTCATTAAATAGTTCACACCTCAAAACCCCTGTATAACAATTTTCATGATTTTTTTTGTCTTTAGTTCTCGAGATATTTCTAATAGGCCCTTTATCTGCCTCACCCTGTATTGTTAGTGGCTTTAACCATGTATACCTTATAAGCGACACTGAAGATGGAATTTTCATTCCGGAAACGTTTTGTGATGTAGCCCTAAAGGATTCTTTTTAATACATATACATTTTACACAGGATTTTTTATTAAATTTTTAAGATTGCTAAAAGACAAAGCAGAATCAGCTGTATGTCTTCACAGATTTTTCATCGTCTACTCCTTATACAGGGTGTGCCAAAGAAAAGAGTCCACCTCGATATTTGGCAGTAGTTATTAAATTTTAAGTAAATGCCGCGATTTTTATTTTTAAATTACTATTTTTTGATATATATTTCATACTAGTGATGTCATTCATCTGGGCGTGATGACGTAATCGATAATTTTTTTAAATGGGAATAGGGGTCGTGTGGTAGCTCATTTGAAAGGGTATTCCGTTCTCTATTTAGTAATATAAACATTAACACAATTATTTAAACAGGGTGTCCAAAAAATTGTTTTAATTAAATGAATTGGCAAAAAAAGAAGAATGTATGTAATTTATTTTTTTCAAAATATATTTTACTGTTATCAGAAAAGAGAAATAAATGTTTATTTCACAAAATAAGCATTGTTTTTAGCTTAAAATCATTGTTCAAGCCAGCTCCCGCCAGCCACCTGCCTCTTGGAAGTTTGAACATTTAATTTAAGCGAAAAGCAATGTTTATTTGTGAAATACACTTTTTTATGATTTCTTACAGCAATCAAATTTATTTTGAATTAAATAAATTACATATATTCTTCTTTTTCGTCAATCAATTTAATAAAAAAAAATTATATTTTAATTTATATTACTAAAAAATTTATATTACTAAATATAGAATTAAACACCCTCTCAAATGAGCTACCACATGACTCCTATTCCAATTTAACAAAATCATCTATTACGTCATCACGTTCAGATGGATGGCTTCACTAGTATTAAATATACCTATGGCAAAAAATTGCAATATAAAAATAAAAATCAACCTGTTTCGACATTTCCCTAAAATCTAATAACTACTGCCAATACATACCAGGATGGAGTGAGGAAAGCCAAAACCTCTACGAAGAATATCTTGAAACCGGTGAAAGTGACATTGCGGGCGAACTTCTCCTGAGCCTTGATGTAGCAAGAAGGAAGAAATGGACAAATGAAGTCGAATCGTTAGATTTCAAAAAGTCTAACCGTAAAGCGTGGTCACTCCTAAGAAAACTCGGAAGTGACAAACTGGTAACACGACAAATCCACGACTTCAATCCTAATAAAATTGCATCACATATAGTTGCCACCTCCAGAGGAGCATGTGATAAAAAGTTTACCACTACTATAAAAAGGGAGCTTAAACATCTAAAAGCTGCCTGTCCATCAGATACAGAGTACTCCGCACCGTTCACTCCAGAAGAAGTCTCAAACGCCATCAAAGACATTAAACCTAACAAAGCTCCTGGTACAGATGGTATACCTCCCGAATTCCTGATCCATTGTGGGAAATTTGCAAAAACCTGGTTGTCTAAATTCTATACAGATATACTCAAAACAGGTAACCTACCAAACATCTTTAAACAAACAAAAATCATAGCCATTCTAAAACCTGGAAAACCAACAGACAACCCAGCGAGTTACCGCCCCATCGCTTTACTCAGTTCAGCTTACAAGCTCCTCGAAAGACTGGTCCTGAACAGAATCGGCCCAAAGCTACATCAAAAAATACCAATTGAACAAGCAGGATTCAGGCCTCAACGAAGCACCACTGACCAAGTGCTCTCTATAACTACCTACATAGAGGCAGGTTACCAAAGAAAACTGAAGACGTCTGTGGCATTCATCGATTTATCGGCTGCATATGACACGGTCTGGAAATATGGCCTCATCTATAAGCTCCTGAAAATAATCCCCTGCAAAGCAACCGCCCGACTCATAAATACTATGCTGAGCAGTAGAAACTTTCGTGTAACCATGGGAACTACAGTGAGCAAACAGAGAACGCTTAACAACGGCCTCCCCTAGGGTTCCGTACTTGCACCGCTGCTATTTAGTATGTATATAGCTGATATGCCCCCTACAAGATCTAAAAAATTTGGATATGCAGACGACTGGGCACTTGCAACTCAAAACTCCTTAATACAAAACTCCGAGGCAATCCTAACGGAAGATCTGGAACGCCTGGTTAAGTACTTTAAACAATGGAGACTTAAACCTAACCCCAAAAAAACCGAGGTTAGCTGTTCTCACCTGAACAACAATATGGCCCACACAAAACTTAAAGTGTACATTGATAACCAACTGCTCACGCACAACTATAATCCCAAGTACCTCGGCGTCACCTTGAACAGAACACTCTCCTTTAAGAAACATCTTGAGAACACCGCAGCAAAGCTGAGAACCCGTAACAACATCATACAGAAGCTTTGTGGGACTACATGGGGCTCAACAGCAAGTACACTTCGGTGTTCAGCCCTTGGACTCGTATACTCCGCAGCTGAATACTGCTCCCCTGTTTGGCTGAACAGCGTTCACACAAAAATTATAGATACTCAGCTCAATGTCGCCATGCGTCTCATATCTGGAACGATCAAGTCTACACCTGTGGAGTGGCTTCCACTACTGAGCCACATACCTCAACCTAACCTTCGTCGTCAGCATGCTCTGCTTAGACAATTCCAAAAGCTGCTTAACAACCCGCAGTTACCTATACACACATATGTCGCCGACGCTAACTCACATCGATTGCGCTCCAGAAAACCTCCGACTAGAGATGCAATAAACTTGAGTTCCAACAATTTCCAAATGAACTCCCAGTGGAAGAACATGCAGAGCGACAGACCGAACCTAATAATGAGAAACACACCATGCATAAGGATAAGAACGGGTCATGGAGTCTGCGCAGATTCCCTTTATAAATGGAAAATGAGAACCTCTGCTGAGTGCGACTGCGGCGCCGAGAAACAGACCATCCAGCATATGATTGCCGAATGCCCTCGGAGAAAGTATGATGGAGATCCTCTGGACTTCGCCTCTGCAACACCAGCGTCGATTGAATATATTAATACATTAGATGTTAGACTATAACATATGTGTGATAATGTTGTGTATCAAATTGCCATACGCTAAATAAAACTACTGCCAAATATCGAGGTGAAGTCTTTTTTTTGGCCCACCCTGTATACCTTTTAGAACTTATATAATCATTTCGTTGTGAACCCAAACAAGAACCGTCTTATTTTAGTTTGTTCAGAGAGCGCGAAAAGCACTTTAACTAGTTTTAACCCTTCTTAGGGTTTTTTTCAGAAAGCGCATATTTGGTCCTCTCCGAACCACTAAAATTCGGGCCTCTGGCCTCGGTTCACAAATGAAATAACATGATGAAATGGATGCCGTGGCGGCATCTGCTAAATACGGACGAAATTTTTACTTTTAATATTAACAATATTGAAAATAAAATTTTATCAGAACTAATTTTCGGGTTACACCATTGGTGGCTTCTAAAATTTGCAAGCCAACGAATTGCCGAAGCTAAGAAAGCCGAGGGAGATCTATTAGGTTGCATCTCACTACTTGCCTCTCGGTAAAATTCCAACAAAGATTATTTCCCAATGTTCAGAAAAGGAGTAGAACTAATAAAAATAATAAATAATCATTTCGTTATGAACAGAAGCAAGAGCCGTCTTATTTTAGTTAGTTCAGAGAGCGCCAAATGTGCCCTAACTAGTCTCAACCCTTATTAGGGTTTCTTCAGAGAAAGCATATTTGAAGAGTGGATATATAACGGGCCAAGTGACAAAAAATCAATATTTATATTTTTTCCATTATAATGGTCGATGCAACAATTCCGTTAATCTGCATTATGGGCCAAGTGACAGTTGCATTGAAAACAGCTCTAAATAAATTCAACAAATAGCGGCCACCGTTAAGTATAGGTATTCCGTTTCCTGATAAAACTCTTTTTTCTCGATTGTGTATTTTTGTCATCTGGCCCATGATACAGTGCACTAGAATAAGTGTTACCCCTCTCTATTAACTTATTTATTTTTAAGACATAAGCAAAACTCTTGGATAGGTCGATTCTTAAACTAACCATAGTATATTATAGCATCAACGTTTCAAACTTTACGCGTTCAATCTTCAGGTGACAGGCACAATTTTTTTTTAACAGGAAAGCACATCATGTGACACCTCATTAAAAAGCTTTTGAAATACTGATTAACCAAAATATATAATACTTTAATCATTTTTGAGAGCGTAGGTGCAAAATTTTTATCAAATTGTTTTTAAATGCATTTATTTTTTTCGAATTTTGAGAAAACTAATAATAGTCTGGGCTAATTATCGGAGAATAGGCCATTTTTGGGAAAAGTTATTTACCAGCAATTTTATTGCTGGAATCGAATTATAAGATCCTATATATTAATAATATAGGTATGCAAAGTCCTCAGATAGTGTGCTACTTTTTTTATAAACAAAATGGCGCCCGAAAATCGTGTTTTTTTCAATTATTGTTTTATAACTCCGAAGATTTTAATTTTAAAACAAAAACTCTCAAATAAAAATTCACCGTGATTAAATTCTGCATATAGACGGGTTTTTCCCGATCTGCTCCGATGAAAATTTTTCTCGGAAAATGCGGGTTTTCTTAACAAAATCTTTAATTTTCAAATAAAGTTTTAGATAAGTAATTATTTACCAATAATTAAATAATTTGGTGACTTAAAAGCCTTCTTGGTTTAGATCATAGTTCCAGAAGCTGATGAAAATTAAACGAATATTTTAGCAACAATTCAATTGTTAATGAATAACTTACGGTCGCAATAATAACCAAAATAATTATGATACACCGATCAAACTTTGAAATCTTATAAAGATGAGATGCCTATTTTAGTCCTGTCGCCAGGGGGGGTACAACGGCCTCCTGTATTCAGATGGACTTACCCAAGTTTTTTTTATGTATTTTGACCCGTAGAACACGAATTTTTTGGGTAACAGTTGATCCGGATGTCGATAAGATTGTTATAAACAAAGAAGTTGAGGAATTACATAACAGCGATTTCTCGCAAAACAAGACATGTTTTTGTATTTTTTGGGCCATTCTAACCAAAAAGTGTTCCTACAAATTTTTTCGTAGGATGCATAGTTTTCGAGATAAACGCGGTGGAACTTTCAAAAAATCGAAAAATTGCAATTTTTGTACCCGAATAACTTTTGATTAAAAAATAAAATAGCAATTCTGCTTACCGCATTTGAAAGTTCAAGTCAAAGTATATCGGTTTTAGTTATTTGCATTGCTAAAAATTTATTATTTTATTGTTAAACAAAAGTATAAACACCTAGTGCTGGAGTGATGTTTTCAATGATTTCTCATTTAAAATCGAACGAGTAGGTAGAGTAGGTACAAGTGCAAGCGAGGGCTATTTCTACGTAGCATGCATGTAAACGCATGTATTAGGAACGGGAAACACTATGTGTTTATAGCTTTTTTTAGCAATAAACACATACATTTTTAGCAATGTATTGTTGTGATCTTGATTATTGATATGAGATAATATTTTTATATGTCATTTAATTTAATCAATGCATTAATAATAATCTAATTAATTTACCAGATCACATATCAATATGTTTTCAATCTCAGGGCTTTTTATAAAATTAATTACTTACTTACGTGGCTTCTAAGTATTTCTCAATGGTTCCTAATCGGGATAGGAAAGAAAAGAGTAAAATAATAACACATATAGACCAATCAAGTTAGTAAAAAATAAGCCGTTTTTCGACATAACTGAAAAGACGAGGTTTGACAGTTGAAATGTGTAGTATGAGATATTACAAAAGGGCTACCATCTTGGGATTCATCAATTTTTTAGTGGAACAATTTTTAAATAAACAATCAAAACGTCAAACTTAGTTTTGTGCTCATAACTTAAAAACTTGTTTATTTAGAGATTTGACGTTCACAGGTAACTTTTTTAGAATAAAAAGATACATCGAATGAGATACGCCAAATGAAAATCGGTTAATAAACAAAAAAGTTATTGCAAAACAGACGACAAAATCATTGTTTTCTAATATTGTTAATAACAATTTTATTGGTTATTAGAATATATTTAAATATACCTAAACTTGAGGGCATTATGGTGTTTGAATGGTGTGCAAAGAATGGTCCAGATCTGTTTAATAGTTTTCGCAAAATTGAATTTGTTTTTAAATTTTTTTGAAAAACGAGCTAATTTCTGAGGCTGGTCCAGTTAATATAGCTGAATGTATTTCAATAATCCGGAGCTCATTTCCTTCGTTAAGATGTATACTAACAGCCTATGAAAAAAAAAAGTAAAACAAAATTACATATACGTACACAAAATTATTTGTTAATAAATAGCAGTTTTTAAGCTTGTAAACAATTACAATAATTTCGTAGAAATTAGATCAAATTAAATGGCAATAAAAAATACGGAAAGCTGGTTAAAATACACAACTTCTAAAAGAAATTTTTAGGTCGTACGACCCTTGGGGTCTGAGATAGCCCCTTTTTTTTTGAAAAAATCACTGTTACGTTAATTAACAACACTAAGATCTGAAATTAACCAATATTTTATAAGAAAAGTCAAAGTTTTTAACAAAGTTTTTAGCAAGAAAAAATGTTAAAAATTGTTTAAACAGTAGTGTTTTAAACAAAAGTATTTTGCGTTCCGACTAAAGTAAAAAATAGCGGGCGTAGTCGACTGACTGAATAGTGGGCGCTGTTGGCGACCGGCAGCAACTCCTAAAATTACGTTATACCGACCACAAAAATCAACTTTAAAGTGAATAACAAATTTTCGTCTTTCCCTATGTTTTCGAGGTCTCCGAATCCGAATATGGAGTTTATTTTTTTCTAGAATTAGTGGAACATGTTCAAAAATCAAATTTTATGCCAAAATACGATAAATCAATTTTGATGATTTTTCAATTTTAACTCACTGTATTTTTGGTCGCTGTAAATATTTCCTTTTGAAAATTTGACTGCGCTATCTTTGAAGCATTTAGATAACAATGAGATTTGTCCAAAATGATTAAACACATTAAAAGAGAAGTTGTAAATTTTTAAACATTTTGTCGTCAGATTTCGTTAGTTTCATGCTTACTTAAAAAAGTTGAGTGACAAACTTTTAAGTTTATAATTTTAACTAACACAGAAATAAAATATAATTCATGAAGAAGTTTTCCAAAAAAAATTAATTTAAAATATGCAATAGGAAAAATGTTATGTGACTTTATAGACGAGCGGCACACTGGCACACCCCAAAAAAAGCTTGTAATACTTTATATTTTTTATGGTGCCGAAAACGAAAATTAGGGTTGTTTTGAAAAAATGCCCCTTTTTTGAAAAAATCACTGTTACGTTAATTAACAACACTAAGATCTGAAATTAACCAATATTTTATAAGAAATGTCAAAGTTTTTAACAAAGTTTCTAGCAAGAAAAAATGTTAAAAATTTTAAAACGGTAGTGTTATAAACAAAAAGTATTTTGCGTTGCGACTAAAGTAAAAAAAAATAATGGGCGTAGCCGAATGAGAATAAATTCGCGGACTACCATTCGCTAGTGCTAGACCGTTGCAGCCCATTTTTAACATTGACAGTATACCGGATTTGAAGCTTAATAATATATTTATATATTTTGGTAGAAACTTGCATTTTATGAATATTATTATCTTGCACATTTATTTAGTACAATTATATTTTAAATAAATAAATATAAAAAATGACAATAAAAAGGCCACTTAAAAAAGGTTTATACATCCTATTAGCTGCTTTGTTTTGGATAATTTTGCAATGAAAATAAGATAAACATGATCATTTTAATGTGGTACCATAGATAAAAAAAATAGTAAACTTGGTACAGTAGAACCCGATTGGTAGGTATAGGCCATTTTTTATTCTCTATTTTGAATCCGTGTGTAGTCCAGGCTGTATCGTCGACCCCGTTAGGTAAATTATTCCGATTATTTCCGATTTTTTGCACAAACTTACTCAAAAAAAAGTTCCTTATAACAAATCCAAAAGGTACCAAGAGCGACCGCGGCCGGAAAATTGTTTAAACAATTTCTTCATTAGTTTTCTGTTAACTTATAAAAGTTGGGTGACAAACTGTTTAGTTTATAATTTTAATCAATGCAGCATTAAAACATAGGTCCTGAAGAAGTTTTCTGGAAAATTTCAAGTCAAAATATGCAACAGAAAAAAAGTTACGCGACCTTATAGACGAGTGGTACACCCCCAAAAAAAAAACGCTCATTTCTCGAGATATCAACCACACTGTGGTGAATGGCTAATTTTGGTCTTACTTTATGTTTTTGATGGTGCTGAAAACGAAAATGAGTTTTATTTTGAATTTTAGATGGGGAAACATTGTCAAAATCGAAATTTTACCCTAAAAATAAAAAAAAAATGAAATCACGTTTTTCTTAAAATTAAAAGTTACACCACCTTTTTTCTATAAAACATTTTGTTCTCTGTACTCTAGATTTTAACATAAAATTAATTGAACAGCTAAATTTCAAAGTTTGTCACTCAACTTTTGCGATTAAACTTTGCAATTCAAGAATCTGCACCTTTTACTTCAAACAATTTATAACTTTCTTTATAGCAAGACAGAAATATTGAAGCAGGTCCCATTGTCTTCAGAATGGTGAGAAATATATACTATAAAAATTTCAGAAAAAAATATTCCAATGGAACTGAGTTGTAGCACGCAAAAAACGTGATTTTTATTTTTAGGGTAAAGTTGCGATTTTGATAATGTTCCCCCACGTAAGATTCAAAACATCCCTAATTTTCGTTTTCGGCACCATCAAAAATTTAAGTACCTATTACCAAAATTAGTATCAGTATCTCGAGAATAAGCTTTTTTTGGGGTGTGCCAGTGTGCCGCTCGTCTATAAAGTCACATAACATTTTTCCTATTGCATATTTTAAATTAAATTTTTTTGGAAAACTTCTTCATGAATTATGTTTTATTTCTGTGTTAGTTAAAATTATAAACTAAAAAGTTTTTCACTCAACTTTTTTTGTAAGCATGAAACTAACGAAATCTGACGACAAAATGTTTAAAAATTAACAACTTCTCTTTTAATATGTTTAATCATTTTGGACAAATCTCATTGTTATCTAAATGCTTCAAAGATAACACAGTAAAATTTTCAAAAGGAAATATTTACAGCGACCAAAAATACAGTGAGTTAAAATTGAAAAATCATCAAAATTGATTTATCGCATTTTGACATAAAATTTGATTTTTGAACATGTTCCACTAATTCTGGAAAAAAATAAGCTCCATATTCGGATTCGGAGACCTCGAAAACATAAGGAATGACGAAAATTTGTTATTCACTTTAAAGTTGATTTTTGTGGTCGGTATAACGTAATTTTAGGAGTTGCCGGTCGCCAAGCGCGCCCACTATTCAGTCAGTCGACTACGCCCGATATTTTTTACTTTAGTCGGAACGCAAAATACTTTTTGTTTAAAACACTACTGTTTAAACAATTTTTAACATTTTTTCTTGCTAAAAACTTTGTTAAAAACTTTGACTTTTCTTATAAAATATTGGTTAATTTCAGATCTTAGTGTTGTTAATTAACGTAACAGTGATTTTTTCAAAAAAAGGGGCTATCTCAGACCCCAAGGGTCGTACGACCTAAAAATTTTTTTTACAAGTTGTGTATTTTAACCAGCTTTCCGCATTTTTTATTGCCATTTAATTTGATCTAATTTCTACGAAATTATTGTAATTGTTTATAAGCTAAAAACTGCTATTTATTAACAAATCATTTTGTGTACGTATATGTAATTTTTTTTACTTTTTTTTTCATACTCTGTTAGTATACATCTTAACGAAGGAAATGAGCCCCGGATTATTGAGATACATTCAGCCATATTAACTGGACCAGCCTCAGAAATTAGCTCGTTTTTCAAAAAATTTTATAAACAAATTCAATTTTGCGAAAACTATTTAACAGATCTGGACCATTTTTTGCACACCATTCAAATACCATAATGCCCTCAATTTTAGTTATATTAAAACATATTCTAAGAAACAGTAAAATTGTTATTAACAATATTCAAAAACAGTGATTTTGTCTTCCGTTTTGCAATAACTTTTTTGTTTATTAACCGATTTTCATTTAGCGTATCTCATTCGATGTATCTTTCTTTTCTGAAAAAGTTATCTGTGGACGTCAAATTTCTAAATAAAAAAGTTTTTAAGTTATGAGCAAAAAACTAAGTTTGACGTTTTGATTGTTTATTTAAAAGATGTTCCACTAAAAAATTGATGAATCCCGAGATGGTAGTCTTTTTGTAATATCTCATACTATACATTTCAACTGTCAAACCTCGTCTTTTCCGTTATATCTAGAAAAAACCTAACTTGATTGGCCTAATATGGGTTACAATTGTAATCAAAATATTGTTTATTTTATTTAAATGGCAATCACTGCTTAATATTTGCTATATCTTATTATTCTTAAATATAACATTTACACATCGCTACTTCAATACAAAAGGGCCACAAATCAAAATCACAGTTTTTACAGAGGAGCTACTCAAAAGTTTTGACATTTATTTTTGGTTCATTTTTCTTTTATTTTTTATCATTGATATGCAAGTAATATATTGATAGAAAGGTAAATTTAAACTGTATCTGATATTGTATTTAGATACAGTGTAAGTATTTTCCTGAAAGAGATATTAGCAGATATGGCCCTTTTGTATAAAAAATATTTCTTATGTCATGATAGGAATTTGAAATAAACGGACACATACCAAAAAAACAAACATTTTAATCAATGTTTTTGTCACTAATTAATGTAGATTTTGAGTAAAATTATTACAAAAAGTCTTATCTTATCAAAAAAAATATTACAATGTCAGTCTACAAAAATAACAAAAGTTAATTCCAAAACTACTACTAAAAGGTACAATTTATAACTTAATGTCTTAACACTAGCTGGATAATAAAAAAAGGTATCAATGTTTTACAGCTGTTTAGTGTCTCCAATAAAAACAGTTTTTAACAATTCAACAAAATTCAATGTATCAATTGTCAACGGTTCCTAGGGCAAGTTATTAGATATAATAAATAAATCTGGACCTCGGAGGTAAACTTCATTTACTGTTCAGCAATATATTTTTACCAGATTTATTTATGACTATCGGATGTAATAAACCTTACTCAACAATAATAACCCATAGAGAGACAAAAATAGTGCCGAAATGAAATTTTCATTATTAAATGTGTAAATCTAGACGAGGTAAAAAAATTTGACCAATGTTTATAATTTTTTTACTGAATGGGTGTTTGTAATATAATCAAACAAAGTGTATTAACTAGTTTACTAGATCATAAAATATACAGGGTAAATTTTTTCTTACAATTTACGCAAAAATGTTAATGGTTGAAAAAAATTAAACTTTTAATATCCCATAAATAGGTCTAATGGGTTAATGGTCGCTCGTGTCAGAGCGTGTACAAAATTGCCAATAAGGCACGCTCTCGTATCAGAGCGTGTACATTAAGGGCTTAATAAACTACATAAGAGGCATCAAAACATTTCAATATTATTGTTGTCTGATATAACGAGATCTGCTTATAACGAGAGTCTTGGTCCGCCATTTCAGTTCTCGTTATGGAGAGAGTCTACTGTGCAAGTAAATAAAACAACGGCATTTTACTTTCTAATAATAACATTTGACTGTCATAAAAAATGCAAAACAGTCGTGTCCCAATATATGGCCCTTTTTTTATTTTAAATGATATACTAACTACGAGAATATCATAAGCAAAATGAACGTATTCTGTAATACATCGTTTTTGATTGAGAAAAAAAAATATATATTATGCGAATATTTTGTATAAAATGGCCGTATTTCGTTACACATCTCTTTTGCTTAAGAAATAATAATGTACTTACGTGAATCTTCTGTGCCAAACGGACGTATTTCGGAATGTGGCACTTTCGTTTATAAAAACGGTAACAACGACTAGGGTTTTTTGAAATGTGGCTCTTTAGCACAAAGGAAACGTGCGTTCACTTCGACTGCCAGGACACAACTAACAAAGTGGCGGTTTTGTCCATATTTTTTCTTTCAAACATAAAAATGCAAAAAGGGCGCAAGTGTTATTTCGATATTAAAAAACGTAAAATACATGGGGGTTTCAGTGGTATATAAAAATATGACTGCTTAAGGTTAGATTTTTTCAATAAACGCGATTTTCGTATTTTTTGATTTGTGGCCCTTTTGTACTGAAGTAGCGACATGGGAATCTTATTTCCTTTTGGTTTCCAATTGACAGTTTTTATTAACATTTAACTATTATGATTTATTAGCAACAATTCTATTTAAGTTTGATGAATCTTTTCTGATATTATTGATTATGTTTCTTCAATTTTAAATGTGGTATTTAATACGAAAAACCCATACATTCATGTCCAAACAAATGAGACTGACCTTTTTCTGGTGAACTGAGAATGTCTTCACACAAGACCCGTTTCCTGCTATCCTTGGCTGCAATCAAAACCTCGTCCTGGCTTCCAGTAATGTTCTCCTTTGAAACTAGCTCGTATAGCTCTCGTTTCCTGCTTCTGTCGTGATGCTGTGTTCTACCTTTTTCGAAACTGCAATCAGCTACCGGGAACTCTTGGCTCAAGGAGGTTCTTTTACTCTCAACCTGGCCTACCTCTCGTTCCACGATAGATACTCCACACTCACGGAACTACACCGGCTTTCTCACTCTCCATACACTACCGTCTACTACTGGACTTCACTTCTCGACAGCTCAAAACATTCTGATCTCTAATTGTCATTCATTCCCCTACTTTCTAAATATCCCTTCCAGATTCACAAATCAAACTTCCACCACCAACTCTCATTCGCAGTATTCCTCAAAACCAATTTTTAATCTTTCTAAATATGCTTAATGGATTTCAAAAGAAAAATAGTTAATTCCCATTCTAAAATTACTTTCTACTAATTACAAAATTTAATGATCTATTATCTACTTCCACTAAGTCTTATTTAGCATCGGCTAATGATCGAACCTTCCGTGAACAACGATAATGACCTATTATCGATTTCACTTGAGTCTTATTTAGCATAGGCTAATGATCGAACCTTCCGCGAACAACGACAATGGTACGCGCCATTCACTTTGTTCATTCTAAGCGCATTGTCCCGAGTTTCGTTTAATCACTTCTTAAAATTAAATATAACAATTTGTTGTATACAGGTTGTTCTAAATTTATATGCCCGTGGTTGAGAAAATTGAAAATATTTTATATTAAATTGAATTTTGTCTATAATTATCAAATTTTAATTTTCATATCAAATAGAAATATAACAAATTCCCGCCTTGTATTCGATAAAATTTATCTGCATTTTTAAATAAATTTTCTCGAGGCAAAACCAACTCCCTGTATATTTCCTTACTTTAATCTACGTCTTATATCCTAACTTACTATCTACTTCATGTAATTCTGTCTTTTATTCGTGATATTTGTATACATCGTGAATATTATAAATTCCTCGGATCTTTTCCGAGTTCCTGTGCCTCAACTCATAACTATTTATCCCATTTTCATTATTCACGATGTACGGGCCTTCGAAAACAGGCATCAACTTTGCGCAAATGCCACCAGGAAGATTTGATACCCGAATGCCCTCACGAGTACTTTTTCACCCTTTTGGAAAGTCACTGGTCTTCTTTTTCTATTTTGTTCCTGTCTTTGGATATATTTTTTGTTGCTTCGCCGTAATCTTCTCTGTACGGTTTCAATCACCTGTTGATATTCTTTTGGATCTTGGTCTTCCCATGGCCTTATCGGCAGTACACCCTTCATGATGTATTCTGGGGTCTCTTTTGTTACTGTGCTCGGAATTGTATTTAGATACCTTTCTATTTCCACCATTTTCCTGTCCCAGTGGCGATGTTGACCATCTGTTGCAATGCGAAGAAATTTCGTCACTTCCTGTATGAATCGTTCCGAATAATTACTCTGTGGATGCCTGATGCTGACAAAATTTGTCTCTATTCCTCGTTCTCGAAGTTGTCCCTTGAAACGATCATTTCGGAAATACGTTGCATTGTCCAGTAGAATCTTTTTTGGTGTTCCTACTATGGCTATAAAATTGTCGATTTTTCTTAATATTTCTTCCCCCTTTGTGGTGCGGCAACTATATAATTTTACGTATTTTGAAAACACATCCACCATTACCAGAATATGTTTGTTCCTTTTAGTGGTCATAATTAGATCGCTTAACATATCTATTGCTACAATGTCTAGTTTGTTTCGGGCTTCAATATTTTTGGCAACATTTTCGTTTTTGAAATTCCGACTCTTATACTTTTGACATACATCGCACTTCTGGGTAATTTCCTTTGCAATGCGGTAATCCTGTCGGCTGATGTAATTTTCCCTAAAAACGAGCCAAACTTTTCTGCTACCGATATGCCCATTGTCCTCATGTAATTTCTTTATTATCTTTTCGGCCAATGTCTGTGTCACTAAATATAGTTCCTTTCCGTCTATTCTCTTAAAATATATGTTATTTTCTACTTCCGCTCTTCTTTTTTCTCTTTCCTCTAGGTCTTCCTGGTTTGTCCTTATCTCATTTAACGAATATATCCCTTCTTCTTGTATTAATCTATTTAGTCCCACCTGTAGAGTAATTGTTTCCTTTTTTCCGGTGTCCTCATCCCGTGTTAGAGCGTCGGCTATTATGTTGTCTTTCCCTTTTATATATCGGAACTCAAAATCATACTCCTGTAATAATAGAATGCCTCTATGTATTCTATTATTTACTAATCTATTCTTCATGATATGTACTAAAGCTGCATGGTCTGTTTCGATTGTGAATTTTGCTCCCAATAAGTAAAACCTCAATTTGTTTACGCAATATAGTACACTGGCAAACTCCAATTCTGTAACACTATATTTTCCCTCATGTGTTTTAGTCACTCGAGATATAAAACATATCGGCACTTCTTGGTCGTTTTGTATTTGAGACAGAACTCCTGCAAATTTTTGTATGGACGCATCAGTTCGGAGTATAAAAGGTAAATTGTAAATGGGGTGGTATATTTTCGTTCCTTTTGCGAATTCTCGTTTTAATATTTCGAAAGCTTCCTCCTGTTCTTCTTTCCAATTCCATTTTATTCCTTTTTTAAGCAATTTTATCAGAGGGATTTCCTTTTGGCTCAAATCGGGAATCAGCTTTTTAAAATAATTTATCGTGCCAAGAAAACCTCTCAATGTTTTCAAATTCGTTGGTCTTGGGTATTCATCTATGAGCTTGACTCTGTCTTCGGCTAATCTTACTGTTTTGGTGTCCAATTGAAAACCCAAATAAATGACTTCTTTTTGAAAAAATTGACATTTTTCAATGTTTAATTTCAATCCCGCTGTGTCCAATTCTTTCAGAATTATTTCTATGTGTTCCAGATGACTCTGAGTATCTTGTGAAAAAATTAATAAATCATCGATATAATGAACTATGAAATCTTCATGGCGATTCAAAATGGTATGTAGAGCTCGGACGAGTGCAGCACAAGCACTCTGCAATCCAAATGGCACTACCTTAAACCGGTAGACAATACCATCAATAGAAAAAGCGGTGTAGTTTCTACACTTTTCAGCTAACGGTATCAACCAAAAACTGTGTTTTAAGTTAATTTTCGAAAATATGTGTGACCCGGTGATTCTTCCAAAAATGGCCTCAATGTTTAGAGGTGATTCATATTGTGATACAGTGTGCTGGTTGATATTCCTGGCATCTAAACATAATCTCAATTCTCCATTGCTTTTCTTTACTATCACAATCGGGTTAACATACGGTGAATCACATCTTTCGATGATTTGATCTTCCAACATTTTATTTATTTCTTCTTTCACCTCTTGTCGATACTTGTATGGAATCGGGTAAGTCTTTGATCGAAAATTTCCCAAGTTTTTCACCTCAAATGAATGTTCGTACTTTTTAGCCACTCTGTTTTCCTCATTGATCAAATTTTCGTAGTTTCTTAACATCAACCGCAATTCTTTTTCTTTCCCTTCTCCACATATCAATTTTCTGTCTTTTTTTTCAGATTCTTCACACATGTTTACCGTGCATTCTGCATCCTCGTTTGCATATACCTCCTCTTCAAATACTACTGTTTCAAACATATTCTTTTCACTTTCATTTTTTAGCTTTATTTCTTCTTCTCCTGAGCTCGTCTCTTCTTTTGAGGAATCCCAGGTTTCCTTTGTTTCTGATACTCTCAAATTTTCTTCTTCTGGGCTCAACTCTTCTTTTGAGGAGCCACAGGTTTCATTTTCTTTTATCTTTTTCTGACCTTTTCTCCTTTTTTTTCTTTGTCCTTGCTTCGCTGCCAAATTCATTTCCACTGTTTGTTCTTTACCTGATTCGTCCGTATTTTGTTTCTCATGTTCCTTGTCCTGTTCTTTTTCTTTTTCTTCTGTTAGTTTCATCGTATTATTTTTAAAATCTATCACTACATGTTTTTCTGCCAATTCGTCAACTCCTACTATCATGTCATGTGACATGTTTGGCATTATTACACATTGTAGTGCATACATATTCTTACCCAGTCGTACCATTACTCGTATGCCTTCATTTATAGTTGCCAATGTCCGTTTGTTTGCGCCCACTAAATTTACCCTAGGTATTTTGTAAATTAAATTTGTTAAGTTAACTTCTTCTATTAGTTTTCTGTTGACCAATGTTATTTCAGATCCAGTGTCTATCATAATTTTAATTGGTTTCTCGTTGATAAATCCATCCACAAATTTTAAATTAACTCCATTTTTCTTTTCGTTGTTTCCTGCCAATTTAATAAACTCCTTGGGGTGACAAAAGATTCCTGTTTGATTTTTGGTTTTTAGTGAGCGCCGTCGTGAAAAGACGCCGGTTGCTCATCGTTGTTTATATTTTCATCATAATGTCTCTCTCCGTCATATTCATCTGTCTGGGTATTATTTACTTCTCTTCTATTTTCTCTTGGTCTGTCGGATCTGTTTCGGTTTTCTCGATATCCCTGTTCATTTTGTCTACCATTATTTCTGTTTTCTTGATTTGAGCGTGTAGTGTTTCTGTTCTGGTATTCTCGATTTCTGTCCTCATTCCATTGCCTATTTCTTTGTTCATAATTTCCTTTTCCGTTGTCTCTATTTTCGTTTTCCCTTCTGGGATTAAAATCTCGTCTTGTATAGTCCCTCCTATTTTGATTTCTATCTCTGTAATCTTGTGTTTCTCGGGGCCTGTAATCTTCTCGCGACTTTCTTGATTTTCTTTCTCTTAGACGTGATTCTCTTATTTGTAGGAATTGGCATAAACTATCTATGTCTTTGTAATTTTGCAATGTGATATGGTCTTCCAGCGTTTCCTCGAAATGTCTTGCAATCAGTTCGACTAATTGTTCCGATGAGTAATTATATTGTAAATGTTTTGCATTATTGTAAATTTGCAAAGCATATGTCCTTTCTGATACACCCATCCTATCATTGTATTTCCCATTTTGCAATTCCTTGTTAATTTCCAATTGTTGGACCTTTCCCCAGAAATAATTCAAAAATTTTTGTTCAAATTGTTGCCAATTTCCGAATTCTTCTTCTTTGCTATCGAACCATAGGCTTGCTTCATATTTGAGATGGTTTCTGATAGTTTCTTTTGCTGTTTCGAAATTTCCGATGTGCTGTATTTTCTTTTTTAGGGTATTTATGAACGGCACTGGGTGTAATCTTCTTACATCCCCGCCAAACCTTATCTTCACGTCATATGTGCTATGTATAACCATTTCTCTTCTTTCTCCGACATTCTGTTGAGTATTGATTTCCGCAATCTTTCTTTCCACTTCTTCTATGTCTGCTTGAATAGCGTTTTGCAACTTGTTTTCCAAACTTTCCATTTCTTTTTTCTGGCATTTCGTTAACTCCTTCATTTTATTTTAAATTTTCATTTCTTGTTCTTTCATGTGGTCCTTCATTCTCATTTCTTGTTTTTGCATGTGATCTTTAATTTTCATTTCATACTTTTCTATGCGTTCCTCTATTTTCTTATTGTTCTCTTCTATCGTTTTTTTGTTTCCTGTTGATTGTCATCCATTTTTTGCTCCACTTTATCCATTTTCTGTTCCATTTTTTGTTGTGATTCATCCATTTTTTTTGATGTTTCTTCCTGATTTTCTTGCATTTTATCCATTGCCCGTTTTGCTTCATCCATTTTTTGTGACTGGATTTGCATAAGTTGTAATATCTTTTCTATTCCTGATAATTCTTGCTGTTCTGATGCCATGATTGTCGTGTCTAAAATATCTTCTTGGTCTGAATGTTCTTTTTGTTTCTTGTTGTCTTTGCTTTCGCTTCTTGTCACAGACATTTGTTTTCAAGAAATACTGTCCTCGCCAAATATGAAATTTTACTAGTATGTTACCAAGACGACTTTTTCTCACCCAAATATTATAAATTGTCAATAAATATATCAAATGTAAATATCGTAAAAATAAAATATTAAATCAGTTATGTAAAATTTGTACCTAAAGAGATCTAAAATTTTATGTTATCAAATGTAAGTATCTCACTTTTTACCACAGGCATATAAATTTTCAAATACCGGCTTAACTCTTTCAATCCTTCAAATTTGCCACTAGTAATACTTTACAATGCCCCACGTTGGGCGCCAGTTGATGTGATCTTGATTATTGATATGAGATAATATTTTTACATGTCATTTAATTTAATCAATGCATTAATAATAATCTAATTAATTTACCAGATCACATATCAATATGTTTTCAATCTCAGGGCTTTTTATAAAATTAATTACTTACTTACGTGGCTTCTAAGTATTTCTCAATGGTTCCTAATCGGGATAGGAAAGAAAAGAGTAAAATAATAACACATATGGGTTACAATTGTAATCAAAATATTGTTTATTTTATTTAAATGGCAATCACTGCTTAATATTTGCTATATCTTATTATTCTTAAACATAACATTTACACATGGGAATCTTATTTCCTTTTGGTTTCCAATTGACAGTTTTTATTAACATTTAACTATTATGATTTATTAGCAACAATTCTATTTAAGTTTGATGAATCTTTTCTGATATTATTGATTATGTTCTTCAATTTTAAATGTGGTATTTAATACGAAAAACCCATACATTCATGTCCAAACAAATGAGACTGACCTTTTTCTGGTGAACTGAGAATGTCTTCACACAAGACCCGTTTCCTGCTATCCCTGGCTGCGATCAAAACCTCGTCCTGGCTTCCAGTAATGTTCTCCTTTGAAAACTAGCTCGTATAGCTCCCGTTCCTGCTTCTGTCGTGATGCTGTGTTCTACCTTTTTCGAAACTGCAATCGGCTACCGGGACACTCTTGGCTCAAGGAGGTTCTTTTACTCTCAACCTGGCCTACCTCTCGTTCCACGATAGATACTCCACACTCACGGAACTACACCGGCTTTCTCACTCTCCGTACACTACCGTCTACTACTGGACTTCACTTCTCGACAGCTCAAAACATTCTGATCTCTATTTGTCATTCATTCCCCTACTTTCTAAATATCCCTTCCAGATTCACAAATCAAACTTCCACCACCAACTCTCATTCGCAGTATTCCTCAAAACCAATTTTTAATCTTTCTAAATATGCTTAATGGATTTCAAAAGAAAAATAGTTAATTCCCATTCTAAAATTACTTTCTACTAATTACAAAATTTAATGATCTATTATCTACTTCCACTAAGTCTTATTTAGCATCGGCTAATGATCGAACCTTCCGCGAACAACGATAATGACCTATTATCGATTTCACTTGAGTCTTATTTAGCATAGGCTAATGATCGAACCTTCCGCGAACAACGACAATGGTACGCGCCATTCACTTTGTTCATTCTAAGCGCATTGTCCCGAGTTTCGTTTAATCACTTCTTAAAATTAAATATAACAATTTGTTGTATACAGGTTGTTCTAAATTTATATGCCCGTGGTTGAGAAAATTGAAAATATATTATATTAAATTGAATTTTGTCTATAATTATCAAATTTTAATTTTCATATCAAATAGAAATATAACAGTCATTTAATTTAATCAATGCATTTATAATAATCTAATTAATTTACCAGATCACATATCAATATGTTTTTAATCTCAGGGCTTTTTATAAAATTAATTACTTACTTACGTGGCTTCTAAGTATTTCTCAATGGTTCCTAATCGGGATAGGAAAGAAAAGAGTAAAATAATACACATATATGGGTTACAATTATAATCAAAATATGGTTTATTTTATTTAAATGGCAATCACTGCTTAATATTTGCTATATCTTATTATTCTTAAACATAACATTTACACATGGGAATCTTATTTCCTTTTGGTTTCCAATTGAAAGTTTTTATTAACATTTAACTATTAGGATTTATTAGCAACAATTCTATTTAAGTTTGATGAAGCTTTTCTGATATTATTGATTATGTTCTTCAATTTTAAATGTGGTATTTAATACGAAAAACCCATACATTCATGTCCAAACAAATGAGACTGACCTTTTTCTGGTGAACTGAGAATGTCTTCACACAAGACCCGTTTCCTGCTATCCTTGGCTGCGATCAAAACCTCGTCCTGGCTTCCAGTAATGTTCTCCTTTGAAAACTAGCTCGTATAGCTCCCGTTCCTGCTTCTGTCGTGATGCTGTGTTCTACCTTTTTCGAAACTGCAATCAGCTACCGGGACACTCTTGGTTCAAGGAGGTTCTTTTACTCTCAACCTGGCCTACCTCTCGTTCCACGATAGATACTCCACACTCACGGAACTACACCGGCTTTCTCACTCTCCGTACACTACCGTCTACTACTGGACTTCACTTCTCGACAGCTCAAAACATTCTGATCTCTATTTGTCATTCATTCCCCTACTTTCTAAATATCCCTTCCAGATTCACAAATCAACCTTCCACCACCAACTCTCATTCGCAGTCTTCCTCAAAACCAATTTTTAATCTTTCTAAATATGCTTAATGGATTTCCAAAAAAATAGTTAATTCCCATTCTAAAATTACTTTCTACTATTTACAAAATTTAGTGACCTATTATCTACTTCAACTGAGTCTTATTTAGCATAGGCTAATGATCGAACCTTCCGCGAACAACGATAATGACCTATTATCGATTTCCACTGAGTCTTATTTAGCATAGGCTAATGATCGAACCTTCCGCGAAAAACGATAATGGTACGTGCCATTCACTTTGTTTATTCTAAGCGCATTGTCCCGAGTTTCGTAAGCTTCGTCTAACCACTTCTTAAAATTAAATATAACAATTTGTTGTATACAGGTTGTTCTAAATTTATATGCCCGTGGTTGAGAAAATTGAAAATATTTTATATTAAATTGAATTCTGCTTATAATTATCAAAATTTAATTTTCAGATCAAATAGAAATATAACAAATCCCCGCCTTGTATTCGATAAAATTTATCTGCATTTTTAAATAAATTTTCTCGAGGCAAAACCAGCTCCCTGTATATTTCCTTACTTTAATCTACGTCTTATACCCCTTCTTCTTGTATTACTCTAATTAGTCCCACCTGTAGAGTAATTGTTTCCTTATTTTCAGTGTCCTCATCCTGTGTTGGAGTGTCGGCTATTATGTTGTCTTTCCCTTTTTCCCATATCAATCTTCTGTCTTTTTCCTCAGATTTTTCACATACTTTTACCGTGTATTCTGCATCCTCGTTTTCATATGCCTCCTCTTCAAATGCCACTGTTTCGATCATATCTTTTTCGCTTTCATTTGTTAGCTTTATTTCTTCTTCTCCTGAGCTCATCTCTTCTTTTGAGGAATCCCAGTTTTCTTTTGCTTTTGATACTCTCAATTTTTCTTCTTCTGGGCTCAACTCTTCTTTTGAGGAGCCACAGGTTTCATTTTCTTTTGTCTTTTTCTGACTTTTTCTCCCTTTTCTTCTTTGTCCTTGCTTCGTTGCCAAATTCATTTCCACTGTTTGTTCTTTACCTGATTCGTCCGTATTTTGTTTCTCCTGTTCCTTGTCCTGTTCTTCTTCTTTTTCTTCTGTTAGATTCATCGTATTATTTTTAAAATCTATCACTACATGTTTTTCTGCCAATTCGTCAACTCCTACTATCATGTCATGTGACATGTTTGGCATTATTACACATTGTAGTGCATACATCTTCTTACCCAGTCGTACCATTACTCGTATGCCTTCATTTATAGTTGCCAATGTCCGTTTGTTTGCGCCCACTAAATTTTCCCTAGGTATTTTGTAAATTAAATTTGTTAAGTTAACTTCTTCTATTAGTTTTCTGTTGACCAATGTTATTTCAGATCCAGTGTCTATCATAATTTTAATTGGTTTCTCGTTGATAAATCCATCCACAAATTTTAAATTAACTCCATTTTTCTTTTCGTTGTTTCTTGCCAATTTAATAAACTCCTTGGGGTTACAAAAGATTCCTGTTTGATTTTTGGTTTTTAGTGAGCGCCGTCGTGAAAAAACGCCGGTTGCTCATCGTTGTTTATATTTTCGTCATAATGTCTCTCTCCGTCATATTCATCTGTCTGGGTATTATTTACTTCTCTTCTATTTTCTCTTGGTCTGTCGGATCTGTTTCGGTTTTCTCGATATCCCTGTTCATTTTGTCTACCATTATTTCTGTTTTCTTGATTTGCGAGTGTGGTGTTTCTATTCTGGTATTCTCGATTTCTGTCCTCATTCCATTGCCTATTTCTTTGTTCATAATTTCCTCTTCGTTGTCTCTATTTTCGTTTTCCCTTCTGGGATTAAATTCTCGTCTTGTATAGTCCCTCCTATTTTGATTTCTATCTCTGTAATCCTGTGTTTCTCGGGGCCTGTAATCTTCTCGCGACCTTCTTGATTTTCTTTCTCTTAAACGTGATTCTCTTATTTGTAGGAATTGGCATAAACTATCTATGTCTTTGTAGTTTTGCAATGTGATATGGTCTTCCAGCGTTTCTTCGAAATGTCTTGCAATCAGTTCGACTAATTGTTCCGATGAGTAATTATATTGTAAATGTTTTGCGTTATAGTAAATTTGTAATGCATATGTCCTTTCTGATATACCCATCCTATCATTATATTTCCCATTTTGCAATTCCTTGTTAATTTCCAATTGTTGGACTTTTCCCCAGAAATAATTCAAAAATTTTTGTTCAAATTGTTGCCAACTGTCAAATTCTTCTTCTTTGCAATCGAACCATAGGCTTGCTTCATATTTGAGATGGTTTCTGATAGTTTCTTTTGCTGTTTCGAAATTTCCGATGTGCTGTATTTTCTTTTTCAGGCTATTTATGAACGGCACTGGGTGTAATCTTCTTACATCCCCGCCAAACCTTATCTTCACGTCATCTGTGCTATGTATAACCATTTCTCTTCTTTCTCCTACATTTTGTTGCGTCCGATTTTCGATGACTTGTTTTTCTATTTCTGTGATTCTTTTTTCCACTTCTTCTCTGTCTACTTGAATAGCATTTTCCAACTTATTTTCCAAATTTTCTAGTTCCTTTATTTTATCTTGAATTTTCATTTCATACTTTTCTATGCGTTCCTCCATTTTCTTGTTGTTCTCTTCTATGGCTTGTTTTGTTTCCTTCTGATTTTCTTGCATTATTCTTTTTGTTTCATCCATTTTTTGATCCAATTTTTGTTGTGTTTCATCCATTTTTTGTTGTGTTTCATCCATTTTTAGTTGTGTTTCATCCATTTTTATTTGTGTTTCATCCATTTTTTGTTGTGTTTCATCCATTTTTTGATCCACTTTATCCATTTTCTGTTGTGTTTCATCCATTTTTTGATCAATTTTTTGTTGTGATTCATCCATTTTTTTTTGTGATTCATCCATTTTCTTTGATGTTTCTTCCTGATTTTTATCCATTGTTCGTTTTGCTTCATCCATTTTTTGTGACTGGAGTTGCATAAGTTGTAATAGTTTATCTATTCCTGATAATTCTTGCTGTTCTGATGCCATGATTGTCGTGTCTAAAATATCTTCTTGGTCTGAATGTTCTTTTTGTTTTTTGTTGTCCTTGCTTTGGCTTCTTGTCACAGACATTTGTTTTCAAGAAGTACTGTCCCCGCCAAATATGAAATTTTACTAGTATGTTACCAAGACGACTTTTTCTCACCCAAATATTATAAATTGTCAATAAATATATCAAATGTAAATATCGTAAAAATAAAATATTAAATCAGTTATGTAAAATTTGTACCTAAAGAGATCTAAAATTTTATGTTATCAAATGTAAGTATCTCACTTTTTACCACAGGCATATAAATTTTCAAATACCGGCTTTACTCTTTCTATCCTTCAAATTTGCCACTAGAAATACTTTACAATGCTTTCCACGTTGGACGACAGTTGTTGTGATCTTGATTATTGATATGAGATAATATTCTTATATGTCATTTAATTTAATCAATGCATTTATAATAATCTAATTAATTTACCACATCACATATCAATATGTTTTCAATCTCAGGGCTTTTTATAAAATTAATTACTTACTTACGTGGCTTCTAAGTATTTCTCAATGGTTCCTAATCGGGATAGGAAAGAAAAGAGTAAAATAATACACATATATGGGTTACAATTATAATCAAAATATGGTTTATTTTATTTAAATGGCAATCACTACTTAATATTTGCTATATCTTATTATTCTTAAACATAACATTTACACATGGGAATCCTATTTCCTTTTGGTTTCCAATTGAAAGTTTTTATTAACATTTAACTATTAGGATTTATTAGCAACAATTCTATTTAAGTTTGATGAAGCTTTTCTGATATTATTGATTATGTTCTTCAATTTTAAATGTGGTATTTAATACGAAAAACCCATACATTCATGTCCAAACAAATGAGACTGACCTTTTTCTGGTGAACTGAGAATGTCTTCACACAAGACCCGTTTCCTGCTATCCTTGGCTGCGATCAAAACCTCGTCCTGGCTTCCAGTAATGTTCTCCTTTGAAAACTAGCTCGTATAGCTCCCGTTCCTGCTTCTGTCGTGATGCTGTGTTCTACCTTTTTCGAAACTGCAATCAGCTACCGGGACACTCTTGGCTCAAGGAGGTTCTTTTACTCTCAACCTGGCCTACCTCTCGTTCCACGATAGATACTCCACACTCACGGAACTACACCGGCTTTCTCACTCTCCGTACACTACCGTCTACTACTGGACTTCACTTCTCGACAGCTCAAAACATTCTGATCTCTATTTGTCATTCATTCCCCTACTTTCTAAATATTCCTTCCAGATTCACAAATCAACCTTCCACCACCAACTCTCATTCGCAGTCTTCCTCAAAACCAATTTTTAATCTTTCTAAATATGCTTAATGGATTTCCAAAAAAATAGTTAATTCCCATTCTAAAATTACTTTCTACTATTTACAAAATTTAATGACCTATTATCTACTTCAACTGAGTCTTATTTAGCATAGGCTAATGATCGAACCTTCCGCGAACAACGATAATGACCTATTATCGATTTCCACTGAGTCTTATTTAGCATAGGCTAATGATCGAACCTTCCGCGAAAAACGATAATGGTACGTGCCATTCACTTTGTTTATTCTAAGCGCATTGTCCCGAGTTTCGTAAGCTTCGTCTAACCACTTCTTAAAATTAAATATAACAATTTGTTGTATACAGGTTGTTCTAAATTTATATGCCCGTGGTTGAGAAAATTGAAAATATTTTATATTAAATTGAATTCTGCTTATAATTATCAAAATTTAATTTTCAGATCAAATAGAAATATAACAGTATATACTCGAAACCGATAGAATTTGACTTGAACTTTCAAATGCGGTAAGCAGAATTGCTATTTAATTTTTTAATCAAAAGTTATTCGAGTTCAAAAATTGCAATTTTTCGATTTTTTGAAAGTTCAACCGCGTTTATCTCGAAAACTATGCATCCTACGAAAAAACTTGTAGGAACATTTTTTGGTTAGAATGGCCCAAAAAATACAAAAGCATGTTTTGTTTTGCGAGAAATCGCTGTTATGTAATTCCTCAACTTCTTTGTTTATAACAATCTTATCGACATGCGGATCAACTGTTACCCAAAAAATTCGTATTCTACGTGCCAAAATACATAATAAAAACTTATGTAAGTCCATCTGCATACAGGAGGCCGTTGTACCCCCCCTGGCGACAGGACTATTTAACATTTTGTTGACAAAATATAATTTTTTTGTTTTTGTGCATAATCTTTAAATGTTAAAAAAAATAGTTATAAACAAATTAACGTTTCTGAGAAAGTTTTTATTATATTGTAATTTTAAAAAATAGCTAAAATGCGCGTTTCAAATATCTTGAAAATGAATGCTTTAAAACTTTTTTGCAACCGTTTGCAAAAAAGTTATGAAATAGCAAAGTTAACATACGATTTCTTCGGTGTTTATAATTTTTTTGAATTCTTTCAAAGCGTAGAAGTGAGTTTAAAGTACAGACTAATTATTTACAAAAAAATATCGAATATCAGTTTACTGGTTATATTTTAATTAAAGATTATAAATATATTTTTTTGCAATTTACACGCGCGAAAGTAGAATAATACAGTACTGTAGCTAAAATTTTCACTCGGAGCGACGACCGGCCGCGCGAGACGTACAATTTTTTAAATAATGTGCATATTACATGCTGCGTGTCAGTCGCTTCGAGTGAACATTTTAGCTCCGACTCTGTGTCAGGCCTACTTTTGCGCTAAAAATTACAAAAAAAGTATTTTTAATCTTTGATTAAAATATAACCATTGCACTAATTTTTGACATATTCTGTGAGTAATTAGATTGTACCATAGACTCACTTTTAAGCTTTGAAACAATTAAAACAAATTATAAACAACGATGATATCGTATATTTACTTTGCTGTTTCATAACTTTTTTTGCAAATGGTTGGAAATTTTTTTTTAAAGCATTCATTTTCAAGACCTATGAAATACGCCTTTTAAGTATTTTATACAATTAGAATGTAATAAACAATTTCTGAGAATTAAGTTAATTTATTTATAACAATTTTTTTTAAACATTTAAAAATTATGCAAAAAAAAATGAAAAATTTATATTTTGTCGACAAAATATTAAATAGGCATCACACCTTTATAATCTTTCTAAGTTGGATCAATGTCTCATGATTATTTTGGTTGTTAATGCGACTGTAAATTGTTAATTAACAATTGAATTGTTGCTAAAATATTCGTTTCATTTTCACCGGCTTCTGAATTTATAATCTATACCAAGAAAACTTTTATTTTACCAAGCTATATAATTATTGATAAATAATTACTGGCCCAAAAAATTTATTTGAAAATTTGAGATCTTTTTGGAAATACCCACATTTTCCGAGGAAAATTTTCGTCGGAGTAAATCGGAAAAAACCTGCTTCTATGTAAAATTAAATTGGGGTGAATTTTTATTAGAGTGTTTTTGGTGTAAAGTTAAAATCTTCGGAGTTATAGAGCAATAATTGAAAAAAATACGATTTGTCGGCCCATTTTGTTTATAAAAAAAGTAGCACACTATCTGCTGACTTTGCATACCTATATTAATAATACATAGGATCTTGTAATTCGATTCCAGCAATAAAATTGCTGGTAAATAACCTTTCTTTGTACTTTACTAATTAGACTAGCGTATTATAACTATTTTTTTTTCAAAATTTAAAGATTATGCAAAAAAAAGAAAAATTTATATTTTGTCGATAAAATATTAAATAAGCATCTCATCTTTATAATCTCTATAAGTTTGGTCAACGTATCATGATTAGTTTGGTTATTATTGCGATCGTAATTTGTTAATTAACAATTGAATTGTTGCTAAAATATTCGTTTAATTTTCACCGGCTTCTGGAATTACAATATATACCAAGAAAGCTTTGATGCCACTAAGTTATTTAACTATTGATTAATAATTACTTACCTAAAACTTTATTTGAAAAGTAGAGTTTTTGTTAGGAAAACCCGCATTTTCCGAGGAAAATTTTTGTCGGAGCAAATCGTGAGAAACATACCTCTATGCAGAATTTAATTGCGGTGAATTTTTATTTGAGTGTTTTTGTTGTAAAGTTAAAATCTTCGGAATTATAGAGCAATAATTGAAAAAAATACGATTTGTCGGCGCCATTTTGTTTATAAAAAAAAGTAGCACACTATCTGCGGACTTTGCATACCTATATTAATAATATATAGGATCTTATAATTCGATTCCAGCAATAAAATTGCTGGTAAATAACTTTTCCATGAATTTTGCTAACTAGCCCAGAGTATAGGTATTTTTAAAAAATTTAAACGCAGATTGAACGACTACATTATTATCGAGGAATAAGAGCGCTGACAACTTCTATTAGGTTTATTTTAATAGATATGGTACAGGGATGAAAGAAAGAGAAAATTGAGTGTTATTTTTAATTTCAAATATATCATTCAAAAGAAACTGTTTGTTTATTTTAAGGGACTTTCAGTTCTCGGTAATAATGTCATCTTTCATTCTGCGTTTAAATTTTTCAAAAATACTTACTAGTTTTCTCAAGAATCGAATAAAATAAATGTATACAAAAAGAATTCAACCGAAATTTTCCGCCTATTCTCTCAAAAAGGAAATAAAGTGTTACATATTTTTGTAGTCTGTATTTAAAAAGCTTTAAAAAGAGGTGTCACATGATGTACTTTCCCATTTAAAAAAACCAAAGTTATGCCTGTCACCTGAAGTTGGAACGCGTAAAGTTCGAAACATTGATGCTGTAATATACTATTATTAATTTAGAAATCGACCGGTCCGAGCGTTTTGCTTACGTGTTAAAAACAAATAAGTCAATAGAGAGGGGTAACACTTATTCCAGTGCACTGTATATCTCCACTCTTCATTTGATTCTCTCTGAACGACTAACGCTCACCTTTTAGAACATTCAAAGATCTGGATAAGATTTTTCGTGAAATCAATTATTGCTTCAAGGATAGACTGGTGTAACTGGACTATTTTGAGGAAGTCTCAGACGATAAATCAAATCTGGTACAAAAACCGACCATTTTCAGCACCATTAACTACAATAAGTAGTTACTGGTGCTGAAAAAGATAATCTCATAAAATTAAAGGTAAAATTATTGTCGAACGACGATAAAATTTAAGCTTTGATCGATACCGGTTCCTCAAGATCTTACGTTGGATTTAAATTAGCAAACAGTAATTACGCTCAGGAAATGGATTGCCAGCCGTACACAGTTAGATTAACAGATCAATCGTGAACCTTTACAAACTGTGGATATACAGGGTGTCCCAAAAGTAGCGGAATGGTCCAATATTTCGCGAATTGAACATTCGATCGAAAAACTGACAAATACTTGTTTAACATTTTTCAAAAATCTATCGACTGATATCAAACACTCCCTTCTCCCACTCTACCCACTGGAGGTGGGGTGGGGGTACCTTTAAAGTCTACATAGGAATTCCCATTTTTTTTGCCGATTTGGATTCCCTACGTAAAAATACCTGTCACTTTTTTTCCAGATTTTTTTTCCAAATTGTGGATAGATGACGCTATAACCGGAAAAACGATTTATCCTGATACACTACGTAAATAATTATAAAAACGGTCTAATATCTCGAAAAATACAAGTCCAAATGAGAAACCAAAAACTATGTGTTTAATATTTTTCAAAAACCTATCGAATACCACTAAACACGGCTCCCCCACTACATCATGGGTGTGGGGTGGGGTAACTATAAAATCTTAAATAGGAACCCCCATTTTTTATTTGAGATTTTCATTCCTCATGAAAAATAAAGAATATTTATTTGAGACATTTTTTAGAATTGTTGATCGCTGTAATTTGAAAAATACAATTTATTAGCGCCATCTATCAACAAATCTTGAGACTTTGAGACTTTAGACAAACTATGAGACTTTATTTTGAAACAACATGTTTCATAGCTGATGGTTTTGATTGTGGATTTAATATTAGTGATTTGTTTAAGTGGTTCATAAATGTGCTTTACTATATCTACATTAACCTTTCAGAGATAACGTGGCATGATGGTACATAAAGTGTAACGTGTGGACTCACAGTCCACACATCCCGAAGAGGTCCAAAAAACAAATTTTTTCGAAAAAACGGTCTGAGAAATTGTCAATTGTTTAAATGTAAAGACAAAAAAAACATTTGCAAACAAATTTATTATAACTTGCATTTAAACTCATGCTTCAAAAATAAAAGTGAACGGATATATCCTTTTCACATTTTGAGTCTTATAAATCACAAAAACCTAAATTAAAAAAATATAAAACAATTATTTCTAAGAAACTAAACAATGACTAAATAAAAAACAAATGTTTGAGCTGCGCAAAGTAGATACATGAATGAATGGAAATAAGTCAATCTTCGCTGCTGTCTTCGTAGATTCTAAGATTCTCTCCTCAATGTCTTCTTCCATGTCGGTATCGTGGTCCTGTACTTCATAATCTCCTTTCAAACTAGCATCATCATCGTCAAGTTCAGCTTCTGGCTCAGAATCAGAAAGAAATTCCGCATGCAGCTTTTCAAGATATGCTAGTAGCTTTTCGAAACTCATCTTAAAAAATCTGTAACAAAAATAAGTTTATATCAATCAAATATACAGAAAACGCAATCAGTAGATCACTCCCAATTATAAATTACAAAATATTTTTATATTTACCCTAAAACAAAATATTTTAAAATTGAATTTTACCTGAAGATTTGTGACAACTTGTATAACGTGCGGACTCACGTTTCGCAAGTCAATATAGCAGCAGAACTAAACGCACTAAGAAAAATCTCACAACAGTACTGAATAGAGTATCCCCTCACTTGAAGCTAGCGAGCACGCCACGACCGAGATCGTAATTAATCGTCAGTAATCGACAAATATTTAGGCAAGCGGAATCATAGTCCGCACGTTAACTCTGAAAGGTTAAAGGTAGTTATCGGTGACGGCTTACGGGTAAGCACAGAACAAGTAAGTCGCGGTGGAGCTGTATGTGTCGGTCGCAGTCGATGTCGACATCCATGTAAAACAAACACATTGTAATGAATGTAACCGAACATAGCAGGTAAGTCGCGATGGAGGTTTAGCGCGATGCCACCCAGGAGGTTTACATCGATGCTTTTGAAAATAAACTGAGTTTGTTTTACATGGATGTCTACTGCGCGGCCTACAAGGATGATCTGAGATGATACTTTTTATATAATCCCTTTTTTGTATTCAGTTTATTTTTGAATTTCTAAAGTAATTAAACTCAGTAAATTTTTGAAACATGCAGGAGGATCTTATTATCTACAACCAATTGATAGTGGTTCTAGCTCGACTGACAGCGCAGGTGACCTCCTTGCTATGTGCTGTCGACATCGACCGCGACTTAACTAGTAGCATCTACCGCGACCTACACCTCCACCGCGACCTACTTGTTCTGTGCTTACCCTTAGTTACATTTCACAAATTGTTTTGTTGAGCATTTCTATCTTGGCTTTCTTCAGTGAGCACCCTAAATGGTTTTTTTTTTCATTAGGTCTTCTTATTCGTCTTTGTTTGTTATTGTCTCCAATTTGTTAATTTGGCCTGCTAGGTTTGGATAAAAAGACGAAGGATTTGATTATGAGAAATATTGTGGGATAATTATTTGCGTTTGTGCGGATGAATCTGCTATCTGTTGTTTTGTGACCTGTTGGTTTTGATCTTGGTAGCCCATTTGAGACTGTTCTATTGACGGTGGGAAATAATATTGTTGATAAAGTTCTTCCACTCTTACTTTTCCCATGCGTCACGATTCATTTTCAAACGAGTTAAATCACAAAATAAAATTAAACGTACGTCGATGTGTACTGTCAATATTAATGCATAATGCGAATATTGATGCATACTGTCAATCATTAGAAAATGGCTATTTTTCCGTGAACGTATTTTATTAAGTTTTTATTGAAGTGTTTAAACTTTTTCACTATTTAGGAGATTCATGGGCTTAGCATTAAATAGCTAGAACACCACACAATTATTACTAATATAAAGATTTAATATAGAACCGTAATAAATAAATTTTAAAAAGTCACAACAACAAAGTTACTATTGTTAGATTTAATATCACCTAAGGTTGAAAAATACAAAACTCTTGAGTGAATAACATAAAAAACAATTAATATTTTGAATATAGGTATCACACCTTTGTTGAAACAGGGATACAAATGCAAATTTTTCACAAATTGAGCTATCAGCACTACGATATTAATAATACTCGTCTTTGTCTGGGAACCCAAGAGTCAGAATTGCAACCTTTTCTGTATTTAATACTATAATATTTACTTTTTATAAATATAAAACCAAATAAGCTATATTGATAAATGAAAAAAAATTTATTTATTTATAAAACCAAATAAACAATGAATGCAAATAAACCAGACACGAAAATGTGCTAATGTCACTTTCACTTAAAATGATAAACGTCAAAATTCATATTAAACAAGATCTGTACCTTGGAATAATTAGGGAAAATCTCCAAAAATTGCGCTCGATAGCTTATGGTACCAATATTCATGTCTTTTTTCATACTTGCAGTAGTAAACGGACCAATCTCCTAAAATTGATCATTTAAAATATAAACATCTGTTTTAACGGCCAATTTGCCAACTAGCTGAATTTTATAAAGGCCAATGTGTCACTTTGGCCCTTTCAATACGCAGGATAAGCTAAGCCAATGTGGAGATTGGCCCTTCTACTTGTTTTACGCACGCGGTCGCATAACCTTACTTATATGGAAGTCGGTTGCTTCTGTTATGTGTTTTATTTTGTGTTTCCAGTTTTAATTGCTTTAAATATGTATTCAGACAGGACTCGAATAATACTTGAAACCTTGAAGTGACAAAGAACCAAGGTATGTAAACAAATAACAGTTATATGGATATAAGACCATCTGCAAAATTTATTAAATTACAGAATCAAACCTAAGTGCAATTATTGTTGTGAAAGGTATTACCCAACTAATGCGACGTTTTCGTCAGATAAAGAGTTAGCATTGCTGGACAACTGGAATGACAGTAAAGACATATGTTTAACGAAGAATATAACCTGTCCTTTCATCATCCTGCTAACGACACATGTTCTAAGTGTGACAGGATTAACTTAGCTCTCAAATCCTTAGCTAGTCTAAAGGAGGTTAATGAGTAATGAGCAACAACAGGAAGAAAAAGCGATGCTGGAAAAACAAAGAGAGGACCATTTGCTTCTCGCAGAAAAAGCTTACTCAATGAAAGCAGCAGATAAAGAAAGTTCCAAAATAGATGGAGCAACAGTTATAGCTTCTTTTGATTTCGAAAAGTGTTAGAAGATTTGTGCTGTCTTTACCAGAATCTATAACAAAAGAAAATTTTTACAACGGCTCGTGCTCAGGATAAAATAAAAACATCTACTTAATAACAATATGTATTTTGTACTTTTATGCAAGAAAAAGGTTCCGTAACTGAAATTAATTATAAGTTTATGGAGCCTTGGCACATACACATGGAAACAAATAAAATTCATGCCTTAATTGAGAGGAAAAAAAAGGAAACCACAATGGACATTGAGGTACCATATGACTGGTGCAATTTCATTAGGAGTGTACAGAGAAAATTTGCTTTAAATGTCCTCGAAATAAATCAAACTGATTTTCTAAATTTTGCCGAGCTATTGACTAACAAGCTTGTTCACAGGATAAAGAACGAAGAAGTTGAAGTAATACCATAGTTTAAAATTAAGTGGCTAAAATTCACCAAAGAGGCATTTGTTTTTTTCTATAGTACGAACTTCGATGCCACGAAATTCAAAAAAGGTGATCTTTGGAGAGGATCATTTCGAAAATGAGAAAGCAAAATAGATTTTTTTATTGGCGCCCATTAATAGCGAACCTATAGCCTGAACCTAAAGTGAAAGCCTTAAGGAACTATTGCCCTACATCAGTCAATACAATAGACAATTTTATGAAGAAATTAGCTATTCTGAAGGAAACTTGGATGATGATTTTTCAGCACACGAAGAAGATGATTTTTCTTATTCTGACGGCTAAAAATAATGGTGTTTTGTTCTTTATCATTATTTTTTATCGGCTAATGAGGATTAAACAGAATTCGTTATTTTTTATTATTATTATTATTATTATTAATACCCATACTTTGTTAACCTAGAACTTTCTCTTGAATAAATTTTATTAGTAATCGAAATTAGGATTTCATTAACTATGTAAAGTCAAGAGAGTACAGATGCATAATAAAAGGGCCATAGTACAAACCAAATTATTATACGGTAAATTAAAAAAGGCCAATATCCACCTAAAATAACATTTCTACGAAATTAAAAAAAAATTCACACCACTAATGGTCCTTGTGATACAAATACAGCTGCAATAAAATAAAACCTGTATATAAAATACCCTAAGGAAGAGAACGAATTTTAAGAGCGAGAAACCTAATAAGTAGAATAACTCAAGAGTAAGAAATTGGACTTTGGCCCTTCTTCTTCCAAGGTACAGAGATATCAGAGATATGCCATATTGTTTATCCTTGTTTAACTTATTTTGGTTTCTATGGCTTAATTTTGCGATACTAGTTTCTGTGAGTAAAAAGAGACCTAGTATAAAAAGTAATTCGTGAATAATTTCATCCGTGGGAAAAGTTACAGTGGAAGAACTATAGGACATATTATTTACCTGATATTCAGTTTAAAAAGACGGCACACCATAATATTTTGAAATCCCTTTTTAACACCACTCCGCTATTCTGTTCGGTGTTTGGTAGAAGTAGCATTTTTTTATTAAGTTTTATTTTTATTTAATATGTGGATTGAAAAAGAAAAATACCAAAAGAAAATAGGATCAAAACAGTATTTATTATTCATATTCGGACTAAAAATGGTTTTTTATGATTATATTTTAAAACCATCAGGATAAAAAACGAATGAAAATATTGGACGTTTCTGGGTTAAATTACACGGTGATGCAGTTGAGCAAAATAAACAAGGGATATTAGTCTGAGATAATAAGAAAAGCCTTTTCCTGGAAATGTTATATAGAAGAAAATTGATTAATCACGGTGTAAAGCGAGAATCGGGAAAATTGGTTTTAAAACTGGGTCAAATAAAAGAATTCCGCTTTAACATCAGGCTAAAACGGATACCAGTTAATCATAATATCGTATAGTAGAAGTTAATAAAAATATCTGGTTATGAAAAAGGTTAGAAAACTAAGTAAAAGATCTAAACAATGGTACAATTCACAAACCACACTACTACTAATAAAAAATCTTAATAAAACTTGTTGTATTCGATTCGTAAGAGCCATCGGAAGCTTCATGGACTAAAGTGATGATGACGAAATAAACATTGCATTATTGAAGCAGCATAATGCATTTTCCAAAATAAGTGATGAAAAATGATAAAGGACCCCGCAACACTCCTTATGGAATAGTGGCTCCTGTAAAATTTAACGAAAGTTCGGTCAATGATAGTTCTCAGTGTGTAGATTAAAAAAGTCCATGGGGCCTAGGTCCGAAAAACTATTATTCTGAATTTATAGCTTTCTGAAGCTATTGGCTTCAGGTGACAACTTCAACAATAATAATTGACTTATGCTCCTTCTCAAATATGCCCGGAACGTTAATAAAAAAATTAAAATATTTAAAAATTTCGAGAAACATCAATTTTTTTCTAATTTCTTTGCCTATAACTTTAAAACGATTCATTTTGGAACAAAGTTGTAGGGAAATAAAATAAAGATAATTGAATTTTGTATGATAAACGACTGGTTAAAAATGTCTTAAATTATTACCCTTTCTGCAAAATAGCAATAAATACAAAATAAGGAGGCAAAATAAGCCTGTTTTTATTCAATGTTTTTCAACCACTTTGGTTGCACTTAGAACTTTCGTAGTTCGCTTAGAAAATTCTTACAACATACTTAAATTGTTCACTAAATTTCATTAAAATCGACCTGATAGATTTTGCAGAATAATTATGCAATTTAATTTTTTTTTTAAAAGTTCAAATTTTTTAAAAACTTTCTGAAGGAAAAGTAGACCATTTAGAAGTTTGCTAATTTTTTTGCATATAAAGAGGTTCTCTTCCTATCTAATACACTTTACAGAATTAAAATCGGATTATTTAAGCGGCCTCAGCACAGTTTTAAAGTTATAAACAATTTGTTAGCTTAAAAACAAATACAGTGAGGACATTTGAGTTCGCATAAATTCATTTTCTCGAGAATCGGCGTCTCTGGAGGTAAATCCCGAAACATGTCTATTTTTATTTTTAAATTCTAATTTTTTGGTATATATCATACTAGTGACGTTATCCATCTGGGCGTGATGACGTAATCGATGATTTTTTTAAATGAGAGTAGGTGCCGTGTGATAGCTAAATCGAAAGGCTATTCAATTTTGTATTTACTAATATAAACATTAACATAATTGTTTATGCAAGGTTTGAATTAAAATTTTTTCTTGAATTAAATTAATTCCAATATTTAGATTACGTCATCACACCCAGATGGATGTCGTCACTAGTATGATATTTATGCCAAAAAATTATAATTTCAAAATAAAAATCTGTTTCGGGATTTATCTCCAGAGTCTCCCATACTCAAGAAAATGAATTTAATCCAACTCAAACGTCCTCACTGTATTTGTTTATAAGCCAAAACATTGTTTATAAATTTAGTACAGTGCTGAGGCCGCTTAGATAATCCGATTTTAATTCTGTAAAGTGTATTAGATAGGTAGAGAACCTCAATGTAAAAAAATTAGCAAAGTTCTAAATGGTCTACTTTTTGTTCAGAAAATTTTTAAAAAATTTCAACTTTTTTAAAAAAATTTAGATTGCAAAATTATTATGCAAAATCTATTGAGTCGATTTTAATGAAATTTGGTGGACGGTTTAAGTATGTTTTAAGAATTTTCTAAGCGAATTCTAAAGGTTCTAAGTGCAACCAAAGTGGTTAAAAAACATTGAATAAAAACAGTCTTTTTTCCCCCTTATTTTCTATTTATTGCTATTTTGCAGAAAGGGTAATCATTTAAGACATTTAAACCAGTCGTATATTATATAAAATTCAATTATCTTTATTTCCTTTTTGTACGACTTTGTTCCAAAATGAATCGTTTTAAAGTTATAAGCAATGAAAATAGAAAAAAATCGATATTTTTCGAAATTGTTAAATATTTAAATTATTTTAGTAATGTTCCGGGCATATTTGAGAAGGAGCATAAGTCAATTATTATTATTGAAGTTGTCACCTAACTTTATCTGCAAAAATCCGAATGCCACCTCTCACAGCCACCTCTCACATCCACCTCAAAACAGATCCGCCCTGGTCTACTAATTCACTGTGAAGTGAACGAAAATATTTATTATTGAAAGAACAGAGACCCATTTCTTTCATGCATATGTGTATGCTGCATATGAATCCGGGGCCAAAAATCTATGCATCGTATTTTAGTCTTCAGAAAACCTCCGAAAATCATCAGAAAACTGAAGAAAAGCAAAATCCAGGAGGAAAATAAACTTCCTGTAGCTGGCTGTATACCATAAATCACAAAAATACCAAGTTTCTTGTAAAAGGTATATATTAAAATACCCTAAATAAGGGTCACAATACAAAACGTTTTCGGATTAAGGAATCCATCATCAGTGTTTAAAAGCCAAAATTTGCATGCCTGAGCCACCAAAATGTATCGGGTAAAAACCCTTTAAATGTAAATAATAAGGATGTTTTACATATTTATATAATAAACATTTACATATTTACATAAATATGTAAAACATCCTTATTATTTACATTTAAAGGGTTTTTACCCGATACATTTTGGTGGCTCAGGCATGCAAATTTTGGCTTTTAAACACTGATGATGGATTCCTTAATCCGAAAACGTTTTGTATTGTGACCCTTATTTAGGGTATTTTAATATATACCTTTTACAAGAAACTTGGTATTTTTGAAGAAAAGCGATAAAAATATGCTGCTAGAACGACATAAGAAATATCATGTTTCATGAATGCTTCATACTTATCCAATACCAGTATAACTGCAGTTACGCCGTGTCTTCTCCAACACGGTCCAAAGTTAAGAGAAAATTAACGTACAGAGTTGAAGATGACAAAACCGATTTTGCCAGAAACGATTCAAATTGACCTTAACGTCTTCTTCCTATCCGTTCCGAATGTTGGTAATCAGCATGGTTTCGAATGCTTGCTGCTATTAGAAATTGTCCTATTGTAGATATATTTAACCACTTTCTCAGGATTTGAAGCCAAGAGATACTTCTGCTTCCTTGTCCTCTCTTTCCAAATACCTTGCGATGAAGAATGAATTGAAATAAGCCATATAAACCATATTTATTCGTTTATCATAACATGGCATATATATTCCAATTTGCTTTTTGGTTATGTTAGTAATCCTCTACGGAGGTTGGCAATCATTATAGCTATTTTAATTTTTGAGGCAGAGCTCTAAATAGTTGTTTTGAGCTACATCCAAAGGATTCTCTCAGGTTCTTCAGCAATGAAATTCGTCTTCTTCCGATGCTTCTTCTGCCATCTATCTTTCCTTGAATATGATACTGTTGCTTTCTTTCGTTAATTGTAAGTTCAGTTGTAGGCGTTGTAAACAACGCTTTTCCTATGCGTTGTTTTCCTTCAGTAGAGAGGTTTCATTGGCTGTTTATATTGGTACCAAGGAATATGTAGGTGTCCATCTTATCAATTGGTTCTATGTTAATCAAAAGCCGTGTATTTAATATTTCAAGTTCATTGACTACTCTGTACTTGTTTTTTTTTTGTATGGAGATCAACATTAGGAACGGATAGGCACCGAAAAAGACGTTAAGTCGTCTTCAACTATATGTACGTAATATTTTTTTTTCTTCAATTTTTGACAATTTTGGGGAAGATTTTCCCTATCCCCCCTCTAAGATCCTCCACTGTTTAGTAGTTTTCTGAAGATACGGCGTAACTGCAGTTATACTAGTATTGGATAAGTGTAGCATTCATATAAACATGATAATTCTTATGTCGCTCTAGTAGCATATTTTCTATCGATTTTCTTCAGTTTTCTGATGACTTTCCGGAGGTTTTCTGAAGACTAAAATACGATGCATATATTTTTGTTCACGGATTCATATGCAGCATTTAAATATGCATGAAAGAAATGAGTCTCTGCTCTTTAATAAATACTTTCGTGCACTTGACTGTGAATTAGTGCACTTGACGTAGACTGAACACCTGAACCCAATAACTTCACAAGGATGTAGCTTCCGAATAATAGTTTTTCAGACCTAGGTCCTATGGACTTTTTTAATCTACGCACTGAGAACTATCATTGGCCGAACTTTCGTTAAATTTGACCGGGGCCACTATTCCATAAGGAGTGTTGCGAGGTCCTTTATCATTTTTCATCACTTCTTTTGGAAAATGCTTTATCCTGCTTCAATAATGCAATGTTTATTTCGTCATTATCACTTTGGTTCACGAAGTCTCCTATGGCTCTTACGAATCGAATACAAGTTTTATTAAGATTTTTTTAGTAGCAGCAGTAGTGTGGTTTGTGAATTGTGCAATTGTTTAGATATTTACTTAGTTTTCTAAAAATTTTCATAGGAGTGTTGTGGGATCCTTTGTAATTCAGAAATAATTGACGGAAATGAGTAAAATATTACTACTTGGGGGATTTGGGCAGCTGATCACGAATATTATGACGGAGATAGTCTTCGACGCAACTGGTACCAATAATCAGCCTCGTCTCCTGGAGTTTTATTGAAATTCGATGCAAAATCATGAGAAGTTTAGTCTCAAGATAAATTTTTTTTGCGGTTTTTCCTCTAACTATAATTGGGTTTTTATTCTTATTGTTGTTCATAGATGGACTTGCATACCAAGCAGTTGTTTGGATTCTGAAAATCTATTTTGATTTCTAATGCCACTTCAATGTGATATTTTGATTTTACGGGAAACATTTAAGTAGTTCGATTGTTTCGTTCGATTTTTCTGTATTTTATTTATGTCTATTTCTATAATTTCTGGCTTTAACTGCTACACTGCTTCTTTGTATTTTCTACTTAGAGTTTTTCCTTCTTCGGTTGCTTCATTTTATAACATTTTTCTTTGATTTTTTCTTCCTTCTATTAGTTATAATATGTCTCGAATTATTTTATGCCATTTTCTCACTTGTTTATAAAGTTTTTTACACTATGTCCTTAAAAATCCTCTATATTTTCTCCACTGTTTTCTCATTTTGGGGTGGTAAGAGCTTGTTTAAGAGCTTCGACATTTTACCTTCTTCTTATGTTTACCTTGGGGACAGAGTTGCTCGCGTCCTGGTCTATCGTAAGGTACGATCACACGTGTCCCCTGGGTAACGCTAAATGAGCAGCAGCGATTCGTCGTTACGCGCGCTGATCCATGAGAGTATGAATCCCTACTCGAAACGGCTCTTCTCAGGGCAGCGACACAGACCTCAAAGTCATCTTCTGGAACGCTGGAGGTCTTAGCAACAGCAAGTTTCTAGAACTCAAACGAAGCGTTCTCGAAAAGAACGTTGATATATATGTCATTGTAGAGGCAGGAGCCGCTACAGACACACCTCACCTCTACTCTACAGTTGATTATTCAACTCATGTGCTGAAGAGGAGTCGACAAGTAGCGTCAGGAATTATCATCGGAACCAAAACCCCTCTAGTATGCAAGACTAACGTAATCCACGAAATGCAGGATAGAGATAAACTGGAAACGTTCCAGGTCGAAGTCTGGAAAAACTCGAAACCTGTCACCCTTTTCTTACTATACAATCCGCCAGATAATATACCAGCATTGGAATTGGTAGAGCAACAAATCCAGCCAAGTACCATCATAATTGGAGATTTCAATAGTCCATCCACGAGATGGGGCTACTCTAGAACCACCAACGTTGGGAAACACCTCGAAGACTTTCTAGATAACAATTATCTCGATGTATTGAACACCCCACCTACGTTCTTATCGTTTAGAGGGAGTCAAACACGGCCTGATCTTGTCGTAACGCACCCACACATTACAGAGAAGACCAGTGTAACCCTCCTGGACGACGCAGCAGGCTGTGGTCACCGCACTCTGCTAGTGACATGCAAACTGGCAAGGGACAAAAAAACCCAAAATCGCGGAAAAAGTACAGGTAATGCACAAATAAAGTCCTGAAAACTAACATTACAAGAACCAGAAGAAGCAGCAAAGAAAGTAAGTGAGTCCATACTTAAATGTGCAAAAGAGTGCATACCGCGAGGTCAAATTAATAGGTACAAGACTTTCTGGTCCCCAACGCTATCCAAATTGAAAGCTGCCAGAAATAAAGCCAGGGGCAAAGCTGAAAAATCCAGGTAAATGAACGATTGTATAGAGCATTGAAAGAGGCAAGCGATCCTAACTCAAGCCATTAAGTCAGGGAAAAGAGAAGCTTTAAAATTCTTCCTTGCTAAGCTCGATTTCCTAAAAGATGGCGTCAAAGCGCACAGGTTCGTTACTACGCTAAATAATGATGGAAACAAGCAACAGCAAATGCCAATGAGAGGCATGGCTAGAGAACTCACTACACATGCCGATATAGCAAACGAACTCTGTAAGCACTACACAAAAGTGAATAATATTAAGATAAGTAACAGGGAGAGAGCAAGACTGTTGCGTTATCCCCCTCCCCGGCGGATGAGCAAAAGTATAAACGACATCTGTTCAGAAGACTTCTCGTTGTTGGAGCTGGTAGCGGCTCTCTCTGACAAAAAAAAGAAAAAGGCAGCAGGGATTGATGAGTTGTACCCAGAAATGCTTAAATATCTGGGAGCCCCAGCTAAAGGCACCATTCTGAATTTGATTAATCTAACATGGAATTCAAGAGTCCCAAGTCAATGGAGGAAGAACGAAGTCACACCCACCTTAAAGAAAGGAAAATACCCGAGCCTGACTGATAGCTACCGGCCAATATCCCTCACAAGCTCCTTATACAAAGTAGCCGAAAAAATGGTTCTGGACAGACTAAACCGAGCCATAACCCATCTTGAACTGATTGACGACGCACAAGCTGGCTTCTGGAAGCACAGGAACACCATGGACCATGTAGTCGACTTCGCCCAAAAAGTCAAGGATGCTTTCCACCGTAAGATGTCAACAGTGGCAGTGCTAGTAGACCTCAAAGCTGCATACGACACAGTATGGAGAGGTTTGCTGTTACACAAGATAGCGAAGTCTGGATTTGACGGCAAACCATCCAATTGGATAAAATCCTTTCTCGGGGAAAGGTATCAGAGAGTCAAATTTAACAACCACTGTTCCAAATTAAGACTGCAAAAACAAGGGCTGCCACAAGGAGCTGTCATCAGCTGTCAATTGTTTAACTTAATGATAAACGATGTGCTCGCAATGATCAGAAAGACACCTGGTGTGGAAGCCCTCCTGTATGCCGATGACCTCCTAATATGGGCATCAAGTAGCAGTGTGAGAGCGCTCGAGGGAGTAATGAACCAGGCTCTGAAAAATCTAGAAAAATGGGCGGATAAAAACTGCCTAACTGTCAGTACAACCAAAACCGTATATCAAATACTTACCCTTTCAACAAAACAGACTGCTGTCAAGCTGACATACAAAAGAGTTGATTTGGAAAGATAGGATGTAACAAAATACCTGGGGGTGTACGTAGATAACAAAATGACGTGGAAACCTCGAATTGACGATATTGCAGAGAAAGCCACAAAGAGATGTCGACTGCTCAAACGTCTCACAGCAACAAAGTGGGGCGCCACGCAATATGTCCTGGTAGCAACATACAAAACCTATGTCCGTCCGATATTAGAATACGGGAGTGAAGTTACAATAACTGCGAGCACAAACACCACCTCCAAGCTTGAAGTCGCCCAGAACACTGCCCTTCACGTCATCACCGGTGCTCCAAAATCAACACCGATTACATCAATGGAAGCCCAGACCGGTATTGAACCAATTCAGTGCCGCAGAGAGCAACACGCGTTAACATTCTGGGAAAGGCAGAGACGAATACTTCCACAAAAATGGGACGAATATAGACAAGCAGCCTCACGTCTTAAAACACAAACCACTCCGCTTACAGTAGCAAACCAAATCATGGAAAAATACCACATTGACCTGTCGGAAGCCGCCTCCTTCCCAGCGCAAACTACACTGGCCCGCTGTCTACCAAACACAGAATTGTTTCTCAAAAACCATAACGACCCGAAGCACTTATCGTCAGACATTGTCCTAAGGAAAGCCGCTCTAGAGACGATACACACCAAGTACCCAGCGCATGAATGGCTCCACATCTACTGCGATGGCTCCTCGATGCCGAACTCGGGAAGAACAGGAGCAGGATATGTCTCAACATTCTTCAAAGGCTCCATAGCTGTGGGTGTCCCTCTCACCAACTACGACGGCGAAATAGCTGCTATACACGAAGCTGCAAAAAATCTTGAGAATTTCCAACACCCCCAAAAAATTGCCTTCTTCATCGACTGCCAAGCCGCAATCCTCGCTCTGTCGACAAATCGATATACCGACTGTGTCAAAACAATATCTTGCCGCGTTCAACTATTGAACTTGCTGGAAAAAGGGTGGCTGATTACTCTACAATGGATCCCTAGTCATGTCGGTGTTGAAGGGAATGAAGCGGCGGATGAACTTGCAAAAGAAGGCACTACTCTCCCACAGCCCCCTAGCTTCCAATCGTACATATCAGCAAAATCCACCATTAGAAGAGGAATAAAAGCGAAGATAAAAGAGCAGCAAATACAAGCCGGTGGTGGAAAATCTTGGGCCCACCTAATAGAGTCACCAATCCCTCGCAACTTGCCGAGACCCATTAGTGTAGCCGTGTTCAGAACAACTACGGGACTACGGGACATGACTACCTGGCTTCCCATCTACATCGCATCGGAGTCCGCGAAAATGACAACTGTCTACTATGTAATGAGCCCCAGATAGATGCTGCTCACCTCTCAGTGTGCCCAGCCCTGATAACAGACCCACCCGAGGAGGATGAAGATCGCCTACGAGAAACGGCTCGTCTATACTAGTCAGCGCGCCACCAAATGGCTAACATGCCAAGGGTGGGCGTTGGCTAGTAAGTAAGTAAGTAAGTATTTACCTTCCGGTTTTTTATTTCTAGGCAATTTCATTTATATTACTAGCATGTGGTCTGATCCTACATCTGCTCCTCGTAAGGCTCTTAACTTTGCTTTTCTCGTATTGTTCACAAAACTGTAATAGACGATTTCGGTTATCATTTCTTTCTCATAATCCTTCCTTTCACATAACTGATTTATGTTCTCTATTGTCATTCCCAACCTTGGCGTTCATGTCTCCAATTACTATTTTTATATCTCTTTTAGATTTACTATTCACATTTGTTGTTGTAGTTGCTCATAGAACTCTTTCTTCTCTTCCTCATTACTTTCGTTTGTGGGAGGGTACTCGATAATTACTGATATGTTATAGTATTTTGCTTTTAATGTCACCCATTTGATTTTTCAGATGTTGTCTCCCAAAGTAATAGAATATGTTTATCGTTTTCATTTATATTTTCTGAGTAAATTATTGCAAGTTGTTAGGACTATACATAAATAATACCCAATGCTTTAATAAATATATATTTTATTATTGACAGTTACAAATCCTATAATATTGAGTGCTTATTTTGACCTTAATACACTAATGTGGTATTACAAAGATTTCCTAAAATAAGCAGTCTTGATAATGCTCTACATATTGAGCATTGTTAAATATTTTACAACTATAATTTCTAGCATACATCACGATATTACATAAGACTACTAATAAATTAATTAAAAATAATGAGTATAGTTGATTTTTGTTTCGAGTGAGCAGAAAATTTAAATAGCATATTATTTGGGATTCAATGTAAATGTAAAGGCTTAAAGTAGAAGCTGAGCTGGGCTAAGCTGGAGCATAAGATCTGTTGGTGCAACCAGGCATAAAAGATAAACAGGAGTATTAGTCCTGTCGCCAGGGGGGGGGGGGGTACAACGGCCTCCTGTATTCAGATGGACTTACCCAATTTTTTTTATGTATTTTGACCCGTAGAACACGAATTTTTTGGATAACAGTTGATCCGGATGTCGATAAGATTGCTATAAACAAAGAAGTTGAGGAATTACATAACAGCGATTTCTCGCAAAACAAAACGTGTTTTTGTATTTTTTGGGTCATTCTAACGAAAAAGTGTTCCTACAAATTTTTTCGTAAGATGCATAGTTTTCGAGATAAACGCGGTGGAACTTTCAAAAAATCGAAAAATTGCAATTTTTGTACCAGAATAACTTTTGATTACAATGTCAAATAAACGTCAAATTGAAAGGCAGTTTATTTAGAAGTTCTCCTAAAAATTATTAATTTTTAAGGTTTTTTCTTAACTTTTTGAGTATTACGAGTAGTATAAAGAAGTACTAAACCAGTGATCTGTAAGAAAGTGTGAAATTTAGCGCCTAGAAGTTAAATTTCAGAAAACAAATAATATGGAAGGTATACCACCCGAACCTCCAGATAAAGGTAAATTTTATGTAGAAATGGAAGGAGATGGGATGATGGAATATGAGGAATTAAATAAAAATAACAATAGAGTAAATAATAAGGTAACAAACAAACAAAACCAAACAAGTAGTACTATTGAGGTAAGTAACAAATTTATTTGCAATAACGATGAAAATTTGACAAATTTAAATCAAACAGATAAGTCAGGTAAGCAAAATTTAAATAAAGTAATAAATTTAAGATTAAAACATAGATATCAATTTGGAGATAATGCACCTTATATAGTACACATAGAAAATAAAAACGGTAACATTGGTCGATTACACAGGATCGGCACGGCCCGTTTGATTTTAAGTGCAGTACCTGAAATTGAAAATAATATCACACAAATTACAGTAGTTGGTAGAAATAAAATCAAGGTAGAACTAAATAATTTTGCTAGTGCTAATAAATTAATTGATTCACAAATTCTTAAAAGCAAAGAGTATGAGGCATATATTCCAACGTTTTTTACTCAAAAGAAAGGTGTTATAAAATTGGTAGATAAAGAGATAGAAGATAATGATTTATTATCATTAATTAAACCTAGATTTGGAATTAAATTCGAAGTATTACATGTAAAAAGAATTATGCGGAAAGTGATTCAAGATAATGGTAATACTAATTATGTAAAAACAGGAACCGTAATTGTCACTTTTAAAGGTCAGTCTATACCAAAAAATGTAATAATAGAAAAAATGATATACGAGGTGGAAAATTATACACCCAGAATAATCCAATGTTTAAAGTGTTTGAGATTTGGGCATATAAGTGCCCAATGTAGAGGAAAAGATAGGTGTGAAAGATGTGGCGAAGAACACAACAAATCTAATTGTTCCAATCCGAATAATTTACTTTGTGTATTGTGCAAAGGAAAACACAGCGCTACTGACAAGGGAGCAGATTGTACAGAAAGACAAAAACAGGAATATATTAAAAAAATTATGAATAATGAAAATATAACATATTATGAAGCTAATAATAAATATAAAAAATGTTATTCAACAGTAAGTAAAGACCAAGAAAATACTTCAAATAAATATACAATATCTAAACGAAAAAGATCAAGTAGTATTGATTCTAGTAGTGTAGATAAAGAAACAATGGAAGCACGCAGAAAAATTTTGCAAACACCAAGAATACAAAGTCAGCCTTGTTATAATTTTAATAATCCCATTTATTCTAACACAACACAAACACAAAACGATAATCAAAATAATATAGGAAAAATAATAGTAAACTTTATTTCAGCAACATTAAATCAAATTAATCACAATTTAGATAAAAAAACGTTGGAATTATTAAAAAACAATATTTCACAATTATTATTACCTCGTGATGGCTAACGTTTCATTTCTTCAATGGAATGCGAGATCAATTAAAACAAATAAGGGTTATTTAGAAAAATTCTTGTATGACAATAAAATAGATATAGGATTAATATCAGAAACTTGGTTAAAAAAAAGTAATTTTATTAACTTTACTGGTTATAATGTCTTTAGGAATGATAGAGATGATGGATATGGTGGAGTAGCCATCCTTTTGAAAAAATTAATAAAATTTTACAACAGTCCTACTTTTCACCAAATTAATGACATAATGTGCAATAGCATATCAATTAAAATTCAATCCGGAAAAAAGTTAAACATTTATTCAATATACGTAAAACCAAATCTTAAAATCACTCTAAATGAATGGAAAAAGTTTTTTAATAGTCTAGAGAAGCCTTTTATAATTGGTGGTGATTTTAATAGCCACAATTATGTTTGGGGTTGTAGTACTGTAGATACTATAGGAAAAAATCTGTTAGAAGCTATTGAGGACTGTAATCTTGTAATTTTAAATAATGGTAAAGAAACTTTGATGCGTAGACCGAATAGCAATAATAAATCTGCAATAGATCTTACAATATGCTCAGCAAATATTAGTCATTTTTTCGATTGGGATGTTGTGGACGAGACATTAGGATCAAATCATTTTGCTATTATTATTAAGTCAAATATTAATGTTAATAAAGCGGAATGTGTAAATACAAAATTCCAATGGAACATAAATAAAGCGGATTGGTCTCTTTTCTCTTCTATCACTGATAATTTCATGGAAATAGATAATAATTTAAATTACCAACAATTTTTAAATAAATTAAACGAATATTGTAAGATATGTATACCGGAGAAGAGAACAGGGACTAATCCACGATTTAGAAAAACTTGGTGGAATGACAATTGTAAAAAGGTAATAGAAGAACAAAAACTAGCTTTACGCAAGTTTAAACTACAGTCTAATATACAAAATTATATAAATTATAATAAATGTGTAGCGAAAACCAAAAAAGTTGTATTAGAGAGTAAGCGTAATGCATGGAGAAATTTTTGTAAAACTTTAAACAAAAACACACCAATTAAAGATATGTGGAATCAAGCCAAACGATTACAAAACATTTTTAAACCACAAGTAAATCCAGTGACTGAAGGAGAATGGGTTGAGGAGTTTTTAAGAAAATTATGTCCAGATAATATATTTTCAAAAATTAATGTAATGGAAAGAAAAAACTCTATGCATCCACTTTCAATTCCATTTAGTTTCTGTGAATTAGAAATAAGCCTTAAGAATAAGAAAAATACTTCTCCAGGTATAGATAATGTACATTATATTATGTTGGCCAATTTACATCAAAAAGGGAAAGAAACACTATTAAATTTTTTTAATCAAATATGGTTATCAGAAGATATTCCAGATAACTGGAGAGAGTACCGGGTGATTCCTATTCTCAAAACAAATCGGAATCCTGATTCAGCAGAATCTTATAGAGGTATTTCATTGAGCTCCTGCATAACAAAAACACTGGAAAGAATGATAAAACTTAGGCTCGAAAGTTGGCTAGAAAAAAACAATAAATTATCACAAACACAATTTGGATTTCGAAAAAATCATTCTACTGTGGAAGCTGTGAGTCATTTGGTAACCGATATAAATTTAGCGTTTACGAAAAATTCTTCAGTAATCGCTCTTTTATTAGATGTTGAAGCAGCATACGACAACGTTAATTTAAATATACTATATAACAAAATGATACAAATAGGTCTGCCAGAATGCTTCTGTCAAAAAATAATAAAATTGTATGACTGTAGAAAAATTTATATATCGGTAAATAATAACACATTTGGTCCAAGAGTAGCGATGGGTGGTTTACCTCAAGGAGGAATATTAAGCCCTTTGTTATATTTAATTTACACTTCTGATATAGAAAAAAATTTAAACTCAACAAAAATTTTACAATTTGCAGATGATATAGTTATTTATCAAGAAAACATTAAAATAGAAAATGCAGTCAAATCCATTGAAGAAGGAGACAAACATATTAAAATATGGAGTGAATTACATGGACTAAATATATCTGATTCCAAAACCAAATTATGTATTTTTACAAGAAAACGAAAAGAAATACCCAATCACATCTTAATAAACAATATATCCTATCCTGTACAAAGTTATGTTAAATATTTGGGTATTACTCTGGATAGACAGCTTCTCTGGAAAGAACATATAGACAATATAGTTAAAAAAACAGAAAAAGGAATAAACCTTCTTCGATTCGTATCACACTTACGTTGGGGAGCAGATCCAAATATTTCTTTGTTGTTATTTAAAAATAATATAAGAGCTATATTTGACTACGGATCAATATTATACAGTGACGCATCACAGTGTCATTTAAATAAAATAGACAAAATCATTAATAAATCCCTTAGATTGTGTATAGGAGCCCTAAGAAGTACACCGATAAATAATCTACAAGTTGAATGCTGTGAAATGCCGATGGATATAAGACGAAAAAAACTTGGCATCAACCTTTTAGTTAGATTGTATGAAAAAAAGGCAAGTTTAATTTCCAAAATACATCAACTGTTTTTAGCAGACTTGACAGAAAAATATTGGATAAAAAAGAAAACTCTAAATATGGTAGATTTATATTCAAAAATGACAATATATGATAAACAACTTTATAAATATGACATAAACCCAAATTATAATATTGACTTTAATAGTATGGAACAAGTTCAGGTATACTTTTTAAGGGACTATAGCAAGTTGCCTATATCTTTAAGAAAATTAGTGTTTATCTCCGACAGTTCACAAATGTTCAAAGATTATTGTATGCTATATACAGATGCATCAAAAAATATTGAAGGTGTGGGATGTGCCTATTGGGATAGCAGTAATAAAATTAGTAAAATGTTTAAACTAAATTCTATTATGAGTATATACACAGCTGAATTAATAGCGATAATGGAAGCACTAAAATATTTATCTAATATAAATCATTCAAAGTTTATAATTTTTAGTGACAGTAAAAGTTCTCTTAGTAAAATTAGTGCTATAAATCCTAAATCAAAAGTGAACTACATTGAATTATATATCATAAATAAAATTAAAGAACTTCAGCAACAAGGAAAGTCTGTTAAGTTGGCATGGGTTAAAAGCCACTGTGGAATAACTGGAAATGAAATGGTAGATGAATTGGCTAAAAACGCGGTGACACAAGGAGTATTAACCCATTATCTTTGTACGCCAAAAGATATTGAATCAAATTTATTCAAAGAGATTAAGAAAGAATGGAAAGAAAGGTGTATTGATGAAAACGTAAATACAGGAAACCACTACAGATCAATCAGAAACTATATAACGGATAAACCTTGGTTTTCTAAAATGGAGTCGACAAAAGATATGATAAGAACCATATGCAGAATGAGATTTGACCACTGTCTTACTCCATCATATTTATTTAAAATTAATATAGCTGATAGTCCACAATGTATTTGTGGACAGTTGGGCAATCTACAACACAAAATTTTGACCTGTTCTCTTATCTCTAATAAAGTAAATATGTTTTTAAAGTCACTGTATTCTTTGACTGATGTCCACCATCCCATTAATTTAAATTATTTATTAACATTAGAAAATAATGAGTTGGTATACCGACTATTGTATAAACATATTTTAGATATTAAGCTTATATTGTAATTGTAAAATATAGAGTAAGTATTTCTTGTAAATTGTTATATGTTAAAAGAAAAAGAAAAGAAAAGAAAAGAAAAAAAAAAGAAAAGGAATATAAAAAAAAATAATAAAATAAAAAAAAAAAATAATAAAAAAATAAAAAAAAAATAATAAAAAAAAAGAAAGAAAAAATATAAAAAAGATATAAAAAAAAAATAGAAAAAAAAAATATAATAATTAAAAAAAATATAAAAAAAAATATGTAGATAAAAATGAATGACGAACTTGGACAGTCCATAGTAAAATAGCTTTCGAATGAAGTAGAGGGCTAAAGAAGAATGTTGCAGTTTTTGCTGTGGAACTCTGAGAACATCATTTGGAAAAAAATTAATAAAAATATATATATATATAAAAAATTATTAAAAAAAAATACAAAAATAATTATTTATTAGTAGAATTGTTTGTTATATTAGTATTAGTTTTAGGATAAGATACGAAAAAATGACTAATAAAATAAAAAATAGTAAAATTGGCGAATGGATTTAGTGTCCGCAGTCATATAAACCCAAACAAACAACAACTTTTGATTAAAAAATAAAATAGCAATTCTGCTTACCGCATTTGAAAGTTCAAGTCAAAGTATATCGGTTTTAGTTATTTGCATTGCTAAAAATTTATTATTTTATTGTTAAACAAAAGTATAAACACCTAGTGCTGGAGTGATGTTTTCAATGATTTCTCATTTAAAATCGAACGAGTAGGTGGAGTAGGTAAAAGTGCAAGCGAGGCTATTTCTACGTAGCATGCATGTAAACGCATGTATTAGGCACGGGAAACACTATGTGTTTATAGCTTTTTTTAGCAATTAACACATAAATTTTTAGCAATGTATATATTCGAAACCGATAGAATTTGACTTGAACTTTCAAATGCGGTAAGCAGAATTGCTCTTTCATTTTTTAATCAAAACTTATTCGGGTTCAAAAATTGCAATTTTTCGATTTTTTGAAAGTTCAACCGCGTTTATCTCGAAAACTATGCATCCTACGAAAAAACTTGTAGGAACATTTTTTGGTTAGAATGGCCCAAAAAATACAAAAACATGTTTTGTTTTGCGAGAAATCGCTGTTATGTAATTCCTCAACTTCTTTGTTTATAACAATCTTATCGACATCCGGATCAACTGTTACCCAAAAAATTCGTGTTCTACGGGCCAAAATACATAATAAAAACTTGGGTAAGTCCATCTGAACACAGGAGGCCGTTGTACCCCCCCTGGCGACAGGACTATATCAATAGGTAGGTATTACAGACTTATTATAGCTATTTATACAGAGAGAGTCTGTAAAGTGTTTTTTTGGAAAATGCTCAGACCCGTCGATTAGTATTTCAAATTGTCCTTTTTGACATTCAATAAAAATGTATACAGGGTGTCCCAATTTAGAGATATGACGTCATCGTCGATTTTCTTAAATGGCAACACTGTCATTTTGATAGCTAATTTGATAGGGTTTGTAAAGTTATACATAACTGCAAAATATCAAATTTTTATTCTCTACCATTTACAAGATAATAGAAAATAACAAAGTTATATCTGTAATTTGGAATATATTCAATAATTAAAATACTAACTGTTTTTTTGAAAAATGCTCAGACCCGTCGATTAGTATATCAAATTGTCATTTTTGACATATAATAATAATGTATACAGGGTGTCCCAATTTAGAGATATGACGTCATCGTTGATTTTCTTAAATGGCAACACTATCATTTTGATAGCTATTTTGATAGCGTGTGTAAAGTTATACACATCTGAAAAATTTCAAAATTTTATTCCCTACCATTTACAAGATAATAAAAAATAACAAAGTTATGAAGAACAAGAAGTAATCAAATAATAATTGAATTTATTTATTTCAATTAAGCAAATGCTCATAACGTTGCCCATTGACAATTTGACAATAATTGAGGGCAACATTATGAGTTTTTGCTTAATTTATTGAAATAATTAAATTCAATTATTAGTTAGTAACAAATAGACTTCCGAACGGTAAGGTTGTATCCGAGACGTTCTTATCAACGAGTAGTTAAATTAGTAACGAAACCAGAAACCAAAAGTCGATTAATAAGTAAGTTTTTACTTTTATTTTTATTAAAAATAAAGGAACAATTATTATTTTAAAATGTTTCCTAATCAGACGCCAACTGAGGCAATATTAGTCCAGGAAAAGAACGTTTTATTTTCAGAAAATGCACAACGTTCGAAAAATGAACAAGCATTATATAATGCATGGGTTCAATCAGAAAATAATGTTCAAAAACTTAATATAGATAATCAGCGCCTAAATCAAATAATTATCACTATGGAGCAAAGATTAGCAAAGCTTGAGAATACCCAACAAGATATAGGGTCAACAGCAAGCGCCGATAAAACAAAAACCAAAACAGACAAATCTGAATATTTTACCGATGAAGAAGATTTAGCCAACGAAACGGAGTGGATAAGACAAGAGAACAGGAGGACCAAAAAACGCAAAATGGATATTTCATTATCTCCTCCCTCTCCAGAGAAAGCAACAGCTGTAAAGCAAATTCAAAAGCCAAAACTGCCACCTCCGGTTGTAGTAGAAGGTTTCGAAGATGCTGCCAACTTAAGTAAGACTCTAGTCGATGCTAGTATTAAATTCACCATGAAAATAATAAACAGTGAAGTCATAAAAATCAATACACCCGACAGTAATGAGTATAGAAAACTAATAAACAGTTTAAACACGAGTAAACTTTCCTATCACACATATGAAAATAAACAAGAAAGACCAATCAGAGTAATGGTTAAGAAACTACATCATTCCTATCAGCCTAATGACATAGTAAATGAGCTACAAAGAAGAGGATATAAAGCTATACAAGCTGATAAAAAATTGAAGTGGAGAACTAAAAAACCTCTTGATATGTTCATCCTGACGTTCAGACAAGATGAGGATATAAACAAAATCTTTGGAATAACTGACATTTTGAGCATGAGAGTAGAAATTGAACCACTAAGGAGCTTGAAGCTGGTACCACAGTGCAAAAGATGCCAGGCCTATGGTCATACCTGGAAATATTGTAATAAGGAACCTTCTTCTTCTTTCTCATAATCCTTAGTGCCCTTCAGGGCGTCGGATGTCGGGTTCCGCCTTTTATCCACTTCTTCCAATTGCTTCTATTGGTGGCCAGGTTCTTCATATCCCTCATACTGATGTGTCTCCTTTCACCTATATCTTGGATCTGGTCCATCCATGTCTTCCTCGGCCTTCCCTTTTTTCTTTTGTTTCCCATTTTGGCTTCATGTACCTTCTTTGTAAGTCTATTTTGCTCCATTCGTTGTATGTGTCCAAACCAGCTTAATTGTTTGTTTTCGATCTTCCTAATTATCGGTTCTTGTTCCAACTCTCTTCTTATATCTTCATTTCTGAATCTGTCAAACTTCGTAACTCCGGCTATTTTTCTCATGTATTTCATCTCCGTCGCGTTTATCATTGATTCATGTTTCTTTTGGACAATCCATGTTTCCGCCCCATATGTCATTATCGGATTTACTATGCTGTTATATACTCTGAGTTTAGTTTTGTTGCTTATTTCTGACTTTCCAAAAATTGTATTATTTAAAGAGTAATACACGCTAGTTGCCTTCTTCAGTTTATTACTTATTGCCAAGTCCGTTTTCCCATCATCTGTTATTATATTTCCCAGATATTCAAAAGTAGATACATGTTCTATTACTTTTTCCCTTACTATTATATTAGTATTCCTTTCTCTTTTCTCATCTTCATTTATTATCATAAGTTTTGTTTTGTTGAGGTTCATTTCCATTTTTAATTTATGTATCTCTTTTTGCCAAATATCTATTAGTTTCTGCATTTTCTCTACTGTGTCTGTGATTAGAACTATATCATCAGCGTATAGAAGGGAGTTGACCTTTATTGCATTTAAGTTTTTATATCCTACTATGTATTGAAGGTTTCTTGTTTGATCTTTGGTATTTTTGATTAAAGTATCCATGACTATTATAAACAAGAGGGGGCTTAGTCCATCTCCTTGTTTAATTCCCTTATCCCATTTAAGAGAAAGCAACAGCTGTAAAGCAAATTCAAAAGCCAAAACTGCCACCTCCGGTTGTAGTAGAAGGTTTCGAAGATGCTGCCAACTTAAGTAAGACTCTAGTCGATGCTAGTATTAAATTCACCATGAAAATAATAAACAGTGAAGTCATAAAAATCAATACACCCGACAGTAATGAGTATAGAAAACTAATAAACAGTTTAAACACGAGTAAACTTTCCTATCACACATATGAAAATAAACAAGAAAGACCAATCAGAGTAATGGTTAAGAAACTACATCATTCCTATCAGCCTAATGACATAGTAAATGAGCTACAAAGAAGAGGATATAAAGCTATACAAGCTGATAAAAAATTGAAGTGGAGAACTAAAAAACCTCTTGATATGTTCATCCTGACGTTCAGACAAGATGAGGATATAAACAAAATCTTTGGAATAACTGACATTTTGAGCATGAGAGTAGAAATTGAACCACTAAGGAGCTTGAAGCTGGTACCACAGTGCAAAAGATGCCAGGCCTATGGTCATACCTGGAAATATTGTAATAAGGAACCAAGATGTGTTAAATGCATCGGTAAGCACCTTACCAAAGATTGTCAGAAACCACTAAAAGAGGAACCAAAGTGTATCCATTGTGGTGAAAATCATCCTGCAAGCTACCGAGGATGTTATGTAGCCAAAAAAATACAAAAGCTGAGAAATCAGAGAACAAATAAGGCCAGTCTACCAAAACCACCACAAAGGGTCAATGAGAAGGAAAAGCCAAAAGCACAAAACGTCACTGCAAATAGAAAATACAGTGATGTAGTTAATAATGTAAAACAAACGGACCAAGAATTGGAAACCGAGAATACATTGAAAATAATATTAGAAAAACTCATCAAGATAGATGACAAAATAACACAAATAGATATACGCGTTACTAGGTTGGAACATAGCGCTAAAGGAGCTATACCGAAAATTCGAAATGGCTAAGCAACTACGAATCATGGAATGGAATGCCAATGGGCTTCTTCAACATAAAAATGAACTGCAAACTATCCTAGATACAGAAGAAGTTGATTTATGTCTCATAGCTGAAACACATTTCACGAAACAATCTTTTATAAAGCTTAGAGGATACAGGGTATACCACACTATACATCCTGACAATGCAGCCAAAGGAGGCAGCGCACTAATAATAAAAGATAACATTGAACATTATGAGGAGCTAAAATATGAAACAGAACACATACAAGCAACTACGGTATGTGTCAAACTCAAAACTAATTGCGAAGTTAATGTAAGCTCAATTTATAGCCCCCCTAGGCATTCCATTAAAGAAGAACAGTATGTAGAATACTTGAAAAGTTTGCGAAAAAGATATATCATTGGAGGTGACTTTAATGCAAAGCATACCCAATGGGGATCAAGATTAACAACAACTAAAGGAAAAGAGTTACTGGCAGCCATAAAAGAACAGAAATGTGAAGTAATATCAACAGGTAGACCGACTTATTGGCCAACAGATACAAACAAAATACCGGACTTAATTGATTTCTTTGTTATTAAAAATATTTCATCCAACTATGTAGATATTAATGAAGGTTGGGATATGAATTCAGATCATTCACCCATAATACTCACTGTGAGTGACACGATTATCAGAAAGGATTGTAACCCAATACTAACAAATAAACTAACAGACTGGGAAAGTTTTAGATCAATCCTTGAAGATAGAATTGAACTAGCAGTACCATTAAAAAAACCTGAACAACTAGATGAGGAAGTTGAGTTGCTTGTACAAAATATACAAAAATCAGCATGGGAAAGTACTCCTACTATAAGATCAAACGTCAAAGGAAACAACTATCCGAAAGAAATTAAAAAGTTAATTAAAGAGAAAAAAAAACTTAGAAGGAAGTGGCAACAAACCAGAGCACCCCAAGATAAAACAAATTTAAACAATGCTAGTCAAAAACTTAAAAGAGAGATTCAAAATATAAAAAATGAGTCAATCAGTTATTACCTGAGAGAGTTGACGGATAATAGTAGCACAGAGTACTCTCTATGGAAAGCTACAAAAAGGCTAAAAAGACCAGTAACTCATTCTCCACCCATTAAACTAGAAGATGGTAGCTGGGCTAGAATTAATGAGCAAAAGGCAGAGAGATTTGCCACATATTTAGAAAATACATTTAAACCGCATGATGACCAAAATAATGATCAAATATCGATAGAGCCTAATCAGACAGAGGAGAGAATCAGACCAACATCCCCGAAGGAAGTAGCTGATGAAATAAAAGACAATATAAATCCTAAGAAGGCACCAGGATATGATCTAATTACTGGAGAATTACTAAAAAACCTGCCTCGTAAAGCCATAGTCAAATTGACCAACATCATCAATGCTGCATTTAAATTGAGATATGTTCCAAATTTATGGAAAATAGCTGAGGTTATAATGATACCAAAACCAGGAAAATCACCAAATGAAGTGTCTTCATATAGACCATTATCACTTTTACCAGTGATGTCGAAGCTTTTTGAGAAACTTCTGCTAAAAAGAATAAAACCAATAATAGAAGAGAGAAAAATGATTCCAAACCACCAATTTGGCTTCAGAAATAAACATTCTACGATTGATCAGGTACACAGAATGACTAACATAATTGAGAAATCATTAGAAGAAAAGAAAGTCTGTTCTACAATCTTTTTAGACGTAGCTAAGGCCTTCGACAAAGTTTGGCATGAAGGTTTAGTCTACAAACTCAAAATTCTTATGCCTAAACAATATTCAGAAATTTTACAATCATATATATCTGACAGATATTTCAGAATTAAGCAAGAAGACGTGTACACTGATCTAAAAGAAATCAGAGCAGGAGTCCCTCAAGGAAGCGTATTAGGTCCTGTTCTCTACCTGTTATACACATACGATATACCTGAAATGGAAAATGATACTATAGCCACATTTGCAGATGACACCGCTATCTTAGCAGTAGGTGATACCAGCGAAGAAGCAGCAGAAAAATTACAGTTGGCAATCAATAAAATACACAACTGGACTAAAAAATGGAAAATCAAATTAAATGAATCTAAATCTATTCATATCAATTTTACAAATAAAAAAATCGAAAACATTCCAATTAGAATAAATGATGCCCAAATACCATATGCATCTTCTGCAAAATATTTAGGTATCACACTTGATGCAAGGCTTGGCTGGAAAGTCCACATTAAAAAGAAAAGGGAAGAATTAGGTATCCGTTACAAAAAAATGTATTGGCTGATGGGAAGAAACTCTGCATTGTCCACATATAACAAAATACTTTTATACAAACAAATACTTAGACCAGTATGGATGTATGGTTGCCAACTCTGGGGCTGTGCCAATTCAAGTAATATTCAGATTATCCAGAGATTCCAGAATAAAGTATTACGGAACATCGTTGATGCTCCTTGGTATATCCGAAATGTCGACCTCCACAAGGATCTTGAGATGGAAGATGTAGACAAAGTTATCAAGAAGATGGCAGGTAGTCACGAACAACGCCTCCATAGTCATGTAAACATCAAGGCCATCCAGCTCCTCGATAATACTGGGCTAGAAAGAAGACTCAAACGAAGAAAACCATTTGAGTTAGTGTAAAGTGTTAGTGTAAAAGCAGAGCATAGTGTTGTATTGTGTGTTAGTTTTAGTATTAAAATTTCATACTTGTTAAAAAAATAAGAGGACACCATAGGGTTAAGATCTTAGATTATGTATCATTTAGTAATATAAGTTAAAGAAGAACTGATAATTGGTCAACTGATTACCAGATTTCAGTAGTCTAAACACAGCTTGTGTTTAATAATAAAAAAAAAAAAAATATTAGTTGATTACTTCTTTTTCATAACTTTGTTATTTTTTATTATCATCTAAATGGTAGAGAATACAAATTTGAAATTTTGCAGTTGTGTATAACTTTACACACCCTATCAAAATAGCTATCAAAATGACAGGGTTGCCATTTAAGAAAATCAACGATGACGTCATATCTCTAAATTGGGACACCCTGTATACATTATTATTATATGTCAAAAAGGACAATTTGATATACTAATCGACGGGTCTGAGAATTTTTCAAAAAAACAGTTAGTATTTTAATTATTGAATATATTCCAAATTACAGATATAACTTTGTTATTTTCTATTATCTTGTAAATGGTAGAGAATAAAAATTTGATATTTTGCAGTTATGTATAACTTTACAAACCCTATCAAATTAGCTATCAAAATGATAGTGTTGCCATTTAAGAAAATCGACGATGACGTCATATCTCTAAATTGGGACACCCTGTATACATTTTTATTGAATGTCAAAAAGGACAATTTGAAATACTAATCGACGGGTCTGAGCATTTTCCAAAAAAACAATTAGTATTTGAGATATTGAATTTATTCCACTTTACAGACTCTCTCTGTATAATACACACTGACCCGCAAAATTGACACCGGACACTGAGTATATTCTAACTAACATAAAAAGTATTAGAAATCCTTAAAATAAAAAAAATCCAAAAATATTAAGTAATATAGCTACAACAAATAAAAATTTACATTATTTTTACTCCGGGGTAATATATTTTTGAAATCAAAATCATAAAATAGTTTTAAAATATGGATACTAAAATTGAGGTTTTACTCCTCTAATACTTTACTGGAGATCTAATAACAGCTTTTAATTTTTTTAGTATAGACTGGAACAAAGCAGTCATCTCATTTTGCAGTATTTGTTCTCTCGTTTATTAGAGCCCCTTTTCACAGTTTCAATTAGCACAATTTCAATCTCACCATTCCTTTTGTTTAACTGCCCTTCCCACGTTGTCCTACAGACGCTCTATCGGATTAATGTCTGGACATCTAGCAGGCTAGAATATTATCCTGCATTAGGAGAAACTTTTCACCTACAATATGTATTTAAGGTAACACATGTTCTTCCATACATTCCTTAATGTACTTATCAGCATTAAGGTCATCTTGCATTAACATATCAAGTAAACCTAACACGACACATAACAAGATCTGTATGTTCTTGCAAAGACATGGCGTCCCATACCAGTATACCTCCACCAACCAACTGTACTCTAGGATTTAAGCAACATTGTACATAGCGTTCTTCAGACCTTCTCCACATTATTTGGCGGATATGAAATCAAAAGAGATTTGTCTGTAAACATAACGTTTCTCCAATCTTCCATAATATCCCATTCTGCATGAGTATTACAGAATTCCAAGCGTTTTAGTCAATGAGCTGTATCCAATACGCAGGTACATGAAGTTCCGTATCCATACGTTGGTGCTGCGTGCTCCGTGTAGCAGCTCCACATAGTGGATACGTTGGTGCTTGCCGCTCGGCGCTCACCCTCTTCGATTCAACCAGTTTGCGGTTTATATGTAGGGGAGCGCATGCCGTATCCATTTGAGCAGCTTTGCTGAGCACGGAGTACCAACATATGGATACGTACTTTACGATGACAAATTTTTTTCGCTTAATATTTGATGTACGGTGTCAGTTGAACACTGACCAGCATATTTTGCACAAACTATGGAATTGCACGAGCCAATTTACGGTTTTGGGTCAGTGTACTTATTGTATTTAAGACAAACACTTAAATTGTTAACTAAACTTGTTGGATCAATACAGAAGCTACGACTTAATTCTTGTAGATGGTGAAAACTTAAACTCTGTAGTGTATAAGTCATAGTTAAAATAGTGTGTTATAAGCCATCTAACTCAATAAAGCTTGATTCGGCTATTGTAATAAGACTACAAAGATATAATATAATATAATTTTCAAATGAAAAAATTCTTTTTGTCAAAATAGTTCTAGAGGAATCAGAATTAACTTTGCAACCTTAGACCTTGAAAAAATAAGTGACACATTCTACTAATTATGGACATTTAGAAAGTTAAACGAATGTAGGTATACATAGTTTTTTAATATGCCTCATCAATGAGTGAACAATGGTCTAGATCTGGTTTTCTGTGTCTAAATTGAGTGCATATACATTATTGCCGTGGTTTATTTTTGGCTAGACTATTTGTCAAACGAAGAAGCAAACATAGTGTACACAACTAATTAGCAATAATTGTCCAGATATAGTTAAAAAGTAACGTCCACATAAAAGGGAAATTTTAATTAGCCTGGTACAGCTGCAAATATGATTATTAACACTGTGAATTTTGGATTCTGGTGAACTTAATTTCAAAAGTGGTTTAGCCGTGAAAGCTCTTGAAGCTTTAAATCAGTTAAGATCGCATAATAAAATATAACTATGTTTAATGTTTCCAAATAATACATTATGGCTTTTGCCACTTTCTGCAACACCTTGCGTTGCGAAGACCCAAATGGGCAAATTGAAACATTGTTCATGTAATTGTCTAAATAAATAAATTAATAGTAGCACTAAACCTTTGTCATTTTTACCTAATACAGATACACCTACATGAATTTATTGTTAAAAATGATTTAATAAATAAGGAAAAGGTACCTATCTTATAGTCTATCAGTTAACACTATAGTTTGACTTCAATATTGTTTGCAAATATATAAGACTTTTTTATCATAATGTACGTTATTGAGCAAATCTATGACTTAGTTTAACAACTTTGTTTAGAGCCGCATTGGACAGAGGCAGATTTGCCAGTATAGTTGCTAACCTCCACTAGATGAAACAACACCACAAGGAGAAGTGATGGATATGTTCAATATTTTGAACGACTAAAAACGTATTTTTGATAAAGTAAAGAAAATTCAAATAAAATTAAAATTAATTAGAATTATGGCCCCTCACGCGCTTGCTTCGCAAGCTCCTTCGGGTAGACACTCTATCCCTCCTCCAACCATTTTAACTTCGGTCGAACTTATACGCAATTCAACCTATAATATATAAACTACTAATATCTTGCCGTAGCGATGACAGTCGCGAATTCAATGCTTTTTCCCCATCCAAAAAGTGTACAACGTCACTAAAGAAGTTTTTATTGAAGTTATACTTCTTTACCGGCGATAGAGGGTGAATTTTTATATGTTAAAACCTATCAGCCCGACGCATGCGCATTATAACTTTGTTCTGATTGGATGTTCAAATGACATGTCAAAAATTATCCGATATGGCAGCTGTAGGACAGCTGTGGTTTGGAGGTAAAGGCAAATGGGTAAACAAATGTATAATATATTAGTTTTATTGTTGTGAGGACAGAAACAAAAAAGTTTATAATATTGTAGTGACTGTTAAATAGTTTTTAAAAGCAACAGGTACGTAATAATTGTTAATGTATCATGGGTATAAACCTACCTATTTGATCTGCCAAAATACATAGTATGTAATACTTTTATTTATATAATTTGATTACCATCAAAATTTCTATCAATATTCACCTAATATATTGTTTTCTTACTCTATGTTTTGTTGTATTTTTTCAATTCTAAATCATTTCAATTCAAAATTAAAATAATTTGATCAATTTTCAAAATATCAAAATATCACAAGTTTAATCCGTTTAGTTAGTCGATCTTCGTAAATAATGACACATAGTGTCCGTGGCTAAGCGTTGAAGGCGAATGAATTCCAATACCAACCGCGCTTATCAGTGCTGGTTCAAGTCCCAATAGAAACTTTCTTTTTTGTTTTTTTTAATACATTTTATGATTGTAAGTATATATATTATATAATTGTATTTTCAGAAAATACGTATTTAGTTAAAAAAAATTTTCGACAATTAATGTTCAGACATCATTTGTGGCTTGTTTAATGTGTTTGTGTGTGTTTTATTCTTTTATTATTTTAATTTTTGGCACTGTTCTAATAAAAATGTTTGAGAAGTAGTAAGTATAAATTAGTTTAATATTTAAACAAAATATAAATAAAAAGTATATTAATTTCGTTTAAATCATATAATAGAAGTATAACTTCTTACGTGCGTACAAAGTACACACCCATTCTTATTTTAAAAATGATTACCGTTTAAATAGATCCAAGAAAAACCACTGACAAAATAACTACATATTGGCATAAGACAATCACGACCCTAAATTTTATGTTTATTTATTTATAAATGATGAATAATATTCTGAATAATATCACCAATATTGATTCCACAAAATAATCTTATTAATGTAGTAAACAAATTAAATGGTAAAAAAATGTTCTTTTTTCTTGTCGTCCCATTTATAAAACAGCTTGTATTTCTTTTTAAATTGCTGCTGCGAATGAATATTTTTACTCCTTTTTTTTATCGTCCACTAATAATTCAGAATTTTTGCATACAATCTAATTTGATCAAACTAATTAAATATATATAGAGGCCAATATTTGTTTATTATTCATTACCCGACATAATTATTACCGTGATTATGTGCATACCAAATCGATAAGGTGTCCCAATTTCCACCTGTTCAATACAGTATGACCTTTCTTAAAGTCTGTAATGCATTCTAATTGTCATGTGTTCTGTGTATTAAATAAGAGATATCAAGGTAAATAGGTAGATGTCTGTGACAAAAAATTTCAAATTACTTGAATCGCGCTTCAACGATGTTGATATCACTGAAAAATATTTGGAGAAGCGAGAGAGCTTAGAATTGTATAAAAAATGACTAAAATTGCCAACATTAAAAAGTGTACTTAATTTTTTCGAATTTGCAATACTCACATTTACTAATAGCTTTTAATAGCAGATTGAATAAAAAAATTGGGTAAAATTGAATAAAAAAAATTTTTTTTTCGAAGCAAGAATGTAAATGAAGAATTAATTGAAAATAAAAGTACCTACTTTAAAAGTGTGGAAAGATTTACTTCCTAGGTGAACGCTTTCAACTAACAAAGTATTGTCTTTGCGTAGTGTGTGTTGCATAGGTATTGTGTCTACTTTTAGACGTGTGTCTCACGTGTGTGTGTTTTTATTCGTTTTTGTTGGGATATTCTTTTTGTGTCTTCTTCTTTTGGTACTGGCAACCAAAAGCCTGTTGCATGCTGCTTACGAGTTTGCTCTATTTTTCTTTATTGACTATGATGAGTAGGGTGGTGCGAAAAACGTCAAGTTGATAATTCCGTATCGCTATAGTGCGGAAAAGTTGCGATTGGTAATTACAAGAAAAACAAAAAAAGAATTATTGAATGGGTTGCATATGTGAGTCCATATTAAATGTAGTAATGAAACACAGACTTACTCACAATCATTTAATTATACTTTGACGACCGGTTTCGATCTCTACATTATACAGATCATCTTCAGGTCGGCGTTACAAGTAGTTAAATTATGCCGTTACAAGGAACGGCATCATTTAAATCGGCATCAATAAAACGGCATCAGTTAAATGATGCCGTTCCTTGTAACGGCATAATTTAACTACTTGTAACGCCGACCTGAAGATGATCTGTATAATGTAGAGATCGAAACCGGTCGTCAAAGTATAATTAAATGATTGTGAGTAAGTCTGTGTTTCATTACTACAAAAAAAAAGAATTATTCAAATCGGACTTTATCTTCCGATCCCGCAACAGGCCTAAACATTATGAAAAAAAATGAAATTTTACCTTTTTTCCAAAAATTTTTATTTATCCTTCGTGTACGTTTTATTTATCGCTATAGAAAAATTGATTTACAGTTTGCATGATAGAGCATTAAAAAAATAGATTTACGCATTTAACGAATATCTTCCGATCCCGCAAGGTCAATGAAAATCTATAAAAATTTGAAATTTTTGATGATTTTGATAAATTAAAAGACATTTAGTTATCTCATTTTCCTGTTACATTGTGAATATCTTCGCTTGTTTAGATATTGTATGATACTATTTAAACAACCCAGAACTCAAAACGAGGGGGTGGTTGCAATTCTAGCTCCACACGCACCTCTCTCTCCAACCAACTAATGAGTGTGTGTTTTTTACATTATATACATATTATGTTCATTTCTTTTTCATCTGTTTGTGTCCGGCTCTTAAACATTAACTTTGTATTGTGATTTCTTGGTAAAATCTAGCAGCATGGACCTTGATTTAAATGTTTTCCTGATGAAACCATCTGTTGATTGGGGCCCACATAGATTAGCATTAGACGATGCTTCCGTGAGCAACTTAGACACCTCTCGTCAGCTTGCATGTGGCAGGGATAGTTTTGTACATTTCAGTCTGGCATGTCTCCCGATGTAATGCAAGAAGTTATATCTTTATTTGAAACTCTTCGAAGAACTGGCGGAGAAGATAGTTTTGTAACATTCCAGTCTATTATTTCAGTATAGTCCTGTGCTTGAAAATTTAAAGTAGGAGGGATGAAATTTCTAATACTTTTGCCCTTGGCTTTAGTCTGTCCGGCTTTTAACACTCTCCTTGGCCCTAGCTCTCTAATGTGTTTCCTTTCTCCCTACTACTTGAAATTTTGAAGCACAGGACTAAACTAAAATAATAGACTGGAATGTTGCAAAACTATCTTCTCCACCACTTCCTCGAATAGTTTCAAATGAAGATATAACTCCTTGTACTACATCGGGCGACATGTCAGACTGGAACGTACAAAACTATCCCTGCCACAAGCCAGCTGATGAGCGGTGTCTAAAGTTGGCCACGGCAGCATCGTCTAATGCTAATGTATGTGGGATTCAATCAAGAGATGGATGAATTAGAACAACACTTAAATCAAGGTCCATGCTGGCAGATTTTACCAAGAAATCACAATGCAAAGTTGGTGTTTGAGAGCTGGACACAAACAGATGAAAAAGAAATGCACATAATGTAAATAATGTAAAAAACACACAATCATTGGTTGGTTGGAGAGAAGGGTGCGTGTGGAGCTAGAAGTGCAACCACCCCCTCGTTTTGTGATCTGGGTTGTTTAAATATTGTCATACAATACTTAAACAAGCGAAGAGCTTCACAATGTAACAAAAAAATGAGATAACTAAATGTTTTTTAATTTTTCAAAATCATCAAAAATTTCAAATTTTATAGTTTTTGATTGACCTTGCGGGATCGGAAAATATCAGTTAAATGCGTAAAGCAACTTTTTTAGTACTCAACCATGCAAAGTGTAAATAAATTTTGCTATAGCGATATATAAAACGTACTCGAAGGATGAATAAAAATTTTTGAAAAAGAGGTAAAATTTCATTTTTTTCATAATATTTAGGTCCATTGCGGGATCGGAAGATAAAGTCCGATTTGAATAATTCTTTTTTTGTTTTTCTTGTAATTACCAATCGCAACTTTTCCGCACTATAGCGATACGGAATTATCAACTTGACTTTTTTCGCACCACCCTATTGATGAGGTCTGCTTTTTGATTTTTTTTATGTCTTTTTTATTATTATTGATGCATATTTCCATTGTACTCCTAATTTATTTTTGTTTTTTTTAAGTCTCTAGTATCAAAAATAAGCAAATCGCCCCCTAAGTAGCATCTCAAATGAATTTAATTTTTACCGCTTCACGAGTTGCTTTATTTTACTTATGTTGTGTCTATATGATCTGTAAGTTACAGTAAAGCACTGAAAGTGCTTATTTTTGAAAAAAAATTGGCGTTAAAATAGTTTTTTTTTAATTTTCTCAAAGAGTAAAAAAATGTAGACTTTGCTTTTCTAAATATTCTGGATTTTTTTTATGTAAGACAAAAATTGATAACCATTTGGTGTTTCTAAATTTGCATACACTCGTGAATAGTGACTCGTGCAAACCCTTTCAAAAATAAGCACTTTGAACCGATGAATCTTACAGATCGTATAAAAAATACATACATGAGTAAAGCAACTTGTGAAGCGGTATCGATTAATTTCATTTGAGATGCATATTAGGGGGTGATTTTCCCTTTTTTTTTACCAACAAAATGGACCAACTTTATTCTGAGTGTAACTTGCTCACTTTTTATGCTAGAAACTTTTTTAAAATCGAAACTAATGCCTTTTTAAAAACTTGTAATAAGTATAACTTATACAAGTATAACTTGTAATAAGTAAAACTTGTAATAATAAAAAAAAGTTGCAATAAGTTTTCCCCAAAAATTGCTTTATTTTTTGGTTATTTCACGTTGAAATCTTGAAAACGTTGAAATTTTTGGTTATTTCTGGAAATGTGAACCTATTTTTTATTATAAAAAATATCTGTATATATCTGTAGAGATATATCTAGCTATATTTTATATCTGCGTGTACTATACTCTAAAGACCTCATATATACACCATTTTTTTTCACTTTATATGCTATATTTTACCACGAATGTCTTTTTCGATAAAATACTTACTTTTTGAGTTATTTACGAAAAACCGTCTAAAAGCGTGGTTTTTTCGTTGAAAAATGAAATATTCACTAACAGATAACTCGAAAAATATCGACTTGGTAAAAAAGCTACATAAAACAAAAATTGCTTAGAATTAGCCAGTTTACCCATTTCCGGAATTATTTGGACGTATATTTTTCACCGCCGAGAAGGGGCAAAACTCATCTACAAGGCAAAAGCAGACATAGACAAAATATTACTTTTTTTCTTTGATGTGTTAGCTATGTGTATGCCAAATTTCATGTCAATCCAAGCGGTTCTTTAAAATTTACAGCAGCGTTTCACATCTTGCTTTTTAAAGTCGTGCTCTGACTGAAGCCACCGCTAGCTTTGAGATATTTTTGACTCCTTGAACAATTTAAATATGACATTAAAAGATAGCATTGTAACTGTATTTAAAGTACAAGAGAAGGTGAAAGCTGCAACAAAAAAACTTAATTTGTGGGCACGATTCGCGGAAGCAGAAAATTACAAAGCTTTTATAAAGCTAACAAAACTACAAAAAGAGTATAACGTGAATTCATTGTAGGATGAGATTTCAGTGGCTTTCAAGGGACACCTGCTAGGACTGAATCTATAGGAGTCTGTAGAAGGCAAATCTAAAGGAATATTCCTCTTCATCCACAGCAACAAAGCATGGATAAGGAAACCATTTACAACGAACCATTTACAATTTAGAGACAGGACTTCCTCATTTAGATATTCAGTCAGTAATTGTAGTATCGTGTGATGGTGCACTCAAAGACATATTTGACATATACCACTGATATATTTTTGGCTGTCTTGTTGCCAGAAGTACGCTGTTTTAGCAGAAAAAGCGATACAGTTTCTAATTAATTTTGTTACGACCTATAAGTGTGAGGCAGGGTTTTCAACAGGGGTTTTCCGCAAAAATAAGTATAGAAACCGTGTGGAAGGACCTGAGGATAGCATTAACATATTTTCCTGCAAAAGTATAGTTTTTAGTTAACCAGAAACAACTGCATACTTCTCAATAATAAAGTATTTAATTTTTATTTTGTTTTATTACATTTTTTTGTTTGACTTGATGATTCTTTATCAAAATATATAAAACTATAATAAATATTTAAATATGTTTTTTCTTGTACACAACTACCAGGATATACAAAAAAATTAGTGGGTCACGAAGGATAGGCATAAAAATAACCGGGCCACAGAGAAATAAGCTTGGGAAACCCCGATTTACAGGATTTGCAGTATTTTACCGTCAGCGAATAGACTATAATGATATTCCGATAGTGGAGATGATAAAAAAATTAAAAATCAATGAAAGAATCTGACTATTAAATAATCTGGTTATTCAAGTTAACCAATAGTGCTCATTAATGTTATTAAAATCGTAAAAATATTTTTCATAGTCACTTCATATATTTACAAACAATTTTTTACTTAAGATATAACATTCACTTGCGTTGCGTCACATAAAATAAAACTAAACATAAAAAAATGTAGGAACTAAAAATGTTTTCCAACATTACGTCATGATGGGTGAATGTGCAACATTACACATAAAAGTGGGAGCAGGTGAATTCTCTTTTTCCATTTTCTTGAGGTTTTCCACCAGGGCGTCGTGTTCGTCTAGCAGTTTTCTAAATTCGACCCTCCGCAATTCTGCCTCTTCCTGCAAAATAAAGTGAAAAGAAAAATCTATCAGTAACGCTATGCGGCAATAATTTAGCGAGGTGTGACACTTATAAAGCTTGTCGGAATTTTAAAGGAGGGCAATATAGGTTTAAATTTACCTTAGTTTCGAAATTTTGTTAAATACGTCATTCGTAAATATTATCAAAAACTTTTTAAAAAGAAACACAAACTAGTTTTCTTCTGAATTATATGTTTAGTTATATAAGAGACATTAGATAAGCTAAATATTATATTTCAATTAGAGGTAACAAGAGACACTGTATTTGTTATAAAGTTTACAGTATGCAGTATAACGTCCATAAAAGATCTCACTTCAAAAAAAAAAAAGATATTAAAAAACGGTAACCAGTGAGTTGCTCGAATGCAATTGCTCGAAAATCAATTGCTCGAAATACAAATTGCTCGAATAGAAAAGAAAATTATATATCTAAAATATTTATTTACAATAATACAAAATATAGACAAACAAAATATTCTTGGATTATGACAAACTATGTGATATTCCACGTATATGTTACCGGCCAATCCCGATTTCAGGACAAACTAGTTTGGCCTAGGCCAAATTAGTTTGTCCTAAACGCGTTAGGATAAACTAGTATGGCCCAGACTATGGTATATTACACTAAAAAATGTTTCGAATAAATGTTACTTCATTTTTCATGACGGATCCGAATCTGTAATAAAAAGTGGGGGTTGCTATTTAAGATTTTAAAGTTACCCCCACCCCACATTCAGGGGGTGGGTTGGAGGGTCATGTTTGGTGTTATTCGATAGGTTTTCGAAAAAGATTAAAAATCTGTTTCTTAGTTTCTCATTTGGAACTGTATTTCGTGAGATATTAGACCGTTTCTATAATTTACCTATGGTATCAGGATAAATTGTTTTTCCCAATTATAGCGCCATCTATCCACAGTTCGAAAAAATGTCTTGAATAAAAGTTGCTTACTTTTATGTAACAAATTAAAATCTGCAGGAAAAACTGGGGGTTTCCATTTGAGATTTTAAAGTTACCCCCCACTCCACCTCCAGGGGGTGTAGTGGGGGTTGGTGTTTGTTGTCATTGGATATATTTTTGAAAATGATTGAATACGTATTTTTCAGTTTTTCGATCCGATGTTTAGTTCGCGAAATATTCGACCGTTCTATATTAAGATAACCCCGTTATTATTAATTTTGCGAACAAAAGTTATTATTTATAAAAATGTTTAAATAGTCAGAAAACTAAGATGAAATCATAAGATATAAATTTTTTTCAATTTTATACGAGGTATGTCAAAAAATATGAATTTCGCTCAAGCGTAAAATACCTTTATAGTTCACAATATTTCAACTAGAAGGATGCAATTGCATATTAAAACATAATTTTTAATTCTGAACAACTTTTTATAATAAATTTCAATATTGTGAAAAATAAAGGTACTTTACTCTTCAGCGAAATTCATATTTTTTGATATACCTGTTATAAAATTGACAAAATTTAATATCTTATAATTTTATTTTAGTTGTTAGACTATGCAGAACGTGTTATAAAGAATAACTTTTTTTCGTAAAATTATTAATAACAACAGAGTATCATAAATAAAAATAATGTTGGGTATCCGTGATTTTAGGAAAATTTTTAATTTTTTTTTTTCAATTAGAAGAGTGTAAATGCAGATTATAACATAATTTTTAATTAAAAACAACTTTTCTGAATGACAATTTTCGATATTGTGAAATATAAAGGTACTTTACTCTTGAGCGAAATTCATATTTATTTTTTGACATACCTCGTATACTGTTGATAAAATTTGATATCTGATGATTGCGTCTTAGGTTTTAGACTGTGCAGAGCACTTTATAAAGAATAATTTATTTTCGTAAAATTGATATTAAAAAAGTTTCCCATATGGTTCCAAATTACGCAGACACACTGTATGACTGTAATCAGACCCTATGATTACGTATGATACATTAATATAGTGGTCTAAATGTCAACAAAAGACCAGCAAAGAGAAGCTGAATAAGTTGTAACGACAAACATGCTTAGTCATAAGAGGAGCGATGTCGATTATCCCAATTACATATATGGGGGTCATTCCTGACCTCGCTCCATTGAATATGTGGATGGAGAAGATGGCGAAGAACACTAATACAGCGAACTAAATGCCAACACAAGACCACTAAAGAGCTTAATCAAACTATTAAGCAAACAATCATAACCAACTACAAGCATGCTTAATCAAAACAAGAGCGAAGTTGACTATCCCAACCGCCTCCATGGAGGTGAGGCTTTACCTTCCTCCATTAAATATATGGATGGAGAAGGAGGCGAAGATAGAAGCATACATTAGATTCGTAGGAGGCCAGGAAGCAGGCCAAAATGATACCGGGATCATATCTGGGGAGATAATTAAGAATAATCCATAGTTGGATTGGTGTACAGCTGGTTCCAAAAAAAAACTGATACGACTCTTAAAGCGTATTTTGTAGAAAATTGAGCAGTGTATTTTAAAGGATAAATACTTATTATTTACATGCTGTCACTGTCACTGCCAAATCTTAAAATTTGTCAGATAACTTATTCTGTTCAACCCATTCAACCTCAAAAAATGGCTGTTTGTTTGTTTATTTTATTATTCGTCTGTCATAATAAACATAATCTATAATGTTAGACCAATTATACATGCTCAAAATAATCAAATCTTGCTAAGAGTCGTATCAGTTTTTTTAGGAACCAGCTGTACCTCAATTTATACACAAAAAAGGAACTACCGCCAGATGTGAAAACTACCGCACATTGTCACTAATAACACATGCTAGTAAAAACTTGTTGCAAATCATCAAATATAGACTAAAGACCTATCTACATTACCAAATACCTTAGGAACAAGCCGGGTTTGTAAATGGTAAAGGTACACAGGAACAAATCCTGAACTTGAGACAACTCATAGAAAAGTCTAGAGAATTTCAAGTACCTATGATTATATGCTTCGTTGACTACCAAAAGGCATTTGATTTTGTAAGCTGGATGAATATGTGGTCCATTTTAATAGAAAAGGGCACACCAATGCACCTGGTGACACTTATTAAAAATCTGTACCAGTCCAATATGGCAACAGTATGACTAGATCAGAAGTTGTCAAACCAATTCAAGACCGAGAGAGGTATTAGACAAAGATGCGTGTTGTCACCTGACTTATTCAACATTTATGGTGAACATGTCATGAGGATGGCTTTAGAAGGATGGGCCGGTGGAGTAACATTAGCTGGTAGGAAAATCTCCAATTTAAGATTTGCTGATGATACTACACTTATAGCGGCAAATGAGCAAGAAATGTTTGATCTCCTGAGAAGAGTTGAGTACGAAAGCAATGAAGTTGTTCTGAAAATCAATAAAGCTAACACAAAAATATTAGTGGTCGACAGATTCGACACTATTCAACTGAATAACATGTTACAGGAATCTTCTTCTTTATGTGCCGTCTGCTACCGAAGGTTGGCGACCATCAAACGATAGGTTTCTCTGTTTTGTGCCGCATGTATTATGTTCGCAGCTTCTGGTATTTGAAACCATTCTCTCAAGTTTCTCAGCCAGGATTTCTTCTTCCTGCCCAAACCTCTTCTACCTTCAATCTTGCCTTCGACGATAAGCTGTAACAGACTGTACTTATCATTACGGAACACATGGCCCAGGTATGACGCTTTCCTCCTTTTAACAGTTGTTAACAATTCCAACTCTTTACCCATTCGTCTCAATACCTCTGTGTTGGTCACTCTGTCTGTCCAAGGAATTCTCGGTATGCGTCGATACAGCCACATTTCTAGAGCCGCTAACTCCTTTATAGTTGCTGCTGTTAACGTCCACCCTTCTACTCCGTAAAGTAGCGTAGAGAGTACATAGTATTTTGTGGCGCGCCATCGGAGGTTAACGCTTAGGTTGCGGTTGTTTAAGAGCTTTCTCATTTTTATGAATTTGGATCTTGCTATTTCAATTCGGATCCTAATCTCTACGTCTGGGTCCCACTTATCATTTACTGTATATCCCAGATATTTAAATCGGTGTACTCGTTCAATACGTTCGGCTTCAATATTCAGGTCGATATGTTGAATGTTCTTTTTACTGATCACCATAAATTTAGTTTTCTTTCTATTGATCTTCAGTCCAAATTGGTTGCCAGTTGTATTTACTCTATTTAGCATCATCTGTAAATCTTCGATGTTATCGGCTAGTATAACAGTATCATCTGCATATCGAAAATTACTTATTGGTACGCCATTAATCTTGATGCCCTCATTGTACCCTTGCAGTGCCTCTAGAAATATTTGTTCCGTGTACAGGTTGAAAAGCAGTGGCGAAAGAATACCGCCCTGCCTAACCCCTCTAGAAATGGTTATGTTTCCACTCACCATATGTTCATTCTTTATGTGGGCTGTTTGATTCCAATATAGATTTTTTATAATCTGGATGTCCTTAGTGTCAAGTCCTGAAAGATGTAATAGTTCTATAAGTTTGTCATGTTTGATAGTATCAAATGGTTTCTCATAGTCGATAAAACAGGCGTAAACATCTTTCTGTTGATCCAGGCATTTTTGAATCAAGACGACTTGTATTGCAAATAGGGGCTCTCGAGTTTCAAAACCGCATCTAAAACCGAACTGTGTTTTACTTATGCTGTGTTCTAATTTTGCTCGTATTCTGGAATGGATAATACGCAAGAATACTTTAAGGGTATGGCTCATTAAACTTATAAGGCGATATTCGCTACACGTGTTAGAATTGGATTTCTTGGGAAGGGGCACAAATGTAGATTTCAGCCAGTCCGATGGAATTTGACCAGTATCGTATATCTTCTTGAACAGTTTCAATACTACATTCATGTTGTTCTCGTTAAAAACTTTTAAAAAATCGACTGGTATTTCATCGCATCCTGTTGCTTTCCCATATTTCGTTTAATCTATAGCTTTTATCACCTCACTTTTCAATATTTTTGGTCCATTCAGATCAAGAGTGTTCGTAGAAATATGACGATAATCCGTAAACAAATCTTTTATGTAAATTGCTTAAGTCTGTAACTGTTCTTCTTTATCTACAATAAGTTTGTTGTTCTCATTTATTAACTTACCAAACTGTTTTTTCTTGTAAGTATAAGTAAACTCCTTAATTTTTTTATGCATGTTAAAACTATCGTGTCTTCGTTCTAGCTCTTCTATCTCTTGACATTTTTCTTGTAACCATTTCTCTTTGGATTCTTTTATCTTTCTGCTGACAGTTTTATCCAGTTCTTTATATTGTTCGGGATTATTCTTATTTTCCCTCCTTCTGTCCATGAGGTGTAATATTTCATCTGTCATCCATTCGTTCTTCTTCTTCCGCTCGTAGTCACCAATTACTTCTTTCGCACCGTTGCATATAGCGTCCCTTAAGTTGATCCAGTCTCTTTCAATATCATCAGTATTGGTTGTTAAAGCAACATTACTATTAAAACTATTTGTAAGCTTGACTTTTATCTCGGGATTTCTAAGTTGATCCATATCTAATCTTTTGTTATTCTGTTTCTGGATTAAGGTTTTTAGTCTGACTCGTAATTGGGCTACAAGAGGATTATGGTCAGAGTTTATATCAGCTCCAGGATATATTTTGGCTGATATTATTGCGTTACGGAATCGTTTGTTGATTGTTATAAAGTCTATCTGATTTTTAACGATGTACCCAGACTTGTCCTGTGGTGACCTCCAAGTGTACAATCTTCTTAATGGTAACTTAAACCAAGTATTAGTGATAATTAAGTTTTTCTCCTGGCAAAACTGTATTAGTCGATCACCTCGTTCATTTCTTGTTCCCAACCCATACTTGCCAACTACATCACTGACTTCGCCTTTTCCTATTTTGGAGTTAAAATCTCCCATTACCATGGTTATGTCTTGTTTCTTTAGGTCTTTTATGATTTCGTCTAATTGTTCGTAAAACTCTTCAATTTCTTCATCAGTACTCCCAGATGTGGGAGCATAAACCTGAATTATATTTATGTCTAGAGGGTGCGCACTTATCTGGATCAACATGCAGCGTTCTGAATATGGAATAAAATTTTTTATATGTTTTCTGATTTTATTATTTACTAGAATATTAGTTACAGGAATACCAGATAGTAAACACCTTTGCCTATCTCGGGTCTGGTATAACTAACGATGGTAACTGTGAAGCAAAAGTTCGGAGACGTATTATTGGTATGGAAAAAAATGCGATGAATCGCCTAACTAAAGTTTGGAAAGACAGATCTATCTTTGAAAATATCAAGATGAGACTGGTGAATTCCCTTGTATTTTTAATATTTCTATACGGGGCAGAGACTTTTACTCTTCGCGCACGCGAGCGCCAAAAATTGATGCCTTTGAGATATGGTACTGGAGAAGAATGCTGCGCAAACCTTGGATAGCTCATAGGACAAACGTTTTCATTCTAAACCAACTTGAGATTAAAAAGGCTGTCCACAATATGTCTGCAACAAATTCTGCAATTCTTTGGTCACGTGGTTCGCAGAGATGACGATAGTTTGGAGAGATTAATTGTTTCTGGAAACGTTCGAGGAAGAAGATCAAGAGAACGATCACCAACTATAGATGGTCCGACCAAATTAAGAATTCAGCTGGAAACTCATTTTGAGAAGCTCTTATAGCAGCTGAAGATAGAAACCAATGGAAAAACATTGTTAGGAATATTGGAAGAAATCACGATCCTCAGTAATTGGGGAACGACAAGGTTTGCAAATACCATCAGATCTAAACATAATTTTTCGAAATCCGTTTGCCATTTCTCTTTCCACAAAGGTTGAATCGGAGTCAAATAAGACGAATCCTATAATGGCAGATTATTGCTGGTATACCGACGTCTTGTACGTATTATAATGTAGCCCATTATGATACAGGTATTTAAATAATTGATATTTTAAAATATGAGAGTGTAAAAACGTAGTCTAAAATGTAAGAATACCAAATTAAATTCTGTTTTGTAAGTAAAATATTTTTGAATTATTTAAACTCACCATTATATCTCTTATGGCATCTTCTAATACATGTTTTGGGTATGGATTATTACCGGTTTGTGTACTGCTTTCAGGTGTTTCAACATTTTCTTGCATTTCGGGGATTGGTTCTTCTTTCTGTGTTTGACTAAACGATCCTTTTATCCTTTCATCCACATCGTCAACTACAATGCTAGAAAAAAAAATAATTATTTAAAATAATGTGTACTTACTACTTGATCATTATGATAAAATTTTTATAAAATAAAAACTTAAGTTGGATTCTTAATATAGATTTTAAAAATTATTATAGTCCAGTCAGGTTAGACGAATAACAGGCCTAACCTTGCATTAGGAGCTGCCCCAAATTTTATTTGTTTAATCTTTAGGGGCTCAATAGTAGTGTAAATTTAAAATCTCGACTGAATTCCGCCATTGCGTTAGCCGCCATCTTGATTTTAAACGAGAACCGTTTTTGCTCAATATCTCCGCCATTTTCAACTTTTCGACAAAAAGTATAACAACCAAAATTGTTGAGAATGTAATTTTCTATCATTTCTCTTTTCACAATTTTTTCGTGCCATCTATATTTTCCGAGTTATAGCGGAAAATAATGACAGTTGTATAAATAGAGCATAATTATTGAATTATCTCGTTTATTGTTAGTTTTACGACAAAAATGTTCCTATACAAAAATAGAGAGAATTGAATTCTACACAATTTTACTTTCTTTCATTTTTTTTTGCTTAAGTTAATATTTAAGGTAGTATATATGCGATAATGGCGCGAGCGTAAGACCTGAGTGATTTTGTAGCAATTGTTTTTGTTCAATATCTACGCCATTTTCAACTTAAATTGTTCCGAATATGATTTCCTACAATTTATTCTTAACAATTTTTTTCATCCGGTTGATATTTTCCGAGTTAAGTGGGAAAATATCAAAAAGTGGTGGGGAGAGCATAGTTACTGAATTGAATCTTTTTTCCGAGCTGCCCCAAATTTTTGTAATTATCATTTAGGGGAGATCAATTAATAGTAGTGTAAATCTAAAATCTCGACTTAATTCCGCGGTTGCATTAGTCGCCATATTGATTTTAAAGGAGAACCTTTGTTGCTTAATATCTCCGCCATTTTCAACTTTTCGACAAAAACGGTAGAAACTAAAATTGTTGGAAACGCAATTTCCTACAATTTTTTCCACAACTTGTTTATGCGATTAATATTGTTCGAGTTAAGGAGGAAAATATTGGAAGCGGAAGGGAAGCATAATTATTGAATTGTCTCATTTATTATTAACTTTACGACATAATAGTGATGTAAAATTTCCGGGAAGATTCGAACGCCGGATGTAAAAGTGATGTGTACATAAACAAAAATAAAGAGAATTATAAAAATTCCACAAGGAAAAAGTTTTCCTGCAGTTGGCTGTATACCATGTGATACAAAAAAAAACAGTAAAATCCTGTATAAAAGGTATATTTAAAAACCCTCAAAAGGGCCACATCAAATTCACATAACTAGCTTTCGACTGGTTTACCAGTCATCATCAGTGCTTACGTGCAATGTACATGCTAACCACCAAGATAGTATTATACAAAAATATGTGAGTCAAAGCCCAGTAAAAGTAGTCCGTCAAGGAAACATTGGTTTAAAATGCTACCTTAAGCCTGGCTGTTTAAAATATTTTCTAATTTGCCCTAGGTAACCTATGAGATCTAGGTATGACTTGTTCACATGTTTGAAGTGAGACGGCAAGTGAAGTGAATGAAAGAGAATTATATTTTATACACTTTTTGAAACTTCCAATGAAACACCAACCAAACTAAGTAAGTAAAAGACATAAATAATAACTTATATGCATTAAGTTCACTTAATTTTATTAACTAGCTGGTTTTATTGGTTGAATTTGTCTGTCGATAATTAAGTTTCATGTCAGCTAACATATTTTAATATTTCAACAATTTTTTTTTTTAATTTTGGACCCAGTTGGGTGGAATTTCCCATTCCCCCCTCTTAGACCCGCCACTGGTTCTCTCGAAAAATTGTAGTAAATCGTAATTGCAACAATTTCAGTCCTTACACTTTTTTCTAAAAGTTGAAAATGGGGAAGATATTGAACAAAAACAATTGCTTTAAAATCAATCGGGTCTTACGCTCGCGCTTTTACCGCATACGTACTACCTTAAATATTGATTTTATCAAAAAAATGAGCGAGATCAAAATTGTACAAAATTTAATTCTCTTCATTTTTGTATGGATTAAAATTTGTTATAAAAGTAATAATAAACGAGATAATTCAATAATTATGCTTTAACTGTCATTGTTTTTCCCCATAACTCGGAAAATATGGACCGCACGAAAAAAATTATAATAAACGAAATTATAGAAAATCGCATTTTCAACAATTTCAGTTACTATATTTTTTGTCGAAAAGGTAAAAATGGCGGAGATATTGAGCAAAAACCGTTCTCGTTTAAAATCAAGTTGGCGGCTAACTCAACGGTCAAATTCAGTCGAGATTTTACATTTATACTACTATTGACCCCCCTAAAGATAAGAAAAATAAAATTTGGGGCAGCTCCTAATGCAAGGTCAAATGGTATCCCGACTGGGCTTTTACCAAACACCCTTTGATTAAGTGTATTATCTTTTTTTTTAATTTAACTGAAGATATAGAATTTAAAAGAACAAAAACAAAAGTTATGATAGTAGTCAGAACAAAAATAATAATCTACCTCACAAACACCAAGTTGCGAATTTCGAAGTAGTAGACAAATTTGTATACTTGGCTCAGTGGCGGTTCAAGAAATTTTCCTTGGTAAGGGGGACGGGGGAACTTGCCAATAAATTTCCTTAATTTTCGTAACTAGCGGGTTTTTTGCTTTGAGTATGCCAGTCTATGTTTTAAGAGGAAACAGTAGCGATCAACAGGTAGTGAAAACGCGTTCCAAGATTGCGGCTGTAATTTTGAATATTTTTTCGAGATACTTGGCACACGTATTCGTAATATAATAAAGAATGGCGGTACAGAGCCCAATTTGAAAAATATATTAATATGTGGAAATTACTCTGTAATTAAATAAAATATTAAAAAAACGAGCCTGTACCGCCATTAAGAAGAACAAAAAAATACATTTTCTTCAAATAAACTTTTTTATCCGATGCCTAGATTTTGTGTCATTTTGGAACTACTAAAATGTTTTATTTCATTAGTAGTTCCAAAATGACACAAAATCTAGGCATCGGATAAAAAAGTTTATTTGAAGAAAGTGTATTTTTTTGTTCTTCTTAATGGCGGTACAGGCTCGTTTTTTTAATATTGTATTTAATTACAGAGTAATTTCCACATGTTAATATATTTTTCAAATTGGGCTCTGTACCGCCATTCTTTATTATATTACGAATATGTGTGCCAAATATCTCAAAAAAATATTCAAAATTACAGCCGCAATCTTGGAACGCGTTTTGGCTACCTGTTGATCGCTACTGTATCACCTTAAGTTCCATGTCAGTTAATATATTTTTACAACTACTTCTCCCGAAAGTGTACTTTTCCTGGCCTTATTGTAGGGAGCAAAGTCGTACTTTTCCTTCTTAGGGAGTAAAAGTATTTTTCCTCCCTAGGGAGGAAAAGTAAAAGTGATGTCATGGTATGTCATTGATGAAATAACTTGTTGACGCCGTATATAATATTCTGTTATCTATTACGAAAGTATCTATAAATTTTAACGTTTATTTGTAAAACACCCTGTATTTTCCAGAATGGTAAAAAACAGTAAATTATTATTTTGGTTTAACAATGTTTACATTAATATTTTGACGTGTATTTGACAGTTGACATTTCTACTGTAGCTACTTTTTAGATTTAGTTCTCTAATAATTAATTTTGCTAGTTAGTTACATAAATAAATTATTTAGAAATGAAAAAATGCTTGTTATTTGAGGAAGGTGGAAAAATCATATGTACCTATAACATGGGAGTAAAGTGCCTCTTCCTCCCTTGAATTATTACTGCCCTCCGCTACGTGCCGGGCAGTAAACTTCATTCTCGGGAGGAAAAGTAGCACTTTCCTCCCTTGTTATACAAATAGCTATTTATGTTTCCTTAACACAACGACTAGGTACTAGAAACAGCAGAGATGAGATTCCTGAAAAGGATTACGCTGAGAGATCGAAAGAGGAGTGAAGACATTAGAATACAATGTTACGTACAGTGTATAAACAAATGGACACTTCTTCTCCTTCTTAAGGTGCCTATCTGTTCCGGATGTTGGCGATCAGCATGGCTATCCTAACTTTGCTTGCTGCTATTCTGAATAGTCCGGTTGTCGATGTATTAAACCACTTTCTCAGGTTTTGGGTAGCTCTCAGGTAGGTCTCAGGCTTCTAGATGGTAGCTTGTAAAATGTATTTAACATGTAAAATGGTTTTATTTGTGGCTTAACAATAGCTATAGGCAACTTTCTATCACTATTACAAAATGAAATAATAAAAACATTTTTTTCGTTCCACCCTAATGAACAACCCTTTCTCATGAAATTTTCGGAACCTAGAATGCATGAAAACCTGTATAATGAAACTTTAAACAAGGTTAATCAGGCAATATAATCGAAACGTCCAGAAAAGCTTGTTATTATTCTGCACGACAATGCTTGGCCTTATGTCGCCGAAGAGGTGAAAAAATATATAGAGGATAAATAATAAATAACAAATTCGCCGCTGCGAAATAAATAGAGGATATTAGAGTATCCACGCTACAGTTCCGATTTATCGCTACAGTTCCTATTTATCATATTTTGGGCCAATGAAAACGACCTATAGTTACAAGAATTCGTTAAACAGTGAGCATCGGTTGGCGAAACAATGGACTATGAGCCTTAAATATGCATAGTAGTAACTTTTTCAAAAGATGCAATAATGGAATATTTAAAAAAATTCAGAATTGTTTCGTTGCTATAGATGAATGTATACTTGTTTCTGTACTTGCAAATATGTCAGACATGTTTTGACGATAATTTATTTTTTTAAACTACAGACCAAAAACAATAAGTTTAGAATATATTAACATATATTATATGTAAAATTAGCAGTTATAAACAACTCATAATTTTTTATAATAAATACTTCTGCGCTGATTATATAATGTATTTTTGTATTTGTATTATATGAGTAATAAAATGCACTAAATATGCATTTAGATATTAATAACCTAGAACCTAGACAATTCTTATAATCACCTTGAATATGACAACTATATAATATCTTTCGTTTGTAGGATGCTAGACAAGACTCAAGCCAACTTTGATATGCACGTTTAATAACCCATAAATCAATTTTTAGACAGGGAATATAATGTATTAAGAATGTGTACCTACAATAAAATATATATCAAAATTAACGATATTACTAAGCGTTTACCCACACAAAAATTCCCTAAGTATCATCCCAGCCAAATTGTATATTTGTAATATTCAAAAATATTAAAAGCTCTTCGTTTATAGTCGAAAGAAAAATAAGCCAGGTATAGTAATCCCGCCACATTTATTTTAATTTATTTTTATTCCAAACAATTTTCTTTTGAATTAATATGTTCGGGATCCGAATATAGGTCGATCTGTACCCATCTGCTTTCCGGATTTTTTTTTATTAAATTTTATACATAGACAAATATTTCTAGCATGGGTTGCCTATCAAAATCATGTCATAGCTATACTAAAGGGGTGGCCGTAGGGGTTAAAATCAATATGTCAATCACATTTTTCTTAAATTATGGTAGAATAAGCGTATTTTTAAATTAAATAGGCATATTTAGTACAATTAATAGATTATTGAAGAAAAAATTCAAGGAAAAATATTAAAAAATAAACCGACGGTGGCAATTTTTTAAAGACACTTCAAAAAGCAATGAATTTTGCGGTGGACAATCGAACTTATCATTGGATCATGTTAAACAAAAAATTCAAAAATATTTTATTAGCTTATGAGTTTGATTGAATGAGAGTTTATTAGTTTGATCGAATTTTGACTTTTTGATATCATTCAGAAGTCAAAACAACGAATTTTTTTGCAAAAAAGGGTGAAAGTCAACATATTTATTATTGTTAAACAAAAATAAGCGCAAAACCAGAAAAATATCTCGACAGTGTTACCTCACGGAATGTCTAAATAAAATATATACAAAATTCCAGGTGGGTTGGTCAAGTAGTTTTTGAGTTACAATGTCTACGGGCTTTTAAAAAAAGCAGTTTTGAGAAAAACGCGTTTAAAGTATTGTCAACTTTTATTTTCATTTTCTTTTTTGTCTGTCAAATCATAAAGTGATGCACACCGGAATATGTTTTTGAATCGCGGTGTAATTTACAAAAGAAAATGAGAACGGCTGTTGACCGTTTCTCACTACACCCAAGTAGTCGAGTCCTTAGACAAGGAAAGAGAGAGGACGAGTAATCCTATGACCAAAAGTGAAGCCAAACCGACACCAGAGATTTTGATCATCGACGTATCTTTGGGGTATTGTTATGCATTGAGTATTTAAAATAAAAACATGAAATGTATTTAAAATGAAGAATTTGTGTACGGTAAATGTTTTATTGTTTTATTAAGTTGCTCATATTACGTACATATGTTTCAATACATACATATGTTTTTATTACGAATTTTAGATGGTGATTTACTTTATTTTTTATGAAATTTTAACCTTCATCGAACACCCACCACTGGCAACCCATTGTTATTTTTGACGTGACCGCCATGTTTTTGGTGACAAACAAACCAAAAACTGGCTTCACTTTTGGAACGTGTGTGTTAAATGAGTATTACCCGTCCTCTCTTTTTTCCTTGTCTAAGGTGGAGTCAATGAAGGTTTTCACCTCCGATTTCGTTGAACCTCCATCGATTTTTATGAAAATTGGTAAGTATGTAGAGAATACCTCAAGAAACAAAGGTGACATGGTGCTAACCTGCGCTTTTACCCTGGGGGGATGCCACCCCTTCTCGGGGGTGGAAATTACTTTATTAAAAATATTACCGCCAATCGATAACGGGACAAATTATAAGTAAAATTTGTTATATAAAGTTATTCCAATAAATCAATAGTTTTTGAGTTATTAAAGATCATAAGTTTTGATTTTTCCTGAAAAAAATCCATGTTTTAAAGCAGTTTTTCATAATTTACTCAAAAACCATAAGTTTCTTCAAAAAAGTTGTTATTACCAAAATCGAAAATAATATAAAAATAAATAAGCTCCTTATTCGAAAAATCCTTTATTACATATACAAAGTGAGTTATATGCAATTGAATGTATATTTTTTTTCCGCGAGTACTCAAATATTAGTATTCAAGCTTAAATAACAGGAAAACGATGCACTTTGTTAAATATAGATACTGAACATTTTAATAAAGTACTTAAAGGTAACTATCAAAAAGCTACATAAGAAGTCGATAGCATCAAAATTAAGCAAGTTATGATGGAAATAAGAGGACCCTTTCAGATTTTTTAGGGAAGAATGAAAAATGAAACATACGCCATTTCCACAAAAATTAAAATTTATAATAACCCATTTAAAACTTTATTTATTTTAACATGAGTAATAACTTCAACAATTTTAACCGGTTTAGAATGCATATTTTTGAAAAAAAATACGATTAAAAAAAATTAGAATTTTTCAAATTTTCGTGAATTTCATTTTCTTTTGATAATAACTCCAAAAATACTCGATATACTTAAAAAATGGTAGACAACAAAATTTTAGTTTTAACTTTATTTAAGCTTTTTCTTCTCTTAATATTTTTTTACGACAAAAAATAACCGAGATAGAAACATTTAAAACATAAATTTTACTGCGAGAACCATGTAACCGGGGCCCTTTCACCTTGTATTTAAAAAAAATAAAGGATTTAGAAAATTATGTTTAATAGAGTGTTATAGACCTTTTACTTAGCTTTGTAATGGTTTTTGGATAAATCTCATATTTTAAAAATTAACGGAGTTATTTTAAAAAAACCAATAACATTTTCTTTGAAAAAATATTATAGCGGAGATTTTGTATGTACCGGGTGTCCCAATAAGAATGGCTCTCGGCAATATCTCGGGAACCGTTTATAGTAGAGCTTTGAAATAAAAAATTTTATAACAGAAGTTGCCTCAGGAAAAGCCCGGAAATTATTTTCATAATTGTGGGACCACCGCTAGAGGGCGTAATTAAATATCAAAAATTAAAAAATCTAAATTTTACAAAATTTACCTAATGAAGGGGCACTGGAAATCCGATAGTCGTATTCTTCATAAAATTCTACGCATATTTGATTTGACAAGTTTAGGTCTACCTTTAGAAATAAGAGGTGGGGGTGAGTGGGAACCTTGTTATGAAAAACTGGCTGTGAGTCCGGTTCTGCTTAATCAAATTTTGCAAACTTGGTCTTGTTGAAGACAGATCTTTTTCGTCAATGTAAAAGTTATGATTTCGAACCAACTTACTGAGTAATATGCCAGCTAGAAGGCGTTATTTAATTTTTTTCAGAAATCTAGTGTTCCTTGGAAAATATTAAATACAAATATGCATTTTTAATACCATATTACAAAATTAAACAAAATTAGCAACAGAATAGCGAAAACGGCATGTTAATACCTTTTTTCTATCTCGAGATATCTTACAAAACGTGTAAATTTAAAAACATAACTGTTACTGTCACCGGTAAACGAAACTCATTAAAAGTAATGTGCTATGGAAACAACAAAGAATCATTTTCCAGCTGTCAACGTATATTAGGTCTTTTCAACGCTTCTCATTTGTTTGGAGCCTCGTTCATATCTCGTATATTAATATTATACACGGATTATACGGCATATGACAGAGGCTCGAAACAAATGAGAAGCGTTGAAAAGCCCTATTACAAAGAAATAAAAACAACTATTTAGTGATGACATAAACGTTCAAATTTTTGCCCATCATTTTCGTTGCAAACATTTACTTTTTCAACAGTCGATTGAACAGCAGTCTCAATTTCTGCTCTCGATATGCTTTGAATGGCGTTTAGTATTCTCTGGATAATGTATTCTAGAGTAGTGTATGACGGGCAACAATTTGAATATTTAGGTCGTCACTAAGTAGTTCTTTTTGTTCTGTGTTTTATTTGATTTTAATAGTATTGTTTCTCTTTATATTGTTGTTTTATTAATTATATTTTTATACGTTGACATCTGGAAAATGTTATTTTGTTTTTTTCCACAGCACACTACTTTTCATTAACTAGTTTACCGGTGATATTAACAGTTATGTATAAAATTTACACGTTTCTCGAGATATCTTGAGATAGAAAAAAGGTATCGACATGCGGTTTTCGCTATTCTATTGCTAATTTAATCTAATTTTATAAAGTATGATTAAAACTGCATACTTGTATTTATTATTTTCCAAAGAAAACTAGATTTCTGAAAAAAATTAACGCCTCCCAGCTGGCTTATTACTTATTAGGATGGTTCAAAATTATCACACTTACATTGAAGAAAAAGATCTGTCTTCAACAAGAGCCAGTTTTCAAAATTTGATTTAGCAGAACCGAACTTACAGCCATTTTTTCATAACAAGGTTCCCACTCACCCCCACCTCTTATTTACAAAGGTAGAGTTAAACTTGTTAAATCAAATATGCGCAGAATTTGATGAAGAATACAATAATCGGATTTCCAGTGCCCCTTAATTAGGGAAATTTTGTAAAATTTAGATTTTTTTTGATATTCAATTACTCCCTCTAGCGGTGGACCCACAATTATGAAAATAATTCCAGGCTTTTCCTGAAGCAACTCTTGTTATAAAATTTTTTATTTCAAAGCTCTACTATAAACGGTTCCTGAGATATGGCCGAGATCCATTCTTATTGGGACACCCGGTATACAGGTTGTGCGAAGTCCAATTAGTCGTTTGTTGTAGGATATACGAAAAAAGTTTATTTAGGTGAGATTGGGGCATAGATAATATCAGAATTTAAATACACTTTCAAATATACAGGGCCACCCATATTGACAGGGTGAAACAAAATTTTCTTTTGTTTAATGGAACACCCTTTATATTTTTACATTTTTGGATTCTCCTCTACGTTTTATTTCTTAAAATATCAGGTTTTGTGATGTTATACGAAGTAGTTTAAAAGATAATTACGTTTTTTTTTTCAAATTTCATAGCAATATTCACCCCCTGTATAATTGTAGTGATTTGACATCAGAAAATCAATTTATGTTCAAGTGATTTTTAATATAGTCTATTATTGTTAAAAATTATTAATCTAGCAAAACGTTAAATTTTAGCTAATACAGGGTTGGTCGAAACTGAATGAGTGTTTTCTCAAAGTTTGAGAGTATGAGTTTTCTTAAACGGAGCAGCCTGTAATGCCTGTAATGAGCATTGTAATGAAATGCTATTGTATGGCACTTTATTATTTCCCACCCTGTCAGTGAGAACTGAATTTATTTTTGAAATCCCTAACTTTATATCTTTAATTATTTTAAATATTGTAAACGATTAAAAAACAATCAAATTAAATTGAAATGAATAACCAGTGTATATCTTCCATATTTACTTCAAATTTAACGTAGCCTATACCATAACATTGCACAGATTATTATCCCTGTATAGCAACGATATACCATGAATGTGAATTCATACTTGAGAAATGTCCTATATCCAGTCTCACAAAAAAAAAGGGATTCCTCAAACATAATATATATGCAGACAAAATCAGCCAAAGTGATTGGCGATATCTAATGAAAGGCCGTACCAAGTTGGTTTTGTTGAATATAGCATGAATTTTTGAATTTAGTTTTAGTATGTCCCGTTTGTTTGTAGAATTATATTTAATTAGATTTGCTTTAATTTCTAAAATAAATAAATTTTCAATTATATTTTATGTATTTGTGGAAATAAAAAGGAAACCTAGCATTAGCGGACACATTTCTATAACGGCCAATTGTTTTCTACTTTTAGTAGCCGTTATTGACAGGTTTTACTGTACCAATAATATTTTATTAAATTATGAAACAATATTTAAATAAAAAATTTATAAACTTGATAAAGAAAGTTTGCTTAGAATTTACTCCTCTATCTAATTATGGGGTTATTTTTAATAAAATAGTGTTCACCCATGAGAAGGAATAACATCCACCCCCAGGATAAAAGCGCAAGTTGGTACCGCATCATTTTTGTTTCTTGAGGCATCCTCTAACTACTTACCAATTTTCATGAAAATTGATGGAGGTTCAACGAAATCAGGGGTGAAAACCTTCAGTGACTGCCTTTTTGGAAATATAGAAGAATCATTTTTTTCGTGATTGTCGTTTGCTAATTTTCTGATTTTTGGTTGCTATAAGGTTTGAAAAATTAATAAAAATTATAAATCATGCACATAAATGTAAAAAAATTTTACTTAATTAAACGAGATTGTTTGACCCAGAATGCTGAAATCGGCATTTTTATCATTAAAAAAAACATGGATTTCACCCCTAAAATGCAGAAAGCGCAACTTGGAGCCATATCACTTTTGTTTTTTGAGGTATCGTCTAACTACTCAACAATTTTCATGAAAATCGATGAAGGTTCAAAGAAATCGTGGGTGAAAACATTCAGTGACTACACTTTCAGAAATATAGAAGAATAAGGTTTTCGTGATTTTCGACTTGTTAACTTTCGGATTTTTGGTTGCTATAAGGTTTGAAAATTAAAAAAAATGTAATTCATGCACAAAAATATAAAAAAATATTTATTTTTCTTAATTAAACGAGGTTACTTGCGCCACAATGCGGAAATCTGCATTTTTTACAATTTAAAAATTAGGGGTGTATTACACCCCTAAAAATGCGAAAGAGCAAGCTGACGCTATAAAATTTTATTGCTTGAGGTATCCTCTAACTACTTACCGATTTTCATGAAAATCGATGTAGGTTCAACGAAATAGGAAGTGAAAACTTACAGTGACTGCACTTTCAGAAATCTAAAAAATAATTTTTAAAAAAGGGGTGTATTTCACCCCTAAAATGCAAAAAGCGCAAGTTGGCACTATGTCACCTTTGTTCCTTGAGGTATCCTTTAACCACTCACCAATTTTTATGAAAATCGATGGAGGTTCAACGAAATCTGAGGTAATAATTCATATCCACCTTCATTGACTCCACGCTGGCGCGAACATGCTGCAAAGCGAGTCGAAGGTAGAGAGGTAGGGAGATAGCGTTGAATATCCCCATTTTCGACTCTCTTTGCAGCAGGTTTGCGCCAGCACGCTTGAACGTAGTGAACAACGGTCAACAGCTGTTCTCATTTTCTTCTGTAAATTACCCCGCGATTCACAAAGATATTCCGGTGTGCATCATTTTACGATTTGACAAACAAAAAAGAAATTGAAAATAAAAAGTTGGCAATACTTTAAACGCTTTTTCCTCAAAACTGCTTTTTCAAAAGCTGTAGACATTGTAACTCAAAAACTACTTGACCGACACACCTGAAATTTTGTATATTTTCTTTGGACATTCCTTGAGGTAACGCTGTCGAGATCTTTTTTGTTTTATGCTCATTTTTTGTTTCAAATTAATGAATATGTTGATTTTTTCGTTGTTTTAACTTCTGTGTTATATCAAAAAGTCAAGTCAATAAAACTAAAAAAACTCGACAACGTTACTTCGAAAAACTCATAAGATAATAAAATCTGTTTGAATTTTTTGTTTACCATGATCCAATGATGTCCACCGCAAAATTCATTTTATTTTGACGTGCCTTCAAAAATTTGCCACCGTTGGCTTATTTTTCAATATTTTCCCTTGAATTTTTTCTTGAATAGTCTATGAATTGTACTGAATATGCCTATTTAATTTAAAAATAAAATAATTCTACCATACTTAAAACATGTGCTTGAAATATCAATTTCAACCCCTACCCCCCCCCCTTAAGAATAGCTATGACACGATTTTGAGAGGCAACCCATGCTAGAAATATTTGTCTATGTATGAAATATAATAAAAAAGTGTTTCATCCAGAAAGCAGATGGGTAGAGATCCACCTATATTCAGATCTTAGACTACCGTAAACTCGGGCTACTTTGGCCCATTTATTACAACCTTTTAAATTAACTTTCAATAAATCTTAGCATTTTTCTACTACTAAGCTGTGTTCACCTGTTGTACATAATTAAACCATCTTAAATAACATGCATAAAGCATTTTAGTGTTTTTTAAAAAAATATATAAGTTTTTTAAATTTTTTACCTGGGCCAATGTTATCCTTACGTTAGGGTTACTTTGGCCCAATATGATATTACCTACTTTAAAGCATTATATAAATAGTTAGGGTCAAAGAAAGACATGGGTTTATTTATTCAGTATATTTATATGACAGAAAAATATATTTCGAATTATGTTTTTTTTAGAAAAGGTACAAAAATTAAGCTTTAGCAAACAATTCATATTTTTTAAAAATTACTGATGGAAAATAGTCCTCTTTTTAACAGTTTTGGAGGTTGGATTTTTTTCTTAATAGCGCTCCATTTGTAAAACAAAGAATCCTTTTCTTTTGGCCACTTCCAACACTTGTTGGTACGTTCCATGCATTCAACAACAGCACCTTCTTCTGACACATTAACAGCTATCCCAGGGAACTGTAGCTTATTCCATTCAACAATAACGAAGTTTCCTGTTTGCAGATTTGACTTTAATTCTTCTTCTTCTTCGTTTTGTTCCTGGAATTTTATGTCACTGCAAGAAGTAGATGCAACTGGATCGACATTTGGGTGATTTTCCTGGAGACCACTGATTGTGTTAATTTCCTCTTCTTCGTCCGTTGAAAGAACCATGTCACTATGACCGGATGAAACGACGCTGTAATTGTCACTATCTTCTTCCGAAGTCGAAAGTTCCATGTCTTTTTTATTCATTTTTCTCTTTTGTTTCTTAACTTCTTGTTTCTTTTCTAAAACAGTCTGTCGCTTTTTTTCAAGTTTTTTCCTTTCTTTTTCTCCTTTTTTCTTCTTGTTTTCCATCTTCTTTTCTTTCTTCTTTTGACATCTTTGATTCATTTGGTGTTCTTGATACTGAATAATATCGTTAGCTGTTATGCTTTTACCAGCAGGAACGTCTATTTTCTTTCGTTTTATTAATCGGGGCTTAACAACTTCTTGCCTTTTCTGTTCCAAATGGCGGATAAATGTTTGTCCTACCAATTCCAAATTAAGTGTCACATTGTTGGAAGGCAATCGCTTCAATAGTTCTTCTTTGTCTAAGGGATATATGCCGGCCTTTTTAAAACCAGACTTTAAGTTTTCCTTTTGATGAAGCTCTAAGTCATCCAAAGATTTTTTCAACAATCTTGGAAAAATATCTTTTGGTAATGTGGCAACAGTTTTGCCACTATCAGACTGGTTCCATTCGGTAAGAATCTGTCGCCACTTACTTTTGAGAGGCCTAAAATACGCCACATCAAGTGGTTGTGTTAGGTGTGAGGAGTTTGGAGGCAAGCATACGAATTGGATATTGTTCTCTTCGCAAAGTCTGACCACGTTTAAGCTTACATGTGAGCTAAGATTATCACCGATAACTACTTTTTTACCTTCTTGTTTTTTAAGATTGGAAGAAGATGTGTAGCAAACCAATCTTCAAATGTTGCTCCGTCGATCCAACCTTGTTTTGTTCTGTTGTAATGCGCTCCTTCGGGGCCACCTTCCAACCATGTGGTCCACAAATGTTCAGCCTTATAAATAATATAAGGTGGCACAGAGGTACCATTGGCATTACCACAAAACATAACGCTAATGTTGGACTTGGTCGAATTCATGATACGCTCTGGGTACTTTGAACCCCTACGACAGATTACTTTCTTCCGGCCTGGATCGTCAGACATGCATGTTTCGTCGTAGTTATAAATGTTCTGAGGCGGTACATTCTCAACTACTTCTTTTAAGTGATCGAAGTAGTCTGAGATTATTTTTCTATCAATTTGAGCACGATTTCTTTTTATATTTGATGCAAACCTGACTGTCAGCTGAGGATGTATTTTTAAGAAAGATTTGGTCCAGTCACGGCCAGGCAAATTATTGCAAAAACACTGTATTGTCTTTCCTTGTCTTGTGACATAACTTTTTACAATATATCTCAAATCCAGTTCATCAATTGGAAATTCGAATTCACACATTTTGTCGATGTGACTAGCAAATGCTAACTCTTCTTCCTGGGTAAAAACTTTGGGATGACCCGGTGAGCTCGAAAACAGATTTTTTTAGTTTGTTTTTAATAGTGCTTCGTGGTATTTTAAAAATATCTGCGGCTTGCCTTTGTGTCATTTCACCAGATCTGATAGCTTCTAAACAGGTTTGGAGATGATCTTGACTGTAGTCGGCATAACTCCGGCTTCCTGGTTGGCGTTTGTAGTTATAGGGCATCTTCCGTAATCTAAAAATAAATTTATTCAATAAAAGAACACCCAGAATGTTGATTTAAAGCAGTAGGTAGGTAATAATAATAAAAAAAAACAAATAAAACAAACGTCAGACCTACTTTGGCCCAAATATAAGTTGGGTCAAAGAAGGTCATATTTTTGAGGTTATCTGAACTTGTTTTATTATTGAATTTTAAAGTAAAAAAGCTGAGAATAATGCAAATTATAACCATTCCACTGCATTAAGTATTAAATTCTGATGTTAAAAAAGTACTTACCAATATTGTAACAGGCGTAAAACGGTTTTTGCAGGTAAAAGTTTGAGACATTAAAAAATCACTTGTTGCACATACAACATCAAAAGCACTCATGCTGGTTCTAGGAGGCGATACGTGAAACATTTTAAGGTCGTTACGAGTTGCGCAGGTCTGCACTTCATTGGAAACTACCGAAATCGGCTTAAAATCTACTCTCTCGAGATACTTTGAAAACGTTTTATTTTATTTTTAATTTGGGCCAAAGTAGGACCCAAGGGCCAAAGTAACCCTTATTTACGGTATGTCATTTCCGACGTTACATCTAATGTCTACAAAATTTAACTGAAGCAACCTTTCTTCCTAAGTAAGAAATCAGTAAATCAACATTTAAAAATCGCCATTTTAAATATCAAAAATCATATTCTACCATATTGAAAAACCGCTTTATTAAATAATTACCTACAAATCCGTTAAAATACTTTATTTTACTTATAGACTAAAATAATGCATTTTTGAATATACACACAATTTAAAAAAACGAACACACGAAGTCAAACGATATTTATTTTAAAGCAATTTAATAACAAATACACAACATATAACAATAAAACACTGAAAACGTTTTGGTAGGGGAGCAAAGTATGCTAAATGTGCAGTCACTCGAGCGCTTTGGGGACCTATTGGGTTATGATTATTAGGTCCTAAAACCAAAAAAAAGTTAAGTAAAATTTTCCATTTTAGCGGACGCTTGCTATTTTTTAATTTAATTTTCCATCTCCATTAATTGTTTTTTCCGATTATAGCGCCATCTATCCATAATTCGAAAAAAGTGTTCGAATAAAAGTTGCCTATTTTTATGCAGATAATCCAAATCTGCAATAAAAAATGTGAGTTCCCATTTAAAATTTTAAAGTAACCCCCCACCCCACCTCCGTGTGGGGTCGCGTTTGGTACCATTCAATATATTTTTCAAAAATATTAAATAAGTGTATTTTGCAGTTTTTCGACGTGATGTTTATTTTGCTAAATATTGCGGGATTTGTATTTAAAATTTTAAATTTACCCCCCACCCCTCTCTGTGAGGGGTCATGTTTGGTATCTTTCGATAGATTTTTGAAAAATATTGAACGTGCAGTTTTTAGTTTTTAGATCTGATGTTCATTTCGCGAAATATTCGCTTTTTTCTTGTGAAACTTTGTGACTCACCAATTTCCTTACGCCCCGCTCAAATCGTCAGATTTTGTAAATATACACTGTTTTGCATGTACTTAACTTACCTTATCTTAATCTGACAATTTCGAGTATTTTTAAGGATAGATTTTTATTTTCGGGCCCCCCTAAACGAACTCCCCTGTGTTAAGAGCCAATATATGGCAGAGGTACATCTGCAGGGTACCACGTTTCATCCCATATGATAATCTGACGCGCTCGAGTAACTGCAAAAATCCCCCCTTGGGCTCCCCTACCATTTGTTTTCTATACTTCCACAAAATTTTGTGGAATTATAGAAAATGTATTGTAAATTTATTAATATTATAAATTAATATATGTATTGTTATACAAAATGAACTTCCATCAAGTAACGGTCGAATCCATCAAATACACAACAATTAAATAAAACAGTAATAGACCAGTAAGGATCTGTTTTTCGGTGGATGTGAGAGGTGGCATTCAGATTTTTGCGGATAAAGTTAGGTGATAACTTCGTTAATAATTACCAGAACATTAAAAAAAAAATAAAATAGGTATTTAAAAATTTCAAAAAGTTTCGTTTTTTTCTAATTTTTTTGATTATAACTTAAAAACTATTCATTTTATAACAATGTCCTATAGGAATAAAACAAAGATAATTACATTTTCTACCAGAAGGGATTGGTTAAAAATGTCTTAATTTATCACACTTGCTTCAAAATAGCAACAAATATAAAATAAGGGGGCAAAACAAGCCTGTCTTTATTCAATGATTTTTCATCACTTAGGTTACACTTGGAACCTTCCTAATGTGCTTAGAAAATTTTTGTAATGTGCTAAAACCGTACAACAAATTTCATTAAAATTGACTTACTAGATTTTGCATAATAATTTTGCAATCTAAACTTTTTTAAAAAATTAAATTTTTTTAAAATCTTGCACAACAAAAACTAGAATATACAAAGATTTGTCAATTTTTTTACATATAAAGAAGTACTCCACCTATCTAATGCACCTTACAGAATTAAAATCGGATTATTTAAACAGCCTCAGCAATGTTTTAAAGTTATAAACAATTTTTTGGCTTATAAACAAATAATTGCTGTGGCCAGTAGGGGGTGCTACGGGCTCCTTTATTTAGATGGACTTACCCAAGTTTTTTTATGTATTTTGACCGGTAGAACACGAATTTTTTGGGTAACTGTTGATCAGGATGTCAATAAGATTGTAATCAACAAACAACTTGAGGAATTACATAAAATCGATTTTTCGCAAAATAAAACATTTTTTGTACATCTTGGGTAATTCTAAGCAAAAAATGTTCTTACAAGTTTTTTCGTAGCATGCATAGTTTTCGAGACGCGGTGGAACTTTCAAAAAATCAAGAAATTGCAATTTTTGAACGCGAATAACGTTTGATTAAAAAATAAAATAGTAATTCTGCTGCCAGCATTTGAAAGTTTAAGTCAAATTATGTATGTATACACCGTTCTTAGGCGTCAACGCCCTTCGGTAGGGATCTATGGAGGAGTATCACTGAGCCGGAAGCCCTTATCCCTTCCCGTACCGCTCCTCCATAGGCCGATCAGACGCCAGTTTATTTCAGACCAAGCCGTAGACTCTATTGAGTTTTATACTACGGCGTTGGCCTTTTATAAATTTCATGACCTAGCTGAGGCTCGAACCAGCGACCGCAAATCGCAAATCCACTAAACTTGTCGATCGCCTGAGCCCCAGCTAACTGGACCGTCAAGACCGACTTAAGTCAAATTATACCGGTTTTAATTATTTGCATTGCTAAAAATTAATTTTTTTATTATTCTTCTTCTTCTTCAAATGCAAATCCACTAATGGATGTTGGCGATCACATTTTCCATTAACTCTCTGTTTCTTGCAATGTGTATCACTGATTGTATGTCGGTAATCCCTGTCCACTACCTTATGTTTCGGAGCCAGGACATTTTCTTGCGTCCTATTCCTCTCTTGCTTTCAATTTTACCCTGGATTATAAGTTGAAGGAACTGGTATTTTTCGTTTCGCATGATGTGACCCAAATACGCCGTTTTTCTTTTCTTGGTGTTTTCGAAAAGCTGGCGTTCGTGGTTGATTCTTTTAAGGACATCCACATTTGTGACTTTCGCCGTCCATGGTATCTTTAGGATACGGCGATAAAGCCACATTTCGAAGGATTCTAATCTGTTTATATCCCTCGTTTTGAGTGTCCAGCCCTCTATGCCATATAGCAGCACCGACCACACGTAGCATTTAGTAAACCTTAGTCTCAGTGTAAGGTCGAACTCTGAGCAGCTCAGTACCTTCCTGAATTTGTTACAAAGCTATTTGTTTATAAGCCAAAAAATTGTTTATAAATTTAAAACATTGCTGGGGGCCCCTTAAAGAATCAGATTTTAATTCTGTAAAGTGTATTAGATAGGTAGAGCACCTCTTTATATGTAAAAAAATTAGCCAACTTCTAAATGGTCTACTTTTTGTTGAGAAAGATTTTAAAAAATTTGAACTTTTTTAAAAACATTTAGATTGCAAATTTATTATGCAAAATTTATTAGGTCGATTTTAATGAAATTTGGTACACGATTTAAGTATGTTACAAAGAATTTCCTAAGCGAATTACTAAGGTTCTAGGTGCCACCAAAGTTGTTAAAAAATCGTTAATAACAACAGACTTATTTTGCCCCCTTATTTTGTATTTATTGCTATATTGCAGAAAAGGTAATATCTTAAGACATTTTTTACCAGTCGTATATCATACAAAATTCAATTATCTTTATTTTATTTCTCTATGACTTTGTTCCAAAACGAATCGTTTTAAAGTTATAAGCAAAGAAAACAGAAAAAAATCGATGTTTTTCGAAATTTTTTAAATATTTTAATTTTTTTATTAATGTTCTGGGCATATTTGAGAAGGAGCAAAGTCAATTATTATTACTGAAGGTCTCACCTAACTTTATCTGCAAAAATCCGAATGCCACCTCTTACATCCAAAAATAGACGTTTTTCGCAAATCCTTAATGGTCTATAAAGTATTTAACAAACAAATTGAAACTCGTTTTTTTTTTTATTTAGCTACTGCCTCGACAACTAATGGCCATTGGCATGGTAGGTACGGTGAATTTTTGCAGTTAGGTATGTACCTAGTGTCATGTCTAGTGTGTGTGTTGAGTAAGTGTCTTATTTTGCAAAGTTGACGTCATTGTCTTTGCAAAGAGACGCTAATTGTATCCGAACGTCTGCGGTCCCTCAAAATTGAATAGTAAGTCAATAGCATAAAAAATTTCAATGTAAACTTAATAATGTTTAAATCGTTTTTATTAAATTTTTTTGTTTTTTTTTTAATATTGAGTGTTATCGCCTCTAGTCCTTATGCAAGCTTCAGTTTGCGTGGACACGGTCCTAATTGAATTATCAACATTTTTTTGTGGTAAGTTGTTCCATTTTTCAAGAGCAGCTTGTACTAGCCGTGCGGTATTTTGTGGATTACCCCGGCGAATTCTAATTATTCTTTAAGCATATCCCACAAAAACTCTATAGGGTTAAGCTCGGGGGAGCAAGCAGGCCACTCCAAATAAGGGATACCTTCGGCTTCAATGATGTCTCTAGTCACTCGAATGGTATGTGGAGGTCCATAATCATGCATGAACATTAAATTTTCTCCTGTTGCACCTCTCCAGAGCCTAATACAGGTGATCAACTTACCTATGAGCAGCTAAAGTTGATTGGATGAAAACTTGGAGTTTTTTTAACGGATCACAATTCCTCTTCAGAACATTACACTTCCCCCTGTATATGTGTGAACAGATCTGACAATTTTCTGATTTTCCACAAATCCTGGCTTCCTCTGAATATAGCACATTTTGCCAATTCCCAAATGTTCCAGTTTTGATGGTGAAGACACCAATTTAGGCGACCAATCTTGTGCTGCCTGGATAACTCGGGAATTCATAACTGTCTCCTGCTGTATACTTCTTGACACGAACTCTTCTTCTTATCGTTTCAACTGAAACAGTTACACCTGTAGGTTCCAAAAGCTGCCTATGGAGCTGCAGGTGAGAAATGGTTGGGTGTCTTCTAGCTGATTGGAAAATTAAACGATCGGAGCGAGCCGTTATTACTTTTTAGCGACTTTCCCTTGCTTTATTTTTGAGATTTCCTAGTTTCTTTACCTAGCATAGGTTTTGGACAGAACGTCCTGTTTTACGCCTAGCTCTACACACTCTACAGCTATGTACCTCTGAGCATTATCTCTTCACAAGACCAATAACCTTTCCCCGTCGTAAGTTCTATAACCCACATGAGTACTGTGACCCACTAGTACGAAAAATCCGGGACATGGCCCGAATTACGAAGTCGTGTCCCGGCGTTCCGGACAAGGCTTCCGGGCCATCCGAGGTTTCAACGTTTTGGTAAAATTTTATTTTAAAATTTTGAGAATTCTATCAAATATTCTATATAATATAAATATATCTATCTATGAGAAATGTCTAAGAATTCACATCAAATTAAATTGGTGGGATGATAAAATGTTTGATTTTTAGAGATTTTCTTCTAATTTTTAAGCAAATTCATTCGTTGGACCAATATGATAGTAAGAAGTAAGTAATCAACATAAAAATGTTTTGAAGCTGTTTTCTTGTGGCATGTTTGACATTTATATTTTTGACAGAATTAAGCCACAATTGGTTGTATGCCACAATAATAATTACATTTTTATATTAACCTAAGGTTAAGGTTAATCAACATAAGTTGATTTTCTAATTTTTCCTTTTTTGAGAATGATTACCGGATTGGAAGTCGAAACGTCAAAAATTAACAAAGATGTAATTATCATTACGACCAATTGTGGCTTAATCCTATCAAAAATATCATTGTCAACATAAAGATGTTAAATAATCAATTAAATGATGATACTAAAGTTCTACATTTAAAAAAAAATGGCCCGATTTTTATTGAAAAGTCCCGGATTTCAGATATTTTTTTCATCCTTGTCCCGAATTTGACTGAAATTGAGTTGGTCACACTACACATGAGGCATATGTAAGCAAATAACCTATACCGCACCAAGCTGTACTATCTGATTGTCTTATCGATTTGTTTATTTTCAATAAAAATCTTTATTCTTCGCAACAATAACAAGTTTTTTCAAAAGAAATAAAAATATTGCTTTGAAATACATAGTGATAGCATATAAGCTCAGTTGTGTGTAAATTGATCATAATTTAAAAAATTCACCGAACCCACTGCCAGAGATATTAGGTTTATATATAGGTTTTGGTTATTATAGATAGAGATCCGTAAACACAAATAAACTTGTCAGATATTTGGCCGGGTCAAAATACCAACAGGGTACTTTTTCACCTTATTTCCCTGAACTGTTAATGTACTAAGCATTTCTTCGAGGACAATTTGTATACATACACATGTTTGTAAAATGGACTGTTTAGGCAAAACTCCAGATATACATTCTTTGAAAAAATCCTGCATTGCAAATATCTGTTCTGGAATGCAAAACGGTTATATTTATAACACACTCACTTCACTTAATGAAGTGCGTTACTTGGTGGCTAAAATAAACCGAAAACAAACAAAATTAAATAAAAGACTCAAACTCAGGACCGCATTATGTCCAACGATGCATTTTATGCTAAGTTATGATAAACGTGACGTTGAACTGTCAATTCCTAAGATTTCTTCTTCTTCTTCAGATGCAAATCCAATAATGCAGTGTTTCCGAACGTGGGGCGCACGCCCCGCAGGGGGCAATTTGATTGTTAAGGGGGGGGGGCAATTCGAATATAGGATCGACACGAGTTTACCTTTTCGCTATGGGCCATTTAAATGTTATGCTAAATTTCTGTGAAAAACATAAAGTTTCTATTTAGGTACTGCTCATACTTCATCTAATTATCTTATTCTTAAGCCTAGTCAAATATTTTTATTTATCGCCAAAACTGGAAAAAAATCTTACTACAGGAGAGAATAAAACCGTCAACATCAGCATTTCTTAAAACGTTTCTTGAAAAGGATGACAAAAATGTAAAAGCTATGCCACTCATTAACAATATTGTTAGCAGAAGAATAGACGAAATGGGTGAAGATACTGAAAAATAACTTGTTGGTTGAAAAGCTGAAAACAAGAAATTTCTTGTGCAAATGAATGGATCAACTTTGAGAGATAATGAAGCAGTATTGGTAACTTAGGTGAGATGCATTGATATAGGGCATTTTGCTAAAAACATGTTGTTCTGTAAAAGCAAAATAATGAGAAATTTAACATCTTGTGCTGCTGATGGCGCTCCTAATGTGATGGCAAAGGAAATGCTTGCTTAAAATTGATAAAAGATGCGGATCCATAAGTGATTCTTGTACATTGTGTTATGCACAAAAATGTTAAACATCTCTCCTGCTCTATATGAAGTATCTACTACATTCCCTAAGAAATGCCAAATTTGTGAGCGCCTCTTCAAGTTATTTTGTGAAGAACCAAATGAAGACCACGTGAGACTTTTACTTCATACTGAAGTAAGATGGCTATCTGAAGGGAACTACTTGAAAGGATTTATGGAACTGTCTATTATTGACGATTTTTTAAGCGCCACACCTGAAATTAAGTGTCTGTTAATGGATGGAAAATTGTTTAGCCGAGCCGGCTTGAGTTATTTAGCCGAAATCTTTGAAAAACTAAATATATTAAATAAGCAACTTCAAGGAACAAATAAAATTCTGGTCGAAGCAAAAGCGAAGATATTATTTGGTTTTATTACTCATGTTGAGTTATGTCAGAAACATACTACACAAACTTTGAACCGTCTCCTTGGCTCCAAAAATGTAAATAAACTGATAGCGCTTTACTTCTTATTGCAATGGCAGATGGCAATCATCTGAATATTCTATCGGTTGATTTTAAAGAAAGATTTTCTGATTTAAAACAAATTGATATTCCAACATGGATGATGCAGCCAATGTTAGTGGATTTGTCTGATATATCAAATACGCAGTATCAAGAAGAACTCGTCTTCTTCTTCTAAAAGTCTTCTGGAGATGTTGGCGATCACATTGACCTATCTTATTCTATTTACGGCAGCTCGAAATATATAAGTTGACGTTATACCAGTCCACTTCCTAAGATTGGCCAGCCAGGATATACGTCTACGTCCAGGGCCTCTCCTGCCCTCAATCTTGCCTTGTAGAATCAACTGCAGCAGTCGGTGTTTTTCATTACGCATAATGTGGCCGAAGTAAGCCAATTTTCTGTTCTTTACGGTGTTAATTATTTCTTTGTCTTTTCCTAGCCTCTGGAGAATAGTTATATTAGTTGTGTGGTGTATATATGATACCCTCAACATACGTCGGTAGCACCACATTTCAAACGCCTTTAACCGTTTTATGGCATCTTCTGTCAGGCTCCAACTTTCAACTCCATATAGGAAGACACTACATACGTAACATCTAAGAATTCTTATGCGTATATTGATACTTAAAGACAAGTTGCAGAGAATTTTCTTAAGACTGTTAAAAGAGCTTCTGGCTTTTTCAATACGAGTTTTTATTTCGTAGCTATGATCCCAAGTATCCTTAATGTTGCAGCCCAGGTAGCATATTTTCTATACTCTCTCTAGAGGTGTATTGTTTACTGTAATTTGGGCGTTTATGTTGGTGTTTTTACTAATGATCATTATTTTTGTCTTCTTACAGTTTAGTTTTAGGCCGTATGTGTTACATGCTTCTACAACATTATCCATGATCCTTTGGAGCCCCTGCGCACTATCCGCCAGCAATACTGTATCGTCTGCATATCTAATATTATTTATAAGTGGTCCATTTACTGCAATACCACCTTCTGATTCGTCCAAGGCCTGTCTAAAGATGTTTTCAGAGTATATGTTAAATAATGTTGGTGACAGTATGCAACCCTGTCTGACTCCTTTTTCAACCGTGAAGATTTCGGACAGTTCATTTTCGAATCGAACTGTTGCTTTTTGTTGGAGATATAAGTTTGAAACGAGTCTTATATCCTTACCATCGAGTCCTGATGTTTTTAGGATATTGATTAGTTTTCCATGTGGGACTTTATCAAATGCCTTCTCGAAATCTATGAAACATGCATACACATCGCAATTGACATCCCTGGCTCTCTGTATTAGAACTTGCAAGCTGAAAAGTGCTTCCCTCGTTCCGAGTCCTGATCTGAATTAAAATTGAACTTCACTCAGCTGTTCTTCTAATTTGGTGTATATGCGCGAGTGAATGATAGTAAGGAGTACTTTAAGTACATGGCTCATCAAACTAATTAATCTATGTTCTTCACATTTTCTAGCGTTGGCTTTTTTGGGAAGTGGAATGAATATTGATAGTAGCCAGTCTTTTGGTAAGTAACCAGTCTCGTATATGTTGTTGAATAACTTCGTAAGAGCTGTAATTTTTTGTGCCTCTAATAGCTTTAAAATTTCACCATGCACCTCATCAGGTCCTGGTGATTTCCCATCTTTAATCCGCTTAATGGCCATAGTTACTTCTTCGTTTGTTATTTCTGGGCCATAGGGATTGTCTATTTCATACGGATTTCGTGCAGCATCTTCGAATAATTCTTGCATATATTCTTTCCATCTTCTTAATTTATCTTCAATTGTAGTCAAAATTTGACCTTCGACGTCTACGACTATGCCTATATTGCGTTGTTTTCTGATGTTCTGTACTTCTTTAATCTTTTTGTGCATATGGAAATCGTCATGTTTGCGTTGTAGTGTTTCAATTTCTGTACATTTCTCCATCAGCCATGCTTCTTTTGCCCCTTTTATTTCTCTTAGTATACTCTTATGCAACTTTTTGTATTCATTGTTATTTCTACCTTTTAATTTCCTTCGCTCTTCCATCATCTGCAATATTTTATCTGTCATCCATTCTTGCTTCTTTTCTCTTTTTGATTTAAGATATTCATGCGAAAGTGTGTTGATAGAGTCTTCATTTCGTTCCATTGAAGAACTCGTAGAATTGCAAAATGATGAATCAGTTAAAATTTTATTTAATATAAAATGATCGGTGGCATGGTTTTGTGGGAAAACAGTAATCAAATATCCAAATTCAACCAAAAATGTGCAAGAAAATTATTACTACCATTTTCATCTTCATATTTTGAGCTGAATGTGGATTTAGTGATGTAAATGATTTACTGTTAAAAAAGAAATCGGCTGGATATAACTCAACGTGGACACTTGAGACTGAAGCTAACCAAATTGGAAACTAATATAAAATCTCTGTGCAGGAAGAATCAAGAGCAAGGATTAAACTGAATTAAAATAATAATTTAATATAAAAAATATATATATATTAAAATTATTTGGAATCTTAATTTGAGTTTTTCATTAATATGTTTTGAAAATGTACTGTTTAGATATAAATTTCCTAGTGATTTCTTCCTAAAACCTATCGTTTTCTAGGGGACCAATTTAATTTTGTAATATTCAAAATTACTATCTACGTTACATTGGAGCGGGGGTCAAAAAAAATTTTGGAATGACTAAAGTGGGGCATTGTACAAAAAGGTTGGGAAACACTGCACTAATGGATGTTAGCGATTACATTTTCCATGAACTCTCTGTTTCTTGCAATGTGTATCAGAGATTTTCGATCGCTAATCCCTGTCAATTGCCTTATGTTTCGGAGCCAGGATATTTGCTTGCGTCCTGTTCCTCTCTTGCCTTCAATTTTACCCTCGATTATAAGTTGAAGGAACTGGTATTTTATGTTTCGTATGATGTGAGCCAGATACTCCGTTTTCCTTTTCTTGATGGTTTCGAGAGGTTGGTTGATTCTTGGTTGATTCTCTTAAAGACCTCTACATTTGTGACTTTCGCCGCCCATGGTATCTTCAGGATACGGTGATGAAGCCACATTTCGAAGGCTTCTAATCTCATTATATCCCTCGTTTTGAGCGTCCAGCTCTCTACGCCATATAGCATCACCGATCATACGTAACACATAGTAAACCTTAGTCTCAGGTGAAGATCGAACTCTGAATAGGTCAGTACCTTCCCGATTTTTACTAAAGCTGTATAGCTTGCTCAATGCGACATTTTACTTCCATGTCCGATGCCCAGTCTTCAAAAAGCCACGTTACCAGGTATTTAAATTTGTTTACTCTTGAATCGTACTTGGTATTCAGTGTTATGGTAGAGTTTTCAAGTGCATCCAAATTTCTGGAGATGATCATAAATTTGCTCTTTTTGGTATTCATCTCTAATCCCATTTGTTTACTGTAATCTCGGATTATAGCCAAAAGTTGTTGAAGATCGACTATGCTGTCCCAAATTAAGACACTATCATCAGAATATCGTATGTTGTTGAGCAATACCCCATTCACTTTGATTCCCATCTCTGCATATTCCAAAGACTCTTGAAATATGGCTTTCGAATAAATGTTAACTAAAATAAGGCAAAGCACACGTCCCTGTCGAACACTCCTTCTTTATGTATGGATTTTTATTTAGAATTGTCTATTTTTAGCTGATGTTTTTATGGATCACTTAGAATCCAACTATATCATAAAAAATCCAGAGATCTTACACTGGTTCCGTTATGTTGATGACATTTTAGTCCTCATTTCTGGTAACTCTGATTCAGCTCACAACTTACTTCACAAAATAAATCAAATCCATCCTAATATCACCTTTACCATGGAACTAGAATCTTCTAACTCCATTAACTTTCTGGATTTATCTATTACCAGACTACATGACCACTTCAACTTTGGTATCTACCGTAAACCAACACAGACAGATCATGTTATCCATTCTACTTCTAATCACCCTTTATCATATAAACTCTCTGCTTTTCGCAGTTTTATACATAGATTAAACTCTATTCCTTTATCCGTAACTGAATTCAACAAAGAGTTGAATATTATCAAACAGATTGCAGTCAACAATGGTTATGACCCAGACATTATCACTAAACTTCAACAAAAAAGAGAACTCAAATTACTACAACAATCCGCTTTCTCTACATCATCCACAACTACTCCCATCTATGCCTCCTTACCATTCAATAACTCCAAATTATCTGAAAGAGTCAAACATATCATTTCAAATTCTTGTGACAACATAAAAATATCTTTCAAAGTTAATAACACTCTCAGCAAAAGTTTAACTAATACCAAAGATCCTATCCATTATATGAACCGGAGTGGGGTATACAGACTCTCTTGTTCAGATTGTGATGCCACCTACATCGGCAGAACTTACAGATCCCTTTCTACCCGATCTGCTGAACACAGCAAGAGAGATACCACTTCTGCCTTTTCACACCATTTAAAAGTCAATAAACATGAACTTAAGATTCCTGAAGGTGTCCAGTTGATACACAATATTCAACAAAACAATACACTCCGTTTAGACTTATACGAAGATTTGGAGATTGGCAAGGACATGAAGAAGAGTCCCAACTGTGTCAATAGACAAACATCCCTTAACCGCAACTTTGTCCCCATTCACCGCCAATTATTCTCATAATTCCTATTTTTTCAACTTCCTCTTTTATCCTATTCTTTCTCTTTCAACTTACTCTCTCTTCTTTTTCAAAATTTCCTCTTTCCTTCACTGCTTCCAAACTCCTTTACCCGAATAACATTATTAACTATTGAACCCTATTAACCATCACCTCATTAATTCACCCTACTATCTTTTTACTTCTTTTTCATTTCATTACTTCGTTCAGTTTAATTCCACACCTCATCTTTTCTTTATCCCTCTCTTTCCCTTAAAATTCTTGTCTTTATACCTTACACCACAGCCCTCTGCTTTTTGTCTTTGACCTTTTCCAAGAAAACTTTTACCTCTCCAACTAACATCCATTCACTTGATTTCAGTTCTCACATTCAGATCCATTATCATTACAATTAAATTATATCTATATTCTTTTTCTTACTTTGGTTTTATTTTATTCAGTACACTTTCAATATTATTTTCATTTTAATTTCATTTTTGTATCAACTGGACTTAACAGCTATAATCATACATTACTTTATCTCTAATTTCCCATACCAACACTTTGTCACAAGAATTCTCTCAAAACTTTTGAAATAAATTAAAAAAAATAAACCATCTCATAATAATTACAATTCTTTTTCATTCACATATTACACACTTTTAATTATTTGACTGTATCCTAACTCAAATCCATTATTTACAAAAACTTGCATTTTTAAATAACAATATTTTCCTTTTACATATACAACCACCAATACAATATAGACTAGATTAAATTGCCTACCAATTTATTCATTTTGTACAATAACTTTCCAACTAATATTGATTTTTCTCTTTTCTCACCTTCATCTATTTTTATCTTTTTATCTTTATTGACAGCAGCTTACTTTCTTTCTATCAATTTGATCAATCTAATGTTATGGTATACAGTCAATATAAATAATCTTATATTCTAAATTAATTTTGTATATCACAATTTCTTTTCAATAACCAATAGATTTAAAATGTTAGACATTTTTCAGATATTAAAATCTTTATCATTTGTTGTGGGTCATGACCTTTTGGTTAATTAACATTGAAAATCGACTACCTTTTTCTCTACTGTCAATGTCACTTCAAACAGTTCCTTAGTCATTAGTGTCACTTTATAGTCAAAGTTGGCCTAAGATGGTTGATTGAGGTTTTGGTAGGGTTTCACCATGTTCCCATAGGCAATATCCTGTAACATCGGCGTTTAGCCTGTTTAATATTATTTTTAAATAATGTAAATTGAATTTTAAATTCAACCATTGTTTGGTTCTGGGGCTATTTAGCAAGTATGCACGTAAGTAATCTAACCACATTTTTAGCTTTTAAAAATTTCAACCATCTTTCAATTCTAATAGTGGGATTACTTATTTTATTGTAGATTCACTGATGATGGACCGATAGGTCTGAAAACGTTCTGAATTGGACATTTTTATTCAATCCATTGGGATTTTTAAGTTTTAATAAATATACCAATTTACATAGAAGTGGTTTTACTTCTTGTTAGAGTTTTTTGTCTATTTTTAATTGTGCCGTTTGATACCAGTACAAGTTTTCAATGCATCTTATGTCTTTTTGGTCTAAATCAAGTTTCTTGAGGATCTGCATTAACTTGTGGTGTTGGACACGATCAAACGCTTTTTCGTAATCTAAAAAGCATATGAACACCTCCTTCCTCTGATCTTAACAATTTTGGACCAGCATATGTGTTGCTACTATTGCTTATCTTGTTCCTAAATCTTCCCTAAACCCGAAATGAGAATCACTGATGCCCCACTCGCATTTTTTGTATAATCTTTGATGTAGTATTTTTAAGAATGTTTTCAAAGTGTGATTCATCAGGTTAATGAGTCTGTGATCCTCACATCATCTTTTTGCATTGGTTTTCTTGGGTGATAGTATGGAAGTCGTAAAAGTGTCTATTATTAGACAACTTACACAACAGAAATTAAACTTTGAACAGCTAACCAGATCTGGTTGTCCAAATAAATAGAGTATATCTTAAATTTATACAGAAGACACCTATCTTAATTGGTTAAGTGAAATCTACCCCGTTTAAATAACACCAAAAAATTTAAACAATAAATATCAAACACTGTCTATCAACATAAAATCTTCCCACAATCCTAAATAAGAAGTTAGTAACAACTTTAATAAAATATTATTAATATAGTGTTGTATCAAATAAATCATTTGATAACGTTAGTTACTGACAAAAATAATTCAACGATAGGAATAATCTCAAATTTTACCATCCAGCACTGTTGAACAGCATACATACCTCAAATATTTCTTTAGCATAAATTAAAATTATTTTAAAGATGTTTGTAATTATTTGCCTGCTGGAATGTTATTTTATTTACTTTTAACCTAAGATACTACATTATAGTACACATAGAGCCTTTATTTTAGATATACATTAAAATATTGATGATGACAGTGTATAAACAACATTAAAATTTTTTAATAGTAATTAATAATAATTATTTTGAGGATAAGTTTTAGCTAGAAAAAATTGAACATGGATGGTCTTAAATCATGACATAGTTTCATGTTTTGTTCTTGTAAGAATTGAATAGATAACGTATTATATTATATTAAAACCATCTACTAAAACAACAAAATAAAAGTCAGAATAGATGGGCAACTTAGATGCTCTTCAATTTAATCAAAGATGAAATCATCAGAAGAGTCAGCAAAGAAGAGGATACAAAAGAAGAAATAATGAGCTAAAAATACTCTGTTATACAGACGATGCAATACTCATAGTCCAAGATGAAGATAATTTGAAAGATTAGTCGACAATTTTAACATAAGAGCAAAATAATTCAATATGACAATTTCATCTTAGAAAACTAAATCAATCGTAATCAGTAAAGAACCAATCAGGTGTAAAATAGAAAGACGTTGCTTTACTGATATGCTTCGCAAGAAATTTTAGCTGAGACTAACACCAAGTTCCACCAACATGATCTAAGTAAAATCTTACGTAAGTTTTGCTTAGTCAAAATAATTTCTTAGTTAAAATTTGCGTTCCACCATACAAGTTTTTACTTAGCTTAGCCAAGAAAAAACTTAAGTTATCAGAGATACCAACTTTGCAAAATTGTCAAAAATTCTTAACCTATTTACTAGTGTTTACTGGTTTTTACCTCTCGGTGAGATATCATAGTTTTATAGAATCTAATTTCTACTAACCTTGAACAGACCACGTGTCATATCAGGGCTAGTAATGGAGTGTCATGAATCACTAGCCCAAGCTTCGGATGGTAACAACATCATCCTGAGGTGGGTTAAAGGACACAACGGAAATAAAGGCAACCGCATTGCTGACTAGCTAGCTAGGAAGGCAGCAGCCCTAAAACTCTTAGGACCTGGTGATTTTTTGGCTGGTCAACTGCAACAATCCCGGAAATTGTCAAATGTCACTCCCACACGCAAACCGCGAAAAGATGGGAAGAAGGGCCAGAATGTAGACTTGTCAAGGTAACACTAAGGAACCTTGGAAAGTCAGCATCAGGAAAGTACTTTAGAGTGACCAGGAAAAACCTACGCTTGACAGTTGGTTTTTTAACTGGACATTGTCAATTAAGAAAACACCTCCACACACTAAGGCTAGTAGAGAAATCTCTATGCAGGAGGTGTGAACGAGATGACGAAACTGTCGAGCATGTCCTATGTGAATGTCCGGAGTTATCGTCAATACGAGAGTATAATACGAGAGTATGCGTTCGGCGAGCCTTGGCCTACACCTGCCGATGTAGGGGAGATGTCACCAGGTGATTTGTCCACCTTCCTGGAAATGGCAGGATGGATGATGAACTAAGGACGACAACCCCCTGGGAGGATATACAATGGGTCAATTGTGGCCTAAGTGCTGTGGGACTTGACTCACACTCCCTAATCAACAAATACAGATACAGAAGATAATCTGACAGATTAGTCCACAGTTTTAACATAAAGCAAAATAATTCAATATGACAATTTCATCTTAGAAAACTAAAACAATGGTAATCAGTAAATAACCAGTCAGGTGTAAAATAGAAAGACGTTGCTTTACCGATATGCTTCGTATGAAATTTAAACTGAGACTACGCCCTCTCGGTGAAATATCATAGTTTTATAGAATCTAATTTTGGGTCATGGTGACATGCGAACCCTGTTTTCGTACATCGAACAAAGGTAATTAGTTTTACTTTAGTCAGCGATTTTGTATCATTTCCAAATTATATTGTCTACGATTTGCAATTCGTTATCGAAATTAGTAGTCCACGTGATAAATATATACTCTTTAATATCTGATATGAATGATGATGATTTGAGATTAAACATACTGCCCGGCGGCAAATAAATCCGAACAAGGCGCCAGTAAAGCAACGATAACAATGATAATAACATATTGATAAAATATTTATAACATAATAATAGTTTAATACACCACTAGTATAAGAATAACTTAACACTCCACCAACTGTAACATTAGGTCTCGATATCCGGCTCGAAGGAGCATGTATAATTTTCGGGCTCAGCTGGTGATCTTTCGCCTTTTAATGAAATACCAAAGGCACGTAGATGATTTATTAATGTAGAATGACACTAGAGTAAACCCCGAGAGACGTTGCTTTACCGATATGCTTCGTATGAAATTTAAACTTAGACTACGCCCTCTCGGTGAGATATCATAGTTTTATAGAATCTAATTTTGGGTCATGGTGACATGCGAACCCTGTTTTCGTACATCGAACAAAGGTAATTAGTTTTACTTTAGTCAGCGATTTTGTATCATTTCCAAATTATATTGTCTACGATTTGCAATTCGTTATCGAAATTAGTAGTCCACGTGATAAATATATACTCTTTAATATCTGATATGAATGATGATGATTTGAGATTAAACATACTGCCCGGCGGCAAATAAATCCGAACAAGGCGCCAGTAAAGCAACGATAACAATGATAATAACATATTGATAAAATATTTATAACATAATAATAGTTTAATACACCACTAGTATAAGAATAACTTAACACTCCACCAACTGTAACATTAGGTCTCGATATCCGGCTCGAAGGAGCATGTATAATTTTCGGGCTCAGCTGGTGATCTTTCGCCTTTTAATGAAATACCAAAGGCACGTAGATGATTTATTAATGTAGAATGACACTAGGGTAAACCCCGAGAGACGTTGCTTTACCGATATGCTTCGTATGAAATTTAAACTTAGACTACGCCCTCTCGGTGAGATATCATAGTTTTATAGAATCTAATTTTGGGTCATGGTGACATGCGAACCCTGTTTTCGTACATCGAACAAAGGTAATTAGTTTTACTTTAGTCAGCGATTTTGTATCATTTCCAAATTATATTGTCTACGATTTGCAATTCGTTATCGAAATTAGTAGTCCACGTGATAAATATATACTCTTTAATATCTGATATGAATGATGATGATTTGAGATTAAACATACTGCCCGGCGGCAAATAAATCCGAACAAGGCGCCAGTAAAGCAACGATAACAATGATAATAACATATTGATAAAATATTTATAACATAATAATAGTTTAATACACCACTAGTATAAGAATAACTTAACACTCCACCAACTGTAACATTAGGTCTCGATATCGGGCTCGAAGGAGCATGTATAATTTTCGGGCTCAGCTGGTGATCTTTCGCCTTTTAATGAAATACCAAAGGCACGTAGATGATTTATTAATGTAGAATGACACTAGGGTAAACCCCGAGAGACGTTGCTTTACCGATATGCTTCGTATGAAATTTAAACTTAGACTACGCCCTCTCGGTGAGATATCATAGTTTTATAGAATCTAATTTTGGATCATTGGTGACACGAGGACCCTGTTTTCGTACATCGAACAAAGGTAATTAGTTTTACTTTAGTCAGCGATTTTGTATTATTTCCAAATTATATTGTTTACGATTTGCAATTCGTTATCGAAATTAGTAGCCCACATGTGTAAATATAATAACAAATTGGTTCATGTGATATACGGGGTGATAAATATATACTGTTTAATATCTGATATGAATGATGATTATTTGAGATTAAACAAAGATGGTACCTACTATAGTTGTCACATTTTTGGAAGCTGCATTTTTGAAGTTATACTTATTTAGGCGCGTTGGGGGTAAATTTACATTGCGCGAAATCATCAAAATCTTGGTACCCGGCGCAGCTTATACGTTATACGTCCTCTGATTGGGTAATTACAATGACCTGTCAACAATTGTTCAATATGCCGGTTATTTTATTAATACGTCAATGGTTATGGGTAAACAAATTGTATGTAGTATATTAGTTTTTCCTGTTGTGAGGTCAGACACAAAAAGCAAGTTAATAATTGTAGTGACTTTTTACATAGTTTTTAAAAGCAACAGGTACGAAATTTTAAATGTTTCAGTATTGTAATAAAAGATTAGGACCTACATACATATTTGGAAAATGTAGGTACCTAGCATATTATTTATTAGCTATAATTTACCTAGTACCTAGCTATTTGATTACCAATACAATTTTTACCAATGTTCATATCTAATAAATTGCTTTTTTAGTCTATATTTTGTTGTATTTTAACATTTTAGTTCCGCAAGAATGAAACTTATTTAATTAAACTAAGAGAATAAGCAACTGTCAAAAAAGTTTAAAACGTTTAGTTGCTATATCTTCCCACATCATTCAAATGTCTCGCTAGCTAAGTTCTGCGTGCGGCGAGTTCAAAATATAACAACCTTATAGACGCAGGTTCAATTCTCAATGCAAATTTTTATTTTTTGAAGTTATACTTCTTTACGATCGAGGGTGAAATTTTATACTTGCCTGGCGCATGCGCAGACAGACAGTATTAGTTCGTTGCTAATCTTTCAAATTATCTATTTATCAGCGCTAGTAAGTCATGAAAGGATTATATTAGTGGTTTTAGTAAATGTATTATTTATTATAACTCTTGTGTCTTTGGATTTGTCTTCCTCGGGAATAAAATATTATATAATAATAGTAAGTATATTTACTTTAAATTTTATAAAGTATTTTTATATCTCATTTCTTGGTCTATTAAATTATTTGTCAGTATGTATGCGAAATCTTGTAAGCTGTCAAAGCACAGGGAGTTTGGCTTGGTGGTAGCGCGTTCGACCGGAGATCGAGAGGTCGCCGGTTCGATTCCGTGTGTTATCTAACTTTTTTTATTTTAGTATTGCTTTAATAAAAAATTTTGGAAAGTAGCAAGTAAAAATTAGTTTAATCTTTAAATAAAAATAACCTGTTGAAAGTATATTTATTTCGTTGAAATCATATAGAAGTATAACTTCTTACGTGCGTAAAAAGTACACACACATTCTTTTTTTTTTTATTTTTGAAGATATTCTTCTTTAGCGGCGAATCGATTGAGTGTAAAATTGTACATGAACCACGCGCCTGCGCACACTGACAGTATGTAGTTTTGACAGTATGTAGTTCATTGCTAATCTTTCAAGATAGGTATGTATGCACCTGTAACCGTGCAAATAAGTCATTAAAAGAGTATATTAGTGGTTTAAGGAAATGTATTATTTATTATAATTCTTGTGTTTTTGGATTTGTGTTTCCCTGTAGTAAAATAATAAAATATGTAGGCATAACATTTTTACAGTTTGTCGCCGTGTTGTGTAATTATATCCGAAACTTACGTGTCAATTCAAGTGGCTTGATGGCGTAGTTGGCAGAGCGGTGGGACAGAGAACGGAAGCACACGGAAGGTCGCGGGTTCTAATCCTGGACGATTCATACTTTTTTTTATTTTTCGTTATTTTAATAAAAATTTTTTGAAAGTGGTAGATAAGAAAGTTAGTTTAATTTTTAAATAAAATACAAATAACCTGTTAAGTATATTTACTTCATTTAAATTACCTATATAATAGAAGAATATCTTCTTACGTGCGTACAAAGTACACGCACATTCTTTTTTATACATTTTATGATTGTAAGTATATTTATTATATTACTTTTTTTCAGAAAATACGTATTTAGTTAAAATTTTTGTCAACAATTATTGTTCAGAAATCATTTCTTTGATTCATTTTTCAATGCGTTTGCCTGTGTTTTATTCTTTTGTTTTTTTGATTTTTTGTATTGTTTTAATAAAATTTTTGGAAATTAGTGAGTATTAAAATTAGTTTAATATTTAAATAAAATATAAATAAACTGTTTAAAGTATATTGATTTCGCTGAAATCATATAATAGAAGTATAACTTCTTACGTGCGTACAAAGTACACACACACATTCTTTTTTTATGTATTCTCGTTATTGTAGAATTAGTCCAGTCGTCACACCATTGCTCGGAATGCAATATTTTGTTACAGAACAAGTGAATCAATTTTATTCCGGTTTCTTCAGTGGCTTTGAGAATTTCTGCTATTAAATCTGCACCTGCTAATTTGTTATTCTTTAGTTTACTAATCTCCAATCTTAGTTCATTCTCGAGTATATTATGTTCTTCTCCCATTTCTTCAGAGATTTGATGAAATTCCTGGCGTTGAGCATCTGATATGGATTCCGGCAATATAATCTCCATGGCTCTGCTATATCTTCTTTGTTGGTCCTCAGGGTTTCTGTGTGGTTTTCAATTACCCAAATTCTGGTTTTAAAGTCTCTTGTTATGTGCCGTATTATTGTAAATAGACGTACATCTCGACTGTTGGTTTTGATCGTGGCTCTCAATTCCTTTACATTTATACTCAGATTTCATAGTTTTACTTCTTTGTTCTTTAAACTTTGTTCTTTTTCCCATTCACTGTGTAATACCTACACCACTTCGACCAAGATGTATTTTATTCTCAATTATTTTAAGGGTTTTATCTGTTATCCAGTGTTTCTTATAATGGTTATGATGATTCTTCTTCTTCAGGTGCCGTCCTCGTTCCGAAGTTTGGCTATCATCAAGGCTATGCGTATTTTTGATACCGTAGATCTAAATAATTGGCAGCTGCTGCACTTGTACCAATCTCTTAAATTCTTCAACCATGAATGTTTTCTTCTGCCAATGGATCTTTTACCTCTTATTTTTCCCTGAATAATTAATTGTAGTAGCTGGTACTTTTGTCCCCTCATTATATGTCCCAAGTATTGCAGTTTGCGCTTTTTAATAGTAAGCGCAAGTTCTTTTTCTTTCTGCATCCTTCGCAACACTTCCATGTTTGTCACTCTATCTGTCCACGATATTCTCAGTATCCTGCGGTACATCCACATCTCGAATGCTTCTATTTTCCTTGTATCGATCTTTTTCAGTGTCCAAGCTTCCATTCCATAGAAAAGAACTGACAGCACGTAACATCTCATCAGGCGAATTTTAAGATTTAAACTTAGCTCTCTTCCGCATAAAACTGTTTTCATTTTGGTAAAAGTAGCTCTAGCTTTTTCTATTCTGATCTTGATTTCTTCAGAGTTGTCGTTGTTTTCATTAATCACAGTTCCCAGGTAATTATATTTTCTAACACGCTCAATTCTTTGATCATGTACGGTTATGTCAGAAAAATTTTGTGGAGATTTCGACACCATCATTATTTTTGTTTTTTGATGTTAAGTGATAAACCGAACTTTTCGCTGCACTCTACTATTCTGTTTATCAGTGTTTGGAGATCTTCCGGGGTTTCTGCTATTAATACTGTGTCATCAGCGTATCTCAAATTGTTTATTAAAGTGCCATTTATTTTAACTCCTACATCTTGGTCAGCAAGGGCTCTGTTTATAATATCTTCTGAATATAAGTTAAACAAGGTTGGTGAAAGTATGCATCCCTGCCTTACGCCTTTTTTGATCTCGAGTTCCTCGGTTGTTTCCCGTTCTACTCTAATATTCGCCTTCTGGTTATAGTAAATATTGAAAATAATTCTGAGGTCCCTTTTATCCAAGTTTTTCTCTACCAACAGTCTCATCAGGTGTTCGTGGCGAACTTTATCGAACGCCTTGTTGTAGTCAATAAAGCACATATATATATCCTGGTTAACATCCAGGCATCTTTGGCACATGATATTAAGTGCAAATAGTGCTTCCCTTGTTCCAAGCCCGTTTCGAAACCCGAACTGAGTATCACTGATGTCAGCGTCTAGTTTTTTGTGAATTCTTGTATGTATCACTTTAAGAAATACTTTTAGTGTGTGTCCCATTAAGCTTATTGTGCGATGGTCGGTGCACAGTTTTGCGTTTGTTTTCTTTGGAATAGTCACAAAAGTTGACAGAAGCCATTCCTTAGGTATTTCTCCCGTTTTATAAATGCAGTTAAAGAGGTCAACCAAAACATTTACTGTTTCATCTTCCACAAGCTTAAGAAGTTCCGATGGAAGTCCATCTGGACCCGGTGATTTGCCATTTTTCATTGTTTTTATAGCATATAGTATTTCTTCTTTAGAGATTTTTGGTCCTTCCTCACCTTGTATGTTACCAATATCATGATCCTCTCTTTCATCGGCAAAGAGTTCTTCTATATAATTCTTCCAGGTCGTAAGCTTTTCTTGTAGGTCAGTTATTATTTGTCCATTTGCGTTGTATAGCACATTGGGATGCTTTCTTTTTTGTATACCTGCCAATTCTTTTACCTTTTTATGTAGGTTAAACGTATCATGTTTTAATTGCAGTTCTTCAATTTCTTCACATTTTCTTTTGTAAAAGTTTTCTTTCGCTGACCTTATTTCATCTCTAATTTGCTTGTGTATCTCGTTGTTGTCGTTATGATGATTAGTGACATTCAAAAAGGTGCGTATTAAAGAATAAACTGAATATTTACTTATCCTACATTGTATTGCTATATTTAAACCACTTTTCCCTCTACTTGAAAATCCTTGTCCTTGTTATTTATTAATGTTTTTCTGGAGCATAGTATTTTCTAGATCGGCGTTGCCTCACATAAAAATAAAGGATATACAAATTTTTGTTTATCAATAACCTAAAAGCAATTTCTACGAAGGTGTTTCATACATAAATTGAATCTTTTCCAAGAAAACTTGTTAACAGTCATCACTATGGATTATTTTATTCATTCATGTATATGACGTGAACTGAGCATTTATATCTTGGATCTATACTAGTTTTATATTTAAACGAAATGGTGTATGTACCTACATTTCACGTCAAGTTAAATTATAATGAAGAATGAACAGTAAGTATTGTTCTGAAGCTATTTTCTTGTAACATTTTAACTGACATTTTTATAATCTCACATTTGTATTCGATTTCCATTTCTGGAATCAAAACGATAAAATAAACGTATTTTAAATTAAAACACTTCTTCTTAATTTTGTATAGACACTTTTTACAAACTACCCTGAAAAACAGGTTTGGAGGTAATTGTAATGAGCAAAACGGACCTCTGGCTCATTTTGGTGTACTTTTTAGGCGTCATTTAGATTAGCCATTTCCCTGTCAATGGATTGGTAGATTAGTGGTATTGGATGGCGCCTCCTCTTTCACCCGATTTAGACCCTAAAAATTATTCTTATTGTGGAGACTTGAAAAGTAGAAATTTAAAACTATACCAGCAGTGTTCTTGTGTACCAGCTAAGGCAAATAATTATTGATTAATCCATTAATTTATAAAGAAACATGGACAAATGTAAGTAATAGACGCATTTTACTATCATTTAGGATACAGTGAAATTAACAACGGAGTACATTTTGAACACTTTTTTTATTAGGTCGATATTAATATAGCAATGTAGTAAAATGAAAGTAAAGATGATTCAGATTTAGTTACCGAACAGGACCTCTACTATGTGCTTATAAGTATTTCGGCTTTAACTTAGCCTCAACGGAGTACCTGTTTAGTTCCTGCCTCTTTTGACTAACAATGTGGTAAATTTTGGGACCATCCATTTAAGAGATTTTACGCATTTCCAGACTTTTGGTACCAGAGAGGCATTATTATCCTTCAACGTGCTGATAGAGAGATGCTTGGATATTAACCGTCCTCTTTACGTCTGTTTTATAGACTTATAAAGCGTTTGATAAAGTAAAACATGATCGGCTCATGGAAAATCTAAAAACTAAAAACGTAGATGACAGAGTTTTGAGACTAATAACACACCTCTATTAAAATCAGCGAGCAATAGTAAGAATTCAAAAAGAAACATCTGAAGATACGGAAATAAAGAGAGGACTCAGGCAAGACTGCATACTATCACCTCTATTATTTAACGCTTATTCTGAAGAGGTAATGCGAGAAACTCCGGAAGATGAAACAGTCGGCATAAGAGGAATAAATGGAGCCTTAGTTAACTTCATCAGATGCAGCTCAAAACAAGTATTTAGAGCTACTGCCTCAAAAAATAAAATAGCTATGATGATTGCCAACCTCCGTAGCGGAGATGGTATCTGAAGAAGAAGAATTCTAATGCTAATACGCAAAGAAGACTTTTGGTTCGCTCTGTATATCATGATTACAATTTTTACCTTTTCTCACATTCTCTATTATTCAATAGATTAGTAGTTAACAATGCAAAATATGACAGCAAAGAGTTGAACAGCTGGTTGATGTCGTGTTGACTCTTATTATAGAAAGTGAAAACGTCGGTGACATTATTTTGTCATAAAAAATATTTTAAAAGGAAATCCTTTGACATAACATAATAGAACCGTCATTGCAGTGGGATGTCTACTAATCATCTAAGGCAGTCTAAATATAAACAATTGATACACTTTTGACAGTTAGAAACACGTAGTCAGATACGTATTACGCAAATCTGAACTTAAAAATAATTTTGTTAACGCAAAAAGTAATTTTTAAACACATCTTTCATTTTAAAATTAAACATTTCCACTGCGAATTTTTATACGTTGTATATCGAGATATAGCCATGCCGAAAATAGCCAATGTATATTTTCCGAATCGATCATACAACACTTAAAAAGATTCTTATAGACCAGGGCATTTAGCACAAAATAAATTCATTTTTAATCCGGGAGCAGTCGCGCTCACTTTTGTCACGTCGATAATCGCGCGTAGAGAAAGTCTCACAATACAAATTTAAATACGAATTTAAAACACATTTCTATTTTATAATAGTTTTATTTACTTGTTATGTTAAAAATACCTAGTTCTAACAATTTTAAAGCTAATTGGTTCTCACCAAAGCCATAAATTCCACAAAAAAAAAATTAAAAATACCAAAAAATAAAAAAAAATTTCCACGCATTACTAGGATCCTCCTCGAGGCACTTACGAGTGGAAAGTAATGTTGCAAAATTTTTCATCAAGTTATCGCGGAAAAGGAAAAAATGTGGGATTTTTTCTCACGACTGGCGCGACTGTTCCAGGGTTAAATAAAGCACCTAGAAACTTGCAACTTTTTACATTGTGTTTAGGATGACGTCAGGAAAAATTCTACTATACAAAAACAGGTGGAGATGTATGATTGCGTTTTAAAGTGCCAAACATGCATCCAAAATGCATAAACATGTCAAAATACACATATTAAGGGCCACATTTTGTTATTCAGCGGGTTTTGGGGTCACTGAACACGAACACGTAATCAGAACCGACCCGCGAAGCACCTGGTGCTCAGGGTTACTGTTAAAGTAGGTCATCTTGAGTTTCGAGAGCTTTCGGCAGTCAAATGATGCAAACAGATAAATTTTTAGATAAAAGGCATTATATTTAAATTCGATTCAGAGATCATTACCATCTTTCTATGGACCATTTCGAACTCTTTTGTTCTCATCAGGAAAGCACTGTAATGATGCTCTCATAGAGCTGCTACGTCTGAAGGTGGGAAACAATCAATATAATGTTAATCTATAAGTTACTATCGCAAAATTTAACACCTCCACTAGGCTCATCTCTTTTTATCTCACAACTTAATATGTTTTCCATCTTTTGCGTTATTTTGCCGGTTATTAGTGCGCTCATCACTATATAACTCTGTCTATACTTCACCATAATGATGTTTTAGGGGTTAGCTTATTCTAATTTTAGAATGAGCATGGTTTGTTGTTTGTTAGTAATCGTATATTATTGTAATTTTAGCTTTTAGTATTGTTTAAAAAAACTGTTTACTGAGCATGAGGATGGAGCATATAGTGTAAGCTCCGACACCGGTCGACTTCTATAATGCCTTCTATTATCAGTAAAAATAAGATTGTGAGTATTGTCCTTTTTTCATATATTTATATTATTATTCTTCAATTTAAATTTTCAATTAATAGTTCTATTCTCATTTACTTTGTATATTTCTCTCACCCTTATTTACTCCCGTATGTCAACTTTCGACTACATCCAACTAATCACAAATTTGTTTCTGTTTTACTAATTTCGATTGTACTGTCAAGTTTCAAAATTATGGGATTTTAAAAGGAGAGACTTTTTCTGAACATCTTTCATCCACTTAAAGTAGAATTTTCGTTTAAAAGCCCATTTTAATGGATTAGTGTTTTCTCCTTTTTTATATTGGGCTTTGCTTGGTCTCGTTTTTTGGTGGGTCACGCCAATTAAAATAGTATGATATAATTGATCCAAAAGATGGCATAACCCAGACATCCAAAGTGAAAGTTATCCTCCTACACCAAATTGTTCTGTATGGTCCACATAATGTTCAGAAAAAAGTCACACCATTTTGAGCGTCGGGTTTGGGGGGGAGAGGGGGGAGAAATAATTAAATTCGTAGTTATTTATGTTTTTCGTCAATATTTCTAAAACTGTGCGGTTTAGCATGAATAACCCTCTATACAAAAATGTCCCACATTAAATTTAAAATAAAAAAGATCCTATGCATAATCCTTCTAAAATGAACGGTTCCACAGTTACGGAGGTAGTATAAATTGGTCCAAAAAAGGCCTAACCCAGACATTCAAAATAAAAGTTTTCCTCCTACACCAAATTGTTCTACTCGTATATGGTCCACATATAGTTCAGTAAAAAGTTACACCATTTTGATCGTCCGGTTTGGGGGGGGGGGAGATGGGGGAGAAGTCGGTAAATTAGTAGTTTTTTTACGATTTTCGTCAATAATTCTAAAACTATACTTTAGCGTAAACAATGTTCTCTACAAAAATGTTCTACATAAAATTTAAAACAAAAAAGATCCTATACATAATTGTTATAAAATCAACGGTTCCAGAGTTACGGAGGGTGAAAAGTGGAAGTTTTCGATACTTTTTGTATTTTTTGGGCAATTGTTGATAATTTTGGGTGGTGAGGTTGACGTTTCTTCAAGGGCTTATCCCTAACATACCATCGGCCAGTAAAATAGTAAATTTGATTTATAAAACACAATCCTTTTAAAGAAAATCAGTAGGGAATTGCCCAAAAAATATAAAAAGTATCGAAAACCTACACTTTTCACCCTCCATAACTCTGGAACTGTTGATTTTATAACAATTATGTGTCAGACCTTTTTTGTTTTTAATTTTATGTAGAACATTTTTGTATAGAACATTGTTTTCGCTCAAGCATAGTTTTAGAAATATTGATGAGAAACGTAAAAAAAACTACTAATTTACCAATTTCTCCCCATCTCCCCCCTCCCCCCAAACCGAACGCTCAAAATGTCAAAATGGTGTATCTTTTTACTGAACAATATGTGGACAATATAGAACAATTTGGTGTTGGAGGAAAACTTTTACTTTGGATTTTTAGGTTAGGCCTTTTTTGGAACAATTATACTATACTAACTCGGTAATTTTGAAACCGTTAATTTTAAACTGATTTTGCATAGGGCCTTTTTTATTTCAAATTTAATGTAAAAAATTTTTGTATAGAAGGTTGTTTATGCTAAATCGTATAGTTTTACAAGTATTTACGAAAAACTTAAAGAACTACGAATTTACCGATTTCTCCCCCCTCTACCCCCAAACCCGATGCTCAAATTGGTGAGACTTTTTTCTGAACATTATGTGGACCATATAGAATAATTTGGTATTGGAGGATTACTTTCACTTTGGATGTCTGGGTTTGGGTCTAGTTATACCATACTAAAAGCACAACTGCCTATTAAAGGGATGCAGCAAGCACAACATTCCTTATTTCGTTTGTTATGATCTTCATAAACGCAGCTTTAATTTCCATTTTTATCATCCCAATCCAAAATATAACGAAGTAACTTTTTTAATATACACTCACAGGCACAAAATTCCGCCACCCAAAAAAATGTTTGATTAAGTGTGGCTATCTATAACTTTATTATTTGTGCTCCGATTTTCAAGATTCTTGCATCAATTTGTTGGTACATGTATTGCTATTGTTTGTTATTATTCTGGTAACAAACATTTTGTGCTTAGATGGCATTACACGGGGGTGAATGGAAACGTTGTAATTTGTCTTAACTTTTCTGTGGAAAAATTGAAGGGGCTGATTTTGTTTCATACTTCTTTTGTGTTATTCTGGAGGTCTTACTAAGGTTTTGGTTTTTGAATTAGGTATCCGAATATCCCTTTTATTATAAGAGTTGTAAATAAAATTGGCTTTGACGGTTTATTTCATTAAAATTATAAAGGGCACTAAAATTAACAAAACAAAACAAAATTAACAACGAAACAAAACACTTCAATAGTGGGTATGTCCACCTCTTGCAGCAACGACTGCTCGCAATCTGTTTGGCATCGAATAAAGATGTGGTATCATTGCTTGAGAAATAGACCGATATTCCTCTAACTACGAGAGCTATAACTGTACAAAATTTTTTGAAGGCCTAGGATGACGGCGAATAGGTTTTTTAATTCATCCCGTAAATGCTCAATGGGATTGAGATCTGGGCTGCATGCGGGCCATTCTAATCTTATCAATCCAACCTCTATTTTATGAGTCAAGCAGTGTTTTTATTTCCAAAAAATGGTACAGCTCTTACAATTTTAGTGATGCCTCCGGGATAGTATGACAGGACTATTAAACAAAATCAGCTCTTCCATTTTTCCACATAATTTTTTAAAGTTAGGAGAAAATACAACGCTTCCATTCACCCTTGTATAATGCCATGCGAACAATTTTTTTTTGCCGAAATAATACCAAACGATATCAATACATGTACCTACAAACTGGTGCAAGAGTCTTGAAAATTGGAGAACAAATAATAATTAAAGTTACAAATTGTCAAACTTAATCAAAAATCTAGGTTTTCAATCTAATACATCATAAAAAAAACACTAAAAATATTACTCTACATCCCACCAGAATAAAAAACAATGGGAACCTTCTCCGGTTACACTTTTGAGGCTTCTAAAATTTGCAAGCTATAACGGATGCTAAGGCTAAGGAAGATGAGGGAATTTTACAATTTTTAACTCACGTCCCATCTGCTCAGCGCGGTAAAGTTCCAACGAGAATGGTTTCCTTCGTACTCCAATCAGAGTAAACATGTAAATCAAAAAATATTTGTGATTGAAACGGTTAATCATTTTTGATTAATCAAAAACTTTGGGTAGCGGAATTTTGTGCCGGTGAGTGTATTTTATATTATTGTATCTTTTATTAGCTATAAATTTATCTATTTTATTAGGCGCATACTTCAACTGAAAATATTCTGTTCGTAACCGACTCAACAAAAATTTATATACACGCAAATCACTTCTATGGTGCATGATGTTAAAAGTATAATAGGACGTCATATCGGTATGAATTGTGTGTTTTGGACAAAAGTTAACTACCTGCTTCCTGCTCGAGGATAGATATCGGGAATAGTCAGTCGTTGAGAGATGTTCTTAGGTCTATTTTTATCCCTGAAAATTTCAGTTTCAAGGGTAAGTCGTGTTTATGTGCTTTATCGAAAGGAAATTGGAGGATTCACATTAAATGGTTGTGTATAATTAAAATATATTTCTGATTTCATCATCATCATCATGGCTTATTCACTCCTTGTGGAGTGTTTGCTGCCCTTTTGAGCTCTCTGATTCATTTGTTGGGGAGAATCAGTCCGTTGTTGTTTTTTATTATTATGGCAGCGTGTGTGACTTGGCCCTGTCTACAATTTTCCTCCAATCTTTCTGGTCCTTACAACTCTCCTTCCAATTGTAGATTCTCAGCTTTTTTATGTCTCCTAATACTTGATCTCTCCATCTTGTTTTGGGTCTTCCCTTTGGTCACTTTGTTGTTGGTCTCCAGCCAGTTATTCGCTTTAGCCTATAGTCTGGGTTAGCTCTTTCTGTGTGTCCCAGCCACCTCAGCCTTTGCGCCTTCACGAACTTGACTATGTCTTCACCCTGGATGACTTCCTTAATTTCTTCATTGGTTAATATTCTAAATTCGCCTACACTTATCCTCACCGGTCCCATTATTCGTCGAATTATCTTTCTCTCTAAAATTTCTAACCTCATTTTATCTTTTTGTGTTAGGCACATCGTCTCTACATCATAGCTGATTACTGGCCTGATTGTAGTCTTGTAAATTTTTAATTTTATTGTCTTACTAATGTGTTCTTCTTTCAAGAATTTTTGGTAGTTCCAGTAGGCTTTATTACCCAGGAGGATGCGTTCAAGATCATACATCTTCAAGAGCAACTTGCCAAATTATTTGAAAAGGAAGACGTTCAACCAATGTGTGCTTCCAGTCATAACTTACGGCGCTGAAACATTATCGTTAACCCAGGCCACAGCAACGAAACTTAGAGTGGCCCAAAGAAGAATGGAACGGTCACTACTTGGACTGACTCTCAGAGACAGGGTCAGAAACGAAGAAATCAGAAGAAGGACAGGCGTCACAGATGTCATAGAGCGAGTAGCATGGCTGAAGTGGAATTGGGCGGGCCATGTAGCCAGAATGAAGGACGGGAGGTGGACCCAAAAAATTACAGTGTGGAGACCTAGAGAAGACAGAAGAAGTAGAGGTAGACCACCTACACGATGGACAGACGACGTCAAAACGATTGCTAGGAATTGGTTGCAGAAAGCCCAAGACCGACAAAATTGGAAGAAATTAGGGGAGGCCTATGTTCAGCTTTGGATGCAGAAGGCTGGATGATGATGAGGATGCGTTCATTTATTTCATCCGTTCTATCACGTCTGCCATTCACCATCACTCCCAGGTATTTGAAACGGTGTACTCGTTTACATGTATATGCACCAAGCTTAATTTCTTTCTCGATGTTCGTATTCTCTCTTGAGCACTTGAGGTATTTCGTTTTGCTTTGGTTTATTACTAGCCCTCTCTTATTTTCTTCTTTATTTAGTCTTCATATTATATTCTGCATGGTTTTTAAATCTCTAGTAACCAGTGCAATATCGTCTGCATACGCTATCAGTTGGGCTGAAGATTCGATAATAGTCCCCATCATTTTGGCTGCTCTTACTGCACTCTCTATGGCAATGTTAAATAATGTTGTTGACAAGGAATCTCCCTATCTGACGCCTACCTTCATTTGTACTTCATCTGACGGGCCTTCCCTTGTTAAGATTTATGCTTTGGGTTCCTTCATCGTCATTTTCGTGAGACTTACTAGTTTTTCTTGGATGCCTAGTTGATTCATATTATTAATTAGCTCCTCCCTTATTACACTGTCAAACGCTTGCTTGTAGTCAATAAACAGTATATGTAGATCTATTCCGTGCTCGTAACTTTTTTCGACGATTTGCGTTACAATGTGTATTGCGTCTATTGTTAACTTACCTTCACTGAATCTATGTTGGTATTCACCTATTTTTGTTCTCGTTTTTTTTCTATTCTTTGTCTGATCAAATAGAACGAAGTAACTTTTTTAATAATATATAATTTATATTATTGTATCTTTTATTAGCTATAAATTTATCTATTTTATTAGGCGCATACTTCAACTGAAAATATTCTGTTCGTAACCGACTCAACAAAAATTTATATACACGCAAATCACTTCTATGGTGCATGATGTTAAAAGCATATGACGTCATATCGGTATGAATTGTGTGTTTTGGACAAAAGTTAACTACCTGCTCCCTACTCGAGGATAGAGATATCGGGAATAGTCAGTCGTTGAGAGATGTTCTTAGGTCTATTTTTATACCGGAAAATTTCAGTTTCAAGGGTAAGTCGTGTTTATGTGCTTTATCTAAAGTAAATTGGAGGATTCACATTAAATGGTTGTGTATAATTAAAATATATTTCTGATTTAGTATGTGGAAATAATGCGTCAGAATTTTGGCATGATTTTCTATCTATTAATTAAATTCAGTAAAACGTTTTAGAGATAATCGCATTTCCTGTTATTTTAATAAAATACGCACAGACTTTATATTTTAGACAGAATAAATTTTGTGGAGATATTGAACAAATCAATAACATTCTAAAACTGGTTTCTTGAGCCATGTCTAAGTCAAATATTGTGTTTATATGAGATTAGCCACAGTTGATTGTAGTGACAATTATTATATGTTTAACTAAAAAGATACGAAAATATACAAAAAAATAATGAACAAAAGGATAATCGGAAAAATTGACAGCACACTCAAGGAATCACAAAGCAGTTTCAGAAAAGGCGGAAGCACCCAGGATCATATATTTACAATCAAGCAAATAATAGAAAAATATCAGCAACAGGAAAAAAGATGTATATGGCTTAGATAGATCTTAAAAAGGCTTTTGACACGGACCAAGTCAAAAATTATGGGAAATATTAGAGAAGAGAGGTATAAGTAATAAAATAATAAGGGTAATTAAGAACATTTACAACAACAATGTGAATTATATCACCAGCCAAAACAGAACATCAAAAACATTTACTACAAACGAGGATCTGAGACAAGGAGGAGAATTAAGTCCGACACTGTTTATAATTTACATGGATGAGATAATTAAAGAATCTAAAGTAAAAGTGAAAAAAAATGCATGTGGGTTATAGAAATTTAAGAAGAGTAGACATTTCAGAAGGAGGATTTGCCGATGATGTCGTCATATTGGCCGAAAATGAGAAATAACTACAAAGAAATATAGAAATATGGAAATAAATACTAAAAAATATGGAATGACATAATTAAAATAAAACAAAAATTATGGTCATGGGGGGAAATGAAAAAGAAGAAAAGATAACCATAAAAATAAAAGAAGTAAATATAGAACAAGCACGACCATTCAAATATTTAGTAGGAGTAGAATTAGAAGACAACGGTAAAAGATAAACAGAAATTAATAATAGAATTCAAAAAACGATGAACCTATATTATGCATATGCAATGAGCAATTAATTCATAAATAAGAAAGAAATAACAAGAAAAACAGAAATTTATGTATTCAAGTCAATATATAGACCTGTCCTGTATTAATTTTGGTTGCGAGTCTTGGGTACTAACAGAACGACAAAAGAATAAAATACAGTTAGTAGGAATGAAATATCTTAGACGAGTTCGAGGAGTTACCAAAAGAGGTAGATTATGGAACGCTCAAATAAAAGAAGATTTGGAAATAGAGTCAACTTTAGAATATCACTATTACACCGAGAGAAGAATTTCTTTTCTCCTAAAACACCGATTTCTTTGAGCAATATTTCTTAAAAGTTAACATATCCTATTAACTTAAACATACCGGTTCACATATAAAGAAACAAGTTTTTTAAACACAACTCAATAATTTCTTACAGATAATTTCTTCAATACTAAGAAATGCATTAATGGTTACATTTAATTTTCTTATTCTAAAGTTTTTATTTCTTAAATTGAAAACTACAAATATTTTGCAGTATAAGAAATATAATGTTGTTAATTCATATTTATATTTGTGAACAAGAAATTTTCTTGCAATCAAATAAATATTTTAAACCACAAGAAATAATTCTTCAGAAATACCCTCTGTAGTAACTGTGGTTATAAAATAAAAACTTTGTCATTAATGCCGAAATGTTACCTGCAAAGAGATTTTCTTCCACAAAAGAATTGCGCAGATTAACTATTTATGATTTAGTCGTCAGTGTTTGTCAAGATGGCGTGATATGTTCATGTTCATATAGATGGATGTTGGATTTATTGGTGTACTTTAAAAATTAACGGATATTTTGAAGGTACGTACATATATAGGTATTAAATAAAAGTAAATTGAGTAATTTAAGATGTAATAATAATATTGTTGCGTATCCGAATGGTTAAAAAAGAAACATAATAGTATCTTTATATGCTTTTTAGGTTTAATGATGGACGACTCTGAAATAAAGGAGCTTATTATTCTAACTGGGAAATATGCCACAATTTAAAGCTGGGACAGAATGATATAATATATAGCTTCAGAACAACATTAAGAAAGGAGTTATTAACCATCTGCGGGGCCTTCCAGAAATGGTAGAACTTCATACATGTAAGTACCTTTTTAAAAATGTGTATACTTATGTATCAACTATAATAGGTTTCTTGACTGTATCGTCTTCTATAAAAAATATACAATATAACGCTATATCAAACATGGCGGGTGCAACGCTGAGGATTTTTCGGTTAATTTATTTGAGATAAAGAAATCAGTTAGTCTAAAAGAAATATATGTTTATGGTTAAGAAATGTTATTGCCGAAAACCGTGAATTAGTTAATATGTATTAAATGACTTAGATGTAAACTAATAATACTTTCCCGTAATAAAATTTCTTAATGATTACGTATGCTTCTCTTTTAGATTATAAAAATTAAGAAAATTACATATTATTATGTCTGATTCAATGTTTTACATTAGTTGTATTTTCCCTCTTGTTTTAGTTAAACAATGTTTATTGTGTGACTTAATATTATACAGATAAATAATTAATATTTCATTAACAAAAAGAAAAAATAAACAAAGATGTGTAGGTTAAATAATGCCATGTTTGAACTAAATATGATTGATTATTATTAGTATTAATAGTTCTTATGTGGGGCCGTGTATTTGTTTTTTTTTGTATTTTCTAAATTTGTCAAAATAAATATCTATATCTTTATAAAAAAAATTTATTAATGTAAGTTTACTCTTTCTACATAACGATTTTGTTTTAGGGAATTGCTGATATACAAAGTGCTATTAACAAAAGAAGGAAAATTTGAGAAAGTTGGATTTGCCTCTCCATCCTTTTATTGTTGTGTAGAAGCCAGTGGTTTAAGAGTGGAGAAAATATTTGTATGTAATAATAATGTTTTATATCTTGTTTTATTAATAAATAATGATTTTACCTTAACACAATGATTTATTTCGCCGTATGTAATATCACTTTATTTTCAAGAAATATTAACTTAACTCTAAATATACGTTTATCTCTACGAAATATATTTCTTAACATTAAATAAATTAATTATTAATAGTAAAATAATAATATTCTTACTAAGAAATATTATTGCTCAGAAAGAATAGTTTTCTAATGTGTAGAAAATATATTTTTATGACTAATAAAATTAATTAACATCAAGTGTAATTTCTTTCTCATAAATGGGTTTGAAGTTTGCCAGAAAGTGATAGTTCAATCATGTTTAAGATATATTTCTTTGGCTTTAGTAGAATTTATTTGAAATATTTTAGAAAATTATATCTTACATACAAAGATATATTTCTTAGGCAATATGCCAAGTCGATCTATCTTAAATATTAATAAAGTTTCTTTATGTCAAGAATTTTTTTCTCTCGGTGTAGCGTCATTTTAAAAGCGATCATCATTAGCATCAGAGATACGAAAAAAATGTTTATACATAAAATTGTAGCGTTTTTAATTCCCAAGAAGATAGTTCGCGAAAATTTATTGTATGGCAAAAATTTCGTGAGATATTGACAACTAAAGCTTGTACTAACATGCAAAAACTACCTTTTCCAACCCATTTAAAGTCACTCCTTTTTGAGACTGGGGGTTTTTAAAGGATTAATTTTAATAGCCTTATATATCATGTAAAACCTACAAAATGCTTTTTTAACAAACATTCTAAAGTAAAAAATGAAAAAGTTACTGTTAAAAAAACAGTTTTTTATTTTTTAAATGGAGAAATCTAATTGAAAGCATAATAATGTAAGTTAGCGGTGCATTTTTGTATTGTGTACGTTAGAAATTTATATACACGCATACATTGATTCATACTCCACTCATGGAACCATGGAACACATACGAATACGTATATGTAAATATGTTTTTCTATGCGTGTATCCGTAAATTTTAGACGGGACCAATCTACGCTAGCAGCGCTAGGTGAAAGTTGAAACATCTTTGATATCGCACTAATAATACAATAGTGTCGTAACTCAAAAAAGATGATTTTTCAGAATCAACGAAAAACTCATTACTCATTTCCCATTGCAGGTAAACAAAAAATTAATGCATAATGTGTTTCTAATTAATTTTAAAGGAAGATTCTTTGTACTCTTATTTAAATAAAAATACTGCCAGTGAAGTTATTTAAGAATTTTGAGTTAAAACGGTATTGTTCTGAGCAAAATGTTCGAAATGAAATGTTATTTTTAGTTATGACATTATTTATGAAATATTTTGTGTTACTACAATTTGATTTACTTATTTTTTTCTGCGATTTACGTCAGTTTTTGGGAAATTTTGCGGGCTCTTTGTCGCTCATTGTAAAATTAAAACAGTTAATTCTACTTCTCTAAAAAAATAATGATACTTGGCCTCTTGGTACTGGCAGCACAGTTTGCAAGTCATACACGGCGAATATTGTTGAATCTATGTTAGCATTTTTGTCTTTTTCTTTCTCCTTTCTGGGCAGTTCTTTTTCTTTCAAGTGGTTTTCGTACGTCACAACAATACTGTTTTTTTTTCATCCTCATCAGCATTTTTGAAATTTTCACAAAGATCACATTGATCTTTTTGGGTGTATGGAAGGAGATGTTAAAATATTTAGTAAAAATGCGGTTAAAAGTAGTTGCAGACGTAAATGATCTGAAGTTTTCTTCTGTACGTTTATATTTGTAGTCTCGATATAAATCAGCTAAAGACTTGTCACACTGGATATATTCCCGTGACGTCTGAGCTCTAAGGTAATGTAATTCGACTCGTTGTATAGCGTTTATAAAATGTTTGACACCTTCATAGATCTCCGGTTCCACAGTATGTTGTTTGCCATGTTTCCCGCATAATTTGTCATGTTTTCTGCATTTTCCAAGAGCTACTAGTAGAAGAGCTACTCGAAGAAGAGCTTCTTGAAGAAGAGCTTCTTGAGGAAGAGCTACTCGATGGTTTTACTGTTTGATATCGAAACAAACTATAGGTTTTTCTTTGCACATGAGGAGCGAAATGCGGATCTCGGTTGGAGTCATCAGAATCAAAGTCGCTCTGGTCTGAGTGCATCGGTGAAATGTGATATTGCCTTTGGTTGGATTCTGTAATTGGTTTAACATTACTGACCTTACTAAAGGTCATTGTTTACGTCAATTTCTTGAAGTACTTTGATGACTTGTAAATGTTGAAAGTATAGGTGCTGGTTATACTTTCGTAACGTCACTGTTCTCTATCTGGGCACCAGGTTCATTATTTGTACTCACCAGTGGGAATAACGACAGTGAAGAGTTTTCATACTCGCCATCCTCAACATTTGTTGCCACAGATCGCCCACGATCACTTGTTGCTATGAATCGCCCCCTTAAAAATGAATTAAGTAATTATTAACATAGGTAATTGACGAAATGAACAAGATTGTCACGAAGAGTGTGGTAACTCCTAATTTATAAAATATTTAGTATTTAGTAAGCTTTTTAATAACACTGCTGCACATTTTAAATGAGTTATTCCTATACGTTGATTGAAAAATAGATAATGATTAATTAATGTTTCACAAACAACAAAAAAAATGGTTTAAAGTTATGATTCAACAATAGTGTAGCATGTCAAAAATAATGAACTGAACCAATAATAGTGTCGTTAGTAAAAATATTATTTTAAAACTTGCTTGTGTAAATCAGTAATAGTGTAATAAGTATAAAAACAACAATGTTATGGTTAGATTCAAATCAACAAGAATGCAATAACTCAAAATATAGATATGCAAATTACATACCTCATTCAGCAATAACGTGGAAACTCAAAATGATGAGCAAAGCAACACGGACGTTCCCGATCACTGTTGGCAGCAACTAAAAATGGCGCAATATTATGAGGGCGATAACGACAGTCGGTCAGTCATGAATAACGTCTTACGGGGCAATCTCTTATTCATTTTTTGCACTATTAAAACGACGGTTTTATTGACTTGTACGGAATTGAATTTTACGTCTGAATATAGTGTTATGTCAAATTAGACACATTTTGAGTTACGACACTATTGCATTATTAGTGCGATATGTTTATTCGTCTGTGTGGGTATCTTTTTCATATTGGAGGTGCTCGCCAGTATTTTTCAAATATTTTTGTATATGGTTTTTTTTGAAATCATTAAAGTATTACCTTTTTTAGCAAAAACTGTCTGTTCCCTTATTACCTGACAATAAATATACACTCCAGAGTATGCACAGTATTAAACTATTTTCTTGTGCCACATTGATCCACAATTGCAGGTGTAATAAAAATTACATTTCTTGATTAACTATGGTTTGGCGTTTCGATTTCGGACATCGTCCTCAGTCCTCAGAAATTAAAAATAAAATTTATGTTTGAAAATACAAGGAAAATTTCATAACTTGATGAGATTTGCCCAGTTCGGGTTGAGGGAATGAGGGGTGGTTTTCACCCTTCAAAAATAATTTTTAAGGGTTGAAATAGTCAGAAATCATATTAGAATTATTAAACCATTATTACCTAAATCATCCGATCCAAATTTTATCCTCCTTAAGCTTATTTTGAGCAATTTTAAGCAAATTTGAGCAATTAGGGGTAGTTTTCGCCCTTAAAAAGATAAGAAGCGGCTGTCGGCATAGTATAGATTTTGAAGTAAAGGGTAAGATAAACTTAATTCCAAATTTTCATCATTCTCGCCAAAATGGCGAGGTTTTGTCATATTTTAAGATTCATTTATTGGACTATAAATATTTTTTACTATGTACTGTACTGTATGTAATATGATATTATGTAGACTAGTTTTATTGTTGGTTAATACGGGAGCAAAACTAGGTTGTTAAATATGCACGATATAATTTTAAATGCATTACCTTTCATAAGTTTCCGTTCTCGACAAAATATTTCATAGTTTCATAGCTATTTCCAGTACCTACCTAATAAATTATTAGTAAGTCTTGTAAGAGCAGGTCAAATTTAAATGTCGATGAATGATTAAATGAATGGGTCATAGCTTAACCTTAAATTTCTGAGTTTAAAATAGGTCGATTTAAGATAATTTACCGTAGTCCGAAAGTTGATAATAACCGAAACACAGTTTGATCAAATTTTATAGTTTAGAAAACGTTAAAATACCGTTTTTTACATTTTTTTTATTCCCAAAATACATCATCATCGATTTGGCTGAAAATTTGCCCACAGATAGCCAAAACATAGGACTTTAAGTGGTTAGAAGGATTTGAATTATATTACAATACCAAAAAAAGAATGTGTGTGTACTTTGTACGCACGTAAGAAGTAATATTCTATTATCTACGACTGATACATAATATATGTATTATACTTGTGGTGTTTGCAATATAATGCCATATAATAATCCCTTAGGGATTAATAATGCGGGATTAATAACTATTAATCCCTCTGGCACAACAATCACAAAATTCACCACGGAAACAAAATAATCAACCTCAAAAAGTGTCACTGTCAAACGAATAGTACCTATATTTGACAGTTTGTGTTGAGATGGACGAAAATGAAGAATCTTTTAATTGTACACCACCAGAAATTGTAGAACTAGCTACAGCAACAGCATCTACCTTAATACCTGAAACATCGAAATCCATTTATAATAAAACGTACGCAACCTTCAACGAATGGCGTGTTCGAAACAACGCGAAATCATTTTCCGAAAATGTTCTGCTGGCCTATTTCGCTGAATTAAGTGCAAAATATAAACCGTCGTCATTATGGTCATTCTATTCAATGATTAAAATCTATGTTGAGAATAAACCATGACGTTGATCTGGAAAAATACTTCAATAAAAATATTTCAAGCAAAAAAGTCTTCCACTCTAACCCCAGAGCAAATTAGGAAATTTATTGACAAAGCTCCTGATGAAATTTATCTTTTACATAAGGTAAATATACATATTAATTGTACTATTACTAATTTTAATGTTTTTAACAAATAAAGTTGTTCATTAAAAATCTTAAATTAATTAATTTGTCGTAGATAAAGTAGAGTATACTACTCGCAATAATGGCTCTCATTCCCTCGGAATGTTACTCCCTCGCCGCTAACGCGGCTCGGTTCGTAAATATTCCTCGGGAATAATAGCCATCATTATTGACTCGTGGTATAATCTACTATTATATGATTTCAACGAGATAAAAAATATACTTTCAACAGGTTATTGGTATTTTATTTAAAGATTAAACTAATTTTTACTTACTTCTTTCCAAAAATTTTTATTAGAACATATTGTTATAAATCACCTAGCATAGGTGTAAGTAGATGGAGTAAGTCAGACTAATAAGGAATCTGACAGATATATTTGTCAATTTAGAAGTTTTGTCATAATAATTGTTTTTGTCACGTTTGAATTTTGGAGGACTTATTTTGGTACTTTAGTTTATTAGGAATTTTAATAAACTTGTTAAAACAGAGTAACAATTCTCTTAATCCCTGAACCCATCTAGAATTGCAACAATTGGTGTCAGAAGTAAAGTGGGATTAAGAGAATTTATATGGTGAAAACAAGAAGCGAGACGATGGAAGAAATTAGAGACATGATTGCCGCCATGGAAAAACGTCGGCAGGAAGAAAAAGAAAATGAAGACAAACGTCGGCAGGAAGAAAAAGAAAATGAAGACAAACGTCGGCAGGAAGAAAAAGAAACAGAAAATTTACGTCGTCTAGAAGACAGAGAGTTGCTCGTGACACTTATCTCAAAAATAGAGACTTCAAAAGTGAGTACAGAAGATATGAAAAAAGAAATCGAAGAGACAAAAGAATATATGAAAAAAGAAATCGCAGAGACAAAAGAAGATATGAAAAAAGAAATCGAAGAGACAAAAGAAGACATGATTAAAAAGATTGAAGTAACAAGAGGCCTAGTAGAAAAAAGGCACGATGAGGTAACGAGAACTCTTGAGAATATCCGCCTAGAGGTTGAAAAGTCCCAGAAACTGAGAGTTGAAGGTAAACCAGAAGTGATTTGTTCCCCTGTCAACGGAATAATTAAGCCTCCTACATTTGACGGCGAGATATCCTGGCCAGTGTATAGAAGACAATTCGAAGCTGCTGCACAGAATAATGGATGGACAAATGAACAGAAGGCAACTGCTCTCATATTAGCACTTCGAGGTAAGGCTGTAGAAATCCTCCAAAACATTCCAGAGGACGCACAAAAGAAATATGAGACTGTCGTATCGGCTCTAGAACTAAGATACGGCAGCCAATATTTGAAGCAAGTATACCAGAGCCAACTAAAAGTGCGTATCCAAGGCTCCAACGAATCTGTGCAAGAATACGGAGCAGAAGTAGAAAAGATGGCACGACTCGCTTGGCCCGAAGCCCCTGAAGAGTTTCTACACCAGTTTACCATCCAATGTTTCCTTGATGGCCTGCGAGATGTAGACCTCCAGCAAACATTACGACTAGGAAGAGGACGCTACCAAATATTGAAGGACGCTATTGTCGCAGCATTGGAGTACGAAGCCGTGAAGAATGTGTCCCGCCATCAACGCAAAGTCCATCAAATAAGAGGTGTTGCTGAAGTGGAAGAAGGCGATCTAAATACGTTGTCCCAGGTGTTGGCCGCCCAATTCGAGAAATATCTTGGCCCAATAGCTGAATCTTTGAAGCAAAAACGTCAGGGGCGCCCAAAGTGTTATTTTTGTGGATTGATAGGCCACCTTCAACGTGATTGCAGACAACGTACAAGATCAGAGGACAGTAGGCAAGCTCCACAATATCAACGCAATTCGGAAAACTAAAAGAAGTCAACGTCAAGGGGCGCACGTTGGCTGACCTGTCCCAAGCTCCCAGATTCTCAATATCCACAATAAGACGAAGTAGTGACAGCTTGGTTGCCGATGGACTTCTCAATGGCGACAGATGCAGTTTTACCATCGATACTGGGGCAACTAGGTCAGTTATGAGTAAACGTTTACTGGACCAGTCATCTACACGAATAATATCGAAATCTCCCATACTAGAGACAGCGACAGGCGAAAACATTACTGTTTATGGGGACAGTTGCGTAAAAATCGAGCTGGGACACATCGAGATAGAAGTAGTGGTCCTAGTAGCCGACATCGTAGACGAGTTCATCCTAGGTGTCGACATTATGTCCGAACATGGGTTTATTGTAGATGTCAGACACAGGACCTTAGTCGTCGGCAATGAAGAAATTCTACTGTCATCCTCCAGAAAGCAGCACAATGGGCTAAAGATGTTAGTAGCAAAAGACACGAAGATCCCTCCTAACAGTGAAAAGATCGTGGTTGCACAAATTGATGCATCTGGTGGCTTGGGAGCCATGTTATTAGAACCAGACGAGCAGATTCACGAGGGCGTCATTGTGGCCAGATGTTTGGTAGATGGGGATAAGCAGACCGTTCCAGTAAGGGTGGCCAACCCGAATGGCAATAAAATTACTTTCAAAAAGGGCCAAGTGCTTGGAATATGCGAGCCAGTTGTAAGAGTGACCAGAATAGAAGAAAACGTGCCAACAGCTAGCAGTACACACCAACTCTCCACTGAAATTTTGGAAAATCTTAAGAAGTCATGGGGACATCTATCTGAAGATGAATACCAAAAAGCAGAAGAGTTCATCAACAACGAAAGTGACATATTCTTTAAAGGAGAAATAACTGGCCGCACTGACTTAGTCCAACATCGGATTAACACTGACAACTCCAACCCCATAAGACAGGCACCAAGACGTCTTCCATTTGCAAAACAAAAAGAAGCTTTTGCCATCCTTGAAGATATGCGAAAGGAGAATGTCATCGAAGAGTCGAGTAGCCCCTGGTCTTCTCCAGTGGTGTTGGTAACCAAGAAAGATGGCTCAACGCGGTTCTGTGTCGACTACAGGAGGCTGAATAGCGTTACCAAGAAGGACAGCTATCCACTACCCCGTATTGATGATACACTTAGTGCCTTATCTGAGTCGAAATGGTTTTCCACTGTGGACCTCAAAAGCGGTTATTGGCAAGTTGCAGTACACCCTGAAGACAGAGAGAAGACCGCATTTTCTGCTGGAAATGGGCTCTACCAATTCAAAGTGATGCCATTCGGATTGTGTAATGCACCTGCCACGTTTGAACGTTTAATGGAGCTAGTACTTAGAGGACTTACATGGAAAATCTGTCTGGTATACCTCGACGACATTATGGTCATCGGAAAAGATTTCGACGAACATCTTGCCAATTTGAAAGAAGTTTTCACCAGACTAAGGAACGCTCACCTACAAGTAAATGCCAAAAAGTGCGAGCTCTTCCAAGAAAAAGTTAGTTTCCTTGGACATGTAATTTCATCCTCAGGAATTGCAGCAGATCAGGCGAAAATAAAAGCAGTACAGGAATGGCCCACACCAAGAAACAAACATGATATCCGAAGCTTCCTTGGTCTTTGCAGTTACTATCGTCGCTTCGTGAAAGATTTTGGTAAGATTGCCAAACCTCTCCATAATCTGACTGAGAGAAAACTGTCATTTGACTGGACACCAGAGTGCCAGCTTGCCTTCACCACACTCAAGCATAAATTGACTACGGCTCCAATCCTGGCATATCCGAAAGAACAGGGTCTTTTCGTGCTTGATACAGATGCTTCTCAAAATGGTATCGGGGCGGTGCTTTCCCAAGTACAAGAGGGCGAGGAACGCGTCATAGGATACTTCAGCAAAACTTTGGGAAAAGCAGAAAGAAACTACTGTGTCACCAGAAAGGAGTTATTGGCAGTCGTCAAAGCAGTAGAACACTACCATTCGTTCCTCTATGGCAGAAAATTCTTGATAAGAACCGATCATTCTGCCTTGCAATGGCTTCTCAATTTCAAGACACCTGAAGGTCAGATAGCTCGGTGGCTGGAGAAACTACAGACTTATGATTTTGAAATTCGTCACAGAGCGGGAAGAAGTCATGGGAATGCCGACGGTCTCTCGAGAAGACCATGCAACGGGAGGAACTGTCGATTCTGCGACCGCGAAGAAGAACGAGATGGCCAGATTCTACAGTTGAGAACCATAGAGGATAGAAATGACGAAGAAGCTCTAGAAAACCTTCAGGCTGAACAAAAGGAAGATACAGATCTAAAAATAGTTCGGGAGTGGCTGGACCACGGAGCTAGACCACAGTGGCAGGAGATTGCAAAATATGGGCAAGCAGTTAAGGGCTATTGGCTTCAGTGGGACTCCCTGTGTCTACGAGATGACATCATCACTCGTAAATGGGAGAGTCCAGATGGAACAAGAACAGTGCCCCAAGTTGTTCTCCCAAGGTCATGTGTTAAGGACGTGCTTGCAGAACTTCACGATAGTCGCTCCGGCGGGCATTTTGGAATCAATAGGACTCTGGCCAGAGTCCGTGAGAGATATTATTGGGTTCATTGTCGGCAAGATGTGGAAGAATGGTGCAAACGATGTGACCTGTGTGCATCCAAGAAAGGACCCAAAACAAGACTTAGGGGAAAACTCCAACAATATATTACTGGAACTCCATGGGAACGAGTTGCTGTAGACATTTTGGGACCATTTCCAGAGACAGCATCAGGAAACAAATATTTGATGGTTGCTATGGATTATTTTTCCAAATGGCCTGAAGTAGTTGCACTACCCAACCAAGAAGCAGTCACAGTTGGTGAAGCCCTGCTGGAGAATGTCGTTTCCCGACATGGTGTTCCACTTCTGCTTCATTCTGACCAGGGGCGCAACTTCGAATCGGCAGTTTGGAAGACCATGATGGCTTTGTTAGGAATTAAGAAGACCAGAACAACACCGCTCCATCCTCAATCCGACGGCATGGTAGAAAGACATAACCGGACCATCAACAACTACCTGTCCCTGTTTGTAGACGAAAACCAGAGAGACTGGGACAAACTGGTGCCTCTGTTTCTGCTAGCATACCGAAGTTCCCAACATGATGCAACTGGTTACACTCCAGCAATGCTGTTAACTGGTCGAGAGATGAGGCTTCCCATCGATCTCCTACATAGTAATGTACCAGACGGAGAGGCGGGTCAAGAGACACTTCCCGAGTATGTCAGCGGTCTAAAGGATCGACTGGTTAAGGTCCACGATTTCGCCAGAAACAAGCTACAACTCACCAGTGACCGGATGAAGGTTAGGTTCGATAAGAAATCCACACCTGTTAGTTTCAAGGAAGGTGATGCAGTTTGGCTCTACCAACCAACGAGAAGGAAAGGTCTAAGTCCCAAGTTGCAGCGGCCCTGGGAGGGACCGTACCTGATCATTAAGAAGATAAACGACCTTGTGTATAGGGTGCAACTGACGCCACGAAGTAAGCCGAAGGTCGTCCACCTAGAGAGACTGTGTCCTTATGAAGGGCAGAATCCACCGACCTGGTCCATTTAGGTACTGTTCGGGGCGAACAGCCTGAAAGAAGGGGGCGGTGTTATAAATCACCTAGCATAGGTGTAAGTAGATGGAGTAAGTCAGACTAATAAGGAATCTGACAGATATATTTGTCAATTTAGAAGTTTTGTCATAATAATTGTTTTTGTCACGTTTGAATTTTGGAGGACTTATTTTGGTACTTTAGTTTATTAGGAATTTTAATAAACTTGTTAAAACAGAGTAACAATTCTCTTAATCCCTGAACCCATCTAGAATTGCAACAATATCTACCAAAAATAAAAAAAAAGTTAGATTACACAAGGATTTGAAACGGGGGCCTCTCGATCTCCGGACGAACGCTCTACCACTGAGTTATACTCCCTTTGCTTTGACAGGTTACAAGATTTCTCATACATACTGACAAATTTAATAGACCCAGTGAAGTATAAAAATACTTTAAAATATAAAGTAAATATACTTACTATTATTATAAAATATTTTATTCCCGAGGAAGACAAATCCAAAGACACAAAAATTATAATAAATAATACTAATATTCTGAAGCTATTTCCTTGTGGCATTTTTATAATAAACTAATTTTAATGGGAAATAAGACAATTTAATGGATACTGGATATGAGACTCAAGTGTATAGAAAACCAACACACACCAACAGATATCTCAATTACAAATCAAATCACAACATCAACGTTAAAAAGGGAATCATCAAATCCTTATATGATAGAGCCAAAATTACTTGTTCTAACGAAAATTTATTTTTAGAAGAAAAACAATTGTTAACATCTGTTTTATTAAAAAATGATTATCCCTTATCGTTTATAAATAAGGAATTGTCAAGATTGGATCTAATGGAACAGAACAACTTAGAACGGGATCCTACAACATTCACAAGAAATAAAACGAAGAAAATATCAATACCATATATTAACGGATTATCGGAGAAACTTAAAACCATAGGAAATAAATTTAACATTTCAACAACATTCAAAACAACAATCACATTGAGATTCATTCTATCTAAAACTAAACCTAACAATGAACAAGAAAGAACAAAGAATTGCATTTATAAAATACCTTGTGAAGGCGAAAAATTTTATTGAGGTGAAACATCAAGACCATTGAACGTTAGAATAAGTGAACATCAGTCTTATATTATAAATAGAGAATTTGATAGATCTCAAATATGTCAACACGCATGGGATAATGAACATAGAGTTCAGTGGAGAGATTCAAGTATAGTCCTGAAAGAATCAGATAGTAAAAAGGGAAAAATCAAAGAAGCGGCTCTAATTATGCTAAATGAAACCAATTGTGTCGCAAATCCCTGGGTAGAATGCAGTAGGATGTGGTTACCCATACTGAAAGAGGAAATCAATAGAAAGAAAATACCACGATTAGTAAATCAATAACATATCGAGTTAGTACAAATTTTATGTTTTAGTGTTACTTATTGTATACCTATATATTATTAATATTAGATATTTATAATTTGAACATATTAAAGTCAGAATTTTGTATTAGTTCTTTGAAAGTAAATTAAATGTAAGACCAAATACTTACGATGTCGGGATAGTATCACGAGGTTTTTTCCTGGTTTTCCCTCGTGATTTACTATGGAATCACTAACACGAGAATGTTACTGTCATCGTTGCATTTGGTTGTCTTTTTAAAGACAGATCACATGCTATGATTTTTTTTGTGACGGATATTCTTGAGTTAGGATTGATTTCATGTAATCGAATGAACTATCTTTTAGTAAAGTCGTCCCAGGAACGCAACTCATAAATATTGGCGATATCATTTTAAAGACTTCTACTTTAAAATGTATAATATACGTCTGAATTGCCAATATAAATGAGTCAGATTAAATAAATTATTAGAAGATTTTTTTTACTTAGCAACAACATTTTTGTTTATCTTAGTAGTATTTTGTATTTTGACAACGAAACCTGATTTGGGCTTCGAAACGTTAATAAAATCATTTGTTTGGTAAAATTGTGGCTTATTTCCCATTAAAACGAACTACATACTGTCTGTCTGCGCATGCGCCAGGGAATTATAAAATTTCACTCTCGATTGTAAAGAAGTATAATTTCAAAAAAGTTACATGCAGTAATATCAGACTCAAAAGTATATTAATCCAGTCGGAATAGCATTTGACCTTGCATGCCGAGCTGCCCAAAATTTTATTTTTCTAATCTTTAGGGGAGTCAATAGAAGCCTAAATTTAAAATCACGACTGAATTCCTCCGTTACGTTAGCTGCCATCTTGATTTTAAAGGAGAACCTGTTTTGCTCCATATCTTCGCCATTTTTAACTTTTCGACAAAAATTGTAGAAACTGAAATTGAAATAAATTTTATTTACAATTATTACGATTTCTTTTTAACAATTTTTGTCGTGAGGTCGATATTTTCGTGTTAATTCTACTTACAGTAGACGCCTATATTTTTGACTATGATATTGCATGTAACTTTTTTGGTATTGTAATATAATTCAAATCCTTCTCACCACTTAAAGTCCTATATTTTGGCTATCTGTGGGCAAATTTTTAGCCGAATCGATTATGACGTATTTTGGAAATGAAGAAAAATGTAAAAAACGGTATTTTAACATTTTCTACACTATAAAATTTGGTCAAAAACTTGTTTTGAATCAAAGTAACTTGTTATAATGCCATATAATGACATTTTTTAGTCCCTTCTATTAAAATATTATGTTTTCCATTGATACTTTACGATAGAAAATTCAAATTTGTTTAAATAAACACCAAATCTCTCTAAAATCCCATAAAACAACATCTTGAGAAAAAAAGAAGAAGATCTTTTGACCTTAAATATCTTATTTTTACGTCCCGCAGATGCTATATACCAATTTTCAGACAAATCGGAGATCCAAAATTTTTTTTGCTCCAAAATTGAGTGATTTGAAATGGAATCACCCGTATACAAACGTATTATGTGTCTTGACAGCTGAAAACTTACATTGGTTAAACTGGTAGAACCTTTTACAAACCTATTGCAGATCACAAAAAAGCTTCTAATAATAGAAAAACAGACTCTACGTACTCACTTCTCCTTCTAGATAAAAATCATACTTTAATTACCAACTTCAAATTTTCCATATTCAAAATAAAGTCCTTATAGACGTCTATCAAAATTTTAACTTATTCAGCTGAAGACTATAAAGTGTAAAAGCATAGTAAAAATACATCAGGTGAGAAAGAAATTGTAATAAATTTTGTGGAAGTGTAGAAAATGAAAGTTTTCAGTTTTTTATTTTTGGATAAAATGATTTATTCTTAGTGACAGTCGAATCCATCATTTTTTTATGTTATTTAAGTGATATTTGATAATTTGCATGGCGAAAAGAAGAAAATTAGAATGTTTCGGCCACATATCATAAGAAATGAAACAAGATATAACGTGTTAAAATCCATTTTGCAAGGGAAAGGTGAATTTTAAAAGAAGCGTCGGAAGAAGAAGAATATTCTGGCTCAGGAACTTGAGGACCTGGCTTGCAACATCCACTACAGGTTGTCAAAAAAATCTAGTAGTTATATTTAATAAATATTTACTTATTTTGTATATCATTTATTATTATTTCATCATATTTACATTTACTGATTTAATATACATAATATGTTTAATATACAGCAGTGTAATATACCTGAGAAAGTGATCCAAAATCCTTTCCTGGCGCCCCTAATTTGTTTTTTTTGTCAATTATTTTTCTTCATCAATTATTCATGTCAAGTTGTCGTTCTCTTGCATATCCTGCGAGCCTAACTATATTCAGTTGCCATCTGTCTATTCATATTTCTGTATAAGTTCATCATACTCTCTTCATCTTATGATTTCCCTCTACTAATACTACTGTACAATAGTGTACAAGGTAGTATTTTGTTATATCAGCTTCTCCAAAGTGAAGGTATTTTCATTTTTGTTAATTTAGCTATTCTAGATATCCTTTTTTTCTATTCTACTTCTTTTGGAGTCTATTTTTCCTTTCGAATTTCTTTACAAAGACTCCAACAGAAGTTTGTTTTTTGTTACAAGGCAGCAGCTAATAAGTTTATCATTGCCAGAATGATTGCCAACATTCGTAACGGATTGGCACCAGAAGAAGTGATATTTGTGTATAGTCTCTTCTTCTTAACAGTAAATTGACAACTTTGCAATCCAAATCTGCTAAATTAAGAACGTATAAAACTGTAATAAAAATAAAAGTTACGTATGCCCTGGAAACCTGGACTATGGCAAAAACTTAGCGATCAATGTAACAACAAAGACTAAGATGGTTAGGACATGTCCAAAGAATGACCCAAGTTAGAATGCCAAAAATCTTGTTTAGCGCTACAATACGTGGTAAAAAGAGAAAACGAAGGCCTAGGACCAGATGTAGCTATAAAGTTAATGAAGACCTGAGCAGGAAGCAGCAAGAAGAACAAACAAGAGTGGAGGAAGATTGCAAACCAAGCCATGAGCCTCCTTGGTTCGAATTTGGAATAAGCTTAAGAAATAGAGTAAGAAGCGTGGAAGTAGACGAACCGGAGTGGGAGATATCACGAAACGTATTACAAGACAAAAATAGAGATGGGCGGGATATGTTGCAAGAATGGAAGACGGCAGATGGACAAAAAAGTTGCTTGAGAGGAGACCACGGGGAGACAAGCGAAGCCAAGGAAGACCCCCAATGCGATGAACCGACGAACTCAAAAGAATTGTGACCAATTGGATAGAAGAGGCGAAGAAGAGAAAAATATGGAAATATCTGGAGGAGGCCAAAGTTCAACAATGGACAAATCAACGCTGATAGATGATGATGAAAATTATTTGTATTATACTTTTAGTCCAAGTAATGAAGCTTAAAATAGAACAAACTCTCGCAATTTTTACAGAATGCATCGATTTGCTTGAAAATTTGAGAAAAAGTAGTGGATAGTCCAAGGATCAAAATCTTTATCATTCCAAAAGGCGCTTTTACCATGGGGGGTGGTTGCCACCCCATCTCTGGGGTGGAAATTTTTATTATATTTTGACCGCAAGAGTTGGTAAAAACATTCATTATAAGCAAAAAACGTTCTATAACATTTTTTTGATAAAATTAATAGTTTTCGATTTATTCGCTATCGAAAGTGATATTTTTGTATCGAAAAAATCAATGTTTTTAATCAGTTTTCTGCTAATAACCCAAAACCCTTTTTTGTTTTTCAAAACAACTTTACTTAACAAAAATGAACCTTTTAAAAAAATAAACAAAACCGTTTTTTTTTTATTTTCTTTAAGACCAATAATATTCGAGCTATACTTTATTATATGGCTCTTCTTCGTCAAATGCTAAATATTGTAGTTTCAAAGTCAAAGGACGGGAAAACTATGTATTTTTCGGGGACAACTTGTTGAAACTAATTTATAGGATTTAAAAATATGTATCTCCAGAAATAAAAAAAAATCTCTAGCTAAAAATGAAGTGACAATGAATAGAATGCCAGTCCCTATTTTTTCATCAAAAAAGTGATCGTAAACCACCCCCTAATCACTACCCTAATTAAAATTTTTCATTGACCTGATTTGGTTTTCTTGATTTATGTATTGTTAATAGTTTCTAAAAGTTTGATCAGCTTAGAATGATTAGTTTTAAAAAAAAATGGAGTTAAAAACGGAGAACGACTTTTTGTAGTTTGGTAAAAATGCACTTTCCTTCAGAATAGAAAGATTAGCATCAGAGATACGAAAAAATATTTAAATATGAAATTGTAGCTTATTTAATTCCCAAGAACTTGGTTTGCAAATTTTTTTTACGGCTAAAATTGAGTGGGCTATTGACAATTAAAACTTTTAATACCATGCAAAAACCACCTTTTAAGATAAAAAATAAAACAGTTACGGCTAAAAAATCAGTATATTTTTTTGAAAAAAAAAGGACAAATCCAATTGGAAGCATAATAATGTAAGTTAGCGGTGTTTTTAGTCATTGGAATTATTTATTCTTCTTTATTTATGTATTATTAATAGATTCTAGAAGTTTGACTGGCTTAGAATGATAAGTTTAAAAAAAACAAAAATGTTTAAATATGAAATTGTAGGTAATTTAATTACCAAGAACAAGGTTTGATAAAATTTGTTCTACGGCAAAAATTAAGTGAACCGTAAATGAGTATACCATCGAAAAAAAAATTGATTTTTTAGAAATAAAATTAACACTTTCGATAGCGAATAAATCAAAAACTGTTAATTTTATCTAAAAAATGTATAGAAAATTTTTTACTTAGAATTTGTATTAATTTTTGCGGTCAAAATGTAATAAAAAATTTCCACCCCTGAGAAGCGGTGGCAACCACCCCCATGGTAAAAGCGCCTGTCGGCATCATATATATTTTGATCCATGGAGTATCCACTACTTATTCTCAAATTTTCAAGCAAATTGATCCATTCTATAAAAATTGCGAGGTGAAAAGCTTTGGTTCCTGAACTATTTATGATCCTAATAACTCATGTGGTTGCAGTGAACAATAAATAAAACAAAGTTCTAAATTATTCAGTACCGGAATAAATAGTATTGTTGCTGATAATCGCCAAAAAGTAATAATATTAAAAATGGTTTATTTATAATATCATTTTAAAATTAAAACAAAATATGTAATAACAATTAAAAAACCATTACTTTTTGTAAACCATAAATGCTATTATTTGCTAGTGGTTTCGCTGGATAAAACGTAAAAAATACATTTCACTATTTTATAATTTGTTAATATAAACTAAATAAAAAACTCAATAAAATCTAAACTAAAGCAGGATCTGTAAGGGGTAAAAGCTATTGGGACCGTGCAAGTTCGGCAAAGCGACACCTGGTTTCTACGCTCTGCAACTTTATTCGCACTTTTAATTATATTGGCCAATTATATTAGTCCTGGTTAATGGATAATTGTCAAGGCCATAGTCCAAAAAAATAATAAGAAGAAAAATAAGATTCAGGTTATGTTATTAAAACGAAAAAAATTTTATGTAGTAAATAAAATTAGATATTAAAATGCAGTACTGCAAGCAAAATACAATTAATTAAATTTACCTTTATATAATAATTGCATATCATATCAGTATTGTGGAGCAACATATAATTTTTCTTCTTCAATGACAGTAGATATGAAATGTACGTCAATTTGAAAATTTCAATTGACAATATGAATTATTTAAGAAAGTTGCAATATTTCTCCGCTATTCGCGCACGATCGTTTCTCAAATCCCTTCCAAGTACTTGCACACCGCGAATAGTTTTAAAAAGGTGGGCAATTTTGACATAGGCGCCAGTACCCATGGGGGGGACATTCCCCCCCCTTGCTTTTCGGGTGCTTTAAACTATATATTTTTATCCACAATGTACAAAATGTACCTAATGTGCAAAATCTTCACGTCTGCCCCCCATGAAAATTTTTATATGGGCGCCCATGAATTTTGAATACCTCGATGTAGTAGTATTCGCTGAAAATGAAAAAGCAAAATTGAAGCTGGAGGACAGAATAGCAACATGAAATAAAAAAATTCGGTAGTTTAAGAGCTCTGAATATGTAAACCAGTAATTAGACCCAGAATAATATATGACTGCAAGGCATGTGCATTAAATAAGTAGGAGGATATTCTGGAAAAAGAGCAAATAAAAAAATATTAAGCACGTATTCGGAGGAAGGAAGGTAGAACACTGGTGGTAGAAAAAAATTAACAATGAATTGAAAGATTTGCGCAAAGAACCTACCATCAAGGGATCTGATACTTGGGACACGTAGAAATAATGGCAGTGAACAGAATACCTAAACTAGTTACCTCCAGAAAAGTAATCAGTCTCGAAAAAGAGGTAGATCCGGAACGAGATGGATTAAAGGGCTATCCTAGTGTAAAAGTACGAAATTCATATACTTTTTTGGGAATTTCTAAAATAAAAAGTACTGTACTAATGATTTTGAAAATTTGCATGAGCATTTGGTATAAAAAGAAGTAGATGTAAAACAATTTTCATAAAAAATATTGAAAATTAAACGATTTATTCGCCATTTGCTGGCACCGTGAAAATAAAAACATAGCTTAATTTCTGCAGTGATTGGGACTAATAGGGATGCTGAAACATAAAATTTCAAAGTTATTATTGAAACATAGGTTATTTCTATACTACCAACTAGGGGTTTTGTTAATCGAAAAAACTGTCAATTTGGCGGTTTTTGAAACTGAAAATGTTCTAGCTAATTCAAAAATAAAAATTCAAAACTTCGTCATTTTTCCAAATTTTAATATTTTAAAAAATCCTAATTGATGGTACATAGGAAATAACTTATATTTCAATAAAAAAATATGAAAAAAATATTTTTAAGAAACGCTTTTCTTTAGTTACAAGTGACTAAAATTAAACATATTAAAAAAATCGACTAAAAAGCAAAAAATAAAAAAAAATTGAAAAAATCTAATTCAGCGAAAAGCGTGGCGCGTCTTCATCGAATAAACGGTTTTCGCACCCCGCTTTTCTTTAACAAATGTGTTAGATTTTTTCAATTTTTTTTTTGCTTTTTAGTTATTTTTTTTATAATATGTTTAATTTTAGTCACTCGTAATCAAAGAAAAGCGTTTCTTAAAAATATTTTTTTCATATTTTTTTATTTTTTACTCTTTAGTCTTACACTTTTCAAACATTAAAATATATCGTCATGTTTATTAAAATATGTATAAAACATATGATGTACAAACATGAAAAGTAGTCGGAATCGGCAAAAAGTTAAAACTTTATTGTTTATTTATAAAGCATATCGTAAACAATTAACGTAAAAAGTGAAATTATGTAGTTCATATAATTAGCTACAATCTGTAAAAGTTTCAAGTTCCTTCACAACAAAAAACAAGAGAATTTAAGCATTTTTCCGTTAAAATCGTTTTTTTATTTAAACAATTAATAAACAAAAAAAATTGTATTGACTAGTCGTGTATTGTTCCCGCGAATGCATATGTCTGCAAATTTTTAGTCATTTGAATTGAAGAAAAGGCAGTCAAATTAACGTCCAAAGATTTGAACCAAACGATTGAACTAAAGAAAAGCCTTTAATTAATTATTACGACAAAACGAATTCCAATTAAATGTTAATTGTGGCACAAAACGTCTCTACCGGTGGTTTTTCTAAGACTACGATAAAAACACGAATTATTTAAATTCGAGTTTTGGTTGAAGTTTTGTTTCGTATCGTATTGAAATTTGACACGAATAAACGCCGATTTATATATAAACAAATATATGAGCGTTCAAAATTTGAAATTTTATTGTTTATTTATGAAGCATAACGTAAACAATTAACGTAAAAATTGAAATTATATATCGATGGTATACTGCACAAATGTGGTAAGTACAACTTTTTTAGAAAATTGATAAGTACACATAGTACATTATTTTGACCCAAAGTTTATTGTGCACAAATGTGGTAAGCAAATAATGAAACGTGTAAGAAATACAAGTTGACATAACGTGGTAACTGCTAAATATAAGAAAAATTAAATAAGCCAAATGTTGTATGTGCCCTTACCACAAATGCTTTCTCTTCACTGTTGTAATATTATGATACTTCTGATGATGAATAAATATTTGTATTCATTCTTTTTGCGAATTAAACAATTTTTCCTTGATATTTGTTATTTAATTTCATTTAGAAGCTTGTAGTATATACCTCTCAAATGGGGTATGTAAAATATAAGAAACTCCACATGTGGTAAGTGCATACCTATAACTTTCAAATGGCTGTACTGTAAAATGTTAGTTTTTGCACTTACCACAATTGTGCACTATGCCATCGATATAGTTCATATCATTAGCTACAATCCGTAAAAGTTTCAAGTTTCTACATTGTAAAAATCAAGTGAATTTAAGCATTTTCTATTAAAATCGTTTTTTATTTAAACAATTAATAAACACAAAAAAAATTTTATTGACTATTCGTGTATTGTTCCCGCGAATGCATATGTCTGCAAATTTTCATTCATTTGCATTGAAGAAAAGTCAGTCAAGTTAACGTCTAAAGATTTGATGCAAACTATTGAAGTAAAGAAAAGCCTTTAATACTAATCACTTTGCAATTTTATGTTTCAGGATCTCTATTAGTCCCAATCACTGCAGCAGTGGAGCCATGTTTTTTATTTTCACCGTGCCGTAGATGGCGCATAAATCGTTTACTTTCAATATTTTTGTATGATAATATTTTTTAATGTACTTATTTTTATAACAAATGCTTATGCAAATTTTCAAAATAATTGGTACAGTACTTTTTATTTTAGATATTCCCAAAAAAAGTATGTGAATTTCGTTCTTTTACACTAGGATTGCCCCTGAATAAAGTAGGGACGACCCTAATCACGTGAAGTTGAGAGACTGGAAAAGAGAAGCAGAAAATAGAAGAAAATGGAGAAATAGTGTTTATTAGGTCCTTCAGAGTAGTTAAGAATTTTGTGTATATGTTACAGTTCAAGTTGATTCTCAGTTAAAGTTGACTTTTCCTAGTTCGAGTCGACTCCTACTGAAACGAGCAGTAAAAGTTGTTTTGAAAAATTTAAATCAACTTTTACTAGTTGACAGTGCCGGCGCTAGGGGATAAGGTGCCCGCCTGCAAAACTAGCACAGGCGCCCCACCCTACACACACATTCTTATGGGCGCCCATATAAAAAATTTTAGGGTGGGGCCAGACGTGAAGATGTTGCACATTACATTTTGTATACTTTGGATGACAATATATAGTTTAAAGCACCCGAAAAGCTAGGGGGTGGCACGGCCTCCCTGACAGCGTGCCTGCATGGGCGCCCATGCAGATACTCGTACAACCCCAGCCTTGGGGACATTATGTGTGTTTTAATGAAACAGTGAGACCCACATTTCCGAAGATCAAACCGGTCACTGACCTATCTATCTGACCGTCCATAACCTGGAGTGGTATCTATCTGACCCCCAAGCTATAACACCACCCCACCCCATCGCAGTACATAATGAATGAGAAGGTTTTGTACTGAACGTTTCCTTGGATGCCCTGGGTAATGGGACATCCTCTGTATTACTTTATGTGGTTAAACCACCTGATTTTAGGGGTAGCTAGAAGAGCTTTTCTCCATATTAATGACTTGATTTTGGACTTGTGTCCTAAAAATATGTGTTCCAGGCAGCGAGGCATCGACTTAGTCGGTGTTCCCCTTTTCGCAAATGTCCCCGGTAAATAAAGTTCGGTTACAGTTTTATTGGATCCATGATCTGACAGAATAACTTCATTTTAATTTTTTTAAGAAATTGGCTAAGAGAACTAAGATTGTTTTTGTCATTTCTTTTTTTTTTTGGCTTTTCTTCTTCGGTTCGTGCCCCAGATAATTTTTTTTGAATCCATTTTTTATTTAACTAAATAAAAATAGGTAATAACTTTAAAACCTCAAGATTATGTTTCTGCAGTAATATGAAACCGTAATTTAATAATAATACTGAGTACTTAACAAATATAATTTTATATTAATTGAATGCAACACTAGATTCTTTAACTGCAGAGTACAATTGACAAACTATTCTGTATTAGTACAGGTATAATCACATGAAATAATACTAAATCTAAATCTAAAAATCTCTAAACTAAACTTTATGTAAAATGTTTATTTTAAATATTATGTTTTTATGGGATTAATCCTCGATACCTGTTAATAAGTACATAATACTTAAATTACATAGGCGGCAAGAAAACAGTATCACAATCGTGTTTATTTTACTAGAAATCATTCATTTCCTCTCATAGCTGCTGATACAAAACTAACAACTTGCAAGTTTGAAGAAAATAAACAAATCATTATCATTTAGAGCAAAGTTATTTGGTTGAAATATAATATCTTTGACCAATAAATTATATTACTACATGGTAAGAATTCTATGCGACATTGCATATTTTTGTATATTTTACATTAGTGGAGTCACTGAAGGTGAATATGAGCTATTACCTCCGATTTCGTTGAACCTACATCGATATGCATGAAAATTGGTGAGTTGTTAGAGGATATCTCAAGGAACAAAGGTGACATGGTGCCAACTTGCGCTTTTACCCTGGGGGTGGATGCCACCCCTTGTCGGGGGTGAAAATTATTTTATTAAAAATAATCCCATAATTCGATAGAGGGACAAATTTCAAGCAAAATGTGTTATATAAAGTTATTAAAATAAATCAAAACTTTTTGAGTTATTAAAGATCAAAAATTTTAATTTTTCTTGAGAAAAATGCATGTTTTTAACCAATTTTTCATCAATAACTCAAAAAGTATAAGTTTTTACAAAAAAGTTATAATTATCAAAATTGAAGCTAATAAAAAACGAAATAAACCCCTTACTACAAAAACCTTTTTGTGTTAACTAGAAGTGAGTTATAGGTAATTGAATATATTTTTTTTTTCAGCGAGTAAAAAACTCTAAGTATTCAAGCTGAAATAACGGGAAATTGATGCATTTTATAACATAAACTTATTAAACATTTGTCAAAGTACTTAAAAATATCTATTAAATAAGTCCCCGAACATGTTAATAGCGTTAAAATTTATGCTCCAATTTTTTTTTTAATTTTTCTTTTAAAAATTTTTCCAAAAATTGTTATTGTTTTTTTTTTAATAACTCCGTTAGTGTTTACGATATCAGGTTCATGTAAGAACTGTTTGAAAGATAATTCCAAGTGCTATTTAAGCACGTTGAACCTAATCTTTTAAACCCTTTACTTTTTTAAAAATAAAAGGTTCAATGACCCCGGTTGCATGGTTCCCACAGCAAAATTTAAGATTTACACGTTTCTATCTCGGTTATTTTTTACCCTATAGAAATGGTAAAACAAGTAAAATATCCGGCATAGAAAAAAGTAAAATTTGGTTATATATAATTTTTTACGTATATTGAGTATTTTTGGAGTTATTATCAAAAGAATATGAGAATTACAATAATTTTAAAAATTATGATTTTTTTTTAAATTATATCTTTTTTTTCAAAAATATGCATTCTAAACCGGTTAAAATTATCGAAAACATTAATTATGCTAATATAAAGAAGTTCTTGTAAGGATTAATATAAATTTTAATTTTTGTGGAAATGGCATATGTTTAATTTTTCACTTTTTCCTAAAAAATTCGAAAAGGTTATTTTATTTTCATTATAACTTGCTTAATTTTGACGCTATTACCTTGTTCTGAAGCTCATCTGATAGGTATTCCGAAGTACTTTGGCAAACGTTTAGCAGGAATATTTTATACATTGCATCGTTTTCCCGTTATTTAAGCTTGAATACTTAGATTTGAGTACTCGTCGAAAAAAATACACATTCAATTGCCAGTAACTCACTTTGAACTAACATTAGCTTAGTTCTTTATGTGAGGAATGTATTCAATTTTTTATTTTCTTCAATTTCAGTAATAATAACTTTTTTGTAAAAGCTTATAGTTTTTGATTTATACGTGATAAACCGATTGAAAACATGCATTTTTTTACGAAAAAATAAAATCTTTGGTCTTTAATAACTCAAAAAGTGTTGATTTATTTTAATAACTTTATATAACAAATTTTGCTTATAATTTGTCCCTCTATCGACTTATGGTATTATTTTTAATAAAATAAGTTTCACCCCCGAGAAGGGGTGGCATCCACCCCCAAGGTAAAAGCGCAAGTTGGCATCATGTCACCTTTGTTCCTTGAGGTATCCTCTAATTACTCACCAATTTTCATGAAAATCGATGGAGGTTCAACGAAATCGGAGGTGAAAACCTTCAGTGACTGCACTACATGTGTGATATGCAAAACTAACAAACACTGATTAGGGTATTATGACGAATTAAAACCACATTAAAAAAATGAATTTTTCTATTTTAGTATTTTGCATAACACCAGCAAAAAAAAGCCCATTCTGGCGCCCCCCAAACAGGGGCGCCCGCCTGCAGTGCATCCCTTGCAGGCCCGTTATCGCCGGCCTTGCTAGTTGAAGTTGACTCTTCCTAACTCTTGTTAGTAAAAGTAGATTATACAATTTATACGAGTATAATCTCACGTGCATTTTTGATCAGTGTATGTCTCTTTGTTTTGACCGTTTCAACTACTTATTAGTCCAGACTGTAACGTCGCCCCCGTTAGGTAAATTATTCTGGTTCGATTTTTTTGCACAAATTTACTCAAACAAATACATCCTTATAACAAATACACAGTGTTAGGCGGTACCGCGGTCGAAAAATTGTTTAACCAATTTTTTTTAACCAAATTCACAAAAATAATTCTTTTCTACTCTGCCTCATATTATGTATAAGTTTTTATTGTGTGAAAATTGTAATTATAGATAGCAGTACATGAAGGGTTTAAAGTGTGCCTGAAGTAATAATGTATTTTAAATGGGATTTACTTTTTCGCACTGTTTTTTAGCACACTTTCATATAATCAAATATCCTTAACTTTTGCCTTGTCATGGTGATGACATGTCAGCAATAAATTACAAAAAAAGTTTTGACAGTTTTGTGGTTTGACAGAAGTTTGAATTTTTAAATGTCAAAGTTCTAAAAAATTGTAAAATAGGAATGTATGCAGTTACGAAGAGTTGCAGTTTTTTTATTTGTTTTTTGGTAGATAAAATATTGAAACTGTGCGTGAAGTACTTTTTGAGCACTTTGGCGATGTATAGCACTCTCCCCGCTCGTGCTCTAAACATCGCGTGCGTGCCCAAAAAGCATACTTCACGAACTGCTTTATAAATAACTAAGTATTTCACTCCGGACAAATTTTTTTAGATTATTTTGGTCATTCGAAGCAAAAAAGGTCTCTTGTGATTTTTCTCTAAAATTGATAGTTATCGAGTTATACGCGATTTAAATTTTGAAAAATGCGAAATAACCATTTTTAAGGCTTAATAACTCGATTAAAAACTATTATTATGAAAGTCACCTAATCAAAGTTTAAAGCCCCCCCCCCCCTACAAGATCCTGAAGAAATTTTTGTCATTATTTTATTACTAAGCTGTTATTTTTAATTATCAACAATGAGCGCTAAAAGCGTATTGAGGCGGACGTCAATGTGAGTGCGAGTAAGATCCTCCATTCCGATCGTCCAATGGTGCATCTCAGTCGCACTCACAATGACAAATATTTCTTCAGTACCTTGTAGGTGGTCGTTAAAATTTAATTTGGTGACTTTCTGACTTTCATAATAATAATTTTTAACTGAGTTATTAAGCCTTGAAAATGGTCATTTTCGCATTTTTCAAATTTTTAATCGCGTATAACTCGGGAACAAAAAATTTTACAGACAAATCACAAAAGACCTCTTTTGCTCCGAATGACCCAAATTAATGATATAAAAAAAATGTCCGAAGTGAATTTTTTTTGTGAATTTGTTTAAAAAAAATTGTTTAAACAATTTTTCGATTACGGTACCACCTGACACCCTGTGTATTCGTTAAAAGGACCTCTTTTTGAGTAAGTTTGTGCAAAAAAATCGAACTCGAATAATTTACCTAACGGGGGCGACGATACAGCCTGGACTATAAATATCACGATTTGAACATAATATACAGTAACATTTAATTTCTAGAATCGGTTGTTTGTGTGAATCAACTTTTACTAAATGGCATTGGGAAGAGTATACTTTAACTAGTTGGAGTCTACTTTTAGTAGTAAATGTTGAATAAAAATCTTCATTTTATATTTATAATCAACTTTTACTAAAAACCAGCCGTTTGAGTCGACTCGAATTAGGAAAAGTCAACTTCAACTGGATAATCAACTTGAACTGTAACATAATATACTTATTTAGGATTGAGTTTTGTTTAAAATAATTGTAATTAGTTTATAAATAAATTAGTGTATAAATAAATTAGTGTATAAATAAATGAATATAAGCTAAATGTACAAACTCCAGAAATGATATTTTCAAAACTATAATTTAAAATTATTGAACAATTTTGAGTTATATATCCCTTGAATTATATCCTACCTTAAAGATGATAGCCTAGTTGAAACATCCTCAACGGTGTGCTCCATATTTTCCACTAGATCAAAGAACAAATTTGTATGAAAACGAACAAATTGAAAATACCGCGCGCTGATCTGACCGTTGAAGTATCTCTGTATACCAAGCGGTTTCGGTTTAAACGAACTAATGTAGAAACGATAGAATGAACTAAAACTTCACCATGCCGGTCGCTTTAAAACCATTGACGTGAGTTGTAGTAGTCGCTCCCTCCCCGCTTCGTACTCTTACCTTATCATTCAATTAGTGATTAGATTGCATTCGAGTGCTCGGAACATTTTTATTGACTGCATAATAAAGTTCGACAATGTCCTCTAGGGGTTTCCGGAATAAATAACATTGTTCTTGTGGAAAGATACATGCTAAAATGTACGAGGCGGTTCAAACTATACTTTCATATCAGAGAAAAAACTTAAGAGATTAGGTTTGTAAAATTAAAGTTAATAATGGATCTTTCAACCAACCAAGAGGATTTTTTATTAAACATTTATTATGATCATTAAGAATTATAAGGTAGCAGGTAGATACTCCTTTGCCATCCCAATAGAGGACAGATCTACTTCAGGAATAGCAAAACTGCCCTCGTGAGCTCATAGTTTTGCCCCTTAACCTTCCGATGACCAATCTTTTTTTATTACACGGATGACCAACGGGCATAAAAAATGACCCTAGGTCAAAAATGACCTGGAATGAATGTTTTCAGCATTTAAATCTTCATCTAACCATACATCCTCGTTTTCTGATACTATTTCATCTTCTATATCATCATAACAATCGCTAGCAGTAACAATTTCCTGTAACTCAGCCTCAGTAAGATATTTGCGGGCCATATCTTATATGTACACAAAATACTAAGAAACTATAATAATATTCGCCAGGAAATAATATAATGACTAACTGTAGCAGACAAGAATGTCATGATTGGTACATAACAGGCACCACACTCTAAGAATAGATTTTGATAATGCGCATTATAAAACTACTTGGAATTCCACCTAATAGACGGTATTTTTCTAAATATCAACTTCATAATATATTTTTTATTCGTAAAATATAGGGATTTTTTTTATTCCAAATATGAGGATATCTAGAATGATATTAAAATCAAATAAAAAAATAATGAGTTAAAAATTGAAAACACTTTTAAATTTATTAAAGAAAAACATACGCTGGGGTTCAAATTTACCCACCCCCTTGGTTATCCGAAGGTTAATACCTTTCTCCCCGGAGAAACATGTCACGATCCATAAAATTCCCATCTCCACTTTCTTTCCCATCCCATCGAACCCAAGAAGAATATGCAGAAAACCAAATGCAAAAAATCCGGAAGTTAAGGTGGAAGCTATAGCGCTAAAAACTGAATAGTCACACGTCACGCGGCCGCTAACGATGCTGTTGGAGCACTGAGTGAGATCCCGTTGAATATCAACCTTGTTTCTGTACGCGGGGCTCTACAAGAATCGACCAACAGTCCTCAGCTACTCGTGGAAATTAATATGAATACTCACCAACATCCAAGCAAACACCATGTTTGAATGCCAAAAACCCGACCAGTGTAAACCTAAACCAAACCCGACACACTCGAAGTGCATCAAAAAATAAACCTCAACACCGCCACATATATTGATCGGTCACTCTCTACCAAGGAAATATTCGAAGAAATGGAAGAAGAACTCTTAAATGTGAATTGGTATATTATGGTTACCAATGAAGTTAGAAAAAAAGGAGAAACTCTTGTCACAATTCCCTCAGGCCATTTTTTGGATAAGAAGAATCGACAGTCGGAGGAGTCGGTTGCTATATTCACAAAAAGGATTGTCAACAGAATTGTGTCAATAAGCCAAATCTCAACAATGGTGGTCTACTTAAATATCAAAATAAACGCAAGATATACGTTTGCTGGTGTGGGCTGTGCCTTTTATAGAGAAAAATTCAGGATTATTTTCAGTAAAAATTCAAATCAGATTGCTCAATATTCACAGCTGAACTGTGATATTATCAAGGCGCTGGATTGGATAGTTAATACCACGTCAAATTTCGAAAGGTATATAATTCTGTCCGACTTACAATTCGTCCTCCACGCATTAAGACACTTCTCTAAATTATACACCAACAGACTAATTGTAAATGCACTTGACAAGATAAGGCTCCTAAGTTTGCTAAGAAGAATTGTTAGCTTTGTGTGGGTAAAAGGTCACTCTAATATTTCAGGCAATAAGAAAGTAGATCATTTTGTTAAATACGCCACTTTAGTGGGCCTAGAATATAATGAGTTGCCCAAATGGGATATATTTGCAGCTAGGAAGAAACACGTTAGACTTAGTTAAGAAATTAAGTGGCAATCCATTACTAACAGTAGCAAAAATACATATTAAAATATATATCGAACTCTTCCGTCTTCTCTCCCTAAACGAAGCCCCATCTTTCGATAAATTTACACCATATACGTTAGATGCCCTTTTGGACATCCTACAGTAAACTCATACCTGTATAAAATAAAACTATCAGAAACAGATACATGTGAATGTGACGGCAGTTTTGATGACCTTAACCACTGGATGTTCCAGTGTCGGTATAATCAAGAAGCCATAAAATTTTTGTTTCAAGCCATCTTCCAACAAAAAATCATATTACCATTGAACGTTGCTTCTCTCCTATATTTAAGCAGTCGTAACCCAACCATTAGATCAACTTTATGGGAATTTTGCAAACGGACCAAACGGAAAATTTAAACTTCCTCTTCAAACAGTGTTGGGTGAATGTGAAATGTTAGGGCCGTAGTTATATTTTCCTACTGTTTTTCCTTTTATGTTATTTACCTTTAACCGTTGCCTGTATTGTCTGTTTAAAAAAAGTCGCTATGATGGGCACCTTAGCGTGAAGCGTGTATTCATGTTATTACTTGCTCTACAATCTTCAATAGTGTTTCCAATGGGAAGGTTAGCAAATCGAGTGTATGTGCGTAGTGGAAACTGACCGGTATAAACTGTATATTATTTTACTGTATATAAAATATATTATTATAAAATGTTATTTTTTTACTCCTTAACCAATTGTCTGGCTAAATAGGTCTTGAACCTAAAGCCAAAAAACAAAAAAAAACAAAAAAACGCAAGATATATATTCTAAAGATCATTCTGGTGTAGCCCCTACTACAGGACATCCAGACGAAGAAGTCCAAATATTCTTCGATAAAATATCGTGTGAAATCAAGGAAAATCCTTAAAACCCTAAAATTAAGAAATACGATGTAGAAGACAACATAATGATAATTAGCAAATCAAGAATTATTTTACTTATTTATGTTGTTCTGAAGCTATTTTCTTGTGGCATTTTTGCAATTAACTAGTTTTGATGGGAAATGAGGAAGAATTTTACTAAAAAAATTATTTTATTAACGTTGTGACGCCGAATTTATTATTATTTGGGCGTCGAAACGTTAATGAAATCATTTTTTTAGTAAAATTGTGGCTTATTTCCCATCAAAACTAGTTATTTTTCTTCTTATTCTATCACACCTATCGGAGATTGGGAATCAGCAAGATTAGACATTGCTACAGTTGGAAATCATCTAAAGGAATAATTGAAGTACAACCATCAATGAAAAAATGGTACAGTTAGTGTCAACACACAATGAACTAACACTTCGCTAAGGCAGTCGCTTTAAAACCATTGATGTGAGTTTTAGTAGTCGCTCCCTCCCCGCTTCGTACACTTACCTTATCATTCAATTAGTGATAAGATCGGATGGAGTGCTCGGACCATTTTTATTGACTGCATAATAAAATATAACTATGTTATCTAGGGGTTTCCGGAATAACATTGTTCTTGTGGAAAGGTACATGCTAAAATGCTCGAGGCGGTTCAAACTAAACTTTCAAATCAGAGAAAAAAAACTTAAGAGATTGAGTTTGTGAAATTACTGTTAATATTGAATATTTCTACCAATTAATAGGATTTTTATTAAACATTTATTATGATCATTAAGAATTAAAGGGTAGCAGGTAGGTACTTCTTTGCGATTCCCACATAGGACAGATCTACTTCAGGAATAGCAAAACTGCCCTCGTGAACTCATAGTTTTGCCCCTTAATACCTTTCTCCCCAGCGAAACATGTCACCACCCTCAAACTTCCCTTCTACACTTTTTTTCTATCCCATCGAACCCAACAAGAATATGGAAAAAACCAAATGCAAAAAATCCGTAAGTTAAGGTGGAAGCTATCGCGCTAAAAGCTCAATAGTCGCACGTCACGCGGCCACTAACGATGCTCTTCGAACACTGAGTAAGATCCCATTGAATATGTTTATCACCCTTGTTCATGTACGCGGGGCTCTACAAGAATCGACCAACAATGCTTAGCTACTCGTGGGAATAAATATGAATACTCACCAACGTTCAACGCAAGCACATTATTTAAATGCCAAAAGCCTGACCACTGAAATTGAATGAATTTGAATGAATGAATGAAATTAGAAAAAAAGGACAGAGTCTTATCACACTCTTATCAGGCCACCACTTTTTAATAGTTGCTGGCGATCTCAACGCAAAAATAGGCACTAAGTAGTGTTACCCAAATGCAAGACCAAGACGAGACTTAGAGAGTCTTGGTCTTGGTCTTGCACCAATACACCTGGTCTGGGTCTTGATCTTGGTATTGCACTCTCGGTCTTGGTCTTGGTCTTGCAGCAAGAGTCTTGCAAGTCTCGCAGTTGCCCACTAGCATATTACTATTTATTAAACGTTACCCTAGATCTTAGAAAAACGTAACAGTATACATACATTTTCAGCTTGACTTAACAAACAGGGTGAGGCGGATAAACTTTCCTATTAAAAATATCCCGAGAACTAAAGACAACAGAATCATGAAAATTAGAATGGAGAGTTTTGAAGAGTGATCTATTTAATGAAAATAAAAATATTTTATTTATTTCCTACTTCCTGTTATACCGGAAGTTGCTTATAACTTTGATTTTTTAAATGAGACACTCTGCATATTTTTACATTTCTGAATTCTCTTCCATGCCGTTTTTCTAAAATATAAGGATTTGTAATATTATATAGGGTAGTTTAAAAGATAATTATATTTTCTTAATTTCGATTAATTTCGTAGCAACTTTCACACCCTGTAGAAATGGTTATTTGACATTAAAAACTTTATTTATGTTCAAATGATTTTTAATATAGTCTACTATTGTTAAAAATCATTAGTATAGCTAAATGTTGAATTTGGTATACGGGGTTGGTCGAAACTCGAAATGAATATTTTCTGAGTTTTCTTAAATATAAACACCCTGTATTTTAGTATTGTAATGAATGATATTTTATGGTTCTTTTTTATTTCTTAAGCAGTCTCTATAAAACTGAGCTTTCAGCTATCTACGATGTCCCACGACGGGAGTCAGTCTGTTTCTTAATAAACATTTGCATTTAATAACTTTACATGTGCTAAAACATGATTAAAATACAAAAAAAAACCAAATAAATGGCATAAACTTGACTGTATTAAAGAATATTCTCTGTCTTAGAATGGAATTTTGTTTGACCCATTGATATAATTGCACACTCTGCAAAAAGTTTATATACCTACGATAGTCTTTAGTCTTTTACGGTGTCGTCTTAGCATCCTACTAACTGATAAGGAAAAAGAATTAAATGGGTATCGTATTATATCAGATTTTGTGACATATCATTAAAAAGTTTCAATAGGATATTACTGTTGGCGTCACAACACAAGAGTATTTTATGAATGGACAGCTATTCTCAAAATCTAGACAATTACAATTAATTTCAGAGCGAAGGCGTCGTCTGCTATTTAGGAAAGAATATATTAAAAAATATTTTATTTTTATATTGTACTAAGTTATAATGACCTCTGAGTACGTGTCAAATAAATATGTCAAGTGTTCTTTTAATGCATATTTTGATTCGCTATGAATGTTTATTGTATTGTTCATAATGCGCGTAAGTCAAATTTTCCAAATTGTTGTTGTTCCATTTTTTTGCGTCTCATAGTCTCTAAGCGTATACCCGAACTACTATATTCCCTAAAACGACACTCAGTTCTAACTGCAAGACGCAAGAGTCTCGCAGGCTTAGTCTTTTTCTTGTCAAGTCTTGCACGGTCAGTCTTGGTCTTGATCTTGCTAAAATAAAGCGGTCTTGGTCTTGGTCTTGCTCTTGCGAAAAAAACAAGAACAAGACCAAGACTGCAAGACCAAGACCGATTTTGGGCAACACTAGCACTAAGGAACAACCCCCTGAAGTAATATTGAAAAATTTGGGAGGCAAAAATTGTAGGTGAAAACCTACCGTGAGATATAAAATATCAGTTAACTCTTCTTTTGGACAGCAAACTCTCTCAAATAAAATAACATTTTTTAATAATAAAAAAACACAAAAGACGGGCATGGGAAAGTCCTGATGGAAACACAAACGAAATAGCCCCTTTCTTAATAAACAAAAAATAATTATTTAAAAACGTAAATGTGTTAATCAGTTTAAAAATGTTCTCTGAAGCTTAACGTTGTGTCCAATGTCACGCTTAGGTATTTTAGATTTGATATTTATTGTGGTTCAGTCGTGTATTTTCAAAGTAAACGTTGAGTGTTCTTGACGCCAAATTGTTGTTTAGTTGAAAGCAGGTTACTTCGGTATTAAACGCGTTCTCCATAGGTCTCCATTTTTGAAAGTAATTTCCCATAACTTCCACATCTTCCATGATAATCTCTTCAGCTTCAACTAGCGATTTTGTTTGTATTAATACAGCTCAGTCACCGGCATGGCCAAATTTTGTTGATGTTGTCGGCATGTCTGCGATGTAAAAACTAAAATGCAGTGGTGCGAGTGCCGAACCCTGTGGCTGACCATTTTTGAGTTTTCTGGGGGTGCTTATTTCTGATCCCATATCTTCTTGAAATGCCTGCTCTGTCGGTGACATATTTTTTATTAATTGGCGGGAAAATTGCAAGCAATAGTATGTAAGAATTTATAAATCCTTTCTTCTCACCAGACTATGTCGAAAGATGCTGACAGATCTATGACAGCAGAATAATTGTTTAGCTTTCTTTGAAAACCGGCGTCTATGTAAGTACACACATAACACCTGGTCGGTGCAACCTTTATTTAGTCTAAAACCTGCTTGTCGGATTGGAATAGCTTTCAATATTATTGGGAGAATTCTTCAATTTTCTGATCTGCGTCAGCAGTGGGAGCATAAACCTGTGTTATGTGGTCTCCATATAAAATGTGGTTGGTTTTCTTTTGGTCTGTCTTTTGATATTTTGATATCGTTAATTTCGCTTTTACTAATTTCCTGCTGCATCATGATCACTGCTTGTAAACCTTTTAAGTGCCAACGTTCCCATTTTGGGAACACCTATTAAAACATTTTGTTAGGATTGTTTATGCAATTATTTTTGTAAATCGAACTACATAATATATGTTTTGTAAAGGTAAGGGGCTTGCTAGTTTATCAAAAAAATTTACTTAGATTTGGGCTCATCTTCTTAAAAAAAAGTAAAGTTAGAGTATTATTTCTTTTTGTATTATAAATACAAGAATAAAAAACCGCTAAACGCCGTAAAAATGAGTGACGCATAAAATATTCCAGCTACAAAAGATCTGATATGAATATTACGTGGCGCGAAAATGGATTTTCATTTGATGCAAAACAAAATTCTAGTTTTATTTTAAAAGATATTTCCATAATATTTGCTAAATTTGAAGTAAACGCGCCACAAAAGAGTAACTTTGATACAGTTTGAATTTTGAAACTCTTTTGTGGCGCGTTTACTTCAAATTTAGCAAATATTATGGAATAATCTTTTAAAATAAAACTAGAATTTTGTTTTGCATCAAATGAAAATCCATTTTCGCGCCACGTAATATTCATATTATTCATATTCAATTAAATGTATGAAGTTGAATGCAATGTTCCTCTATTCCACGTCAAGCTTTATAAATGGTCACCTTTGTTGCATTATCTCCCAAATGATCTAGTGTCCATCGAATGTACACTAGATTTTTTTTTTATTCGAAATAGATTGAAAAAAAATTGAGATGGCCGGTAAATGAAGTCGGATTGCCCGTTGCCAGATCAAATTTAGCGTCGTAACCACTACAACTACATAAACCATTTCGGGAATAATCGTAAATTGGATTATACTTTTGTAGCTTAAAAACTTCTAAACGGCTTAACCAATTTTGATCAGTAAACATGAGTTTGAGACGTATTGACCAGTAGTATCTGATGGATCTAAGGTCAAGTATGAAAATTGAAGCTACTACAGGAATTATTGAGCTTGAGAAACCGTTTTTCCCACAGGAAATAGATTTTATCATACTTATGAAGCCTATAACCTAAAAAATTCAAATTTTCCGGGATATGAGGTATACACCGTTAAATTCGTCTGGTGTACTTCTATAAACGCTAAGTTATTGACGCAATTTGTAGGTTGAAATGTTGAGTAATTGTCGAAAAACCAAAATTTTCAAAGTTTAGTTTTTCAGTTTTTCGGCTATACTGAGCCGTGTGTATGTCTGATTCTGACGGCTTATACACCATTTGAAAGCTTAAGTCAACACTATTAATTTGATGTATTTGCGGTTCTCCTGGCTCTTCTTGATCCGAATATATATACCCCCAAAACATATGCCGTTTTGTACCTACCAAGTCCTATAGCTGGCTTATGGGTGGTCAAAAGTCACAAACTACACCGGTTCTAAATCGGCCCTGACCCCCTCTTCAAACATAGAGGAAAAATATCAAATCGGTTTAACTTTCAAACACACATACATATATATCCACAAATATTTTCCCTTTTTTAAATAAAAATTAAGTCACATTTCTAAGCTCTATAACTTTTGAGTAGTATAACCGATTTTCAAAATTAGACATGCGTTGGAAAGGTAATGATCAGTACTGTTAGAAGCCGCAAAGGTCGGACTTAAATTTTTGAAGTTTTTGGGAGTTTTGGGGGCCAGAACGAAAAACAGACCTAAATAGGAAGGGCCGTAAAATCGACACCCTTGGACCAAAATGGATGGTTGACATATGAATGGGTGAGTCTTTTTCTGAACTTGAAGATGGGAGTTGGCACAATTTTCAATTCAGTCAGATTTAGAAAATTGAAAATTTCGTGTATATAATAGTGTTGCGTGTAGGCGGGCGTATTTCTGCGCCACTGGCGAGAACTGCCGTTCTCTGGTAATTTTTTCGATATAAAACTAACAGCTTCGATAACCAATAAATCGAAAACTATTAATTTTATCAAAAAAAATGTATAATGAACATTTTTTGCTTATAATTAATATTTTTACCAGCATTTGCGGTCAAAATATAATAAAAAATTTCCACCCTCGAGATGAGGTGGCAACAACCCCATGGTAAAAGCGTCTTTCGGCATCATATAGATTTTGATCCTTGGACTATCCACTACTTATTGTCAAATTTTCAAGCAAATCTATCCATTCTGTAAAAATTGCGAAGTGAAAAATTTCAGTTCCTGGACTAATTATACTTTTGGAGCTCTATAACTTCTGAACGGTTTACCTGATGTTGATCACTAAACATGAATTTGAAACATATTGACAAGTAGTATCTGACCAGCATCCAAGATCGAGTATGATAACTGAACGTATTACAGGAATTATTGAGCTTGAAAAACCGTTTTTCCCGTAAGAAATAGATTTGATTATACTTATGAAGCCTATAACTTAAAAATTCGAATTTTCCCAGATATGAGGTATACACCGTTAGACGCGTCCTGAGTCCTTCTACAAACGCTCAGTTATTGGTGCAATTCGTAGGTTGAAATTTTGAGTAATTGTCGAAAAACCAAAATTTTCAAAGTTTAATTTTTCAGTTTTTTGGCTATGGCGAGCAGTGTGTATGTCTCAGCTTGATCGCTTAGGCGCCACTTGAAAGCTTAACTCAACCCTATTGATTTGTTGTATTTGCGGTTTTCCTGTCTTTCCTTGAACCTAAGATATATACGCCCAAAAAATATGCTATTTTGTATCTACCTAGTCCTCTAGCTGGCTTACGGGTAGTCAGAAGTCAAAAATTAGACCGGTTCTGAATCGGCCCTCACACCTTCTTGAAACACAGAAAAAAATATTCAGATCGGTGTAACTTTTCCACACACATACATACATACATACATACATACATACATATCCACAAACATTTTCCATTTTTTAAATAAAAATTGAGTCATATTTCTGAGCTCGATAACTTTTGAATGGTATAACCTATTTTCAAAATTAAACATCCGTTCGAAAGGTAATGATCTGTGCTATCAGAAGCCGCAAAGGTCGGGCTTAAATTTTTGAAATTTTTGGGAGTTTTGGGGACGAGAACGAAAAACAGGCTTTAAATGGGAAGGGCCGTAAAATCCACACCCTTGGACCAAAATGGAGAGGTAACATATGGATGGACGAGTCTTTTCCTAAACTTTAAGATGGGATTTGGCCAATTTTCAATTCAGTCAGGTTTAGAAAATCGAAAATTTCGTGTATATATAGTGTCGCTTGTAGGGGTGTTGTGCGCCACTGGTGAGAACTGTCGTTCTCTGTGGATTTTGTCACTGTTGACTGAATTCCCCAAAAACTATGTTGTAGCAAAGTCTACTATACACAAGGCTATAGGTACCTATACATTTAACAGCGCATAGTAGACTATTGATTATGTTCAAAATAAGAGAGCTAAAAGCAACTACAACGTTAATGCGATTTTATTGTCTCATATGGTCAATGGACCTCCATATTTGAAAAAACCGCGGAGTGCTACCCGAAAAAGGCCCGAATTATTCCCTAGGCCCAGGGTGAATTAGGGTGAGTTCTATGCGCTTTTTGCACAAACACGTCTACAGGAAAATTGTTCCAGGTTAAATTTACTATCGAAATATCAAATTTTAAAGTCAAAAATATTTTTTTTACAAAAATATATTCAAAAGAAAAGCAAGAAAAAAAAATACCAAAGAAAGCAATTTTGTTTTTTGCCCCATAACTTTTTTCCTCAGGGATATAGGTATAGGTATTGCTTCAGCGAAAAATAACTCCAGTCCTTCCTTGGGCCATTTTCCCCATTATTTTGCACACAATGCTCTGTAACTTTTTTCTACGCATTTCTAGGTATATGTAATGATACATTTAGTAGAAATATAAGTCAATTATCTTTAAAATGGTATATTGTATATGGTTGTGTGACTCTTTTAAGCAAGTTATGCTTTTTTAAGATTTTATACTTTTAATGATTTTTGATATTTTTTATCAGAATTTTATATTTATTATTGTTTAAATTTCTTATCATGACTTTTTTTGTACATTTAGGTATATACATTGTGCAATAAAAAAATCTTATTTTCTTTACTATAAAATGGCGTATTGCAAAAAATTCTAGGACTATTTTTAAACAAGATATCTGTAGGAGATACAAGGGTACCCGTAATTTGAGAAAAACTTTTAAATTTTTTATTTTTTTTTTAATATAAGAATATAATTGCATATTATAACATAATTTTTAATTCCAAATAACTTTTAATTTTCGATATTGCGAAATATAAATATACTTTACTATTAAGCGCAATTCATATTTTTTAACATACCCCGTACACTATTGATAAAATTTTATATATGATGATTGCATCTCAGGTTTTAGATTATGCAGAGCATTTTATAAAGAATATATTTTTTTCATAAAGTTAATAATAAAAAAGTTTTCCATATGGTTCCAACTTAGTGGGACCTGTGGCATGGGTGCATATGTCACATTTTGAGAAAGCATATCTTGTTGAAAAATAGTCTTAAAATTTTTTACAATACACTGTTTTAAAGTCAAGAAAATAGGCTTTCTTTTTTATTGCTTAATGTAAAGTTATAATGAGAAATTTAAAAATAATCGACAAATATATCAAAAATCATTAAAAGTGTAAAATTATCAAAAACCATATCTTGCTTAAAAATAGTCACACAGCCTTCTACAATAGATCATTTTAAAGGTAATTGACCTTTCTTCCTACTAAATGTACCATTGCATATACCTAAAGCTGCGCAGAAAAAAATTACAGAACAATGTTTGCGAAGAAACAAACAAAATGGGCCAAAATCGCTGTGAGTAACGAATTTTGAAAAATCATTACTGTAAATTACAAAGAACTCTAGAAAACACCATTTTAAAGAGGAATTATGGAAGTTTTTTTTCTGTGAAACAATGCCTATACCTATATCCCCATGGGAAACAGTTATGGGACAAAAAACAAAATTGCTATTTTTCGTGTTGTTTACTTGCTTTTCTTTTGAATATATTTTTGCAAAAAAAATATTTTTGACTTTAAATGTGATATTTCGATAGTAAATTTAACCTGGAACAATTTTCCTGTAGGCGTCTTTGGGTCAAAAGTGCATACAACTTACCCTAATTCGCTCTGTGCCTAGGGACTAATTCACCCCTTTCTCAAAAACGAACCCCTTTAAATGGTAGCACTCCGTGGTTTTTTCATATTTAGAGGTCCATTGCCTATACTAAACAATAAAACCCCGTTAACGTTTTAGTTCCTTTCTAAAATACATAATCAATAGCCTATAAATTGACATAATATTTTTAATATGAGATAATGCATAGTATGACTAGAATGACTGAGCATGTCTATGTGAACTGACCATTTTAATGGTCAGGGGTCGAGGTGGATACCTACAAATAATTTTGTATGATTTGAAGAATCCAGTAGTACATTTTTAAGATTTACTTAGGTGTAGTATTATTTGGTTTACAGAATTTAAGTTGTTTTTTTTTGGGTTTATATGACTGCGGACCCTAAATCCATTCGCCAATTTTACTATTTTTTATTTTATTAACTAGTCATTTTTTCGTTTCTTATCCTAAAACTTATACTAACAATAATCTCCAATAAACAATTCTACTAATAAATAATTAATGTTGTTCTGAAGCTATTTTCTTGTGGCATTTTTACAATTTTAACTATTTAGAATGGGAAATAAGCCACAATATTATTAAAAAATGATTTTTATTAACGTTTCGACGCCCAAATCGGGTGCCGTTGTCAAAATACAAAATACTATTTTGTAGTATTTTGTATTTTGACAACGGCACCCGATTTGGGCGTCGAAACGTTAATAAAAATCATTTTTTAATAATATTGTGGCTTATTTCCCATTCTAAATAGTTAAAATAATAAATAATTAGTTTTTTATTTTTTTTAATAATTTTTTATAATATATTTTTTTTGTATTTTTTTTTTCTAAATGATGTTCTCAGAGTTCCTCAGCAAAAACTGCAACATTCTTCTTTAGCCCTCTACTTAATTCGAAATCTTTTTACTATGAACTGTTCAAGTTCGTCATTAATTTTTATTTACATATTTCTTTTATTATATTTTTTTAATTATTATATTTTTTTAATTATTATATTTTTTTTCTATTAATTTTTTATATATTTTTTTGTTTTGTCTACATTTAAAATTAAGTTATTTGATCGACACCAGTTGAACAATTCCCTTCGTTGGCTCAGTGGAGTTGGTCTTTAAGTTGTGATGGAAACACCAAATAATAGTAGCAGAGTTTATTGATGAGACTTACACTATGGATGTTTTTTTTTTTGTTTTTTTTATGGCATTGACTTGGGTGTCATTTAGCCAGTCACAACTTTTTTTTTTTTGTTTTCTGTTCATACATAAGGAAGGCAATGAGGTCCTTAGAGTTCCATAGCAAACTCTTCTACAGCTCTCTACTCAGTTCAAAAGCTGGCCGCTATGGACTGTCCAAGTTGCTCACCACATTTTCCATTATGTATCATGTTGACCCGGGGTACTTTGAGTAGAGACTTAAATGATGATCGTTGAAGACAATCACTCGCGTTATTGAATTAATTGAATTTCTAGACAAGAGATCTTAGTTTTATATAAGTTTAAATTGGGTCAATGTAAACACGGGCCCCGCGTGATTTTGTGTATCTAATTAAGGTAAATTGTTTATCTTATGTCAGCAACTTTTGGCTGATGTCCAAATTATATTATTGATAATTGACCAAATGTGTATGTAATTTAATTAATTACGTGTGTGTGTTTAATAACAAATAAATGCATTCGATCTACTGGGTGATAAAATGATACTGTCCAATTTCGGATATGAATACTGAATATTTGATATTGGACATACTGCGGAATCGGGCAAAAACTGGCCCAAGTGTCAATACTCAAAGTTTACATATAAGTATTACATAAAATAGTCAAATTCAAACATGTTAATAAATAAATAGTTTAAGAATAATCAACAATCTTCCAACCGTACTCTAGCTATCAATGTCCGACTCTATCTCTAGATTAAAATTAGGGCAATTGGATGAAAATGTGGAGAGTGGGATGTCGGCCTTTGAAGTCGACGGTACATTGTTATGCCGATTACTACTTAATACAGGTACTTCCTGTTCGTTAGTCTGAGTATGTGGATTCCCTGAACGACATAGTCGTACAACAGGACGGTATTTCCATAACGTGAGTATCCCAATAATTACCATTATAGTGATGGTCCCGGTGGCTACAAAATAATGCCAATTAGATTCTGGAATCGATTGCCACTGCGTATGCGTCATTTCTTGTTCTAGACTTTCCTCCTCAAGTAACGCGTGACGTAGCTCTCCTCCTGGTATGTCCAGGTAGGTGTTTAGAGGCATGTTAAACCTGCGGGGTGTCCTCGCCACCAATTGGGCCACGGGAGTGATTGGCGCCTTCAGGTAGCTTGTTACCGCTCTCTCCATCCCACTGCTAGTGGGGAGTAATGTAATATTTTTCGTTTGGGCGATACATTTGGGTGAAAGTTTCAGGAATGTGACTCGTTCCAGTAATCTTTCGCTCCGATTTCCATCGCAAATAATGGATATGTGTATCGTGACTGGCGTGATAACGAGCCAGAGGTTGGGGGTACCCATCTTACTCCATTGAGCTGTCTGTATTGTCCTGGCTACCACTGGACATGTGCTATTCTTAGATCGCTCATAAATTTCTTCAAGTATGCAGTTTGGTTGGTTATCCATGTTCCTTATAGCCGTTGGTGAGCACGCTATCTGCGTCTTTGTCAACAGTAAACATCTTTCCCTATCTTCTGCGGTCAATTCGAAGTAGTGCAGTGTGTTATAATCTACGACCAGTAGATTCCTTGGGGCGATAAATGTGCGCAACACCGACCCCTCAACGTTAAGTGGTAGATAGATAGATAGATTTATTTAACTACTTTACAAAAAAAAATTGTTTGTAGCAAGTCAAAATTACAAAGTCAAAATAAGGAATATAAAAATTACAAGGTATATAAAATCACAAGGTATATAAAACAGAAATATAAAACACAACTTATAAATATGTATCACAAACAAGAATATAGATTAACAAAAAATATTTTGTGTCACGGTAAGCATTTCAGTAGATGTTCTGCAATGAGTCATATATTCTTCCGAGCAATAAAAGCAATGTTTCAACAGATACCTTTTTGTTACTTTTTTGAAACTGTTACAGCTTAGCTGTTTAATATCTTTTGGTAAAATATTGTAGTAGTTATAATTAAGACAATTTTTATCTGAAAGACGCAATCTAGAGCGATTTGTTCGTAAATAGTGAGAGTATCGCGTATTGTGAACGTGAACATCAGACTGCTTTGTTAAATGGGACCTTTTTCTGTGAATTTCAGTCAGAACTTGATATATCAACAGAGTAGGTAGCGGCATAATTTTTAATTTGATGAAGAGAGGTCGGCAATGTTCCAGATAACTAACCCCTGCTAAAATCCGGATAGCTTTCTTTTGCATCCTGAAAATTTGAAGAGCATTTGTTGAATTGCCCCATAAGATTAATCCATAGCTTAGGTGTGAGTGAAATAAAGAAAAATATGTCACCTTCAATGTCTCAAAGCTGACAACCCTTGCTAGTTGACGAATAAGAAACAATGAACTAGACAGCTTCGCCTTTACTTGTGAAATATGAGCCGACCAGTTCAATCGATTGTCTATGGTTATTCCTAATAGTTTAGCAGTGTCTTTGTCATCTGGATCGCCATGTAAACCACTTGCAGATATAATCAAGTCCTGCGTTTTTTCAGTATTGAGTTTTAGTTTGTTCGCAGCAAACCATGTGCTAGATTTATCAGAGACTTCCTCGTAAGCCATTTTTAAATCCTCATTTTTATTACCTGATATTATGTATGTCGTATCATCCGCAAATTGTACTGATTTGTACGGAGATATGAAATGAGGCAAATCGTTGACATATATAATGAATAAAAGAGGTCCCAAGACCGAACCTTGTGGGACTCCATGTTTTACGGGTCGAAAATCGGAGAGATAACCTTTAGACACTACAGCCTGGTGTCTACCACATAGGTACGAAGAGATAAGCTTAAGAGGGATACCTCTGATTCCATAATAGTTTAATTTGTGGAGCAAAATGTCATGTGAAACGCAGTCAAAAGCCTTCGACAAATCGCAGAGAGAAATTGCTATGCGATTGCCACGTTCAAGCCCCTCAATCACCTCGCTCACAATATTATATACCGCGTTTGTAGTAGAACGAGCACTTCTGAATCCATATTGCGAGTTGCTAAAATAACTTTTAGACTCAAAATAAGAATATAATTGTTGTTTGATCACCTTTTCAATCACTTTCCCGAATGTAGAAACAATGCTTATGGGTCTGTAATTGTCAGCTTTCGAGGAATCACCTTTTTTATAGATAGGTAGTACCTTTGAGTACTTTAGTGCTTCTGGAAATACTCCAGTTGATAAAATTAAGTTAATAAGATGAGTGAAAGGTGTTAAAACTATTTGGTAAGTTTCTTTTAAAATTTTGCTATTTATTTCGTGAACGTCCTTACAATTGGAATTATTAAGAGATTTAATTATTTGAGAGATCTCATCTTCCACAACGGGTCGGAAACAAAAGGACTTACTCGGGGAAGGATAGTTTCTGTAACTGAAGAGGATATCGTTATTAATAGTGGGAAGGGATGTAATTATATTCTCTGCGATTGTAATAAAAAATTGATTTATTTCGTCTGGAGATAGATCTGGTTGTACCGAACTGGATCTTGTATTGCCTCTTTCGAAGTTTAATATTTTCCAGCAGTCTCTAGGTTTATTATTGGAGTTAGTAATAAAACCAGAGTAAGCCGACTTTTTAGCATTTTGTAACTGCCGATTATATTCATATTTTTGTTGTTTATATAGTTTGAAAATATCGGGATCCTTAGTGACATCTGCAATGTGTTTAATGAGAGAAAGATTAGATCTGTAAGACCTTAATTCGTCATTAAACCATTGCACGGGTGTTATTTTAGCAGTTTGTCGTACTTTTTTTAATGGAAAAAACTTTAATATTAAGTTGTTATAAGTTTCAGTTAAAAAGAACATCAAGACATCGGGATCGTTATTGGTGTCATAGAAAAAGTCCATCTTTGTACTAGCTAGTGCATATTTAAGCTTCTGCAAACCAGAAGAAGTAATAGACCGTTGAAGTGATTGATTAGTGTCAACAACTTTAAGATCAGAATCAATAGATATAAATTGTGCTCGATGGTCAGAGAAACAAGGTTCAAATACGCCCACCCTGTAGATATTTTCAGAAAAGTTAGTCATAATGTTATCGATGCAACTACTGGATTGAGATGTGATTCTAGTATAATCGTTTATCGTTATTTCTAGACCAAAAGACATTAACAGATTTTGAATATCATAAGAAGATTCAGATTTAATTTTAAAATTTATATTAAAATCCCCAAGTATAATCAGTTTGTCTGCTTTGTTAAGTAAGAATGCTATAACATTCTCAAAATTCACCAAGAACAAGTCACAGTCACCATTACCTGATCTGTATACAGTTAAAACATTGGTTCTCATTGAAGGTATATAAATTGCACAAAACTCTGAAGTTTGCTCTACGTTATATTCATTTAGATTAAGAGAAGAATACATAAGATTTTCTTTTACATAAATTGCAACGCCACCTTGCTTCTTTTCAACCCTACAGAAAAAGTTAGCTAGTGAAAAGCCGGAGATGTTAATTAATTTTAGATTTTCTTCAGTTTGCCAGTGCTCTGAAAAACATATGACGTCATAGAACTTTTTATCCGCAAGAAAAGCATTGATCATATCGACTTTATTTGATATACACTGTAAATTGACATGAAACATGCTTACCGTGCCTTGTTGAATTAGGTTATTTTGAAAATTTGATGGAGGGTTAACGGTCGTTTCTTCATCCTTCATTTTATTTGAGTATGTGTTGGACGCTTCATAAAAAACCTGCTTACATAAGAGCCTACGGGCCATAGTTTTGGGTCCATCGCTAAACCAAAATGTTGTTCAAAAATTGAGACTTTAAAGGATGAATATATGTTGGGATGCTTAGCCGTTAAGGACGTACATATCACTTCTGGAAAGTGTTTTTCTAACATCTTCTTAAGATTATCTGCCGTTGTATGCTGGTTTACCCTAGTAACATGAAGATGACTAAATTTTGGGACACCACTGATTTCAGAGTTTTCATTATTGCCAATAACAATAGGTCCATTCCTTCTTTTATACCTAACAGTTTTCCATTCTTGCCCATTATTATTTGGAACTGGAACCGAATTTTTACTCTCAGTATTTATCAAATTCTCATCGTTTGTTAAATTAATGATATCTGAACATTTTGCCTCCGTTTGTATTCTTAAAATATCAGCTGATAATTGTTTATTATTTTCGATTAAGGAAACAACTTGTTTATTTTTATTGGTACTATTTTTAAATAGAGTTTTTGTTGGGGAACTCCTTTCTTTATCAACAACAAGACTTTCATTTACAGCAACATTTTTTGCGGGTGTAGTGTTTTCGTTTTTTGGATATATTTTACTGCTAGACTGTTTCGGTCGTTCAAAATTTGGGTCTCTGTTTGAATGGTTGATTGAATTCGTATTTTGTTTTGTAGATGGCGACTGATCAGCTATTTGCATATATTTAAATAAATCTAGTTGTTCCTTCAATAAATTTATCGTAATTAGTTGATTTGATATTATTGTTTCATTCTGATTAATAATTTTCTTTAAGTACCTTATTTCAGTTTGTCTCGGATCCTCATCGTCAGCCTCACTATCCAAGGTTTTGTTTGGTGGATCACTTAACCTCACACTCTCCTCACAGCATATAACTGTCTCATCATCGATATATTTGATCGATTTTAGTTGCTTCAGGCAGCCACTATGGGATAACGTTCCACAATTCGCACATAATAGACCACTTTGTGCAACTTTATAACACTTTTTACAACACTTAACTTCCGAGTCGTAAACACGACCGTTCTTCTGAGGCGCCATGTTTCTCTGTATGGCCGTGTTCTTGTATGGCCTGTGTTCTCTGTATGGCCTGTATTCTCTGTGGTATGGCCGTGACTTTCAGCATGCTGTACTTAATTTTCCCTGTCACTATGAAATAGCCGATGACTGTTATATATCTGTCGTCATGACTGACTTCTGTTTCTATAATGGGCTGTCGTCGTATTTCGACCCCTTGTGGCAGTATCTGCCCTGCTTTCTCTATCAATTTGGTTATCTCACCCGGTTTCACTATATCAATGAAGTGTCCGTGGTTATAGTGAAGGTTTAATATTCCCTCGTAAAATTGAGTATATTCGTTTATGAATTCCATAACTTGCAACGCTATCGTTTGTATTCGCAACGTGCTATATTCGGTTTCTAGTCTCTGTGCTTTGTCTTCTACTTCGTTAAGTCCTTTAGATATTTCTTGTAGGCCTGTGATTAGTGCTTTGTTAAACTTGTTCATTTGCTCGTTTATCCTGTTCTCTGTGTGATTGATTGATGTTATTGTTTCTAACATTATCTTCGCTTGATGCTGTGATCCCTTTATTAGCTCCTTTTGGTTATTGTCTAATGCTTCAATGTTACTGTAGGCTTCGTCATTGACTCCAAATACTGAGGTTAATATTGTTCCTAATATTCCTCTTCTTTCCCTTGCTTTTATTTCTACTGTCAACCCCTCGCTTACTGATTCCGCCTTTCTTTGTCCTTCCTCTAACTTCCCTATTATATCATTACAATTCACGATTTTTATATCCTGACATAGTTCTCGTACTCCTTGTATCATATTTCCTATTAGTTGGTGCTCTGTTCGAATTCTTCCCTTTTCTAGTAACACCTTTATTCGAAATGTTCCCCGGTCTATAACGACCTCTCCAAGATCTTCTGTGAAAAATCCTGGTTCCGGATTATATATTTTATATGGTTCTGCCTTTATGGGTTTTAACATCGTTAAAAACATTATAGCTACTAGTATTTTCTTCCATCTTAGTGCTGCTGCCTTCTTCGGCTTTTCCTGTTTCTCTTCTTCCAGTCGTATTAGTTTATGTATGGGTCTTTTTGTCAGTTTCCCGTTCGCCTTTCTCACTGTTACGACTCTGGTTAGTCCCTCCGCTCCAGGGTGTGTTTCTGTTACCCTCGCTAATGGCCATCTGCCTGGAGGTGTATCTTCTTCTTTTATTATAACTATTTCTTCTTCTTTTATGTTAGAGTGCGCCTTATGCCATCTATTTCTCTGTTGTAATTGGTGCAGGTATTCCTGTTTCCAAATTTTCCAGAAGTCTCTTTTTATTTTCTCCAATAATCTCCACCTCGTCGGCATCTTCAAATAAGTCGTAAGCTCTTCTTCCCGATTTGGTGATATAATTTCTCTCCCTATAAGGAAGTGAGCTGGTGTCAGGGCTATTTTCCCTTCAGGGTCTTCTGTTGACCCACATAATGGTCTCGAGTTCATACATGCTTCTATTTGTGTCAGCACCGTACTCAATTCTTCATATGTTAGAACTGTTTCCCCGATGATTCTTTTCAAGTGATATTTCATTATCCGCACTGCGCTCTCCCATAGTCCTCCGAAATGTGGTGCATATGCAGGTATGACATGCCATTGGGTACCTAGTGCCAGTAATCCTTGTTTTATCTCGTCATCTATTTTTTGATTTTCTTTTTTCAACAAATTTGCTGTTCCTACGAATGTGGTTCCGTTATCGCTGTATACGTTGTTACACTGTCCTCTGCGTGCCGTAAATCTCTTGAACGCCGCGATGAATGCATCCGTAGACATATCGCTTACTACTTCGAGGTGTACTGCCTTCGTTGACAGACACACAAATACTGAGATGTAGCCCTTATAGCTCCTCTGTCCTCTGCCTCTCGTGGTACTTATTTTTATTGGCCCGGCATAATCTATCCCTGTGTTAGTAAAGGGATGACTCGGGTTCACTCTGTCTTTCGGTAGATCTCCCATTAATTGTTGTGCTGCTTGGCTTTTATACCTCCTGCACCTTAAGCATTTTGCTAGATGATCTTTCACGGTTCTTCTGCCGTTGATTATCCAGTATTTCCTTTTTATATACTGTAGTGTTTGTTGTAATCCGCTATGTAGATTTTTTGCGTGACTATCTGCTATAAGTAACTTTGTTAATGCACTATCCTTTGGCAAAATTATCGGATGTTTTTCTCCGTACTTTAGATTCGTGTGTCTCAGTCTTCCGGTGACTCTTAGAATTCCTTGTCTATCCAGGAATGGTACCAATGACGCTAATTTATTTTTCTTGTCTAACTGCTGTTTCTTCTCCAGCTTCTTTATTTCTTGTTTGAAGTAGGCGTGCTGTGTGTGCTTTATCACCTTTAATAGCGTTTCCTCTAATTCTTGGACTGTCAGCTGACTTTGTCCACTGTCCTTCTTTTTTCTGCATTTGTCTGCAAATCTCCTACAGTATGCAAGTACTCTTCTCATTCTTTCTAAATTTGAGAATCTCTCGCATATGTCCTCCTTTATCGTTGTCGTGTGCACCGTTATTTTCGTTTTGACTTCCTCCTCATTTGTCTCTGGTATTTCTTCTGATTCCTGCGTTAAAGTTTTGTTACTAGTCAGCCAAGTTGGTCCCTTCCACCATAGCTCTGCTTCTAATAATTCTGATGCGGTACTTCCACGTGAGAGGATGTCCGCTGGGTTTTCCTTCGTATCTACCTTATGCCAATTTTTCGGTCCTATAACGCCTCTTATTTCCTTTACTCTGTTGGCGACGAACATTTTCCACCTTTTTGATGATCCCCTTATCCAAGCCAGGGTTATCATTGAGTCTGACCATGCATATACCTCAATGTTTTCCCTATTCAATGCTTGTAGGGTTTTCTTCATTAAATTTGCTAATAGCACCGCGGCACACAACTCGAGCCTCGGTAATGTCGTTTTTCCTTTCAATGGTGCGACTTTCGATTTTGCTATCATTAGATTCGTTTTGATTTCTGGGCCTAACACCCTTGAGTAGATTACCGCTCCATATCCTTTCATAGATGCATCTGAAAATCCATGTAGTTCTACTCTGTTTGTCTTGCTTAAGTTGTTCCACCTGGGCAATGTTATTTTCTCCAGATTTACTAATTGCGCCTGGTATGTATTCCACCTGCTTTGTTGGTTGCTAGTTAATTCTTTATCCCAACTGGTTTTTTGCTCCCATAATTCCTGTATGAACATTTTCGCCTGAATTACTACAGGTGCTATCTACCCTAGTGGGTCGTATAGTTTTGCTACTTCTGACAGTACGTGTCTTTTCGTTATTTTCTTTGCTGTCGTTATCCCTATTTTGAATGTGATTATATCTTCTTTAGGGGACCAGTGTATTCCTAACGTTTTCCGTACTTCTTCTTGTTTGAATGCCTTGGAGTCTACGTTCCTCATTTCCTCCGGTACGTTCTCCATTATTTTTTCTTCGTTGCTCAACCATTTTCTGAGAATGAAACCTCCTTTTCTGAACAGTTGTATTAATTCCTTTTGGGCTATTTCTGCTTCCTGCACTGTCTCCGCTCCTCCTAGTATATCGTCTACATACATGTTTTCTTTTACAATTTTCGATGCCAACGGGAACCTCGCTCCTTCGTCTTCTTGTAATTGCTGTATTGTTCTCAACGCTAAAAATGGTGCTGCTGCCGTGCCGTATGTCACCGTCGTTAAGTTATATTCTTGTATTGGGTCCTTTGTGTCCTTTCTCCACAAAATTTTTTGATAATTTTGGTCTTCTTCTGCCATTCCGATTTGTCTAAACATTTTTTCCAAATCCGCTGAGTATGCTATCTTATTGGATCTCCATCGTAATAGTATATTTGTCAAATCTTGTTGTAATTTCGGCCCTGTGTGCATAATATCATTCAGGCTTACTGCCGATGAGCTTTTACTTGATGCATCAAACACGGCTCTTATTTTCGTTGTAGTACTGTCCTCTTTTCTCACTGGATGATGAGGTAGGTAGTACCCATCTCCCTGGTTTTCTGCTATTACCATATGACCTTGGTTTTCATAATCTTCCATGAATTGTCTGTAATTCGCTTCTAACTGTTTGTCTTTTGCAAACTTTCTTTCTAGTTGCATCAATCTGGCGAATGCCTGCTGCTTAGATTCTCCTAGCTTTGTTACGTCTTCCTTAAACGGAATTCTCACTTCGTATCTCCCGTCTTCATCTCTTTTTACTGTCTGTCGATACATTTCTTCACATTCTTGTTCTTCTACTGATAAACTTGTTTCCTGATTTACTTCTTCTAATTCCCAGAATTTTTTTATTTGTATGTCCATCTCTTGTCTGGATATCATACAGCATACTTCTGCTTTTGTAGTCTCCTTCTCTCGTGCTATCCCCGAAACTATCCATCCTAGTTTGGTGTTTTGACTCAGGAGTCCATTACTTATTCTGTGCATCCCTTCTGTCAATATGTAACTGTATTCTTTTACTCCTAGTAGTAAGTCTATTTTCCCTACCTTGTAATATCTTGGATCTGCCAGTATTGCATTTTTCTCGTTATAGTCCGGTAGAATTATATCCTGTTCCGGTAAATTCCTTGTTATCTTCGGTAATACTAGTGCTTCTATTTCAATCTCGAAGTCACTTTCGTAATGAGTTTCGATTAAAAGTTTCATACTCCAATTGGCTGTTTTTTCTCCTGACGAGCCTATCCCGGATATGGTCGCCTGTATAGGCTTCCTTGTTGTTCCTAGCGTCGTCGCAGCTTGTTCCGTTATAAATGCGCATTGTGACCCTTGGACGATTAATGCTCTCATTATGTGTGAATCTCCTTTCGCATCTCTTATGCGTACAACAGCTGTCGCTAGTAATGCTTCACCTTCCTTATGGCTTGCACAGTTTACTGAATTCTGCCCTCTTTGGTGGTCGTTGATATTCCTATGCCCATTGGTATCTTGTGTATTTTCTCGCCTTCCGTTATTTTGTTCTCTGGCGTTGTATGGATTATTATTTCCTCCTCTGTACCTATTAGCTTGATATCCGTTTCTTCTATTATTCGAATCTCTTCCATTTCTTTCTTGTGTTTGTTCTCCTTTCGTTTCATTGGAGTTTCTTTTGTTGCCTGTGGTTCCTTTCTCATAATGCAACATATGGTGATGGTCTCCGCCACAGTGTCTGCACCTATATTGTACATAACATTGTTTTTCTTTTTTATGTGCTAGGCAGTTTGCACACAATCCTTTTTCTTTTATCATCCTGTTTCGGTCTCTTACATTGAGTTCCTGAAATTCTCTGCAGTTCGGTACTCCGTGATCTCCGTTGCATATCACGCAACGTGTTCTTGGTTTCCTCCCAGATCCTCCTTGCTTCTCTTGTCTTTTTTCTGACTCCAGCAGTTCCAGTGTCTGGAATCTTCGCTGTAAGAATGTTTGTGTCGATTTGTACGTCGGTATCTCTCTACTGTCTCCAACGTGGTTTTCGTACAGCCTCCTGGTTTCATTGTCCCATTTCGTTATGATAATTCGGGCTACCAATGGGCTCCACGCTTCCGTGTCTGTTCCTAACCCTCCTATGGCTTCCAGACTTTCGTGGAAGGTGTCATGTAGTGATTTCAATGCTCTAGCAGAAGATTCCTTTACTTCCTGTGCTAGTAGCATCCTGTCTATGAATTTAAACAATATCATCCTTGGATTCTCATATCTATCTTTTAGCATGTTCCAGGCCACTTCGTAGTTGGCCTCGGATATGTTTAAGTGTTGTATCATTCTGTTGGCTTCCCCTCTTAGTTGAGTTTTTAGGTACTGCATTTTTTCTGCGTTTGATAACTGGTCGTTTTCATGTATTACTTTAGTAAACAGATCGTGGAAAGTTCTCCACGTTTCATACCTGCCTTCATACACAGGGATTTTTACCTGCGGTAATGTCACACCGTCCCTCCTCTGTGTGCTTTCTGGCCGTTGCATTCCTGGCCTTATTTTCTTCAAGGTTTCCCTGACTCTCCTCTTTAGTTGATTTATTCTCTCTACTTCTCCATTATCTATAGCGTCTAGTTCCTCATTTACTGCTGCTTCAATTATTAGTGTATTCACCTTTTCCATGTATTCTCTTAACTCTGACTGCAGCTCTTCATCCTCCTGCAAATCTTGTTCATTTTCTGGCCGTAATAATTCCTCGATTCTTTGCTTCCTTATCTGTATCTCCTTTACTTTCGGTGCTTTTCCTCTTTTCAGCACCCTTCCATATTCTTCCAACAGGGTTTTCCCCTCAATATATGTCTTAAATACCTGATCATGGTATTTTGTTTCAAAATATTTTTCTTTCGTTATACCTCCTTCTAGCAGCTTTTCGTGGTTATTTTTATAAAATTTTAAATTCAGCGGTAAATATATTAAACAATATGAACTGTATTTTATTTATTAAGCAATGTACTTAAATATGCCTATAATGTCTGGCTAATTGGCTAGTCCAAGGCCATCAAATTCACACAAAAAAAAATATCTGCTTATTAACAATTATATTAATTTTCTATACCTGTACTATCACGCTCTCTCGTAAGCCAGAATGTATATAAATAAAAATGTAATTGTATGCCCTTGTCAAGTTTGCAATTTTTTCAACGTTACCGTAGGTCGCTTGCCTGACTAAGTGATTTCTGTTTGTAAATAAACTGAATAGTATTACGATTTCACTAACGCTAAAATTGAAATTCTTTGGTTGGATAATTTAATGAACCTTTGTATTTATAAAAGATCTGTAAATGATATATTTAATGTTAATACTGGAATCTTATTCAAATTTGGCAATTAGATATCTATGTGATTAATTTTTACAGAAGTAGGTAAAATATTTTCATGTTCTAAAATAGTGAAAATTTAACTGAAATTATTATATAGAGTGGACTTTTATCGTTCTATATGTTACGTAGTATTTTAATTTTTTCGAAATAAAGTATTTAATTGAAATTAAAGCAAGCTATATGTTTATGAACGTTTCTTTTTTTTTCAAATTATTTTTCAAATATATTTTTGTCTCTTTATTATTTATATGGTATACATTCTAAAGTACATTATTTTACTATTGATAGAGTGGAGATTGTTGTTCTAGATTGTTGAATTATAATAAAAATACAAACTTGTTAAATTGTACGATTGTAACAGTTGGAAGATTTTGTAATTATTCAAAAACTTACGGTTTTTTTTTTGTTTTCTTAGACGTCTAGGGTCCCTCGCTTCTGGTAGGCTCTGCAATCGGCTCTCGGCTATGGTACTGCTCTTAGCTCTGCAATCGGCTCTCGGCTCTGGTACTGCTCTTAGCTCTGCAATCGGCTCTCGGCTTTGGTACTGCTCTTAGCTCTGCAATCGGCTCTCGGCTATGGTACTGCTCTTAGCTCTGCAATCGGCTCTCGGCTTTGGTACTGCTCTTAGCTCTGCAATCGGCTCTCGGCTTTGGTACTGCTCTTAGCTCTGCAATCGGCTCTCGGCTATGGTACTGCTCTTAGCTCTGCAATCGGCTCTCGGCTTTGGTACTGCTCTTAGCTCTGCAATCGGCTCTCGGCTTTGGTACTGCTCTTAGCTCTGCAATCGGCTCTCGGCTATGGTACTGCTCTTAGCTCTGCAATCGGCTCTCGGCTTTGGTACTGCTCTTAGCTCTGCAATCGGCTCTCGGCTATGGTACTGCTCTTTGCTCTGCAATCGGCTCTCGGCTTTGGTACTGCTCTTAGCTCTGCAATCGGCTCTCGGCTATGGTACTGCTCTTAGCTCTGCAATCGGCTCTCGGCTTTGGTACTGCTCTTAGCTCTGCAATCGGCTCTCGGCTATGGTACTGCTCTTAGCTCTGCAATCGGCTCTCGGCTTTGGTACTGCTCTTAGCTCTGCAATCGGCTCTCGGCTATGGTACTGCTCTTAGCTCTGCAATCGGCTCTCGGCTTTGGTACTGCTCTTAGCTCTGCAATCGGCTCTCGGCTTTGGTACTGCTCTTTGCTCTGCAATCGGCTCTCGGCTTTGGTACTGCTCTTAGCTCTGCAATCGGCTCTCGTTCTCCCGGGTCTAGTGGTCTCTCTCTGCTACTGAGGATGTTGCTGGTGTGGACTGTATAGGCTTTCTCAAACTTCCTTGAAGTATTCTTTTTCTCGATAGGACCATGAACAATTCCCTTCGTTGGCTCAGTGGAGTTGGTCTTTAAGTTGTGATGGAAACACCAAATAATAGTAGCAGAGTTTATTGATGAGACTTACACTATGGATGTTGACCCGGGGTACTTTGAGTAGAGACCTAAATGATGATCGTTGAAGACAATCACTCGCGTTAATGAATTAATAATAATTGAATTTCTAGACAAGAGATCTTAGTTTTATATAAGTTTAAATTGGGTCAATGTAAACACGGGCCCCGCGTGATTTTGTGTATCTAATTAAGGTAAATTGTTTATCTTATGTCAGCAACTTTTGGCTGATGTCCAAATTATATTATTGATAATTGACCAAATGTGTATGTAATTTAATTAATTACGTGTGTGTGTTTAATAACAAATAAATGCATTCGATCTACTGGGTGATAAAATGATACTGTCCAATTTCGGATATGAATACTGAATATTTGATATTGGACACCAGTTATTAAATCGAGCTAAAAATGATTGCAAATACAGTGGAATCTCGATAACTCGGATTAATAGGGACCGCGGCCGATCCGGGTTATGGAAAAATCGGGTTAGCCGAAGAGCATGCTAAAAATTAATAAAATACGGTATACTTATAGGTAAAGTCCGTTATAATTATTAAAATAATATGAAATATATATGCACAATACACATCTAACTTGCCTATTATAGTTGTATAGAGTATAGTATAAACAGTATAGAGTATTGTTCATTTCTAGGTAAAAAAACTCAATCAGTTTCTGTTGTGTCAATTTCGTCTGCCATCGGAACAATGTTATGTTATTTAAGAACAGTGGCTTCTTCATTGTTTAAAAGACCATTGTTTAAAAAATAATTTTTTAAAAGACAAAGGGAAATAAATAAAGGAATAACAGGTGCCTGTTGTTTGCGATAGCCCCAGCTAATTAACATCGCTCTGCCGCCGCCGCCGTGTGCCCTGAGTCATTTTTACTATCGTATAGTTCAAATTACACAAATACCCATTATCTCTCAAATATTATATTATGGTCGAAGCGAAGTTTTATCAATGAAACTCGATATTTTTAAGACATTCCAGAAGAGGCTACAGATAAAATGTTTTAACATAATACATACATTTTTATTGTTGAAATGTTTGTCTGATGAAAATCGGTCCGGGTTAGCTGGAATTCCGGGTTATCGGGGGCCGACTTATCGAGGTTCCACTGTAGATACCAATTTCTCATAGGTCTGTGCTGACACCACAAAATAAGTATCATCTGCAAATAACGTCAGGTACAAAACATCAAACTGGTTAGGTACATAGTTAGTAAACAACGAAAAATATATCTGGACAAGGGGAAATGTTTCTATTAAATATTTCCATTAACACATTTTTTTTGATACACTGGAAGAGATAATTAAACGTAATCAACTTTCATCCTTATTGAAAATCAGATAAGTCGCTTTAATTATTGTTTTCTTTTAATCATGCGATAACAGCTATTTATTACATTTAACTACTACCTACCCATCTACAAAATATCAATACATCTACCTGTAATTAATCAGTTATCAGTTATTTTGGCGTTTATTGACGTACATTTCTCTTTTTTATTGCGTCACTGGCTAATAGACGGTTATTATATTGTATACTGTCGGTCGGGTATATAAACCCTTGGTTATCTAATTAGTCCAGCAGCCAGCTGGGTCACCGTGGTCTTTTTCATAGGGAACTTGCATAAAATTTTAACACTAGAAGCACCAGCATTTTTGCATACCTAGGGGACAAACATAGTGGAAGCAGTTTCCGCTTACGGCCAAACCGCGCGAATGTGAGCGGTTGTCGCGCGCGTGACAGTGAAGACGGGTAAAAGTGAGAAAAATGGTTCAAATTTGTCAGTTGCGTCTATAACTTATAACAAAATTGTGTCTTCTGATGACGATACGATTAGTTTTGATTCTGTCTTGACTAAACTGAAAAGAAAAAAAGTTGGTATACATTTTCCTCATCGAGAAAGAATACTTTATGGAGAATATCATCATCTATTTCAAAACTTAAAATAAGATAATGAAAGAAAGTGAAATATCGTTCTCCCTCGTGTTCCAAATAGGGGGTTTTAAAAAACGTTAGCAATTAATGCCTCCTTATTCATTGTACAAACATTAAAACATTAAAACCGCGCGGAAAAAACTCAATTGAACTGAGTACGCTGACACAGTGAATAAACTGAGTACACTGACACAGTGGAAGCGGTTTCCGCTTACGGTCAATCCCCGCGGACCGCTTTTAAATGTTTTAAAAATAAATGCACGTCTTTAAATGTACACGAACATAGTCAAAGCAGGTTCGCGCGGGCCAACCGCTTTAACCCGCCTGGCCGCTTTTACTAGAATGAGAATTTAGTTTTTTTCCGCGCGGTTTTAATGTTTTAATGTTTGTACAATGAATAAGAAGGCATTAATTGCTGCAGTTTTTGAAAGATTCCCTATTTGGGACACAAGGGAGAACGATATTTCACTTTCTCTCATTATCTTATTTTAAGTTTTGAAATAGATGATGATATTCTGCATAAATTATCCTTTCGCGATTGGGAAAATGTATACCAACTTTTTTTCGTTTCAGTTTAGTCAAAACAGAATCAAAAGCAATCGTATCGTCATCAGAAGACGAAATTTTTTTATAAGTTATAGATAAAACTGACAAATTTGAACCATTTTTCCCGCTTTTATCCGTCTTCACTGTGTTACCCTTCACGCGCGCAACAACCGCTAAGATTTGCGCGGTTTGCCCGTAAGCGGAAACAGCTTCCACTATGTTTGTCTCCTCATTCGGGTAAAAGCGGTCTGGGCCTCGATTTTAGGCCCTTCGCTTCGTTATCGAACGTATTCGCTTCGTATACTAAACAGATACGAAACGAATACGTTCGATAACGAAGCGAAGGGTCAAAAATCGAGGCCCAGGCGGGTTAAAGCGGTTGGTCCTCGTGAACCTGCTTTGACTATGTTCGTGTATATTTAAAGACGTGCATTCATTTTGAAAACGTGTAAAAGCGGGTCCGCGCGGATTGACCGTAAGCGGAAACTTCTTCCACTGTGTCAGTGTACCTAGAAGCACCGAAGCGCTCAAGATGACGGGTATTAGAATTTTCGATCGCCAGTCGTTTTTGTATCCTCTTTTACTTGAAAAAAAGCCTATATTGAGTTAATTCCTACTAATAAAAGCCTTTAGTTAATTTAAATAAATTATTTAATTGTTTAAGCAAAATTTTTCAATTTGCTTGTACAAGACCTACACAAATTTGTTTACATAGGTATATGACAAATTTCACATATATTATTTTTGTTGCCAAGTCCCTGTTTGCCACTGCCTACGTTTATTATTTGATTGAGGTGTTGTATCTCTGATTTGTATCCGTTGATGTTGTCCTGCACTTAGTCATATGATACTGGCGCAATTCTTCTGCTAACTGAAGTAGGAAAGTTTGCCTAGATGTTTGACCACCAGTAACTTCCTTATATAGAATCCAAGCATTTATTCCTACCATATCTAAGACATTTAAAGAAAGCCTACAACGGTCATCTTCTTGAAGCTGATTTTGTTGAACACTGTATGGCCATCTTATTTACAACGTCTACTCCGTATTTTGTGTGGTTGTAGTAGATAATGATTTCAGGCTTCTTCTTTTTATCTGTGCATATTTCAATATTGTTTGAGTATAGAGAACACAGCGCTAGAACATTTTTGATCATTTTTTTGGGCATCTATGCCATTTCGTTCGTTGCAATCCGGGACTGCACGCTGGGGTTTGTTTTGGTTGGATCAGGAGAGCAGCATATGTGCCTCCTGATGAGAGACTAATAAGTTTCGAAACCGGTAGGGGTGCTTGCAGCACTCTCTGATTGGACTAGAATATGGTTCGGCTGTGTTTTCGTTTTGCAACGAAATTGAAAATGGTTATTCATTTTTGATTCACATTTACTCTGTGTGGAGTACGAAGGGAACCATTCTCGTTGGAACTTTACCGCGCTGAGCAGATGGGACGTGAATTGTAAATTGTAGAATTCCCTCATCTTCCTTAGTCTCAGCATCCGTATGGCTTGCAAATTGTAGAAGCCTCGGAGGTGTAACCAGAGAAGGTTCCCATTGTTTTCATTCTGGTGGGGTGTAGAATAGCATTATGTTGTTTTATATGCCATTAGAGTGAAAATTTAGTCTTCTTATATTATTATTTACACGAATCTGCCGCACATAGGTACCTACTTACATGTGAAGATACGTTATGCATTTATTAAAAAATGATAATTAATATAACTAAAGAATAGGGATGGCGGTTTTTGACAAAACACCGGTTTTCGGTTATACCGTTTTTTTTTTGCTTACGGCTTAACCTGGCGGTTCTAACCGGCCAAAAAAAACCGGTTTTTGGAAAAACCGGTTTTCGGTTTTTTTAATCCAATTGGTTACAAAGTTACATTTACAATGCACTTTAGTTTGCGATACTCCATTCGACTCGATATCAATATGATCAAAATTAGTACTATCGAAAGAACATAAATATTAATAAAAATAAAATACAATTTTTAATAAAACCAGTTTATTCTATTAATTAATATATTTATTAATTATTTTATTATTATTATATATTTATTGATTTTTATTAAATAAAATATAGCGTAAGATTAATATATACATTGGATCGAAATAAAATTTGATTTGTGTGAATCCCAAAGATTTGTGAGTTTCAGTAGTCAGATGTAGAGTAAACTAAAATTATTATTATACTACTGCTCAACAGAGAGCGCTGAAATAATTCAGGTTCTATCGTCATGGAATATATTATGGGAGTAGAATATAATATGCAATTATTGTATTCAATTAATGACGCAAATTTAATTTACCATTTAAAAATATAATCCTCTAAAATACCCACCAATTTTCCTCTCCTCCCAAACCAAAAAAATCCCCAACCATTTCAACTTATAAAAAATTTCCCAGACTCTTTGAAATGGGATTTAAAAAAATAATATCAACATAAATATTTTACTTAAAAATAAATTGGATAATGCAATTTATCTTTTATTTTTACTACCATCAAAAAAATGATCATGTATTACTTTTAACACGTTTGTATATTTGTAGAATAAGTACATTTTAACTCATTTAATACTTCCTGTATGGGTGTATCGTTTTGAAAACGTAGGGAAATTCTTTTAGATTCGTATTCGTAATCAGTAATTTGATATTCATATTCAGAGCATTATTTTTGGTAATCAGAAAAAGTAATTCACCCACTTTCAATGTCAAGAGTTAAGTGTGAAAAATAGATGATATCTGCGTCTTCAACCAGATCACTTCTTATGTGCAAATATGTGTAAATATTATGATTACAAATACCTTTTCAAGAAAATATTATAATAAAACTTATAAATTGTTTCTGGCTGATGTGAGATTGCACATTCAGTGTGCTTCTGTATTTATAAAATAAAATAAAATTTGAATGGTTTTGTTTGGAATAATTACTTGAGAATAATAATTATGATTTGGATCCAAAATAATACCTAACCTAATCCTAATCACCATGAAAACCTAATAACCGGTTTTTACTTTAAAAAGGAAAAACCTGTTAAAACCTGGACAAAAAACAACCGGTGAAACCGGTTATAGCGAAGTAAAAAACCGGTTTTAGGTTTAAACCGGTAGGTTTTTCCCATCCCTACAAGAGTTCAAAACATTGTTCAACGCCGGTATTACCTTTTTGAAAATTTAATATATACAAGGTGAAAGAATTAAAAAAATAAACAACATATTTTTACAAAAAAATCAGGAAAAACACAACTTCTGGTAAAGCGATTCTATCGGTTTAAGAGCACGATTTTATACATAATAAAAAAGAACCTATATACCAAGTTTGGTTTAAATGGGACTGCGCTAAAAAGTTATCGTGCTATTAGTCACATATGTATAGGCGCCATTTTGAATGCCGTCTTTTTTGTAAAAGGCAAAATCTGAGATAACCTCATACCTAAATTTGAACCTTTGTATGTGTAGTATATGTGGTCCAAATTATACGTTTCTACCAATAAGTGCACAATAATTATTATAATATTTGCACGAATCTGCCGCACATAGGTACATGTGAAGATAAGTTATGCATTTATTACATGGCAATGAACATAACTAAAAAGTTCAAAATATTTCCTAAAAAATATTGTTTCTATCTTTTCAATGCCCGTATCACCTTTTTGAAAAATGAATATATACAGGGCGAAAGAATTGCGAAAAAAAACAACATATTTCTACATAAAAAATCAGAAAAAACACAACTTCTGGTTAACCGATTTTTCCGGTTCAGGAACTCGATCTTATACATCAGAAAAAGAACCCATGTACCAAATGTGGTTGAAGTCGGACTTTTCATTTAAAAGTTATCGTGCTATTAGTCACATATGTGTCGTCGCCATTTTGAATTCCCGCGATTTTTGTAAAAAGCAAAATCTGAGATGGCCTCGTATCTAAATTTGAACATTTATAATGTGTAATATATGTGGTCCAAATTATATGCTTCTATCATTAAATGCACAATTCTTATAATACTTGCACGAATCTGCCGCACTATAGTTTTTTATGTTTTTTTTCTCGAAATCCACCCTCGAGATTGGTAATCATTATTAATCAATCAAAAATACATAAAAATAGTTGGGACTTATCAGAATTGAAAAGGTCACGGCAACCTAGCTTGCTCCTAGACTATAAACCCCTGGTTGTGTAATTTCGATGAGACATTTTCCAAGTGTATAATTGTATTACAGTTGTTTTGTTTTGTAACAAAGCTTTTAATTTAATTTTCGAATAAAAATTGCATGCGCACAATAACTGTCTCAATGGTAACGTGGGAGTCTTTATTTACATTGTAAAACATTATTTTTTATCAAGCAAATCAAATATGAATTTATGCAGCATCAAAATAAACTTACGTGCATAGAAATCGGCCCACTTAAAAATTTGGCCATATTTGATGTCTCATATTTCCTAAACCTATTGGCCGATTTAGGTGATTTTTCGAAAATGTTATAGTCTGATTCTTTAACAATATCACTGTAATAATATTGTTACTAAACAGGTAAATTTTTATTGTATACCGGATGTACCAATCAAACTATGTTTTTTTCTCAAAGTTTGCGTCACCCGGTGGAATATTCTAGTATTTATAAAATACTGAAATTAAAACCCCACTATAGCATCAGGTTTTTCATTTTTTCAACATTCTGCTTTTTGATTTATTCGTTTATGTTGGATAATAAAAAAGTTAGATATTTTAACAACTAGACATGTTCTTCATCAATACACGGTGTTTTTAAACAAGTGCGACAAACTTTAAGGGGTAATTCTGCATGAAAAAATAATGACAGTTGGCTTTATAAACGTATGTCCGCAAATGTTTCATTTCCGAGAAACGGGATGTTGAATTTTTTCCTACAAACTGGCGAATGATTTATTGCTTTAAATCCAGTTGAGATATGCAAATGAAATTTGGTAGAATAAAAATGTGTGTACCAGTAAGTTTTCAATTTAAAAATCTTTTAGTAATTTTTGATATTTTTCAATATTAATTATTTGCTATTAGGATTGAAAACTTGCTTCGTATTATTAATCTTGCTTCGTAGAAATTTGGTAGGTTTTAAGAGCTAGTTATTGCGGATTTTTTGACAAAAAATTAAAAATTTTATATTCACCATTAGCGTGCATACGGGTAATATGATCGGTCATATTACACGTATGCGCGCTAACGGTGAATATTAAATTCTTAATTGTATGTCAAAAATGTGCAATAACTACGTCTTAAAACTCACCAAATTTGATTGGCATATCTCAACCGGTTTTAAAGCAATAAAATAAATCGTCAGTTTGTAAGAAAAAATTCAACATCCCGTATTTCGGAAACGAAACATTTGCAGACATACGTTTATAAAGCCCACTGTCATTATTTTTTATGCAGAATTATCCCTTAAAGTTTGTCGCACTTATTTAGAAACACCGTGTATTAATGAAAAACATGTCTAGTTGTTAAAGTACCTAACTTTTTAATTATCCTACATAAACTAATGATTTAAAAAACAGAATGTTAAGAAAACTTGAGGCTATAGTTGGGTTCTAGTTTCAGTATTTTATATATGCTAAAATATTCCACAGGGTGATGTAAACTTTGAGAAAAAAACACAGTTTGATTTCAACACCCGGTATACAATGAAAATTTACCTCTTTAGCAACAATATTATTACAATGGTATTGCTAAAGAATCAGGAAATAAAATGTTCAAAAAATCACTTAAATCGGTTAACAGGTTTCGGAAATATAAGACATCAAAAATGACCAAATTTTTAAGTGGGCCGATTTCTATGCACGTAAGTTTAATATTGAAGATAACATTTTGTATGACCCAAATAGTTTTTGGACATTTATAAGAAGTAGAAGACAGACCAGCGGTTTTCCTCACGAGATGTCTTTAAATGATCGTACATATAAAGGCCCTCAGGATATTGCCATGGCTTTCTCTCACCAGTTTAGCTCAATTTATCAGGTATCATCCACACAACAGGGTAGTTCACTTTTAACTTTAATATTGAATTTCATATTCACCACCATTAATTATTGAATTTGATATTAGCGCGCATACGTGTAATATGACCGATCATATTACCCGTATGCACGCTAATGGTGAATATAAAATTTTTTATTTTATGTCAAAAAATCCGCAATAACTAGCTCTTAAAACTTACATATCTCAACTGGTTTTCAAGCAATAAATAATTCGCCAGTTTGTAGGAAAAAATTCAAAATCCCGTATCTCGGAAATGAAACATTTGCGGACATACGTTTATAAAGCCAACTGTCATTATTTTTCATGCAGAATTACTCCTTAAAGTTTGTCGCACTTATTGATGAAGACCCTGTCTAGTTGTTAAAATATCTAACTTTTTTATTATCCAACATAAACGAATAAATCAAAAAGCAGAATGTTGAAAAAATGAAAAAACCTGATGCTATATTGGGGGTTTTTAATTTCAGTATTTTATAAATGCTAGAATATTCCACAGGGTGACGCAAACTTTGAGAAAAAAACATAGTTTGTTTGGTACACCCGGTATACAATGAAAATTTACTTGTTTGGCAACAATATTATTACAGTGGTATTGTTAAAGAATCAGGCTATAACACGTTGAAAAAAAAAAAGAATGTGTGTGTACTTTGTACGCACGTAAGAAGTTATACTTCTACTACATATTATGTGATTTTTAAGACAATACCAAAAATTTAAAAAAATAAAAGAATAAAACGCACACAAACACATTGAAAAATGCCACAAAGAAAAAATGATTTCTGAACGATAATAATTGTTGGCAAAAATTTTAAATACGCATTTTCTGAAAACAAAATTATATAACAAATATACTTACAATCATAAAATGCATAAAAAAATAAAAAATGAAAACTTGCATCGGGAATCGAACCCATGAATTTCGGGGCGCTTTGATTCGTAATCGAAGCCTAGACTCACTCGTCCAATTCCACATTATTTGTCATGTGGAAAAATAGGGTAGCTGAACGTTTTACTGTTTGACAGTTGTTTTGAACATAATTAAATTATGTAGTTTAAATTTTGTGGAAGAAAATATTAAAATATAACAAAACAGTAAGAAAACAATATATTAGATGAAGATTGGTAGAACTTTTGTTGGTAATCAAATTAAGTATGTAAATCAAAGCTTTACATACCTACTAGATAAATAAATCTACGCCAAAAAATCATAATTTAAAAATAAAAATCGGACCTAATTTGGGATTTCTCTCTAAAATCCCCATTCTTGAGAAAATAAATGTACAGTAGAGCGTCGATTATCCGAACGTCGATCAACCGAACGACCGCTTATTCGAACTATCGACTCCCGCGTCCCGCACTCGAATACCGAGCAAGCGTTAGTAACTGACGCTTAAAATATCTTCAATTTTCTTCAATATTGTATCCAAAAATAATTATTTTGTTGCAAAGACTGCACTTTTTTGTTTAGTTGCTAGTTGTCATTATCAAGATATAAATAAATATGTAGGTATATAAATATGGCTTTTATTCACTTGTGGATAAATATGTATGACTATAAATATATATGAATATATTGTAGTTCGATTATCCGAACAAATCGGTTTTCCGAACACCTATGTCCCCCAATTAGTTCGGATAATCGACGCTCTACTGTATTTCAACCTAATCCAAATGTATAATTACAATATGATTGTAATAAAAACTACTTACCAAATTATAATGAGTTTTCCTTGTCCAAAATAGTCCAAAAGTCCAAAAATATAGGTATTTGAAAACTATTTAAAAAGGCAGTATAACTATTAACTAACTTTTGTTTGTTGTTTCTTTTCACACAAATTTTAAAACGCAACAACCATAAATAATCTAACTACAGCTGTGCCACAGCCGCCATATTAAATAATTTTTGACATGTCATTTGAACATCCAATCAAAACAAAGTTATAATGCGCATGCGCCGGGATCATAGGTTTTAACATATAAAAATTTACCCTCATATCGCCGGTAAAGAAGTATAACTTCAAAAATCTTTTAACTACCAGTTCAATGTTTTACCTTTTCAGTTATTAGTGAAGAAGATGTGAAGGTAAGTATAAAGCAATTAAAGCCAAAAAAGGCCACTGGTAGTGATAATATCCCTGCCTATATCTTTAAAGGATGTTCTGATATATTTCAAAAACCATTATCATATCTATTTAAGCTATCTCTTAAAACTAACACCTTTCCAGACAAACCTTGTTCTCTGGATAAACTTAAAGAGGCTACCATTACTCTAGTTTTTAAATCAGGTAATAGAAACAATATAGAAGACTATCGTCCTATAGGTATCCTTAATTCCCTGGCTAAAATATTTGAATTTATTCTCTATATTAATATACTGAAAAATTTTGAAAATTAATTTGCTCCAGAACAACATGGTTTCTTGCCTGGGTTATCCTACAACTAGTAATCTATGCATTCTCTCTAATTTTGCTAGTGAGGCAATAAATAATAAACTCCAATTAGATTTAGTAATGACTGACTGCTTGTCAGTCAAATAAACAAAATGAATAAGCTAGAGGCATTTGAGATGTGGATTTATCGACGAATCCTTAAAGTTTCCTGAACCGCACGAATAACAAATGAAGAAATCCTGAGAAGAACTGGTACAGAACGACAACAGCTCTGCACAATTAAACAGAGAAAAAGGGTATACCTGGGGCATGTAATTAGAAACGAAAGATACCAATTTCTGCAAACCTTAATTGAAGGAAAGATCTAAGGAAGAAGGGGAGTGGCCAGGAAGAAAATGTCATGGATCCGTAATGTCAAACAATGGATAGGACTAAGAAACATATTAGACCTAATACATAGTGCAAGGGATAGAGGACAATGGTCAAACGTGATCGCGAACATCAATTAGTGGATTGCATAAGAAGAAGAAGAAGAAGAAGAAGAAGAAGAAGAAGAAGAAGAAGAAGAAGAAGAAGAAGAAGAAGACTGCTCAAAGGCATTTGATATGGTTGACCATGGCATTCTTTTATCGAAATTGAATGGGTTTAGTTTTTCGCATGATGCTTGTACATTTATAAAATCGTATGTGCAATCAAGGTTTCAACGAGTCAAAGTTGGTAGGTGTTTTTCAGATAAATTTCAGGCTACGTCTGGTGTCCCCCAAGGGAGCAACTTAGAGCCTTTGTTTTTCTTAATTTTTGTCAACTCACTACCACAATCTCTTGAATTTTCTTCTAGTTTGATCTATGCTGATGATTTTAAGCTTTTTAAGGCTATACATGCTCCAAATGATTGTCGGTTACTACAGGAGGACCTGACCTCAGTTGTAGAATGGTTTAGGGACAACAATATGATCTTGAATATTAAGAAGTTTGGAGTCATATTTTTACTCGCAAAAACGACTACATTCCGGATAATTATCTTCTTCTTCTTTAGGTGCCGTGTCTGTATTCAAACGTTGGCCGTCATCACGTTTACAATTTCTTGAAATCTCTCTCTATCGACTGCTGCCCGAAATAATTCTTCTACCGTGCAGCCACACCATTGTCTAATATTACGCAGCCATGAAAGGTTCTTTCGACCAATACATCTCTTTCCCTTCACTTTTCCTTGTATTATAAGGCGAAGCAGATGGTATTTAGGTCCTCTAATTATATGGCCGAAGTATTCTGTTTTTTTTTTCTCTTTATGATGCTTATGAGCAGACGTTCTGAATTCAGCATTTGAAGAACATCTTCATTGAAAGTGTGCGAAACCCACGATATCTTTAGGATTCGTCGATAGCACCACAATTCGAATGCTTCTATTTTGTTTAGCATTGTGGTTTTTAACGTCCATGTCTCACAGCCATACAATAGGATAGACCACACATAACATTTCAGCACCTTCTTTCGAATATTTATCGACAGGTTTCTGTTACATAAAACTGGTTTCCAGGTCATAAAATCCTTCCGTGATATTTCGATCCTAGTTATTATCTCTTCACTAGAGTCACAATTTATATTTAACCAGCTGCCAAGGTACTTGAAATGATTTACCCGTTCTAACTCCTCTCCATCAAGAGAAAGCTGACCTTGATCTATATTAATCTTTCCAACTGCCATCCACTTTGTCTTTGAAATGTTGATTTTAAGGCCTCTCCGATAACTTGCTTCACTGACTAGATTTAGTAGTTTCTGAAGATCTTGTAAATTTTCAGCAAGAATGGCTGTATCGTCAGCGTATCTAATATTGTTGATTACTTCTCCGCCTAGACTTACTCCCTCTTGTCTGTCATCCAAAGCCTCCCTAAAGATTTCTTCAGAGTACAGATTAAAAAGATTGGGTGATAAAACACAACCTTGTCGTACTCCACGTTTTATCGGCAGTTTTTCAGTACGACTGTCTCCAATTTGGATAGAGGCTACTTGATTGTAATATAAGTATTTCAGCAGTCTTATATCGTAGTAGTCAAGTCCTGCTGCCTGCAGGCAATCAAAAATTGTATCACGTTGTACTCGGTCGAATGCCTTCTCAAGTCGATGAAACAAACATAAACGTTCTTTCGGAATTCACAACTTTTTTGTAACAGAACGCGCACACAAAATAGTGCTTCTCTAGTTCCTAGACCATTTCTAAATCCAAATTGCTTATTACCCATTCTAGTTTCGCACAGAAGGAATACTCGGTTTTGTATAATACGTAAAAGTATCTTAAGTGTGTGACTCATCAAACTGATTAGTCTAAAATCGCTGCATTTGGTGGGCCTGCTTTTCTTTGGTAATGTTATAAACAGTGACTCCAACCAATGATCTGGTATTTTTCCTTCGTTGTAAATTTTGTTAAAGAAAGTAGTCAAGTAGGTAATGTTTTCCTCATCTAAAAGTTTAAGTAGCTCAACAAGGATTTGATCTGGTCCAGGTGCTTTATTGTTTTTGGCTTGTTGTATTGCTTTTATGACTTCTGACTTCAGTATACTGGGACCTCTGTCTAATTGGTTGTCACAGGTAGCATTTGGAGTATTTTCTCGAGAAGCATCGTCAAAAAGGTCACTGATGTGTCTCTCCCATTCTTTGCACTGTTGATCGTGATCACAAATTTTTCCGTCTGCGGTTTTAAGGACGTGAGCATTTTTCTGTTTTCTAATTCCGGAGGTATATTAAAGTTTCTTGTGGAGGTTGAAACTCTCATGCTTTTTTTGGAGGTCTTCTACCTCTTTACATGAATTCTCGAGCCAGGATTCCTTGGACTGTTTAATTTTTCTTTTTATGAGTTTATTGATTTTACGGTATTTGATAATATTTCTATTTTTGTATTTTCGTCGAACTTCCATCAGGTCTAGAATTTCTTGGTCCATCCAGTCATTTTTTGCCAACATCGTAGGTGTTTTTAAAGATTCCCTTACGTCCTCTAAAATTGAGTTTTGAATATCGTACCAACATTCGTTAATAGTTCTGTTTTTGTTTGATATATTTGATATTCTGTGCATTTTACTATTTATATGCTGTGATATGTGTTCGCGGGTTTGGGTGTTTTTAAGGGGGTCAAGGTATATCTTACTAGGCTTAGTTGGTTTTGTTAGTTTCTTTAATTTAATTTATATTTTGGAGCACAGTAAGTTATGATTTGAGTTTATGTCGGCGCCGGGGTAAGTTTTTACTTCTTTAATATTGTTCCGAAATCGATAGTTTATTAGGATATAGTCTATTTTATTCCGTACTATTCTACCTTGATGTCCATCTTGATGGGATTTCCACGTGTAGAGACGCCTTTCTGGAAGTTGAAACCAGGTATTTGTAATTACGAAGTAATTTTAAGGTATTTGTAATTACGGATAATTATAGAATTGACAATTGTGTAGTATCTAGGAAAACCAAATGTAAAGATCTGGGAATAAACCTACAGGCTAACATGAAATTTAATGAACACTATATAAATAAAGTTAATAAGGCCTACAAAATATTGGGATCTGTAATAAGAAATTCCAAACACTGTAGTATAAACACAACCATTAGACTATAATATAACGATTTAATCAGACCAAACTTGGAATATGCATCAATGGTATGGGCTCCTGAAGCCAAAGTTCATATTAATCATATTGAAAATGTACAAAAGAGATTTCTAAGGTATTTATACCTTAAGAAATACAATGTGTATATACCTACTCACCCTACGCCATCAAAAGAGTTGCTTCAAATATTTGGCTTGAAGTCATTAGAGCAAAGAAGAAATATACATTGTGTTGTGTTTATTCATAATATTATTAACAATATTAAATATGGGACATGTGGTTTGATCGACTTTATAGTACGTTCTTTAACGGTAAAATATTGCAAAACCTCTAAATTTTAAAAAACCACTTGGATTGACATAAAATTTGGCATACATATAGCTAACAAGTCAAAGAAAGAAAGTGATATTGTGCCGATATGTGCTTTTGCCCCGGGGGTGGTTTTCACCCTTTTTCGGTTGTGAAAAAATATATTTCCAAAATAAGCCCGGAAATGGATAAACTGACTAATTTTAAGGAACTTTTGTTCTATAGAGTTTTTTCATTAAGTCAATACTTTTCGAGTTATTTGCGAGTGAATAAGTTCATTTTTCAACAAAATAATCACGTTTTTAGACGGTTTTTCGCAAATAATTCAAAAAGTAAGTACTTTGTCGAAAAAAACATTATTGACAAAAATATAGCCTGTAAGAAAGTGATAAAAATGTTGTATATATTGGGTCTCTATACCTAGCAGAAGCAGAAATATAGCTAATGAAAAATAGGTTCGTATTCGTAAAATTTAAAATCGAATATTTTAACGTGAAAAAATCAAAACACGAAGCACTTTTTGGGAAAAACTCATTACAACTTTTTAAAGTGTTTAAAAAAGCTTTATTTTTGTTTTATAAAAAAAATTTATAGCGTCAAAAGTAAACAAATTACGCTCAAAATAAAGTTGTCCATTTTTTTTGGTAAAAAATCGGAAAAATCACCGCCTAATATCATCTCAAATGAACATAATCGTTACCACTTCACAACTTAATTTACTGGCGTATTTATCGTTTATATGATCTGTAAGTTTCTTCGGTTAAAAGTTCTTACTTTTGAAAGGGCTGTAGATGAAACGGCTTGAAGGAGTCACTAAACACGAGTGTACTCAACATTTTAAACAGCCATATCTTAACCAATATTTTTGTCATAGAGAAAAACAAAAAAATACCAAATATTTAGAAAAGAAACTGCGATTTTTTTTACTTTTTAAGATTTTTGGTATTTCGAATAATTTTTAAGTTATTTTGAAAGAAGGCATTTTTTTTTAAATTAGAAATTTTAAAAATTTTACTTTAGAACCATTTTTTTTTAAATAAGCACTTTGAATGGATGAACCTTACCGATCATATAAACACAACATAAATAAATCAACTTCTGAAGCGATAAGGATTAATTTCATTTTAGTTGCTAATTACGGGATGATTTTCCCGATTTTTTTTGCCAAAGCAAAAGGCACCAACTCTAGTTTGTGCCTAATGTGCTTACATTTGATGCTAGAGACATCTTTTATAAAAACAAAAATAAAGATTTTTTTAAGTACTTTAAAAAGTTGTAATAAGTTTTTTCCAAAAAGGCTTCATTCTTTGGATATTTCATGTTGAAATATTCTATCTGAAATTTGGCGAATATGAAACTATTTCTCATTAGCTATAACTCCGCTTCTACCAGGTCTAGAGACCTCATGCATCAACCATTTTTTTCACTTTTTACAGGCTATAATTTTGCTCAGAATGGTTTTTTCGACAAAATACTTACTTTTTGAGTTATTTGCGAAAAATCGTCTGAAACCGTGGTTATTTTGTTGAAAAATGATCATATTCACTTACAAATAACTTGAAAAGTATTGACTTAATGAAAAAACTCTATAGAACCAAAGTTGCTTAAAATTAGTCAGTTTATCCATTTCCGGACTTATTTTGGGCGTATGTTTTTTGACCCCCGAGAAGGGGTGAAACTTACCCCCAGGGCAAAAGCACACATCGGCACAATATCACTTTTTTTCTTTGGCATGTTAGCTATGCTTATGCCAAATTTCTTGTCAATCCAAGTGGTTCTTTAAAATTTACAGCAAAAACCGTGAAAGAATGTACTATTATTAGGTTTTATTGTAATCCAAATTGTTAAAATAATTGATGTAGGGTAAGTCTTTACCGATTACTTTAGCTTACTTCGCTCTTATCTTTATTCCAACATTGTCAAATAAATTTCTTGTCTATTGTGTTTACGTGCTTATTTGACGTATTAACACAAATCGCTGTTGCGACTTTTACGTCATGGTTCATGGTGGATGTACACTGAAATCAAGAGAACAAAAGAATTGCTACCTACTCACCCATAACTTTCGACATATTTATCTTTAATTAATCAGTTATCAGTTATTTGTTGACGCAGAGTTTATTCTTATGGCGTCAATGGCTAATAGATGATTACTACGTATGTATATTAGCTTATACAGATCTGTCCCTATTTAACTGTGGAAGGTGTTTTACGGATAGGTAACTTTAATGGTTGTTTCTAAACATTTTTATTGTTTTATGTATATAACTGACAGAATGATAAGGTGATTGATATGATAAAATATTGTATATATGTCTAAAATATCTTTAAGAGAGTAGGCGCAAAATTTCGGACCAATGCTTTTTAAATTCATTAATTTTTTTCGCGAATCCTGAGAAAATTAATAAGTATTTTTGAAAAATTTAAACGCAGAATGAAAGATTACCTTATTACCGAGTACACCAGTCAATGAGAGCAAGAGCAGGATATTACCTCCGAATTCTATCCTACTGCATGGATTTCAATGAAATTTTGGGAATAGCCTCTACTTATCCCCTAATTCAAAGTCTACCCTATATACTATGGCGCTTTTATTTTAGGGGCGGTTCTCATCCATTCAAGGGGGTGGAACATTTTTTGTTTAAAATAAATAACCGCGGAAATGGGTAGAGCTAATTCTAAGCAAAAACTGCTCTGTAATTTTTTTTAAACTCAATACTTTTTGAGTTATTCGTGGTTGAAAATTCGCCATTTTCATTAAAAAATGGCACCTTTTCGGACGGTTTTTTGCGAATACCTTAAAAACTATGCATCCAAATAAAAAAAATATAAAAAAATTTAAAGCACTCGTGGGATTGCCGACAGAAGTGAAAACTTCTTCTATTTCGTCGAATTAATAACGGTCGCGATGACGGTCGCTAATTCAATACTTTTTCTCCATCTAAAAAGGGCACAACGTCCCTAAAGAAGTTTTCACTTCAAAAATTTATTTCGCCGAAGCGATGTCGGTCGCTAATTCAATACTTCTTCCCCATGCAAAAAGTGCACAACGCTCCTCAAGAAATTTTTATTTCAAAAATTTATTTCGCCGAAGCGATGACGGTTGCTAATTCAATACTTTTTCCCCATCTAAAAAGTGTATAAGGTCCCTAAAAAAGTTTCGCTTCAAAAATTTATTTCGTCGAAGCACTGACGGTCGCTAAATCAATACTTTTTCTCCATCTAAAAAGAGCACAACTTTTCTACAGAAGTTTTCACTTCAAAAATTTATTTCGCTGAAGCGATGACGGTCGCTAATTCAACACTTTTTCCTCATCTAACAAGTGCACAAGGTCCCAAAAGAAGTTTTCATTTCAAAAATTTATTTCGCCGAAGCGATGACGGTCGCTAATTCAACATTTTTCCCATCTAAAAACTGTATAACGTCCCTAAAAAAGTTTCGCTTCAAAAATTTATTTCGTCGAAGCAATGACGGTCGCGATTACGGTCGCCAATTCAATCCTTTTTCTTCCATCTAAAAAGCACACAACGTCCCTAAAGAATTCTCCAATTCAAAAATTTATTTTGTCGAAGCAATGGTGGTCGCGATGACAGTCTCTAATTCAATACTTTTTCCCCATATAAAGAGGGCAAAACGTCCCTAAAGAAGTTTTCACTTCAAAAATTATTTCATCGAAGCAATGACGGTCGCGATGACGGTCGCTGATTTACTACTTTTTCCCCATCTAAAAAGGACACAACGTAGCTAAAGAAGTTTTCACTTCAAAAATTTATTTTTGTCGAAGCAATGACGGTCGCTAATTCAATAATTTTTCCCCATCTAAAAAGGGAAAAACGTCCCTAAAGAAATTTCGCTAAAAAATATTATTTCGTCGAAGCAATGACAGTCGCGAAGACGGTCGCTAATTCAATATTTTTCCCCATCTAAAAAGTGCATAAGGTCCCTAAAGAAGTTTTCACTTCAAAAATTTATTTCGTCGAAGCAATGACGGTCGCTAATTTAATACTTTTTTCCCATCTAAAATGTGCACAACGTCTCTAAAGAACTTTTCAATTCAAAAATTTATTTTTGTCGAAAAAATGACGGTCGCGATGACGGTCGCTAATCCAATACTTTTTCCCCATATAAAAAGGGCAAAACGTCCCTAAAGAAGTTTTCACATCAAAACATTATTTCGTCGAAGCAATGACGGTCGGGATGACAGTCGCTAATTCAACACTTGTTCCCCATCTAAAAAGTGCACAACGTCCTTAAAAAGTTTTCACTTCGAAAATTTATTTCATCGAAGCAATGACGGTCGGGATGGCGGTCGCAAATTCAATACTTTTTCGCCATTTAAAAAGGGCACAGTGTTTCTACAGAAGTTTTCACTTAAAAAATTTATTTCGCCGAAGCGATGACGGTCGCTAATTCAACACTTTTTCCCCATCTAAAAAGTGCACAAGGTTTCTAAAGAAGTTTTCACTTCAAAAATTTATTTCGTCGAAGCAATGACGGTCGCTAATTTATTACTTTTTCCCCATCTAAAAAGTACACAACGTCCCTAAAGAACTTTTCACTTCAAAAATTTATTTCGTCGAAGCAATGACGGTCGCGATGACGGTCGTTAATTCAATACGTTTTCCCCATCTAAAAAGTGCACAACGTCCCTAAAGAAATTTTCACTTTAATAATATTACTATTACTATACGTACATTATAATAATATACGTACAAAATTTATTTCGTCGAAGCGATGACGGTCGAGAAATCAATCCTTTTTCCTCATTCCAAAATGGATTTTACATTTATTTTAAATTTAAATGCTCCTACACAATTTGTATATACATACACATAATAAATATACGTACAAGATTTATTTCGCCGAAGAGATGACGGTCGCGAAATAAATTATTTTTTCTCATCCAAAAATAGGTTTTACATTTATTTTAAATTTAAATACTTCTATACAATTTATGTATACATACACATAATATACATAGATACGTACAAAATTTATTTCGCCGAAGAGATAACGGTCGCAATGACGGTCGCGAAATAAATTCTTTTTCTCCATCCTAAAATAGGTTTTACATTTATTTTTAAATACTTCTATACAATTTATGTATACATATACCTAATATACCTATATAATATGTACAAAATTTATTTCGCCGAAGCGATGACGGTCGCGATGATGGTCGATAAATCAATCATTTTTCCCCATCCTAAAATAGGTTTTACATTTATTTTAAATATAAATACCTCTACACAATTTATATATACATACACATAATATATAGCATAAGCGATGACGGTCGCAATGACGGTCGCGGTGACGGTCGCGAATTCAATGCTTTTTCCCCTATCCAAAAGTCGCCATACTGGTCGCGATGACGGTCGCGAATTCAATGCTTTTTCCCCTATCCATAAAACGCACAACGTCCCTAAAGAAGTTTTCACTTCAAAAAAACATTTTTGTAGCTTAATAAAAAACAAAGAGATTCGATTCTTCACAAATTTTTTAGTTATATTACAAAAGAGACATGGTAATTAAAAAGGATTTGATTTTTTGGTGCATGCTCAAATCGGTGTATTTAACTTGAAATAACAGAGAAACGGTGGATTTTAAGTGTATTATGCTACCAATACCTTTTGTAGTATACTCCTTCTCAGACGCATCTGTCAGTGCGTCACAGTTTTTCGATTTCTTTCTAACGCATTAAAATGGAAGTGACTGAAAAAAAGGTACGTCCGTGATTAAAGTCATTTATAACATTTAAACTAGTTGTTAATAGATGGCGCTATAATCGAACAAAAAATGATTTACGTATTATCTATCCGAATATAATCTGTACAATTTATAAGACTATACAAATCTAAGAACATACCTTTTTATAAATGAAATAAACACAATTGATTTGTTTTTACACCAAATTACGATTACGATTCTGACAACTGTCAGATTTAAATAAATGTTATGCTGTGATTCTCTACATTCTTAAAATCATATATTACGTCATTAATGACACACTGAAAAACTGACAAGACTTTTAAATTATAGTCGTATCTGGTCTGAGCTCGTAGGTAGAGGGGATATTTAAAAGTTTGTGAGCGCCAGTAGTGACAAGTCAGTGAACTTTTTCTGGAAATTTGACATAAATATCAAAGTGATTAATTTGAAATATTGACATTAAAAACATTAATAGGAAAAAATATTAGTTGGCCAAAGCTATGGTATACAGGGTGTTTTATTAATAATTTTCCATATAGTAAATGGAAAAACCTTAGCACAAAATACGAAGATATAACCCAAATCACTTAAATAAAATGTGTTTTCTTACTGAGTTACAGGGTGTTTTATCTAAAAATTTAAAAACTATTTTTGCTCAGCATTTTAAAACTATTCGACGTATCCTTTTCATACTTGGCAGAAAGTGCGACTACTATACACCCTACTAAATTATGATAAACAAACGTTTCTAGCTACTGCCAGAGGCGTACATCAGGGATAGTGAATAGTTGACCTTTCTCAAACTCTACGCCACTGGTGGAATTACCATTTCAGTGCCATTTTTAGATTCTCCAATACTTTCTACGTAAATAATATACGTAATAGGTAATATTGGTAACGATAAAGTCATTAATTTTCGAGATATTTGAAGTTAAATATGAAACGGCACAGTTGTTATTTTAATTAATTTATGATAAATATGATTCTTATGACTAAAATTTAAAAATTATTTGTAACCAGTACTTTAAAACTATTTGGCGTATCCTTATTATACTTAGCAGAAAATGTAGGTACTGTACACCCTACTAATTTAAGATAAATAAACGTTTCTAGCTACTACCAGAGGCGTACGACAGGAGATAGTTGCTGGTTGACCCTTCCCAAATCCTACGCCACTGACGAAATTGCTATTGTAGTGTAATTTTTTGATTTTTCAATACTTTTTATGTAAATAATATATTCTTCATTCGTAAAGATAAAATGATTAGTTTTCAAGATATTTGAAACTAAAAATGAAACGAAAAAATACATTAATCAAAATAACCGTGTCGTTTCATTTTTATCTTCAAACATCTCGAAAACTAATGACTTTATCGTTACGAATGAAGAGTATATTATTATAAAGAAACTAATATTTCATCAATAGAACGTCAAAATTATTAGCAAAATCTTAAAAAAATCGATTACAATTTAATCACTTTTTTGCGTTGTAAATATCACGCGATAAAAATTAAATAATAAATATAGAAATTTTCGGCGAAAGCTGTTCTACTAGTAATCCGCTAGTTAGCGATACCAGCGAAGTTCAGAGCGAATAGATATGTAATTGGTAATTAATAGGTAAATTCCTAAATAATTTCTTTTCCGATTATAATGGCATCTATCAACAACTGGAATAAATGTTATAAATGTTTTTGTTTCACGGACGCACTCCTCTGAGAAGCACCTTACTTGAAAAGACCTTTAAAATCGGCAAAATTAAATGTCGACTACATTTAAGCTAAGCGAGATATGCTGCAAAAAATATTGATGACTAATGTCTTTTAATAAAAAAGAGAAGTATATTTAACCCCCCATCTACCAGAATTTAAATGATCTTTTCTTCTACAATACATAGATTTTTAAAAAAATTTAAAAATGCGCTTTATGCGCAATATTCACAATATTTATATCGATGGCGAAAATTACGCCATTATAATTAATCACAAGAATCAGTTATAGTAAAGTCATAATAAAGATGCACTAGAAATAAACAAACCAAGACACGTTGAATGTTATGAGGAGTACTCCCAAATCATGATTTACAATATCGCTGTCCTGGTGGAACAATGACGCAACTACAAAAGTGCAACTTTTCAGGAGAGCCAAATATATAAAATTATTTTACTTAATACCTCATGCAATGAAGCCTAATGGAGTTACTGGATTAGTATTGCAGCTATACTTGGCCATCGTGATATACTGTAACTCTACTACACATTCGAAATGAATTCTTAATTTTTCATCCCTAAATTTGGTCCCCAATTGCAATTACGTCATTGTTGCCACAGTTATTTTGCGGCAACAATAACGTAATGCAATTTTGGGTCAAATTTAGGGATGAAAAATTAAGAATTTAGAATTTAGTTTTAGAAAGAAAAATTTAGAATAATATCTTTAAAACTAAATTCTAAATTTTTATATAATATTCTAAATAATTTCCACAGATATACTCATTTTGTAAAATGTTTGGTTATCTAGCTAGTTCTGAAAGGTGGCATTAAAAGAACAAAGTCATTGAAAAAGTTTATTAAAAAAATTAAAAATTGTAGTAAAAGCAAATATTTTTATAAAAAGAAACTTAAAAATAAAATTGAAATTACAAAAAAAGTATCAACGAAAAATTGAACCATAAAAGGCTTTACAAAATCCAGGAATTATATGTTTTTAAAGCAATTGTTTCAAATCTTCTAGTTTGTTATCTCCTAAAGGAATTTTTGAAGAGTAAGCCCTACGCAGCTGGCATTTCGGTGAAAATAATTCGGACGAACTCCGACTTCTTCTTTTTTGGGAAATACCGACTTTCGTCCACGTTGGTTGTTTATAACTTTCTTTATACAGGAAGTAATCTTTCCCTTTTAAGATTTGAAGTAACATTACTGCAGTTATTTAAATCCAGTCCCGATTACATCGTAAAACACAGCGAAATCCATTTCTTTAGCGGTTAAAGGAGCTTCTGTTATTTTAGCATTCCTAATTAATTCCTTTTTGACCAAGAGAGCATTACATTACCAAGTGTTGGTGTTTGGGGATCTTGATGTATATTTATGTCTGCTTCTTCTTCTGATGATACCTCAGTAGTAGATAATGGAACATTTATCATGCATTTAAATCTAATAGTATCATAAAAATAGTACTTACATAAAATACACTTACGTCAATGTTGCCTCACAATAAGGAGAAATCCAGATGAAAAATGACACAGAATACAGTTACGTCAATGTTTAAATGACATATAATACAATTGCGTCAATGTAGTACCGTGGGTACAAGCACACACTCAACCTATTGAAGCACAACTGTGCATTATGTCTTTGTTCCTCCGAGTTCGGCTGATTTTTCAAATATGACGTATCTGCCACCTGGTGGCTAAAAGCTCAATGACATGTCTCACAGTGATCTGCCGAATGGGGTAATCAAGTTTGGACCCAGTGACGACATAAACTCATTTTCTATAAATTTGCAGTTACGTCAATGTTCCACCGGGACAGCGATATATCGAAATTTATGTAAAAAGTGTTACAAAATGCCATTGTTCATTATCTTATCGAATTCATTATCAAATGAAAGACATCATACATAATTTTATTTATTTATCAACATTGGCCATTTGCTCCTGGCCACTGTCGTTATTGACCGGTTATTAATGAAAACTTTAATTTTAAGTTATTTTTTTTACAACATTGTCCAATAGCTAATGTTATTGTCGTTAATGGCCAGGCACTGTCGCTAAATAACCAGGGGAAATGGACATTCACGACAATGCCCGGTCTTTAACGTCAATGTACAATTTACATCAATGTCCGTCACACATATACATTGTAAATCTCAAATCATGATTTACAATGTTTATACAGGGTGATTGATTAGTAGGGTAAAGCTCAATAACTCCGCTATAATAATAGATAGCAACAAAAGTTAATAACAAAAATTTTAGCCACCTTTTAGCTTCACTTTACAAAATTAGTTAGAATGTTACATGTTCGATAACACAGTGGCAGACCTAACTTATATTTTTTTAAATGGAACACCCTATATTTTATTTTATATTCAAAATCCGGTTAAATTCTCCATCACAAAAATATAAAGGTTTGTAATGTTATACAGGGTATTTACAAAGTTATAACCAATTTTGTATGAAAATCGTAACAAGTTCAACTCCCTGTATAAATAAAAATTAGCACACCAGCAATGGTTTATTAATGCGGTATTTTTTTATTTATTGTCAAAATTTTTAAGAATTATTGATATTGCTAATTTTCTGTATATCAAATACAGGGTGAGTCAAAACGCAAGTACATTATTTTCTCAGTAATGTTAAATGGAACACCCTGTATTTTATATCATTATTGAAAAGTAACATTAACGTACTTTAATTTTTATATATTATTCTCTATGCCCAAATTTATTAGTTTTCGAGATATATTCATTTTTCAGAGCAAATTATTTTAGGTGTTTAAATTTATCTAAATTTTAAGTAAGCCATGACTGAAATGACAATTGAAGATTACCGATTATCAATCCGGTAATCAATGTAACACTGTAGCAAATAAAGAAATAAAAATAATTTATTAGTAATACATTTTACAAACAAAAACAACCACTACATGCAACATTTTTGAAACAATTAAAAACTATCTTTTTATGTAAATGCAACAAATAAACAAACAAAATTAGTAATAAATTTTACAAAAAAACAAACACAAAATACAATATTTTGTGAAGACAATTAAACACTACTTTTGTATGTACAGTGGAACCTCGTTAACTCGGATTAATCGGGACCGCGGCCGATCCGGGTTATCGAAAATCCGGGTTAGCCGGAGAAAATGGTAGAAATTAATAAAATACGGTAAACTTACAGATAAACTCCGTTACAATTGAAATAACATGAAATATATATATGCACAGTACCAAAAAAACCAAAAACTTTTTTTATAGTCATGAGCAGAGTTGTTGTCCCCAGGTAGACTTTCTCCAGTGATAGATAGTTGTCGTATTCCATGACATTTTTTCCATCTATCTAGTCAACCTTGACTCGCAGTGAAATTTGGTTCACAATCAGGCAACATATTATTCAGCTTGAGTGCTGGATCTTGAATATTTGGTCCAGACACTGGTAAACCACGTTCGCGTTCCGCACAAAACCACACATACAAAGCGTCGTCGAGAGTCTCATTTTTAGCTTTATTAGCTTTGCACCGATTGTCCAAACTGTCTTTTGTTATGATTTTGAAACAAAACTTTTCGATTTTAGTTCTATGTTTCTTCCAATCCGATACTGTAGATGTACCGACAGACACCATATGATGCTGCAATTGTTTTTAAAGATTCGCCTTTATCAATCCTACCTAATACTTCTAGTTTCTTTTCCATTGTCACTACAACATTTTTACGTTTTGTTGCCATTACGTAGACAAAAAAACACGCAAACACAAAATCTGAATAGATTTACGAACGATTACAGAACGGAAGCGAACAATACGACTGTTACTACACACAATACGGTCTCAATCGCAACGATGTTGTTATTTAATAACAGTGAAGACTAAGAACATTGTTTAAAAATGAATTTTTTAATAGTCTTTTAGTCTTTTTTAAACAATGCTAAGACAGTTTGAAATAAAGGATACTACGGGTGCCAGTTGTTTCCGATAACACGACAATGAACGTCGTGTGCCATGAGTTATTTTTACTATCGTATATGTAGTCAAATTACACAAATACCCATTATCTCTCAAATATTATATTACATACATTTTTATTGTTCAAATGTTTGTCTGATAAAAATCGGTCCGAGTTAGCCAGACTTCCGGGTTATCGAGGGCCGACTTATCGGGGTTCCACTGTAAATGTAACAATGTAACAAATAAATAACGAAACATAATTTATCGGTAATACCTTTGGCAAAAAACATGTTTGAAAAAATTAGAAGCTACTTTTAATAAAATATTTTTAATATTTAATTACATAAGATGTTCAAAATTAACAAACATATTTATGTACGCCTAAAAACGATCATTGAATGAGCTACTTACTCTACGGAGCATTTGTAAATTAACACATCGAAATACACTTTGTATTCTATTTTTCATCCCATCCCTTGTTGTTAAAGGTATTCTATAAATTTCATTATTAACGTAACCCCAAAAAAATCAGTCAAGTTTATTATATTCTGGTGATTTGGGTGGACACGCTACTAGTCCATTGAAAAATGAAAATATCTCGAAAGCTAATAAATTTAGACATAGGGAATGTTATCTAAAAACTAAAGTACGGTAACGGTACTTTTCAATCGTGATATAAAATACAGGGTGTTCCATTTAAAATTACTGAGAAAATAATGTACTTGAGTTTTGACTCACCCTGTATTTGATATAAATAAAATTAGCAATATCGACCATTCTTGAAAATTTTGACAATACGTTAAAAGATATTGCATTAATAAACCATTGTTGTTTTGCTTATTTTTATTTATACAGGGAGTTGAACTTGTTACGATTTTCATATAAAATTGGTTATAACTGTGTAAATACCCTGTATAACATAACAAACCTTTATATTTTTGTGATGTAGAAGTTAACAGAATTTCGAATTTAAAATAAAATATAGGGTGTTCCATTTAAAAAAACATAAGTTTGGTCTGCCAGTGTGTTATCGAACACCCTGTAACATTCTAACTAATTTTGTAATGTGAAGCTCAAAGGTGGTTAAACTTTTTGTTATTAACTTTTATTGCTATCTATTACTATAGCGGAGCTATTGAGCTTTACCCTACTAATCCATCACCCTGTAGGTACATTGTAAATCATGATTCGGAAGTGTTCCTCGTAACATTCAACGTGTGTTGGTTTGTTTATTTCTAGTGCATCTTTATTGTGATTTTATTATAGGTTTTTCAATGTTACCGTTTTTATCAATTTTGTGACTTCCCCATGCAAGGTGATGGCAGTTCATATCGCCTAAAATTAATTTAGGATCAAATAGATTAGAATTTGATCAAAAAGATTAATTGTTTCGTGTATACCTTGATCATTAGGGTGTGGTAAATATATGTTACATATATGGTAATATTATATTATGTTAAGTAATAGATACTGCTACGGCTTCAAGATTAGTACTCAACTGTTGTAAAGATAGCTATGTATTATTTTGCGGAATGGGAGGTTTCATCGACGCCGGTTTATCGCCGCCGTTTCGATGCCGCCGGTTCATCGCCAGTCCATTTCATCGCCGTCATATCTCGCATTTTCTAGAATTCCTAATTAATACTAAAAATAAATAATAATTGTAACTGTCGAAAATTCGGAAATACATCAGATAGCGATTAATTGACTAGCGATGAATCGGCCGGCATCGGTATCGAACTGGCGGCATCGAAACGGCGGCGATGAAACGTCCTAGACCCATTATTTTGGTTCCCAAATACTTCCTCCCTCTGAAAATTTACTATGACACTAACCATTTCATTGCGATGAAGTCGTGTTGCTTGATTTATATTATACAGACTGTCTAGAAACTCTACCTACAAACGAAGACAGGAGATTCTTCAGATAATTTTAAGACAATTTAGCTCAATTCACCTAGTCCGAAAGGGAGCTAGAGCTCTTTGACAATGGCGTCTTGTAAATAGTTTCTCTTATATACCTCCAGAACGCTTCAATTTAGAAAAACGAAAATCGGTGCGTATATTTATATTTCAGAGGTAAATCGATTTCATTAATTGCGAATTTCTAGTACCGATCATAGGCGTCCACTTTGGGTAGGACAACGGTTAATTTATCACATAACTTTTTTGTCTTTAACTTTTAAACATTACTGGCACTGAATTATTAAATTGGGAGGTATTCTAGTATTAAAAGGTACTCTAGAAAAATCGATTTGAAAATTTTTCCTTTTTTGAATTTGAAATAAAAATATTGAAAATTTTTTCCAAAAAAAAAACGGTGTATTTTACTATCTTAAATCAAGAGTAACTGTTAGTACTAGAATACTTCATAACTTAATAATCTAGAGTCAAAAATGCTTAAAAATTAAAGACAACAATTTTATGCGATAAATAACCGTTGACCTACCCATAATGGAAGCATGTGACCCGTACTAGAAATTCGCAATTAATGGAATCGATTCATCTCTGAAATATAAATAAAAGTACCAGTTTTCGGATTTTATAAATAGTTTTTTTTTATTTTTTTTGGAAATTCAAAAAAAGAAAAATGTTTAAATTGATTTTTCTAGAAAACAACATTTCTAGAAATGTTGACATCAGCCTTTGTGTGTTTGCCAAAGAAGGTGAATGCAAAAAAATGCAGTGACTACCGAACCATAAGCTTAATGTCACATACCTTGAAAATTCTATTGAAAATTATCCACGCCAGAATACACTCTAAACTGGAGCTGGATATTAGTGACACTCAATATGGGTTCCGCAATGGTATGGGTACCAGAGAGGCATTATTCTCCTTCAACGTGCTGACACAGAGATGTTTGGATGTTAACCATCCTCTTTACGTCTGTTTTATAGACTACAATAAGGCGTTTGATAAAGTAAAACATTATCGACTCATGGAAATCCTAAAAAATAAAAAACCTAGATGAAAGAGATTTAAGACTAATAACACACCTCTATTACAATCAGCGAGCAATAGTAAGAATTAAAAAAGAAACATCTGAAGAAATGGAAATAAAGAGAGGAGTCAGGCAAGGCTGCATACTATCACCTCTATTATTTAACGCTTATTCTGAAGAGGTAATGCGAGAAACTCTGGAAGATGAAACAGTCGGCATAAGAGTAAATGGAGTCTTAGTTAACAACATCAGATATGCAGATGATACAGTAATAATAGCCGATAGTTTACAAGACCTGCAAAGACTCATGAGTAAAATAGTAAGGTGTAGTAGGGAGTACGGACTCTCTCTCAATATCAAAAAGACGAAGTTTATGAAAATTAGTAAAAACAACCATAATACTAACGAAATCTTGATAGTAGAGGGCCAGCAGATCGAAAGAGTAAAAAAGTACACTTACCTAGGAACACTTATAACAGAAAATAATGACTACACTGCAGAAATAAAAGTCAGAATCGAAAAAGCACGTTCTAATTTTATAAAAATGAAAAAGGTCCTATGTAGCAAAGATTTAACATTAGCTCTTAAAGTACGCCTAACAAAATGTTACGTCTACAGTGTTCTATACTATGGAGTGGAATCATGGACGTTAAATGTAGAGACAATGAGACGACTTAACGCCTTTGAAATGTGGACCTATAGAAAAATTATGAGGGTTTCCTGGGTAGATAGAGTTACAAACAATGAAGTACTGAGAAGAATAGGTAAAGAAAAGGAAGTTGAACTTACAATTAAAGAAAAGAAGCTACAGTATCTCGGACATGTGATGCGGGGCGAGAAGTATGGTATCCTACGACTCATAATGCAGGGAAAGATAGATGGCAGAAGAAGCATCGGAAGAAGACGAATTTCATGGTTGAAGAACCTGAGAGAGTGGTTTGGATGCAGCTCGAAACAACTATTTAGAGCTACTGCCTCAAAAATTAAAATAGCTATGATGATTGCCAACCTCCGTAGCGGAGATGGCACCTGAAGAAGAAGAAGAAGAAAACAATGTATCCTATCGACTTAAAAAAGAGTACCTTTTAGTTGTAGAATACCTCACAATTTAATATAGCCCAATAAATGACCGTTTTGGAGTGTAATTTTTAGGGGCAACTCCGAATTGCATGAAAATTTGGATTTAGGTTTTACTTACCCTCCACTTCAAAGTTGAATTTATCTCATTGGTTGCTTTTACTTGTAGGGTGACAGTCACCCCTTCTTAGGGGGTGAAAAACGCGTGTTTAAAATAAGCCCGGGAATGGATAAATTAACCGATTATAAGCAACTTTAGTTCTATAAAGTTTTTTACGTAAGTCAATACTTTTCGCGTTATTCGCAATTGAAAATATTGATTTTTCGACAAAAAAACTACGTTTTCAGACCGTTTTTCGCAAATAACTCAAAAAGTAAATATTTTATCGAAAAAATATTTTTAGCAAAAGTCGAGCTTATAAAAAAAACAAAAAAAATGGTGTATCAGTAAAGTATATAAATTGAGGAAAAGCAAAGTTGTAGCTCATGAAAAATACGTTCTTATTCGTCTAATTCCAAATCGAATACGTCAACGCGAAATCACCGAAAAATTAAGCACTTTTCGGGAAAAGCTTATTAACATTTTTAAAGTATCTAAAAAAAGATTTATATTTGTTTTTTACAAAAGTTTCTGGCAACAAAAATAAACGAGTTACACTGAAAAAAAGGTTGGTCCCTTTTTTAGTAAAAAAAATTGCGAAAATCTCCATTTAGTTAGCACCCTAAATAAAATTAATCGTTACCGCTTTACCATTTATTTTAACTGTATATATTGTTTATATGATCTGTAAGTTTGATTGGCTTGAAGTGCTTATTTTTGAAATAATTTGGTTTTATAGTAAAACAAAATTTTCTAAAAATTTTTGAAAAATTTTCTTTTTTCAAAATAGCTTAAAAAGTATTAGAGATAAGAAAAATCTTAAAGAGTAAAAAAAACATATGTTTTGTTATTATAAATATGCTAGTTTCATTTTGTTTTTCCGCAAGACAAAAATTGGTGAAGATATGGCTGTTCAAAATTTGCTAAACTCGTGATTAGTGACCCGTTCAAGATTTTTTAACTATAACCCTTTCAAAAATAAGCACTTTAAACAGGTGAGTCTGACAGATCATATAAAAAAATAGATAAGTAGGTAAGTAAATTGTTTGTAAAGCGGTAGCGATTAATTTCATTTGAGGAGCTAAACACGGGGAGATTTGCATTATTTTTTTACAAAAAAAAGACGGCGAAACTTTCTTTTGAGCGCAACTCGCTAATTTTTAATGCTAGAAACTTTTGTGGAAAATTCTAATAAAGCATTTTATAAAAGACTTTAAAAAAGCATAAATAGGTTTTTCCCGAAAAGTGCTTAATTTTTCGGTGATCTCACCTTGAAATATTCGATTTGGAATTAGACGCACAAGAACGTATTTTTCATGAGCTACAACTTTGTTTTTACTCGATTGAAAGACTTTGCTGATACAAATTTTTTTTCAGTTTTTTATAAGCTACACTTTTGCTAAGGATATTTTTTTCGATCAAGTATTTACTTTTTGAGTTATTTGCGAAAAACCGTCCGAAAACGTAGTTTTTTTGACGAAAAATAAACATTTTCAATCGAAAATAACTCGAAAATATTGACTTACATAAAAAACTCTATAGAACAAAAGTTGCTTCAAAGCAATAAATTTATCCATTTCCGGTCTTATCTTGAATATATGTTTTTTCACCCCCGAAAAGGGGTGACTGTCACCCCCCAAGTAAAAGCAACCAACGGCGCAATTTCAACTTTGAAGTGGAGGGTAAGTAGAACCTATAACCAAATTTTCATGCAATTCGTAGTTGCCCCTGAAAATTACACGGTATCGCCGTATTTCCCGTTCATTTACTGGGCTAATAATTCAGAGTCAAAAATGCTTAAAAATTAAAGATAAAAAAATTATGCGATAAAATAACTGTTGCCCTACCCAAAACGGACGCCTATGACCGATACTAGAAATTCGCAATGCATGGGATCGATTTATCTCTGGAAGATAAATACGTGTACCAATTTTCGTTTTTCTCTACAGAAGCGTTCTGGAGTTATTTAAGAAAAACTAATTACAAGACACCATCTTCAAAGAGCTCTAGCTCCATTAGGAAGCATTTTCGGACTAGGTGAATTGGGTTAAAATATTTTAGAATTATCAGTAGTAATTGCACAAGAGCTCTAAAATTATTGAATTTTTCCCGAGTGTCACTTTGGCAGTTTTAATTTCACGAGCCGAAGGCGAGTGAAATTATATCAAAGTGTCACGAGGGCAAAAATTCTATATTAACTTTAGAGTTCGAGTGCAATTTGTTGCAATTATTTCATGAATAAAATTGTTCAAAACCAAAATTTTACTGTAATTTATATATGTAAGTACCTATTAGTGAAATTAAACACACAGTTGTTATAAATATGTATTTGACGGTTGAAAGTCATCACTTTTATAATTTTTAAAACATTTGTCATTAATGTCACTGAATGTATTTTTTCGTAGCAACGAAGGGCATCTGACGTAATATGCTTAACGACGGGAGATTATCAAAAATTATCACCTTAATTTGCATGTCTGTAGCTTTCTATTGGTCAGAATCTCCTATGAATGAAATAATCTGAGGAATCTCCTTTTTTCATTTGTCAGTAGATTTTCTGGACACCCTTTGTATTGGTACCAGAAAAAATCTAACAATATAAATTTACGTTCATTTACTTGGTTCCCTTTTTCAATGACTTATACATCTAAGAAAATAATCCGTGTTTATTTTATAAGAATAAATGATTGGCAATGAACTTCATCTTTAAATAAATCTACATAGAGATTAATGTGTTGCAAAAGTAAAATATTTTATTCGACACGTTGTATGTTTATCATGCCTGACAGATGATTTGATTGGTTTTGATTTTATGAAACATATTTTTGGATTTAAAAATAATAGATATTCTATTTCGATTTAGTTTTATATTTGTATTTTTATGACTTACATTTTTAAAAGTAAATACCTACTCCAAGAAATTAGCGCACTGCTTTAAAGATGAGTCATTTTGGTATCTCGAATTTCCTAAATGTGTTGTCCGATTTTAGTGATTATTATGTTATAGCCTTATTCTTTAACAATATCGCTGTAATAATATTGTTAGAGGAAATAAAAAATGTAGTATATCAAAGTATGTAAATAATTTATTTCTTTAGCTGAGCGCTTTCGACATAAACGTCATTATCGGAGCTAATGGTCAATTGTGAAAAAAGTACCGCTACAAAATTGAGGTGTTAACATTTGCATCTTGTGAAAATAAATTTTGGTTGGATATGCTATGTCCTCCGTACAACCCCAAACAGCAAAAACAGAAAAACGGCCACATTACACTTTACACAAACACAAAAAGAATTTTTTCATGGTATAGGTATCACCCATCCATTGTTGGCCTAGTAGAAACAGCTGACTGACCTGTTTCTACTAGGCCAACAATGGATGGGTGATACCTATACCATGAAAAAATTCTTTTTGTGTTTGTGTAACGTGTAATGTGGCCGTTTTTCTGTTTTTGCTGTTTGGGGTTGTACGGAGGACATAGCATATCCAACCAAAATTTATTTTCACAAGATGCAAATGTTAACACCTCAATTTTGTAGCGGTACTTTTTTAACAATTGACCATTAGCTCCGATGATGACGTTTATGTCGAAAGCGCTCAGCTAAAGAAATAAATTATTTACACACTTTGATATACTACATTTTTTATTTCCTCTATTCATTCAAGTGTGTACAAACTTATCAGTTTTTCAACTATTTAATAATATTGTTGCTAGACAAGTAAATCGTCATTGTATACCGGGTGTACCAATCAAACTGTATTTTCTTTTCTAAGGTCACCACACCCTGTGAAATTAAAACCTAACTATAGCCTCAGGTTTTTTAACATTGTGTTTTTTATTCTTTCGCTTGTTGGATAATAAAAAAGTTAGGGACTTTAACAACTAGCCATGTTCTTCATCAATACAGGGTGTTTCTAAATAAGTACGACCAACTTTAAGGGGTAGTTCTACATGAGAAAATAATGACAGTATACCTCATCAATAAATGTGCCCAAATGCTTCGTTTCCGAGATACGGGATGTTGAAATTGTTCTTACAAACTGACGATTTATTTATTTCTCTAAAACCGGTTGAGATATGCAAATGGAATTTGGTAGGTTGTACCAATACACTAAGACGGTATTGTTTTTACGGTTTCTCGGACATTATTACAATTCACGGTAACAAATAGACGAAGTGAAATATAAAATATAAAAATGTTTTAATAATACAAATTATCTGACTCTCGAGGAAGACAAATCCAAAGACACAAAAATTATAATAAATATATTTACTAAAAACACTAATATATTCTTTCCACACCTTTTTTGGACTGATACATACATAACTTACAAGATTTAGCAACGAAGTCCATACTGTCTGTGTGCGCATGCGAGCAGAATAAAAAAAATCACTCCTAATCGCGCCTAAATAAGTATAATTTATATAAATAAATAAATAAATAAATAAATAAATAAATAAATAAATAAATAAATAAATAAATAAATAAATAAATAAATAAATAAATAAATAAATAAATAAATAAATAAATTGAACCATATTCTTTTGAGTTAATGCATTATTTTATTTTCCTTAAAGTGATCTCCAAAAAGATCAAACATATTTTATTACTCCCAACACATTACACAGCTCTCATACCCTCCTTTGCGTTAATTTTTTTAAAGCCTAGGGATGTCGTAAATTTTAAACTCGGCCATAAAAGTAATGCCTTTGATAAAACAAGCCATAAAGGAAGAAAACAGTGTGTTGCCCGGTGAATATATGTGAGTGGAATAGTCGAGTAGGAGTTATTTATGCATCACCTTCCGACCCAGAAAATTGTCCTGGAATCAAAGTTTCTAAAACTCCTTTCAAAGTTTAGCTGATATTCTATGAGAGGAACACCAGTTGTAAGAAATTGGTCGGGGAGCTGAGGCAGATAATTTATTCTTTGTTGATTTATTTTTTTTTTTTCATTTTCAACAAAAAAATAATAGAGAGTTTGGAACTACATTCAGGTATACGAGTTGGTCTGATATGTTTTTTACTACAAAAATAAGGTTATATCATTCAATATTTCTGACGTCAGTATCCCACAGGGTTGCCAAACCATTTTTTTGTTTTATTTTTTACTTCCACTTACCGTCATATTGCCAGACACGACAAAAGTTATACAAAACAGGGTTTAAACAAAGGTAACATCTAAAAGGTATTAACACTAAATTACACAGCTAAAACAACTTACTAACAAATGCTCCCGTCAACTTACACATCTGAGATTACAAAAATTAGCAGCCAGCTGAATATTGGCAGGATTGTTTAAAATATCATCATGAATGAAATCTAAAAAGTCCTCATAAATCCGATAGTTAAGTAATTTGGTCGAAAAGAAGGGGGTTACCTGGAAAGATTTCCGGGAGTTTTGAAAATTGGTTATTAGTTCAGAGAAGTAAGGGAAAAAATATCCTTTTGGTGACACAACCCCTCCAGGTCGAAACCAAATTTTTTGAGTAGTATGGACATCTATAATTACAACCCATATGTTTCCTGCAGCCAATTTTGATAATATACATAGTTATAAACAAATAAATATCAAAAAACGGTAAATTTTTCCTATTTTCGTCTATTATTAAAAAGTTAAGCATCTTAAATAAATTTGAGAGTAAGAAACTCATAAATAGTATAAAAAACTTCAATATGGCGTTCGCTGGTCTATCCCGTGACCAGACATCTCGTAACGCGACAGTTCGTAACTGGACAATTGGTAACGGACAACTCGTAACAGCGATAGTTCGTAACGGTGACACTTCGTAGCGACGACAGTTCGTAATTATACAAATTCGTAACGTCCAAATTGAATTATTCTGTTTATTTTTGGTAACGTCGGAACTAACTGTTATTACACAGTTACAATTGAAATTATGTTTATAAATTTAACGAAAGAGTAGGTACCTGGATAAACATGTTTAAAACATTTTATATTTCGTGTTTCAGAATACAATAAAAGTCTTTAAATACATACACTTTAAATATCGAGTAAAACCTTTCAATAACGGTCACTAAAAATGACAGAACTATTGGCCGATATAAAAAGGTGGCCGCTAATACCAGGATTGCCTAGTCAAACCTAGCAGTGCCTGAAATTCGGACTTTGACTATAACATAGGCACTACACTTTTTTTTACCTTGAGTTTGTTTTTCAAACCGACGGACGTCGGATCGGATCTGATCGGATTGGAGAGATACGGATTCAATGCAGGTGCCCACTCAGATAAGGAAGTTGCAGAGAAAAAAATTAAGAGTTCACATAACATCTTGTTTTTGCTCTCCTGAAAAGTGTCAGGAGTTTCAGGGTTATGGCACTAATAAAGTGGAAGTGCGACATATTATACAGGGTGTCCCGAAAAAAATGGTCATAAATTATACCACAGATTCTGGGGTCAAAAATAGGTTGATTGAACCTCACTTACCTATATACAATAGTGCACACAAAAAAAGTTACAGCCCTTTGAAGTTACAAAATGAAAATCGATTTTTTTTTCATATATCGAAAACTCTTAGAGATTTTTTATTGAAAATGGACATGTGGCTTTTTTATGGCAGCAATATCTTAAATAAAAATTAAAGTGAAATTTGTGCACCCCATAAAAATTTTATGGGGGTTTTGTTCCCTTAAACCCCCCAAACTTTTGTGTACGTTCCAATTAAATTATTATCGATTAGTGAAACACAATGTTTTTAAAACTTTTTTGCCTCCTAGTACTTTTTCGATAAGCCACTGGTTATCGAGATATTTTGAATATTTGTCGAATCCACCATATATTTGTACATACGTGATTAAGTACGATTATAGAGGCCTGTTAATAATCTGAAAATTTATTTATAATTTACATTTTTAGCTATATTTTGAAAAAGAAGCCACATCTCAATAAAAGGTGTCTTATTAAAAAAACTAAGAGGCAAAAAAGTTTTAAAAACACTGGGTTTAACTAATGGTACCAAAATAATAGTTTAAATTGGAACGTACACAAACATTTGGGGGGTTTAAAGGAACGAAACCCCTATAAATTTTTTATGAAGACATATTAAAAAAGAAGCCGCATCTCGATAAAAACGGTCTTATCGAAAAAATACTGAGAGGCAAAAAAGTTTTAAAAACGTTGTGGTTAACTAATGGTTCCACAATAATGAATTAATTGGAACGTACACAAAAGTTTGGGGGTTTATAGGAACAAAACCCCCATAAAATTTTTATTAAATGGAAAAATTTCACTATAATTTTGTTTTAAGATGTTCCTGCCATAAGAATGATACATGTCCACTTTCAATAACAAATCTCTAATAGTTTTCGACATATTAAAAAAAATCGATTTTCATTTTGTAACTTCAAAGGGCTGTAACTTTGTTTATGAGCACATTTGTACTAAGGTAAGTTAGGTTCAATCGAACTATTTTTGACCCCAGAATGTGTGGTATAATTTATGACCAATCTTTTCGGGACACCCTGTATAATTTGTTTTATTCTTTCGACAAAAAGTATCACACCTATTTTAAGAACCTACCCAATGATTCTCAAAAATAATCGTGTATTCAAAACACTCATATAAATTTTTTTCTGCCAGTGACATTGGATAGTCCACATTCACTACTAATTTAGAAGTATGAAATTTTTCATAAGCTATCGATCGTACATGGATGTACAAACTTATTATTAGTAGCTGTAGAGGACGGAAAGTTTATTGTTTTTCATACAAAATTTTCCATATAAAAAAGTTTATGGAACTTTCCTATGACGTAAGGATTTTTTATTAAATTTGATATTAAAAGTGGTTTGGTGCTTAAAACTTTATACGGAAAAATTTTCAATGTGTTTTTTAATGTACCTATTATTTTTGTTTCGAATCCTAAGAAAACTAATAAATATTTTTGAAATATTTAAACGCAGAATGAAAGATTACAATATTACTGAGGGCCGAAAATCCCTGAAAATTTCTATAATGTTTATTTTAATAAGTAACAGTATCAAAAAAAAATTTACTGAGAAATGGTCACTCTATCGATTTCTACAGTTATTTTGATTAAAAAAATGTATCCCCTAGATGCGGTTGCTTTCACCCCAGGGCAAAAGCGCAGTTCAGCATAGGGTAGATTTTGACGAAGAGTGTCAACAGAGCTGAAAACCAAATTTTCATTAAAGTCGGTGTTAATTCTCAGAATTTCACGGTTTTACAGTTTTTTACCGCTAATTAGTGGTCTACAGACACTTACAAAAATAACTGGCAAACGAGATATAACTGTGAAATAACTGTGATTATAACTATACAGTGCTAGTCAAAAGTCCGTACCCCCCCTCCTATCATCTGAACGGTTATACCTATAATAGTGAAATTTGGAGGCAGAAAATAAAAGGACGTAAGCTTCTTAACTAGTCATGACAGGTGACGTAATAGTGACAGATGACCTTACAGAGCCACTGTGACCGATAATTTTAAAAGGGGACCTTATGGCAAGTGATACCTCGTTTGAAAGGTATTCACAATACTTATTCAGTCATACTAATTTTTTGGGTTTAAGTTGATTTTGATTTTGGTGAAAAAATTAAATAAATATAAAATTGTAGTTTCGCATTTAATTAATAAAAATTCAAATGTCCGCCTATGGTTCTTTTGTCAAAAAAGTTGACTTTTTCAATTCTCTAGTAGTTTTTACGTCAACGTCAACCTTTTTGACAAGTAATCTTAAGCGGAATTTTGAATTTTTATTAATTAAATCCGAAACTATAATTATATATTTATTTCATTTATTCATCAAAATTAGCTTAAACTCAAAGAAAATTAGTATGACTGAATAGGTATTTTCAATACCTTTCAAACGAGGTATTACTTGGCATAAGGTCCCATTTAAAATTATCTGTCACAGTAGCGCTGTAAAGTCATCTGTCACTATTACGTCACCTGTCATGACTAGTTAAGAAGCTTGCGTTTATTTCCTCCCTCCAAATTTTACTATTATAGGTATAACCGTTCAAAAGATACGAGGGGGGGTACGGGCTTTTGACTAGCACTGACTATTCTTTGTCAACTTAATATGAAAATGATAGAAAACAGAGAATCTGATTGTGAATTGCGTTTTTTGCATAAAATTCTTAATGGATATGTTGATTGTTCATACCTGCTGGAATTAATAATTGTTTTTAATGTAAATGTTAGAATAACACGCTCTTCTGACCGGTTTAGACTAAAGTTTCATCACACTAATTATAGTCCGTTCTTTAACGGTAAAATATTGCAAAACCTCTAAATTTTAAAGAACCGCTTGGATTGACATGAAATTTGGCATACACCATAGCTAACAAGTCAAAGAAAAAAAGTGATATTGTGCCGATATGTGCTTTTGCCCTGGTGGTGGTTTTCATCCCCTCTTAAGGGGGAAAAAATATTCGTCCAAAGAAAGTCAGGAAATGGATAAATTGGCTATTTTTAAGTAACTTTTGTTCTATAGAGTTTTTTCACTAAGTCAATACTTTTGAGTTATTTGGCAGTGAATATGTTCATTTTTTCAACAAAATAACCACGCTTTTAGATGGTTTTTCGCAAATAACTCAAATAGTAAGAGTTTTGTCGAAAAAACATTTTCAGCAAAAATATAGCCTGTAAAATATTTAAAAAAATGGTGTATATATCACGTCTCTACACCTAGTGGAAGCAGAGTTATAGCTAATGAAAAATAGGTTCATGTTCGTCAAATTCCAAGTGGAATACTTTAACGTGAAATAACCAAAAATGAAGCACATTTCGGGGAAAACTCATTACAACTTATTTAAAATGTTTAAAAAAGCTTCATTTTTGTTTTATAAAAAAATTCTAGCATCAAAATTAAACAAGTTACGCTCAAAATAAAGTTAGTCCCTTTTGGTTTTGGTAAAAAAATCGAGAAAATCACCCCCTAATTTGTATCTTAAATGAACTTAATCGTTACGACTTCACAAGTTTCTTTACTCATGTATATATTGTTTATATGATCTGTAAGTTTCATCGGTTCAAAGTCCTTATTATTGAAAGGGTTGTAGTTAAAAAGGTTGAACGAGTCACTGATCACGAATTTATGCAAATTTAGAAACACCAAATCTTAATCAATTTTTGTCTAACAGAAAAACAAATAATACATGATATTGAGAAAAGCAAATCTGTCTTTTTTCTTTTTCGAGATTTTTGGTATCTCTAACAATATTTAAGTTATTTTAAAAAAAGCACATTTTTCAAAATTTAGATTTTTAAAAATTTTATTTTTGAAACCAAATTTTTTCAAAAATAATCACTTTGAATCGATGAAACTTACAGATCATATAAACACAATATAAGTAAAATAATTTGTGGAGCGGTAACGATTAATTTCATTTAAGTTGCTAATTAGGGGGTGGTTTTCCCGATGTTGAAATGTCACTTATAAGTGTTAAATTTGTAAAAATTATTGTAAAAATAGATAAAACACATTAAAAAAGTAATGATAATGCTCATAAAAAACGAAGTCCCACCAGAGAAGTCCCATAGAAAACGTTTTGCAATCATTTCTTGAATTTCTTGAATTTTATGAGAAATTTTCGTAGATCCGAAAAACAACATGTAATATTACCTGAATTAGTGAGAAGAGGAGCCCAAATTTCGAGACAGATGAACGAAAAAAACTTTATTTGATTCCTTTTTGTAAATTGTAAAATTAATTAGTGTTGTTTAAGACAATCAAAGTTGAACCCTCACGCACAAGTTGTACGTGCAACTTCAGTGAGGAACTGAGTTTATTATATGTATAATTTATTTTCTACGAATAAACTCCATTATTATTATCAGATTTAGCCATACGGCTCACACTCCCTCTAAGGGGAAAATTGACTCATCCCAGATACCTACGGTATCAAAAGGATTGAGCTCTGGTGGGACTCTTTCCGTGTTTTCGAGCCCTAGGTGACTTGGTATGCAGGTGTATCTCCCAGAAATTTTCGTACACATCTGGCCGTTGCGAGTAGTACTGCTTTCTGCATGGTCTTATAAAGATATTCATTAAGACCCAGCTTTTTTATGCTTTCGAGGAGGGTCTTCGGAATGACTCCAGTAGTAGACATAATAATCGGTATCGTCTGGGTACTTTGCATTCTCCATTGTCTCCGTATTTGAATTTCCAGATCTCTGTACTTGGCGATCTTTTCTGTAAATTTAGTACGTAGATTATTGTTGTTAGGAATCGCCACATCAATGAGGGTTGTTTGTCTCGTTAATTTATTGACTAATACGAGATCTGGTCTATTATGCGCCACTGTTTGGTCTGTGAGCACAGTGCGGTCCCAGTATAGCTTGTAGTTGCCATCCTCAAGCATACTCTCAGGGACGTATTGATAATATGGGAGATGGTCAGTTTGGAGAAGTCCCAGCTTGATAGCTATCTCCTGATGAAGGATTTTTCCCACTGCGTCATGCCGTTCCTTATACTCAGTTGCAGCAAATGCCTGGCAGCCCCCTGTAAGATGTTGGATGGTTTCTTGGGCTTGACATCCATATCGGCATCTGTCGTTTTGAACATGAGGGTCTTTGATGATATATTTCAGGTAATTTCTGGTTGGTATAACCTCATCCTGAATGGCCAGTAATGAACCCTCCGTTTCAGGGAACATCTTTCCTGATGTCAACCAGTAGTTCGACGCTATATTGTCGACATAATCTTGGCTGACCTCATTGGGATGTCGCCCGTGCAGAGGTTTACCCATCCAGGCGCGCACTTTTTCGTCCTTAGTAAGGTGGTTAATGCGCAGTTCTGCTTCCCTCAGTTTTATCGGTGTTGTGTCATCTACTGCGCAGATAGCGCGATGTAGAGTAGATGTTTCAGCCTGCATCTGAAAATAAGATCTTAAATTAGCAATTTGTTTGTCTAATTGCTCACCTATATCCATAAGTCCTCTTCCTCCTAAATTGCGTGGTAATGTCGTTCTTTCTACAGCACTTTTTGGATGGTGTTTTTGTGCCTTTGTGAGGTGCGTTCTTACTTTTCGCTGAAGATTTTCTATGTCCGTTTTTGTCCACTTAACAATGCCAAATGAATAGCTAAGCGCGGAACATGCGTAGGTGTTTAGTGCCTTAAACAAATTTCTACTATTAAGGTGTGAGCGAAGCAGCTGTTTTACCCTTCGTATAAACTCAGTAGTTATCTCTTGTTTCATTTGTTTATGGTCAATTCTCCGCGCTTGCTTTACTCCAAGATATTTATACATATCGTTTTCACCCATGGCCACGATGTTCTGGCCATTTTGCATATCGAATCCTCCGGGCTGTACTTTTCCTCTGACTATATTTAAAATACGGCACTTGTCTAGTCCGAAGTGCATGCTAATATCATTAGAAAAAGTTTCTACAGTTTTTAGCATCTCATCGAGTTGGTTTCGAGTGGAAGCCATTAATTTCAAATCATCCATATACAATAAATGATTAAGCTTCGCCACCACATTGTTGTTATTTTTGATGCTAAAACCTGCATCTGTGGAGTTCAATAGCTGAGATAGTGGGTTCATAGCTAGACAGAACCACAGTGGACTCAACGAATCTCCTTGAAACAGGCCCCGGCTGATTGCGATATTTTCAGTTTCGATGTTATTTTCACCAGGTATTTGAAGGTGAATTCTAGTCTTCCACTCCGTCATTATATGCTCTAAAAAGGTCACTATATTATCATCGACTTTATATATTCTCAATATATCTATAAGCCATTCATGCGGCACTGAATCAAAGGCCTTCTTGTAATCAATAAAGGCAGTAAAAAGATTCCTCTTTTTGGAATATGCCTGATTAGAAATGACTGAGTCGATGATGAGTTGTTCTTTGCAACCCATGGAACCCTTGGCGCATCCTTTCTGCTGAGGCTCTATGATATTATTCAGAGCACAGTGTTGGTAGATTCGCCGGGCTACACAGGATGTGACCAATTTATACAAAGTTGGAAGACAAGTAATTGGGCGGTATTTGGCTGGATCTTGGGTGTTATTTTGATCCTTCGGAATTAAGTAAGTGGTTCCCTGAGTTAGGAATGATGGTATATCCTGCGGATTAGAAATAACATGATTAATTTGTGTTGATAAGCATTCATGAACACTCCAAAACTTCTTGAGCCAAAAGTTTTGAACTCCGTCTGGTCCAGGAGATTTCCAGTTATGAAGCTCTTTGATTGTATTTGAGACTTCTTCAGTAGTGAAGGGTTCGTAAAGGGTGGTAATGTAGTGTTGGCAGTTCTGTGTCGTATCTTCTATCCATCCAGCATTGTTGTTAAGAGCAGCTGGCGTGGACAGTTGATTTCCCCAAAACTCATGAATTCCTTCTTGGCTTGGGTAAGTCTTATCGACACGTTCTACAGTGGAATTGAGTTTTCGATAGAACGCCTTTTCAGAACTTTCAAAAAGAGCATTGTCGCCTTTGCGGTTGTTACTAACTTTGTACCTCCTTAGTCGTCCTGAATAAACGGAGAGCTTTTGTTTTAATGTATCCAGACACTGATGGGCTGTGTTGTTTTCTGGATCATATCTTGAGTGTCTTGCGGTAGTCAGCATTATTTCTTCAGCTCTTCTGATGACTTTTCTACTTGTTACACCTCGTATGTATTCTGTGACTATACCAATATCCCTACGTAATAATTCGATCTTTCCGAGCAATCTTTTTTCCCAGGGTGCAATTCTGTTACCAGTTCTTTCGTTATTAGTAACCCATCGTGTTCTGATCTTAACGCCCATTACATTAGCAATTGCTGTTGCTGCACAGTAGATTAGCATATGCAAATATTCCAACGTGTGAGCTTCTACGACATAGTTGGGTAGGACTTCAGTGTTCACAATTTGTAACAGCGCACCTAGTTTCTTACAAGAGTTTATTCGTGGTAGCGGTGGTCTGCTAAGTGGATTTGTTCCATTAAGCTCTTGTACGGCACGAGCCATTTCGTTTGCTAGACTATCGCGCAACTCGTTGTTTTCCTGCTGTGTATTGTCAGGTTGAGTTTCTGGTATGGGAATCTCAGGAATCTGCTCCTCAAGGATTTCATTAGCGACTTGATCTAAAACTAGCTCTTGATTATTAATCTCCCGTTCGACTTCGCTTTTGATCGTATTGCGTCTAGTCTCTGGGATAAGGTTGTTTCTTATGATTACCCGGTATTGATCTGATACTCTTTGCTCCGATACTTGAATATCTGGGTACTCCATGCAAAATTCGGCATACAGCTGTTGTCTGTAGCCGATCGTTTCTTGACCGAGGTTTGTCACCTTATAATAGAAGCGCAAAATGCTTTCGTTAATGGACACAGTCCATTTCATGCGCTGCCTCGGTCGTCCCGCTTGAGTGAGCGCCGGCTGATGTTCCAGCGCAGCACCTTCAGCGAGTGGAGCTCTTGCTGTTGTTTGGCTCGCTTGTGGTTGTTGTTCTTGTTGTTGGGCTGTAGCTGTTTGTGTGACAGGGGCCCGCCTCCTCAACACCCTGCCACCGACGTCCCGCATGCTGTCACGTCCAGCGCCGGCTCCAGACGTGCCCTGGCGATCCCCAGGCAGCGATCCTAAACATAAACCATAATTCTCCATATTAATGGGTGTGCATTTTATACCTACTGCCAGGTGTCAGTTTTTGTTCCACGGCAAGTATCCCTGCTACTCTCTGGGTATTGGCGCTACGAATACCCAGAAAGCATCCCCCATTCGCAGGGGGCCGCGCCTGATAGAAGAACTGACAAAAAACTCCCACAGGAGTATTATTATTATCCAGATTTAGCCATACGGCTCACACTCCCGCTGAGGGGAAAATTGACTCATCCCAGATACCTACGGTATCAAAAGGATTGAGCTCTGGTGGGACTCTTTCCGTGTTATCGAGCCCTAGATGACTTGGAATGCAGGTGTATCTCCCAAAAATTTTCTTACACTTCTGGCCGTCGCAAGTAGTACAGCTTTCTGCATGGTCTTATAAATATGTTCATTGAGACCCAGCTTTTTTATGCTTTCGAGGAGGGTCTTCGGAATGACTCCAGTAGTAGACATAACAATAGGTATCGTCTGGGTACTTTGCATTCTCCATTGTCTCCGTATTTGAATTTCCAGATCTCTATACTTGGCGATCTTTTCAGTAAATTTACTACGTAGATTATTGTTGTTAGGTATCGCCACATCAATTAGTGTTGTTTGTCTTGTTAATTTATTAACTAGTACGAGATCTGGTCTATTATGTGCCACTGTTTGGTCTGTGAGCACACTGCGGTCCCAGTATAGCTTGTAGTTGCCATCCTCAAGCATACTCTGAGGAACGTATTGATAATATGGGAGATGGTCCGTTTGGAGAAGTCCCAGCTTGTTAGCTATCTCTTGATGAAGGATTTTTCCCACTGCGTCATGCCGTTCCTTGTATTCAGTTGCAGCAAATTCCTGGCAGCCCCCTGTAATATGTTGGATGGTTTCTTGGGCTTGACATCCATATCGGCATCTGTCGTTTTGAACCTGAGGGTCTTTGACGATATATTTCAGGTAATTTCTGGTTGGTATAACCTGATCCTGAATGGCCAGTAATGAACCCTCCGTTTCAGGGAACATCTTTCCTGATGTCAACCAATAGTTCGACGCTGTATTGTCGACATAGTCTTGGCTGACCTCATTGGGATGTCGCCCGTGCAGAGGTTTACCCATCCAGGTGCGCAGTTTTTCGTCCTTAGTAAAGTGGTTTATGCGCATTTCTGGTTCCCTCAGTTTGATCGGTGTTGTGTCATCTACTGCGCAAATTGCGCGGTGTAGAGTAGATGTCTCAGCCTGCATCTGAAAATAAGTTCTTAAATTAGCAATTTGTTTATCTAATTGCTCACCTATATCCATAAGTCCTCTTCCTCCTAAATACCGGGGTAATGTTGTTCGTTCTACTGCACTTTTAGGGTGGTGTTTTTGTGCCTTTGTGAGGTGTGTTCGTACTTTTCGCTGAAGATTTTCTATATCCGTTTTTGTCCACTTAACAATACCAAATGAATAGCTAAGCGCGGAACAAGCGTAGGTGTTTAGTGCCTTAAACAAATTTTTACTGTTAAGCTGTGAACGAAGCAGCTGTTTTACCCTTCTTATAAACTCAGTAGTTATCTCAGTTTTCATTTGCTTATGGTCAATTTTCCGCGCCTGTTTTACTCCAAGATATTTATACATATCGTTGTCGCCCATGGCCTCGATGTTCTGGCCATTTTGCATATCGAATCCACCGGGCTGTACCTTTCCTCTGACTATATTCAAAACACGGCACTTGTCTAGACCGAACTGCATACTAATATCATTAGAGAATGTTTCTACAGTTTTTAGCATCTCTTCTAGGTGTTCTCGAGTGGAAGCCATTAATTTCAAATCATCCATATACAACAGATGATTGAGCTTCGCTACCACAGTATTATTGCTTTTAATGCTAAAACCTGAGTCAGTGGAGTTTAATAGCTGGGAAAGGGGGTTCAAAGCTAAACAGAACCACAGTGGACTCAACGAGTCTCCTTGAAACAGGCCCCGGTTGATTGCAATATTTTCTGTTTCAATATTTTTTTCACCAGGTATTTGGAGGTGAATTTTAGTCTTCCAATCTCTCATTATATGCCTTAAAAAGGTCACTATGTTATCATCGACTTTGTATATTTTCAAAATATCTATTAGCCATTCATGCGGTACTGAATCAAAGGCCTTTTTATAGTCAATAAAAGCAGTAAAAAGGTTCCTTTTTTTAGTGAATGCCTGGTTAGAAATGACTGAATCGATGATAAGCTGTTCTTTGCAACCCATGGAACCCTTAGCGCATCCTTTCTGTTGAGGCTCTATGATATCGTTTAGAGCACAGTGTTGGTAGATACGCCGGGTTACACAGGATGTGACCAATTTATACAAAGTTGGAAGACAAGTAATTGGGCGGTATTATTATTATTATGATTTAGCCATACGGCTCACACTCCCTCTAAGGGGAAAATTGACTCATCCCAGATACCTACGGTATCAAAAGGATTGAGCTCTGGTGGGACTCTTTCCGTGTTATCGAGCCCTAGGTGACTTGGAATGCAGGTGTATCTCCCAAAAATTTTCGTACACTTCTGGCCGTTGCAAGTAGTACAGCTTTCTGCATGGTCTTATAAAGATGTTCATTGAGACCCAGCTTTTTTATGCTTTCGAGGAGGGTCTTCGGAATGACTCCAGTAGTAGATATAACAATAGGTATCGTCTGGGTACTTTGCATTCTCCATTGTCTCCGTATTTGAATTTCCAGATCTCTATACTTGGCGATCTTTTCAGTAAATTTACTACGTAGATTATTGTTGTTAGGTATCGCCACATCAATTAGTGTTGTTTGTCTTGTTAATTTATTAACTAGTACGAGATCTGGTCTATTATGTGCCACTGTTTGGTCTGTGAGCACACTGCGGTCCCAGTATAGCTTGTAGTTGCCATCCTCAAGCATACTCTCAGGAACGTATTGATAATATGGGAGATGGTCCGTTTGGAGAAGTCCCAACTTGTTAGCTATCTCTTGATGAAGGATTTTTCCCACTGCGTCATGTCGTTCCTTATATTCAGTTGCAGCAAATGCTTGGCAGCCCCCTGTAATATGTTGGATGGTTTCTTGGGCTTGACATCCATATCGGCATCTGTCGTTTTGAACCTGAGGGTCTTTGACGATATATTTCAGGTAATTTCTGGTTGGTATAACCTGATCCTGAATGGCCAGTAATGAACCCTCCGTTTCAGGGAACATCTTTCCTGATGTCAACCAATAGTTCGACGCTGTATTGTCGACATAGTCTTGGCTGACCTCATTGGGATGTCGCCCGTGCAGAGGTTTACCCATCCAGGCGCGCAGTTTTTCGTCCTTAGTAAGGTGGTTTAAGCGCATTTCTGGTTCCCTCAGTTTGATCGGTGTTGTGTTATTATTATTATTATTATTATTATTATTATTATTATGTTTTCTTTTTGCAAAAACAAAAGGGACCAACTTTATTTTGAGCGTAACTTGCTTAAATTTAATGCTAGAAACTTTTTGTAAAAACAGAAATAAAGCTTTTTTTAAGCACTTTAAAAAAGTTTTAATGGATTTTCCCCAAAAAGTGTTTAATTTTTTGGATATTTCACGTCGAAATATTCTATTTGAAATTTGGTGAATATGAATCTATTTTTTATTGGCTATAACTCTGGTTCTATGAGATCCAGAGACCTAATAAGTACACCATTTTTTTTTACTTTTTTATAGGCTATATTTTTGCTAAGAACATTTTTTCGACAAAATACTTACTTTTTGAGTTATTTGCAAAAAACTGTCTAAAAATGTGGTTATTTTGTTGAAAAATGAACATATTCACTCGCAAATAACTCGAAAAGTGTTGACTTAGCGAAAAAGCTCTATAGAACAAAAGTTACTTAAAATTAGTCAGTTTACCCATTTCCGGACTTATTTTGGACATATATTTTTTCACCCACAAGAGGGGGTGAAAGTCACCCTCAGGGCAAAAGCACACATCGGCACAATATCACTTTTTTTCTTTGACATGTAAGCTACACGTATGCCAAATTTCATGTCAATCCAAGCGGTTCTTTAAAATTTAGAGCAAAAACCGTGAAAGAATGGACTATTATGGTAATAGTGAGACAATCACAAGGATGATTGAGAACTGCCAATCATTTGCAAGATAGTGTTTCATTTGAATTGTTTAATTCATCTGCGTTCTCGTTCAAGAATAGATTGAAGAAATTGAGGCAGTAATGTTATTAATATGTACGTACTTTTAAAAATATATAATGTATGACTACAGTTTATAGTTTATGTGTTAATTATATGTATTTTATTTTAATTTTTGTAAGGAAAATGGGTTCCTCCCGTTAAATTAACAAACAAACACTTTCTAAAGCTTCTTCAAGAAAACTCGACGTACTCGAAATGTGTTACAGAGGCATTTTAAGAATTTCATGGGTTGATCGCGTGACTAATGTTCAGGTCTTACAATGGGCAAGGAATGTTCTTCTTCTTATGCAATCCACTAATGGATGTTCGCCATGACGTTTGACCATTTTTCTCTATCCAAAGGGCAAGGAATAGGAGGTCATTAATACTCTTGGCCACATGGCCATATTATGAGGAATGAACAGAGAGAAATAAATATGGCTTATTACATCTCATTCTTAATGGCAAGGTATTAATTTGGAAAAATAGGACAAGGGAGAAAAAACATATCTTGGCTTCAAAACCTGAGAAAGTGATTCAATATATCTACACTAGGACGATGCCTAATAGCAGCAATTATTCGGAACCATTCTGATTACCAACATTCGGAACGGATAGGAAGAAGACGTTAAGGTCAATTTGATTCTTTAATGGCAAAATCTTAAGTAATCTTTTTGGACTGTGTTGGGGGAGATTTTCCCTCTATAACCCCCTCACCCGTAGATCCTCTACTGTTCAGTAGTTTTCTGAAGATACGGTGTAACTGCAGCTATACGGTATTTAATAAGTGTGAAGCATTCATGAAGACATGATACTACTTATGTCTCTCTAGCAGCATAGTTTCATCACTCTTTGATACTAAGATACCCAATTTGGTTTTAGAAATGGTATGGAAATCAGGGAGGCACCTTTTGCGCTAAATATCCTACTACAAAAATGCCGTGATCAAAGGAAAGATATATTTTACTGCTTCGTGGACTTCGAAAAGGCATTCGATAAAGTACAGGATCTAAAATTATTGCAGATGTTAAAAAAATGGGAACAGAAAACAAGGATTCTCGTGAAATTAAAAATTTATACTTGAATCAAACTGCTATTGTAAAAATGATTGAATGTTTACTCGGACCAGTTATTTAAAAAGAAACTTGAGAGACAGCCGTATGGAATAAAAACCAACGGGAAACTATTTAAAATAATTAGACATGCAGACGATACATTAATTCTGTCAAAATTATTGAAGGTCTACAAATATTCCTTGATCCTATTCACAAATTGGCAATTGGCAACTAAATTCATTGACACAACTTAGCAATAAAACAAACTCAAACAAAACCAATTGTTTAGTCTTTTGTCGTAACCCACTTCCATATGCAGATCTTAAATTAAATCAAGTCCAAGTTTACAAAATTACATATTTGCGATAATTCAAACATACATGTTTTCATTACAACAATTATCAGAAACATTGTACTGTTGCAAAAATTCCGCTGCAGTCCAGATAACATCCCCTTTATCTTTATTAAAAATCTTTCTCGACCTAGTCTAGTCAAACTGCTTGAAATTTACAATTTAGTATGGACCAAGCAATCATTTTCAAATATGTGGCGAAAATCTATAATTATCCCAGTTAATAAACAAGGTGATCCAAATTCCTACAGGCCAATTTGCACACAATTTACTCTCACATGTAAAATTTGCAAACTTATGGAGAAAATGACCAATAAAAGACTCCTGTGGTACCTAGAAAAATATAATATAATAAATATAGCACAATCAGGTTTTAGGTCACTTCGGAGCACAGCAGACAATCTAGCAGTTCTCCAGATATCAATCATTACCGCCTTTCATTGCAAGCAAGACGTAATAGCTGTTTCGTTTGATATCGAAAAAGTTTTTGATACCCTGTTTTAGGCCTCTTTTTATAGCTAAACTCAAGGAGCACAATATATCTGGAAATATATTTTCATTTATTAATCAATTTGTAACAAACAGAACCTTTAAGGTAAAGGAAAATGGCAAAATCTCCAGAACTTTCAAACAAACTAATGGAGTTCCTCAAGGGTCGGTATTGAGTCCTACACTTTTTATATTTACTCTAAACGATATATGTAAAAAATTTGAGCTTTTAGTCAAGTTCTAACTCTACGCTGATGATTTAATTATTTTCTGCCGAGGCAAAGACACACTTGCCACTTGCAAACTGGTTCAGAATGCCACTGATCAATTGATTGAATGGTAAATTGAAGAGTCTCAGATGCAGAATCCACCAATTTAATAAGATTAAAACGGTAAATAGTCATTTAAATCTGAGACTTTTCGTGTTGAAAGTTCTTTCTGGTACATCCTTAATCTGCGACTTTAACAATTTGTAAGACCGCAGACGACGAATGTAGAAAACAAAAAGGATTCCTTGCAATCACATTTCGTTTTCATTCGTCTAGGAAAAGGACAGAAGAGGAACTTTGTAGTACTCAAATCTGGGTAAAGATAGAAAAGAAAATAGATGGTTTTGCTTGTCGGTGGAAAAGCCTCAAACGGTGGAAACAGCTGTCCAGCGATTGTGCAACCCTCTGAATCGAAAACAAGCAAAACCATCTATTTTCTTTCCTTTTCTATCTTTACCCAGATTTGAGTACTACAAAGTTCCTCTTCTGTCCTTTTCCTAGACGAATGAAAACGAAATGTGATTGCAAGGAATCCTTTTTGTTTTCTACATTCGTCGTCTGCGGTCTTACAAATTGTTAAAGTCGCACATTAAGGATGTACCAGAAAGAACTTTCAACACGAAAAGTCTCAGATTTAATTTTAGTAAATTGGTGGATTCTGCCTCTGAGACTCTTCAATTTGTTAAGAGATGTCGCTGGATCGCATCCCAATGGGAATTTAAATGATCTTTCAAATTCCCCTTAAATTGATGGTTGAGCTGTTTTCGAGTCGGAGGAGTGCACGCTAGCGCTGTTAAAAAAGCCTGAAACGGTGGAAAGAGCTGTCCAGCGATTGTGCAACCCTCTGAATCAAAAATAAGCAAAACCATCTATTTTCTTTTCTGATTGAATGGTCTTTAATGAGTGGATTTAACTTTTCTGTTGAGAAGACAAAAATCATTAAGTTTTTCCGCAGGACAGCTAGTATTATAAATCCTAAAATATCCATAAATAGTACCTTACTACCTGTAGTAAAAAGTATACGTGCTATAGAAAACTTACCTGGAAATTCCATTTAAAATATCTCAAAACCAAGTGCGTGGCTAATCTAAATATACTAAAAACTCTGTCCAATCATCATTGGGGTGAAGATGAAGACTCCCTTCTTAAGATTTATAGATGTCTTATTCGTTCCAAAATAGGCTACGCCTATTTGATATCAAAATTTCAAATGACACCCCTGTTTTCATCTATACCCAATAATACTTTGCTTTGTCAAGCTGGAATGATTCACTGTCAACGAAGTGGAGTAGGACAGCAGTCTTACCGATTCTTAATAGGTTAACAATCCCTTGATCTCGACTAATTGTGGGGTTATTCAAAGAACTGTTCACCTGTGGGCATATTGGGTTTAATTTGGTTGCTGAATTTTCCTAATAATTTTGCTAAATGCTATTGCAATGAACTTTAATCATATGTTTATTGTATCAGATTATAAATTTCGATAAGCGATGCAAGGCATGTAAACAACGATTTTAGCTGATAAATATGTTTAAAATTTATCTACTCGTTTCATAGTAACTGTAAACTATTAAAATCACTTTATCACTTTTCTTTTTTCTCGATTACTGGTTTTTATTGTATGGTATATAAATAATTGTAATGACTGAATACATAAATGTGGTCCTATTAGTTAAATTAATGAATAATTTACGCAATTATACAAGTAACTCTTATCCAAAAATATTCAAAACCTGAACGAACTAGCCATATCTGTGTTGCTGATGACGACATCAATGTCAACTAATGTTTACATCTCCTGCATATCTTATGTGAATAAACTTTAGTTCCTAGTTGATCTACTTTTTCATTTCCCCAAATTCCAGTGTGCGATGATACCCAAATGAAAGTTGTGTTCTTTCCCATGGAATGGAGTATATCTAATTAATTTTTTAATGCTTGTAAAAAGGGGATGAACTATTTCTTATGTTCGTTGATCTGAAGGCGGCATTTGATACAATGAAAATTTTAAGATTTCAAAAAAGATGATAAAAGTCATAAAATCTATAATATAATATGGAAGTAGAAGGTCAAGTACAAATAAATGGGGAATAGATCACGCACGTTTAACTGGAATAAGGGAACTAAACAAGGATATGGACTAAGTCCTCTCCTATTTTTCATAGTTATGGATTCCTTAATAAAAAATACAATATTTAGATCAAACAAGAAACCTTCAATATACAGTAGGATATAACAACTTAAATGCAGTAACGATCAACTCCCTTCTATATTGTCGAGAAAATGAAACTGAACAAATGGCAAAACCTCGCAATTTTTTCGTCCAGCATCGATTTGTACAAAAATTTGGGATTAGGCTAATTTAGGCTCACTTCACCCTCTAGTTCATTTTCTATATTGAGCCGTTACACGCTTTTGTTTTTTTAAGGGTGAAAACTACCCCTAAAAAACTACTTGTAAAAAATTATAAAATAACATTTTAAACTTTAATATTGTCAACATTTGTTTCTTATTAGTTACATAATAATTGTTTTATGCTTTAAGATATACTATCATAATATTTCAACCCTTAAAACCACCCTTGTTGTAGCTATATATAAAAAATTACCTATCCGAAAAGAATAATTTCGGCTTGCATCGATTTACAATTTACATAAAAATTTGGGATTAGGATCATCTCACCCTGTACTTCATATTCTATAACATGCTCAAGGGCGTCGATTATTTTTAGGGGTGTAAACTACCCCTTATTGTCAAATATTATATAAAAATATTGTAAACTTTAATATGGGTAAAATTTGGTTTTGATTGGCTAAATATAATGATTGTTTTATGCTTTAGGATATAATATCATAATATTTCAACCCTTAACCGTTAAGAACATTACAATTTTTATAAGTAGATAATTTAATAATCTATACAGAAAAAAAGTAGAAACAAAGAATTACAAAAACATTTATTTACACAAAAATACGAATTTACAAATATGTCATCTTCCAGTATACGAACCAGTTCTGTGGTGTTGTATAATAATTATACATGCATTGAAAATGTTCCATAAGCGGACTATTCGAATATTTAGCAAAAAAAAATCATTTTATAAACATAGCTCCTTCATTTTTGGCGATAAAAAGTTTTTCAAAAATGATTTTGTGGGATTTTTGAAGAGCTATAAGACTATGTAAATTAAATTCCGTTAGATTCCTTAGTTTCTAATTTTAAAGGGATTTTATTTAAATTAAATTCCGTTAGATTCCTTAGTTTCTAATTTTAAAGGGATATATTTTAAAGGGATTTAAAGGGCTCGAATAAGGGGGTGTTTGCTAGTAAATAGAGGTTTTAAATAGTCATATCTCGCTAACTATTAACTGTAGTAAAAATCTATGCACAATATAATTTTAATTATTAAAAAAGCTACAATTTAGTAGTCTATCATTCTTTTCGGATCTCCAGAATTTTTGGAGATATTTTGAAGTAAAATGTGAAAAATACAAAATTGCAAAAAATAAATTTTTCTTTAAACACCAATTTTTCTAATATTAGGTCTTTTAAATATGTCAATGTTCTTGGGTGTATTGACAATACAAATATACAGGGAATTACAGAAAGGTGAAGACCAATTTTTAATTAGGAAGGTAGTTTGGGGGTTATTTTTACTAATTTTTACATAGAGGGAAGCAGGTACCGAAAGACAATAGAAAAGACAATATAACTTTTCCTGGAAAAAATGCAAAGTTTTCCCGTTATTTATCTTTGACTATTTCAAATTATGCATTTGACGAGCTAACCTTTAACATGCCGTATCTCGATTTGTATTGGTCTTGAAAATATTACGGAAAAAGAATTTAGTCTGTATTACTAAAAGATATAATTTTGTTATGTGCAGTTTTTTGATTAAATGCGTATTTTTCGAGGTATTCTCAAAAAACCCTCTAAAAAAGTCGACGAAAAACTGTTACGTTCAAGCGCGAATAACTCGAAAAATATTAGTTTTACGAAGAAAAGGTAAAGAACATTTTTTTCTTAGAATTACTTTTTACATCGATGTATATGGTTAAAATGTAATAAAAAATTCCCACCCCCGAGATGGGGTGGCAACCACCCCCGAGATGAGGTGGCAACCACCCCCAAGGTTTTAGCGTAGAGCGGCATAATATAGAAAATGATCCTTGGACTATTCCTTACCTTGTATGAAAATTGCAAGTAAATCCATGCTGGAAAAAAAAATTGCGGGCCAAAATGCTTCATTTCCTAGATTAATACGCTGATGATATAGCTTTAATTACAGACACCGTAGAAAAAATGCAAAAGCTAATAAAGATTTGGCACAAAGGGATACAGAACTTAAAAATGGAAATTAATCTCAATAAAACAAAACTTTTAATAATAAATGAAGATGAGAAAAAAGAAAGAAATGCCAAAATAATAGAACAAGTAATAGAACAAGTATCTACTTTTGAATATTTGGGAAATATACTAACAGATGATGGGAAAACGGACAAGGCAATAAGTAGTAAACTAAAGAAGGCTACTAATGTTTATTACTCATTAAATAAAACATTTTTTTAGGAAATCAGAAATAGATAACAACGTTAAACTAAGAGTATATAACAGCATAGTTAATCCCATAATGACATATGGGGCGGAAACATGGATTGTGCAAAAGAAACTGAATCAATGATAAACGCAGTTGAGATGAAACGCGTGAGAAGAATAGCTGGAGTTACGAAATTTAAAAGATTTAGAAATGAAAATATAATGAGAGAGCTGGAGCAAGAACCGATAATGAGGAATATCGAAAACAAACAATTTTGACTGGTTTGGCCACATAGAGCGAATGGAGTAAAGAAGACTAACAAAGAAGCTACATGAAGCCAAAATGGGAAACAAAAGAAGAAAGAGAAGACCGAGGAAGACATGGATGGACCAATAATGAGGAATATCGAAAACAAACAATTTTGACTGGTTTGGCCACATAGAGCGAATGGAGTAAAGAAGACTAACAAAGAAGCTACATGAAGCCAAAATGGGAAACAAAAGAAGAAAGAGAAGACCGAGGAAGACATGGATGGACCAAATCCATGATATAGGTGAAAAGAGAGATATGACTATAATATACATGAAGAACATGGCCACCAATAGAAGTGCGTGGAAGAAATGGATAAGAGGCGGCACTAAGGATTATGAGAAAGAAAAAGAATGCTTGTATAATGGGATTTGGGATTTAATGGGAATGGGCTTTAATTTCTTCTTCTTCTTCTTGCTCTTTATAAGAAATTCTGCTTGTTCATTGGCGGATTGATACCTCTATGGAAGGTTGTCACTCCAACTTTTGCGCGGTCGGCCGATACTTCTTCTGCCGATTGGTGATTCATCTCGTGCTATTTTGACCACACGTGTCTCCTCCATTCTGGTTGTGTGGTTGTTTCATTCTTTTTTTTTCTATTTAGTCTCCATTCGTTTATACACTGTACGTTACATTGTCTTCTAATATCTTCGCTCCTCTTTCGATCTCTCAGTATATTTCCTGTAATTCTTCTCAGTACGCTCATGTCTGCCGTTTCCAGTACTATCTGCGTTGTGGCTGTATCGGGTCTTATTCCTGCTGCGTATTTCATTATTGGTCGTACACTGGCTTTATAAATTCTTGACTTCATCTCAGTGTTAATATGTCGGTTTCGCCGTAAGTGTAATTAAGGCATCCTGCTAATCTATTTGCTTTTTGTACTTGATTTCTCACTTCTTTTTCTAGGTCTCCGTAACTTGACACTGTAATTCCAAGGTATTTTACTTTCACTACTTGTTCAATACTGATACCATCAATTTCTATTTTGTATCTGATTGGTTCTTTACTGATTACTATTGTTTTGGTTTTCTGAGATGAAATTGTCATATTGAATTCTTTTGCTCTTATGTTAAATCTATGAACTAATCTTTGCAGGCTATCTTCATCTTGGGCTATCAATATTACGTCGTCTGCGTAGCAGAGTATTTTTACTTCTTTGTTTCCCATTCTATATCCTCTTCCTTTGTTGACGTTTTTGATGACTTCATCCATGATTAAATTGAAAAGCATAGGACTCAATGAGTCTCCCTTATTCCGCTGCCTATATCTATAGGTTCTCTAAGTTGTCTATCAATTCTGTCTTCCATTTTGTTCTTTTGATAGATGTTCTCCATAGTCTTTATGATATCTAGAGGGACTTCTTTATTATACAGAAGATGGATTACATCTTTGTATTTAATTTAATTTATATAATTCATTATCTGTTGTCACTATGTTTCTTATTTTCGTGACAATCTTATTGTTTCATTATGAATACATATTTAGTAATTATTGAATTAATCATGTAATGGAAAACACTAACACGCGGTGTTTAAAAATATCCATGCAACAAAGCAATCGTTATCGGTACTGCTAAATATAATTGCCACTGTATACTTACTCACATTCTTCCAATTATATAATAGAAGGTACATAGATAAGATATGTAAGTGCATTGTTTTATATAATGAAACACTAGTCATTAAAAGTGACTAAATGTTTTTGCCAACAGAAAATAATTAACGGAAGCAATGTAATGTTTTATAGAAATTTCCAATTGCTGAGACCAAAAGTCAAAATAACGATATTTTAAACGTTTGCAATAAATCTTTGTACAAGGATTTTACAAAAGATAACAAAATAATGTTTTCCACCTACCTCTACCGAAAGTATACTTTTCCGAACTGATTGTAGGGAGCAAAGTTGTACTTTTCCTCCCTAGGGAGGAAAATATTTTTCCTCCCTAGGGAGGAAAAGTAAAAGTGACGTCATGGTATTTCATTCATGAAATATAACTGATTGACGCTCTGTATAATATCTATTTTCTATTACGAAGTATCTATACATTTTAACGTTTATTTATAAAACATCCTGTATTTTGCAGAATGGTAAAAAACAGTAAATTATTATTTTGATTTAACAATGTTTACATTAATAATTTGACTTATATTTGACAGTTGACAGTTATATTGTACCTACTTGTTGTTTTAGTTCTAATAAATTTTGTTGGTTAGTTACATAAATAAATTAAGTAAAAATGAAAAAATTACTTGTTATTTGAGGAAGGTGGAAAACCTGAAGTAAACTTCATTCTCGGGAGGAAAAGTTACACTTTCCTCCCTTGTTATACAAATAGCTATTTCCCTACGAAAAAGAGTACCGTATTAAGTATATGTGGTGAGTCAGGGCACACCCTTTGCCGACACCCTTTGGGACACCCTATAATGAGGAAAAGGGACAAAGGTGGGTATACATCGATATTACATATTTGTAGTCTCATATTTTGCGAACATTAGATTTTTTTAATTTCTCTGATATCTTTAATAAAAAAGAAACTACACGGTTTTATTTTTTAATATGTGTTTTAACTGACGACATGCGATACGTGAGTAGGCTATGTCTTATCATACCACTAAGATGCGGCGATCCGTCCTATGTCAAACATTAAGAATTTTCAGGAGAGAATAAAAACATGGTATTTGGAAACCTCTTCAAATCTGTTATATTATTGTGAGGTATTATTATCTTGATTTTTGGGATATATTGAAAATAATCATACCTATCTTTAAGGCATTATTGTGGAAAGAGTTATAACCACATAGAACAGGGGTCACCACTTAGCGGACCGCGGTCCGCATCCGGACCGTGAGCTACTTTTGTGCGGACCGTCATTAAATTCGGAATATAGCGTTTGGAAATTTTGAAAATTTTTGGTCATGAAATTAATTGTACATTATGTTTAACTCAACTTATGTGTGCGAAGCAGCTTTATCAAGAATGAACTTTATTATAAAAATCGGTATATATCTCAGCTAACAGATGAATATTTCAACGCCTCAGTGAGAATCAGCTGAAACAAACTCACTCCAAACCTCAGACAGGTTGTATATAATAAAAAATGTCATTTTTCTCACTGATAATTTAATTTTGTATAGTATATTGTACAACAAGAGAGAAAAAATACATATTTCTCACGAGCGCAGAAGTTTGTTCGAGTTGAGGCGAGTGCCTCAAATCAAGCGAGGGAGAAATATGTAGTTTTCTCTCGTGTTGTACACTGTACTTTTTCTATGGATGCGTTTTTGTCAAGAGTTCAAACTTCAAAATTAAATAATATAGGTGCTTTTATGTAGATTATATGCCAAAATTGAAATAAAATACATATTGTACACATATGTGGGTATTTAATATTCTTAATATTTATATACTGTTATTTATTTAAAATTATAGTTACCAGTTATATTTGAACAGTTTTGAAAGGTAATTTCTGGTAAGTTTTGGTTTGACACATTTCATTTGACAAAAATATGTGTGTTTGTATTGTGCATGTTACCATGGAAACCGTGATTCTACGTATGGACCCGTAAGAAAAAATATTTCTCACTGCAATGGCCGACTTTTCTCACAGCCTGAGAAATTGTTCGTTTTGAATGTATGTAAGTAGTGAGAGAAGTTGCACATTGTGTAGCATCCGTAGAAAAAAGAGTTTTCCCTTAATTTTTGTATTTATTATAATCATTAATTTTGAATTTAAGTAAACTGTAATATAAAATAGTCATGGGGCGGAGGTAAATTCCTCACCAACAAGTAAAACTATATAATCCGGCAGGTATTTCCCTCACCAAATTTAAGGGTTCGTATTAATCTGGTAGGTATTTTCCTCACCAACTCACTGAGGTATATAATAAAATAAAAATATAGATGTAAGTAATTTAAGAATGTTTATTATGAAAGCATCCGAAATCAGAATACAAGATATTAATTTCCTTTCATTATAACAATAGTTAATACTATAGATAATAAATATGTAAAACGTATAAATTATTATTTAATATTTACTACTTTTAATAAGAGACACACTTTACAAAATCCAGTCTAGTCATTTGATTAGATTGATACGGTATTATTAAATTTTCTACATTTAATTTTTCAATTTCAGTTTAACTTGTTTATTTTTGATAGGTTTTGCAATATGCACATTTTAAATTTTAACATACCTACTTATCTACTTGATATTCTTTAACTTTTTCTAAGGAAATATAATATGGATGGATGCCTATTATAAAACTAGGAATTGAAATGCGAATGAAAAGATTCGCATGCATTCGTAATAGGAATAACCGAAGAACTTTCCTCTGCCCACAAATATGGGGAGAATATGGCATTTTCGTCTTCTTCTGTATAAGTTTCAACTAAATACTCAGAGTATCTATCTAAAATTTCATTTTCTGGTTTGCATGGCATTAAATCAAACACAAGACAATCTGATACGTCTTCTGGTTTTATATATGTAAGGCCAAAAGTGTGTTTGAGCTACTTGCCTACTTCAGAATCATTCGTATATTCTGATGTTAAGAGACTGAATTTTTCTATACCACATACTACCAGCTTGGTGTAGGTGAAATCTACAACCATGTATTTCCGTGTTCGGACATATTTGAATGATTGCATTATAAGTACATTGTATATAGCTTTTTCAAAATCTACATAAATTTTACTGGGATTAAACTCAATTTTGAGAGCTTTAATAATTTCTGATTTTAACAAATAAAAATGTAAGTTTCTGTTTTTTTTTGTTTGGCAGTAAACAGTATAATTAATTAGCCCATGAATAGTGAATAATTGCAAATAATATCTGGTGCAGTAAGAAAATGTGCCATCCATATAATACGAATAAGTATATAAAATTCAATGTGGCTAAATGTCTTATACATATTTGTTTCACAATTATCTTACTTTTGATATACAGTTTATACAGAGAAAATTTTCCCCTTGGTTGTTTTTTAAGCACACTTCTTCACAAATTCTTGAACCTTATCAATATTGGAAGGAAGTCGACCAGGCATCATTTTTCGTCGATAATTATATAAATATATTTTTTCTTATGTATCTGACATCAATGGCAGATTTGTTTCAGGCAAATTAGCTGCAAGCTCTTGGCGTATAATTTTTGCTGGTTTTTCAGTAATATTCTCTTCGGCTTTACGTTTACAAAAGTTAGAAACAATTTTCCGATCTATCTTCTGACGATCTGGTTCATGATTACGTTGTAGGCTACTTCTAGATATTGTTAAATTTGCACCAATAGTAAATAATTTCGCACTACAAGTTGTTTTATTACACCTCCAGAACACTTCTTGAATTTTAAAACTTTCACTTTATAGAAAATAAATTTTCAAATACCAGTAAAGGTTTATCGCGATTACTTTCTATTAAATATTCCATTTTGTCAAAAATTCCAATTGTGACTAAAAATAAAATACTATAATTAATTAATTAGTTATTATAGGTACCTACTGTAATTTTATAGTTTTTTGCTGGTTTTTCAGTAATACTCTCTTCGGCTTTACGTTTACAAAAGTTAGAAACAATTTTCCGATCTATCTTCTGACGATCTGGTTCATGATTACGTTGTAGGCTACTTCTAGATATTGTTAAATTTGCACCAATAGTAAATAATTTCGCACTACAAGTTGTTTTATTACACCTCCAGAACACTTCTTTACTTTTTAAAACTTTCACTTTATAAAAAATAAATTTTCAAATACCAGTAAAGGTTCATCGCGATTACTTTCTATTAAACATTCCATTTTGTCAAAAATTTCAATTGTGACTAAAAATAAAATACTATAATTAATTAATTAGTTATTATACGCTGTGAGCCCACGTAGAGGGGATATTTACAAATTCGCGAGAGCCAGTAGTGGCAAGTCTGTAAACGTTTACCGGAAATTTGACATAAATGTCAAAGTGGTTAATTTAAAATTAAAATTAAAAACATTAATTATAAAAAATATTAGTTGGTCAAAGCTGTGGTATATATTATGATCAACTTCTGTGACAAAGTAAAATATATCTGTTATTATAAAATATATGAAAAAAAGTTGTTAATAAAAGTTATAGACACCTTTAATGTACACATTTTAAAATTAGTGAGAAATATACAGGGTCCTCCATAACACGGTGCCAAACCAAAGTTATGTTTTTTTAAATGGAACACCCTGTATTTTATTTAAAATTGGGTATCTCTACATTTTTCTGATTAAAAATATATAACACTTGTCTAGGGTTATACTGAGTGTTTCAAAGTTATGAGCACTTTTATAAAAAAATCGTACTGATTTGATCGCCCTGTATGATTGTAACAGTATAATATAAATTTATTTTTTTACTACTGTTGACTGTAAATATTAAATTAGTTTTTCAACAACGTATAATTTTTTTATCACTACACAAATTGTATACAGGGTAAGTCAAAATACAAATAAAAGATTTGCTTCATATTTTTAAATGGAACACCCTGTATTTTATATTACCATCGAAAATTTCTTTCATTATACTTGCATATCTTTTAAATATTCCCTATACCTAAAGTTATTAGTTTTCGGGATATTTTAGTTTGATTGTTGATAACTCATAGATACGTTTATTACAGTAAATTAATTACCCTTAATATTAGAAACCTCCAATGAGTTTGTTAATGATAATTAAAATCAGACTGCATTTCATTTTTTTTCCAAGTTTATGGTAAATTCTATACAATAACGACAATTTTATATTTACTAACAAAATGATATTAATTTTCCGCGAAGAAATGGGAACTATAATTTGCTGCAAGTTCTTGTTTAAGATGGTTTTGAAAATAAATAATTGACACAAGAACTGTCAAATGTAAGATTTTAATTATCTGTATGTTTTTATTTTTGTTATTGATTATAATTGTTTGCCATATTGTTATAATTGTTACCTAACAATGAATTTTACTCGTGAAGAAATGACAGACATGATATGGATTTTAGGAGAGTGTTTCAAAAACTCATTAGTTGCCACAAGAATTTATAAGGAACGGTGTCCATAGCGTCAACAACCAAATAAGAGAGCATTTGAAACTTATTAGACAGGTTTAATCGTACTGGTTCTGTTTATGAATCAAAGGAAAAACAAAAACCATTATTACGGATGAAAATGAATTAAATGTTTTACTGCCTGTTACAGAAAATCCTCATACAAGTATTCAAAATATTAAAAGAGAGCAAGATATATGTTATGGATCCATTCTAAACATACACAAGAAAAACAACATGCACCCATATCATATAGAATTACATCAGGAACTTGTTGGGGATGATTTCGAACGAAGAGTACAATTTTGTCAATGGTCACAACAACAAATAGTTATACAGAGAGATTTTTTGAGTTTGTTCTTTTTTTTTGAGACGAGGCAACATTCCACAAAAATGGTAGTGTAAACAGACACAATTTTCATTATTATTCCACAAACAATCCGTACTGTGCTCAGACACATAGTCAAACGAGATGGTCCTTAAATGTTTGGGGTGGAATCATAGGCAATTACGTTATAGGTCCTTTTTTCTTTGAGGAATCGGTAAATGGTGAGGTTTATTTAAATTTTCTAGTGAATCATTTACCTATTCTACTTGAAAATGTACCATTAAACATCCGCCAACATATTATGTGGTAACTTCACGACGGAGCCCTTGCTCACCACAACGCCCTTGTCAACGGTGAACTCGATGAACTATTTCCTGAAAGATGGATGGAAGAGATGGGCCAGTTCATTGCCCACCTAGATCACCAGAATTAAACGAAGTTGACTTCTTTTTCTGGGGTTATATTAAAGACGTAGTGTATAGGACACCTCCAACAATAGTTGACGATATGAAAATAAGGATTCAAAACGACTTTCAAAGTGTCACACAACAAATGCTAACAAACATCAGTGGGTCTTTCGAAACTCGTCTCCAGGCTTGTGTAAACGTTATGGGAGGTTATTTTGAACACCTTATGTAACATAAGAAGTACGTTGAACAGTTTTTTTATTTAATTTAGTTTTTTTAATAAATTTTAATAAATCAAAGTATTGTTATTAATAACTAAGTAATACATGTTGTTATCAACAATAAAACTAAAATATCTCGAAAACTAATAACTTTAGGTATAGGGAACATTTAAAAGATATGTAAGCATAGTGATAGAACTTTTCGATAATAATATAAAATACAGGGTGTTCCATTTAAAATTATGAAGAAAATTTTGTATTTACATCTTGACTTGCCCTGTATACAATTTGTGTACTCATAAAAAAATTGTACATTGTTGCAAAACTACTTTAATATTGACAGTCAACAGCAGTAAAAAAATAAGTTTTTATTACACCGTTAGAAACATACAGGGCGATCAAATCAGTATGATTTCTTAATAAAAGTGCTCGTAACTTTGAAACACTCAGTATAACCCTAAACAAGTGTTATATCTCTAGAATCAAAAAAATGTAGAGAAACCAGATTTTGAATAAAATATAGGGTGTTTCATTTAAAAAAACAAAACTTGGGTTTGGCACCGTGTTATGGAGGACCCTGTATATCTCTCACTAATTTTAAAATGTGTACATTAAAGGTGTCTATAACTTTTATTAACAACTTTTTTTCATATATTGTATAAAACAGATATATTGAACTTTGTCACAGAAGTTGATCACCCTGTATATGTTTACCTTAAATTTACTTACTTTTAAATGCTGAATTTTAGTTTTTTTAATGTTCCGTAATATGTAATTATAAATTAATCTGCGCCATCTACACGATAATTGTGAAAGTATCCGAAATAAGAAATTCATATTTTGTCAATAGAACGTCAAAATGATTAGCAAAATCTTAAAAAAATCGATTACAATTTAATTACTTTTTTGCGTTGTAAATATTAAGCGATAACAATTAAATAATAAATTTAAAAATTACCGGTGAAAGTTGAATTAGTAATCCGCTAGGAGCGCCACCAGCGAAGCTCAGAGCGTATAGGTACCTACTGTAATTTTATTGTAGGTAGCGCTGTAGGTAGATAAATAATACCCTTGCATGCCTTTTAGTAAAAACTACCTGAAAATAAATAACCACTTCGATTTTGGTGAGGAAAATACCTGTGGGATTATGACATACCCTTCCAAACGTAGGCAAAAGAATATTTTGGTGAGGAAATTACACCCGCCGTAGTCATGTGCGTTTTTTTTATATTCATTTTCTCTCTACTATAAGTAGATTTAAGTTATAGTTTTCAGATTTAATAAGTTTGCATCAAACAGCTTGCATTGAAACTAATGTAGAAAAGATAACAAATTATTTACCATTTCGTACTAAGCATGATTATTTATTTTAAATTTCTGTTTTAATAACTGGATTTCAAGAAAATTAATAGCTATGTACAAAACTGAAGATGTCTAAAAACTGAAGAAAGACGTTAACATCCGAATTATAAATTCTTAACTTTTCAAATATTCTCAATATCAAATTACAATACTTGTGTGTTACTGATAATAGCATCAAAACAATACACAATGAATTTATATTTTATTTATTGTACCAGGAAAGTATTCAACTCTACAGTGGCCAAAAAACAATCGGATATTATTAGGTTTCCTTTCCATATTACTCCATGTTGTAAGGCCGCTTCCAAATGACAAATTTTCTGATTCGGTTTTTCTTTGTGGATTCCTGTTCAAAAATGTAACCTTAAACAAATCAGAAGGGCCCGGGATGCTGGGCCAAACAATATTTTTATACAAATTCAAAATTACCTTTTAGCACCGAAAATTGTATTTAAAAAAAGTCTCCTGTCATTTTTTTCAAAAGTTGATAGTTCTCGAGTTGTAAGCGATTTAAAATCTGAATAATGTGAAAATACCTACACATTTTTGAGGTTTGAAAACTCATATGTAAATTATTAGTTTTCAGGTTGCCAAGTGCCTAAATTTCACAATTCTAACGAATAATGGGGAATTACTTCAATACAGACCGTTGTTTTGTAATAATTGTTGATTATGCGAGTTCACTCAACTTTTACGCCGCCGCACATCGCAATTTATGGTGCGTCTCTGTCGCACTTATTATACATATTATACGTACTTATTTATTATTAATATATTTTTTCTTAATGATTTTTTTATTTATTCAATTAATTATTGCCAATGTGCTAATTAAATACGCCAATAAAAACAAAGGGTCTAAATTGAAATAAACCCCGATAACTCATCATAATCTTGAAATTGAATGTTTAAACTTCAATTTAGGCACTTGACAACTGCAAAAATAATAATCTACACATGATTTTGCAAGCTTCGAAAAAACCGTAAAATGCTTATTTTCGCATTTGTCAGATTATAAATCGCTTAAAATTTGAAATCTATCAAGTTTTGAGAAAAGTGACACAAAATCTTTTTTGTTTTCGATGACCCAAAAATGATAAAAACATATTTTCGGGAGCAAAAAAGGTGATGTTTTGTCTACCGAATTGGAACAACTAGGCAGGTAGTGTTAACTCCGGACCGCGGAAGTGTCATAGGTTTTCGAAACGGACCCTCAGGAAATATAATTGGTGACCCCTGACATATAACATATTGCCATAAATAGATATTACATATATAGGTAAGGCTGCTCACATATTGCAAATGATGTAGTCTAAGTTAAAATAAACCCAAAGAATAAAAGACAAAGAAAAATAAGTAAATATAATTAATTTTTCCTTATTACAAAACATGTGAAAGTAAAAAAATCTAAGTTTAGATGTTGGTAATATTAACCTTTCGCAACTAACATAGGTTTTCTGAACATTAAAGCTAACATCGGATCTCAGAGACCGACATAAAAAAATGTTTCCATTGAAACACTTTCAAACGTAGGATTGTGTTTACTCCCTGAAGGATTAAAATTAAACATAAATGATACGACGATATTTTTAAATTATTAAACCTCTTTAACATTAGCAAAGTACCAAAGAAAATAAAACAATCACATAACATCTGATTTGTCAAAAAACCTCAATATTTCCATTGCTGATTTCTTGTACCTAGGTTCACTTTTTACTCCTGCCAATTGGGTTACTTAATTATCAGCACTTGCTTGCACGGTCTTTCGTTAATGTAAATATTTTTTTCATCGAGTAGATCATGGGTCCAACATGGGTCTCTGAGACAAGATTTGCCGATAATTGCATAATTAGTTATGTATTTGGGATAAACATGTTATGTATTTGAGATAAACACCAGTGACTTCCAAGACTTTAATATTGTAGTTTTATAACATAACTTTTAGTATTTTACAAACATTATACAAGCCGGTGGCTAATCTAGTTTTTGCGGCCAAAACTGACATCCTTCATTCCCCCGTTGACAACTGACATGACAGACAAGCAGTCCTGCCAACTGCCCTCAAGGCTGTGTGAAGGAATGAAACATATCATTTCCCCTTCCTGCTTAAATAAGTTTATAAATCAAGTTTTAGTGGAGGTTTAATAGTCCTACCATATCTAGTTATATTGGAGGTCTGGAAGAACCAGTTGTAATAGTCTCAGGCACCCCCGTATTGTTATTGACTGGGTTGTTTGAGATTCTAAGGCAATTGGTGACTGATTTATAGTTACTGGTGCTTCCAAGACTTCACCTCCAGAAGCTCTACACTGTGTTTCAAATTTATTTTGATTATTACATATATCTGGGTTTGTAGCATTTGCTTGCGGATGTGGTATAAACACGTCATTTGCGGACACTATTGGAGGCACACAATTACCTTTACACAACCAAATATCATTTGCATGTACGAGTTTCACCTTTTCATTTATTTGCACAAGATATGTAGATGTACTGACAATTCTTACTATTTTACCTTTTTGCCACTGTCTCGTTTGGTAATTCTTTACGTACACTAGATCATTCACAGTATACAGCTTTGTGTTCCTCATAGTGTCAGAGTGAAGTTGTATATTATGTTTATTAAAACATGGTTTAAGAAGATCGAACCTTATTCGGGGACGAATTTTAAATAAGCTCTCTGAAGGACTTTGTCCTGTAGAAGTTGAAGGAGTGTTTCTATGTACAAATAAAAAGTTTTCTATCCGGTGTAATATTGTATTTTTACTAACTTCTTTCCCTTTATCGTTAAATAATGATTTTTCTAACCTTTTTTGATTGTCTGAACTGTTCTTTCTGCAATGCCATTGCTCTGAGGATGGTAAGGTGGGGACTTGGTTGGCTTTATACCATTTGCTTGACAAAAAGCATCAAATTCTGAAGAATTGAAGGGCGGGCCATTATCAGAAACAATTTCAACAGGTAACCCAAAAACCGAGAAAATTTGTTTGAGTTTTAAAATTACCTCTTTGGCATTAGTTCCTTCCCCCATTAGTTTAACTTCCACCCATTTGGATTTATTATCAACTAAAATTAAGAAACTATAATTATATTTATTAAAAAAGTCAATGTTAACCCTATAAAACTTATGAGGTGCCGGCGGCCATGACATTACTACCTTATTATTTGAGAATACTTGATTTTCTTGACATATATTGCATTTAATGAATTTTTCAATATCTTCATTAATTCCTGGCCACCAGCAGTAAGATCGCATAAGCAACTTGGAACGTACAATACCCACATGTTGTTCATTAAAGAGATTTAACACCTCCTTCTGTAAGGTTTTTGGAACAATTACTTTGTTACCTACTAATATGCACCCATTTTCTATTAATAACTCATGTTTTCTTTTAAGATACTGTTTCAACTGAGTCTTTCTGAGTTGCTGCTGCTATATCTGAAGAATTTAAAGGAATTTCATTTTGCAAGTTAACTGAATAAATTGATTCAGGGACATCTATTTTATCATCCATTGGTAATCGAGATAACCCATCAACATTAGGAATATGGCTCCCTTTTTTATAAATTATTTCATAATAGTAACCAGACATTGTAATTGCCTAACGTGTGATACGAGCAGCTGCTGTAACAGGAATATTTTTATTCTTTCCAAATATGAAGGTAAGTGGTTGGTGGTCTGTGATCAGTGTAAATTTGTGTCAATAAATATACTTATGGAATTTTTTTAGACCAAATTTAATGGCTAAACTTTCTCTCTTTTATTTGGAATACTTTTTTTCCGCCTCTGACAATGTACTAGAAGCCAATAAGACTGGTTTATCGTCTCCATTCACTTTATGACTTAGTATGGCTCTTACTCCATACCCACTTGCATCACAGGTAATAAATATAGGTTTCTCAGGGTCAAAATGGGTTAAAACTGCTTTGGATATAATAAACTCTTTACTATCCTGAAAACATTTTTCATATTCATTTGACCACAAGAATTCAGCCTAACTTTTACATAATTCATATAAGGGTTTTAATTTAGCCGATGACATATGAATAAACTTACCATAATAATTAATGAGACCTAAATATGCTCTTAACTGTGTTAAATTTTGAGGTGTAGGCGCTATCAATATACATTTGATTTTTTCATCCGTAGGATGGATACCTTCACCATCTAATTTGTGCCCTAAAAATTCGATGGACTGTTTAAAAAACTTACACTTACTTTTATTAATTTTAACATTAAATTCCTTCAGTTTGTGCAACACATTTATTACATTTTTATTACATTCATCTATTGTAGATCCATGGATGAGTATGTCATCCAAATAACATTTTGTTTTAGGCAGGCCTGCTAAAATAGCCTCCATAACACATTGAAATATTCCAGGGGCCGAGCTAACCCCATATGTTAATCTGTTAAATCTAAAAAGACCCATATGAGTATTGACTGTAAATAATTCTTTGGAGGATTGACTGATCTCTAATTGCTGATATGCTTCTTTTAAATCTAGGACTGAAAAGTACTTGCTACCTCCTAAACTTAAAAATATCATTTGGATTAGAGAGTACACAATGGTCTCTATCAATGGCCTTATTTAGTGTTCGTTTAAAATCAACACATAATCGAATATTACTCGAGTTCTTTTTTTTAACAACAATAATAGGGCTAGCTCATCTACTATGACTTACTTTGGTTAACACTCCACTTTTTAGCAAATTATTGAGTTCATCCTCAACTTTTAATTTAAGTGCATATGGCATTTTATATGCTCTGTGAAACATAGGTTTAAAATTATCTTTGACTTTAATTTCAGCTTTAAACCCCTTTATGAATGAATTTGGTTCATCTAGAAACAAACTACCGAATTTATATTTAATATCGCAAATTAACTCCTCTCTGACACTACCAAGAATTCTGGACTTTGACTAGCGGTCAGGGCACTAGTAACTACCATGTTACACTCATTAGAAATTGGCCTCTGTACTTCTTTCTTGCCCATATATATGGGCATACCACTAACGGACTCAACTTTGTTTTTTAGTAAGTGAGTAGTTCGGTGCTAGCCACCGAAGGAGCAACACGTACGAGCGGAGCGGAGCAGAGCAGCGACAACGCCAAAGAAGTGGGAGTGGCTTGACTGGGGACTTATTAGTTCTGCCCTGAATGTAAGCAGGGTAAACAGTTGAGCGCTTCTTACTCTCTGAGGCGAGAAGAGTACGAGGAGCCAAACGGTGGACGAAGTGTACGATTAGCAGGAATTTTCATTCCAACCACGAATGTAAGCGTGGTAGCGAAATCGTGCACTTCTAAGCCCTAGGCTAGAAGCAGAGGCAAAGGCCGTTCTACTGGATGTGGTGAACTTAGGGAATTTGATTTTATTGGATTCTCTGAGACGCCACAGCTAGAGTTCGGTCAGCAGAAGAAGAAATAGTGGGCTCGACGTGAGCCCACTACGGGATACCTACTGTGCCTCCGTAAGGGATGGGTGCAATTTAAAACATTGCACCTCGACACTGCATAGGTGTTGTTTATTTATCAACACTGTTGCAGCCCCGGCCCCTAGGTCAGTAGGTTGAGAACAGCAAGTGGAACCCGTACCTAGTTCTGTCTGGGTACGTGAACAACCGAGCGTGGTGCAGGGAGCCAACCCTGAAGTCGAGCTGGCGTCGGGCCAGTCGGCAGAAAAAAAAGGCTTCGTCAAAACTAGGACAGTTCGCCCCCCAACCCCACAAGATTGATAGAGCTAGGTCTCAATCATTGCCCCGTTCTATGGCACATTCCCTGCCAATATATGAGGGCTCACGCAAAGTGGGCCCAAACCCTTTTCAGGAAATCAGCTCTGACACTGAGGGATACTCATCCGTGGATGATGCGAAAAGCGAGAAAGATGGCTTCAAACTCCCCAGGAGCGAGAGGAAAAAGGAGAAATCCAAAAAGAAGAGAGAGGAGACTAAGAAGGGCGGCGAAGAACCCAAGAAAGACGGTAAAAAACCAGAAGTAGAGCCCATGGTAGAAGACGAGGCCGTGCAGGCAAACAGAGGCACTACCAAACGTGCCAAAGAGAGTGACAGCGAAGATAAAGAAGACAAGAAAGAGAAGATAAAAAAGAAGAATGGCAATGAAGACACTTCAACCTTGATAGAGATGCTGAAAAAGATGTTGGCAGATCAAGAAGTAAAAAACGAGCAACTCACAATCGAAAACGAGAGACTAAAATACCAAATGATGGAAATGTCAAAAAAGATGGACGCCATGATGGAGCTCATGAAGCAGTCAAAACAACCGACGCCAGCCCCCGAAACCACTAAGCCAAAGCTACAGCCACTCCCTGAAGCATTAAAGCCAAAACCATCCGCAGGTGAGAGACTGACGAACATTCGAGGTGCAAAACCAAAAACCAAAGAAGATTTCCCAAAATTGAAATCCCAAATTTCAAAAGAAGATACGACGTCATGGGAAAACCAAGCAAAAAATGCCATGAGGGCTGCTTCCCCCCCAGCACAAGATACCTACAACCTGCCCCGAGGTCAAATCCCACCAATCCATCCAGCCACGAGCGCAGGTGGTGGTGCGCCTCCGCCAAGACGTCCCAGTGTCTCAGAGTCGGAACAGATGGTAACAAACCAAGAAGAAGAAGCTGCCGTGTTGCCTGAAAAACAGGCAACATACCAACGTAAGCCGCCTGTAATAAAATTACAGAGCGTAAGCGAGACAGGGGCAATCCTAAATATAGCCCAAAAGCAAAATGTGGTCACGGTAAACAGGATCTCCAAGAGTGGTAGGGAAACCCTCATCCAGGCGAAAAGCCCGGAAGATTACCGCAAAATGACCCACATAATAGAGGAATATGCGAAGTCCATGAAAGACAGAAGATTACAGTGGATAGCCTTCCCATTTGAGGAAGAAGTAAAACCCAAAGTGGTAATAAGAGGGCTACCCACAAATACCACAGAGGCAGACATAAAGAACGAAATGGCAGCTCAATACAACATTGACTGCCAAGCAGCCAAAAATATGTCCTCAAGAACCGGACCAAGAAGACAATTGCCGATGTTTGTTGTGACTCTGAGCCAGGGGGACGTCGAGGCGGCGAGGCGTATAACCAACCTGTGCCACATGAAGGTCGTGGTAGAGGACCTACGCAAGGCAACAGGACCCACGCAGTGCTTCAACTGCCAAGGGTTCCACCATGCCCAGAACGCGTGCCATAAGGATCCCAGGTGCGTCAAATGCGGCGAAGACCATTCCACAAAGCAGTGCCAACGTGCCAGAAAAGACAAAGCAACATGCGCCAACTGCAAAGGCAGCCATCCAGCCAGCTACAGAGGATGCCCTAGGTGCCCAACATGGGGAAGACCACCACCAAAGAGGCCACAGCAACCAACACAGCAAAGACGACCACAAGCAACCGGCGTCTCCTACGCCCAAGCCACCCAGAGTACGCAGAACAACATAGCGATCCCCCACGACGAAGACTACCTAGTCAACTTGGTCACCAACATAGTGACTAAGGTAGTCAAAGAAGTGATACTGGGCACCAGGGAGGCACAGAAGTAATGCTGGCAGACAAGGGATACTTGCGGATAGGCTCCTGGAACCCGGGCAGCATAGCAACAAACCAAAACATCATGGATGAACTCGCCAACAGATACGAGATGGACATCGTAGCAATCCAGGAGACCAAACTGACAAACAACTTCAGTCTAAAGTTCCCTGGGTACGATGTATATAGGAACGACCTCACAAGAAGATCAGGAGGAACGGCCATCCTAGTCAAGAAGGGAATCAAACACACCAGATTCACGACCCCACCACTGATAAACATGGAGGCAACAACAATAGAAGTGAAAATGAGGCAAGGCGCAGTCAGAATAACATCAGCCTATGTAAGACCGCAAGACCCACTAATGGACGACGACCTCGATGCGTTCCTAAACATCGCTGAGACATCCATAATAATAGGAGACCTAAATGCAAGATCCCCCAACTGGAACGATAGAGCTACGAACAGAAACGGACGACTACTAAATAGCTACATAGAAAATAACGAAGATACACTGGCAATGGGCCCAGAAGAACCAACACACTTCCCAGGAAATGGACTTCCCACCCATATCGACATCGTTGTGGCCAAAAACCTAGGACTACAAGCAGAACTAATCACGCTGAACGAAGGTACAACAGATCACAACCCCATTCTACTGGAAATAGGAACATGGGAAGAAACAAACCCGCCGAAAAGAATAAAAAAGAAAATAAAGTGGACAAATTATAAAAGATTAGTGAGTGAAGGAATAAATATAGTGCCAGTTATAAATGACCCGCAACAAATAGAAGAAAAAGTCCTAGAACTAGAAAACATCATCCAAGAAGCAATCAGAAACAGCACAACAGAGGAAGAAGTCGAGATCCACACGGGAAGGTTCAAAGACATACCACAAGAAATACAAGACCTGATAAGGGAAAAAAATAGAGCGAAGCAAATAGCCAGAAGAACAAGAAACCGAGTAGACAAAACCTGGGCAAATACACTAAACAGAGAGGTCAAAACGGCTCTGCAACACCACCGCAGCGAAAAATGGGACAACTACGTACAAGAGATGGAAGAACTAGACTCAAACATGAAAAATGTTTGGAAGCTCCAGAAAATGATGAGAAGCGACAGAAAACCCATCCCACCACTCCATGGAGAAAACGGCGTGGTATATAAAATTGAGGAAAAAGCAGAGGTGATGAGGTCCACGCTCGAAAGAGAATGCAGGTTAAATTTCCACCAAGACGAAGACGCAGACTTCCTGGAAGAAGTCGAAGAACAAGAAGAAAGACCAGAAGACCCAGAAGACATCATTCCACCAACATCACCGGAAGAAATTAACGAACATATTAGAAACTGTTCACCGAGAAAAGCGCCTGGTCTAGACAAAATAACAAATAGAGCCCTAAAGTATTTGCCCAGGAGAGCCATAGTGTACTTTACAAATATAGTGAACGCGATATTAAGATATAAAATATTCCCAAACAGATGGAAAGAGGCCCATGTCATCATGATCCCAAAGCCTGGCAAGAACCACACATTCCCGCAGAACTACAGGCCAATCAGCTTACTTCCAGCGATCAGCAAGATAGTGGAAAGAATCATTCTCAGCAGACTGAAAGCGGAAACAACCAGATTAGATATAATCCCAGAAGCTCAATTTGGATTCAGGGCAGAGCATTCCAGCGAGCTACAAGTACTCAGACTAACTGAGTACATAGCAGCTGGATTCAACGACAAGCAGTACACTGGAGCAGCATTCCTGGACGTAAGCAAGGCTTTCGACAGAGTATGGCACAAGGGGCTATTATACAAAATGCGGGATTATGGGTACAGCGGAGCGATGACGAGGCTAATCTCGTCGTACTTAGGCGACCGGTGCTTCAGGGTTCGGATAGGACAAGTCCTGTCCGACCTCGGAAGCCCGGAAGCTGGAGTACCCCAGGGAGCGGTCCTGTCACCTCTGCTGTACACAATATACACCGCCGATGTACCTAGAACACCAGGAACCCTTATGAGCCTCTACGCCGACGATACAGCGATAGCGGCCAAACACAGAAATGTAGACATAGCAGTGACCAACCTGCAAACAGCGCTAGAAGACATCGAGGAATGGAGCATAAAATGGAAGATAGCCATCAACTCAGAAAAGACGCAAGCGGTACTATACAAGAAGGGAAGACAACAGCCAGAAGAACAGCTAACGGTACAGGACACCCCCATCGAGTGGAAAAATGAAGCAAAATACCTAGGAGTTATCATGGACAAAGGATTAACCTTCCAAAAACACGTAGAAGCCACAGTCCAGAAGGCCAACTTCGCGAGAGCAACATTAAGAGGACTCACAGGCAGAAAAAGTAAATTAAGACTAAAAACAAGGTTAAGACTAATAAACAGCATAATATTACCGGTATTAACATACGCATCTCTCGCATGGGGACAAGTATGTAAAACCCACAAAAAGAAGATACAAGCAGTCCATAACAACAGCCTAAGAGAAGCAGCCAGAGTCCCAAGATACGTAGCAGAACGATTCCTGTTTAGAGAACTGCAACAGGTGAGAGTCACCGAAGTGATGACAGACAAGGCAAGGGTCAAATTCGCGGATCTGGAGCACCACCCAAGCCACATACTGCGAGAGATGCTAGGGTATGACGCGTTCCACCGATGGAAGCACAGACGTCCTAAACAACAAATAGTGAACTAAAGCGATAAAGTGAAAAATAAAGTAAAAGTGATAGTAGTCAGTTCGTAGCTCGAAACTCCAAGTGCCGAAGAAAACACGAAACCCAAGCGTAGGTCCAACATCACGATCAGGTAAGTAAACCAGTAGAAAATTAGAGGAAAAGGCGCAAGCCAAACAAAAAAACACAAAAAAAAAAAACAAAAAAGGCGTAAGCCAACAAAAAAATCACACAAAAAACAAAAAAAAAACCCAAAAAGATCTTGGGCTCCGAGCCATTGTACCGAGCCCAGTTGGGCCTGGTGCAATGGCTTGGGCCCCAAGCAACCAAGCAATTTTAGTTCCCGCGGATAAGTAAATAAGAGGATAAAGGCATAGAGCGCATCACGCTGGGCCTAGTTTTTGCATTCGATTAGGGCACCACAATGGAATCTTATTACCCAGGGTTCCATTGTGAAGAGCATTTGGCTACGATAGTTGTGCCCCCATCGCGCATCAGCGTGCTATGGGGGGGAAAGGGATGGCCTGGGGCATTGGAGCGAGGTGGGGTGATCCCTGTTTTACACTCGGGTCAAAACACCTCGCCCCAATGAATTGTTACACCCGAATGTACTTTTTCGATAGGGTGGACATCTCCCACAGGTCGGGTTTAATCAAATTGCTTGCTTGCTTGCTTGACTCAACTTTGTACACGCTGTGCTTTGCGGATGACTAGGTGATCATCGCACAGGACTCTGAAGATCTTAGTTACATGATGCGAAAACTATTAGAAGAGTTTACAGAGTGGGGCCTAGAAGTGAATATGGAAAAAACTGAATATATGAGTATCGGAGGAGACCAACATAGCCTCCGAGTAGAGGAAAATCAAGAAATAAAATTATGTGAAGACTACAAATACCTGGGAGTAAAGATCACTCAAGACGGAAAATTAGATGCAGCTATTAAGGAACGAAATATACAGGGGAGGAAAGGCATATCCTTACTAAACAGCGTACTGTGGGATAAAAATATTTCTAAGGAGAATAAAAAAAGAATATATAACACTATAATAAAAAGCATCACAACATATGGATGCGAAGTTTGGCCCCTAAAAGACAGAACAGAGAAAATGCTTAGAGCAACAGAAATGGACTTCTGGCGCCGTTCAGCGGGAATATCTAGACGCGACAGAATAACAAACGAGAGAGTCCGAGAAATCGTGGGGGTTACACATACTATTGTTGACGACATCAGGACGAAACAACTTAGCTGGTACGGACAGTAAGGAGAATGCCGGAGAATAGAATACCAAGACAAATCCTCGAATGACAACCAAGAGGAAGGCGCAGACCAGGAAGACCTAGAAGAAGTTGGAGAGAATGAGTTGATAGAGAAATCAGGGACAGAGAACTCGAGGACGATCTATGGAATGACAGAACGAGATGGAGATTGGAAATCGGAAGACGTCGAAGAACGTTGTAAACCGATATTATATATATACTTCTTTCTTTTGAGGTGTTAAAGCTGTGTTTATTTGACTTACACTGTCTAAAAATTTATCTCTCCAATTTTTGTTTAAAACATTTAGCCAATTACGCCCTAATAATGGTATAAATGGAGTGTGAGATTGTAAAACGACTAAAGGTAGATAATACATACTGTCTGCATAAGTAACATACACAAAAAATTGACCTAAAATAGTAACCATTTCACCTGTGACAACCCTTAACTTAAATGTAACAGGTTCCAATACTAGGTTAGAAAATAATCTTTCATAATCTTGTTCATGGATTACAGAACGGACAGCCCCAGAGTCTACCTCCATCTCGACATACTTTGAGTCTAACAATAATTTTTCTCGTAGTATATCACTAGCGTTTGTTTTAAGAACATTACAGGCAGGATAGACAAGCAGTCCTGCCAACTGCCCTCAAGGCTGTGTTAAGGAATGAAACGTATCAGTTGACACTTAAGACTCAACTTCAACACTAAAAACAGGCATCTAAATCAGGCAGCTACTGATGGCGGCGATGATTCATAATCGTAAAAAATCTAACTAGTCGGTCTCACAGACCCAATGTTATTCACGGAAGGTTAAGATAAACTTGCATTTAAGCATCCATGTGGTTGTATTATAGAAATTCTGATGATCTTCTTCAAGTGCCATATCAGAATAATCCGACGTTGGCAATTACCATTGCCAAGGCTTCTCGATCTTCTGCAATATAGACCAGGGCGGATCTGTAAAAATATTAGTACATTTGGACGTTGAGAGGTGACTCAAATTTTTTTGCAGAAATTGCTTGAAAATAAATCAAATAACAATATTTGAGTTATCCTCTCTCTCAAAAAGGTCCGGAACATTGTTTAAATAATCAAAATATCAAAAAATTAAGGAAAAATTCGATATTTTTCTTGGTTTTTTGATTATAACTTTATAAGTATTCATTTCCGCGAAATGTTGTACTGACATAAAAGTTGCGTAATTAAATTTACTACAATATATAATTGGTCAAAAATTTAAAAAATAGTCACCCTTGTTGCAAAATAGCAATAATTGTGAAAAAAATATACAAAAACAAGTATTCGCATTTTACGTTTTTCAACCATTTATGCTACACTTAGGACCTTCATGTTTTACCCTGAAAAATTTTATGATACAGTAAAACAACACTGTTAATTTAATTAAGATCAATTCAACAGATTTTGCAAAATAAATTTTGCAATCCAGCTTTCGTAAAAAGAATTAATTTTTTCAAAATGTTACAGGACTGAAAATAAAGCAGATAGCAAGTTGAAAATTTTTTTGCTTATAGAAGTGTACCGTACCTTTCATTTGCAATTTTGCAAATTTAAAATTGATTAACACCACGGCGTCAGGAATTTTTTTAAATAAACATTAATTATTGATGCTACGCGCAGGACAGCGGATACTTTGCTCTGATTGGGCATTCCAATGACCTTTGATAATGATTGATACATTTTAATTTTTATTATATTTCGATATAAATAAATAAATTTGTTTATTGCAAAATAAAAACACATGCTGTATCCTTTGAAATAACACTTTTATTAGCAAAAACTTTCTTTGTTCATATATTTTAACTTAAATAATAAAAGTTTATTATTTTTAAACATACGCAATTGTTTAAACAATATTTCACAAACAATAATAAAATTAGTTTGATTTTTGTGGAATCAAAATATTAAAATACAACAAAATATAGAGTAAGAAAATAATATGTTAGATAAAGATTGGAAGAAATTTTGGTGGAAATCAACTTCTGTGAATCGAACACCGCTGTTCGGCGCGTAGCACCAAAAATTATTGTTTATTTCAAAAAATTTCTGACGCCGTGGTAATTAATCGATATTAATTTTGAAAATTGCAAATGAAAGGTACAGTACACTTCTATAAGCAAAAAAAATTTCAACTTGCTATCTGCTTTATTTTCAGTCCTGTAACATTTTGAAAAAATGAATTTTTTTTTGCGAAAGCTGGATTGCAAAATTTATTTTGCAAAATCTATTGAACCGATCTTAATGAAATTTACAGTATTGTTTTCCTGTATCACAAAGTTTTTCTGGGTGAAATATGAAGGTCCTAGGTGTAGCATAAATGGTTGAAAAACGTAAAATGCGAATACTTGTTTTTGTATGATTTTTTCGCAATTATTGCTATTTTGCAACTAGGGTGACTATTTTTTAAATTTTTAACAAATTCTATATTGTAGGAAATTTAATTACGCAACTTTTATGTCCATACAACTTTTCTTGAAAATGAATATTTTTAAAGTTATAATCAAAAAACCAAGAAAAAAATCCAATTTTTCCTTAAATTTTTGACATTTTGGTTATTTAAACAATGTTCCGGACCTTTTTGAGAGGGAGGATAACTCAAATATTATTATTTGATTTATTTTCAAGCAATTTCTGCAAAAAAATGTAAGTCACCTCTCAACGTCCATCTCAAAACAGATGCGCCCTGGACTAATATGGAATAATTGTCCTGCATTTGATATCTGAGTCCATTCACGAATGTTTTTTAATCAAGAAACTTGCAAGAAATTTTCTTGCTATAATGATTGTTACCTGGTATTAATGATTTGATTTTTGTAAATGAACAAATTTTGATGTTTCTGTGGGTACCTAGTGGTGCTTGATATAAGAGTGTTTTATTTGGTGAAATGTTCTATTGAAGGCCTTCTACGCACATCTACCCAGTCCATGCTAAAATAAGTTTTATATCAGGGCTCAAATATTCGATAAAAAGATGAATTTGACTTTCCCACACTGGTTCCAAATATAGATTTTGGGACGAAACTCTGCAGTAATGTGATTCAACTGTTGGCAAGCCATTGAGAAATTCAGTTATCCATTTTCCTTTTTCTTCATTAGTTCTACTTCTGGTTTTATGAATATGCTAGTTTGTTTATATTTTTTGTCGCAGTTTTTCTGAAAGCCCAATTAAGAGTCACTCTTAAGTCTATATAAAGCATTTTTTGCACGTTTCCATTTAGTTGGGTCACCATGCCCTTTCCTTGGACGTTTTCTGACGGCCATCGCTAGTTGCAACTACAAATAAATAACCAGTTACAGGATCGAACTCTTCTTTAGTAGAGCTGTGATCCGATAGAGCAGAATTCAGGCTAATATCATCAGGAGCATAATATTCTGAGCCAAAATCACTGAACCATATAGGTTCTAAACCTTTTCGCACTATATGTATTGTTTTGATTCTACTTATTTTCTTTATGTAATATTTAAAATAAATATACTTATAATATTTATTTTGAATTATTAATGTAACAAAACTTTTACTGGGCTAGGTCAAATTAAAAAATTATCTCAGGGTTTTACGTCATCCAATCACAGAAATGCACAACTAATACTCAGATGAAACTCATGGAAAAAGAAAAGTCAAAAGTGAAATATAACCGTATATTAAAATAAATTGTTTCTCCCAAAGAATTAAACACAAATTTTAATAATAGAATAAATTGTAAAATAAACAATCAGAAACTATTATGTAAATAATTGTAAAAGAATATGAAAAATACCGCAAATTATTTTAAAATATAAAGTTACCCAGTATAGATACAAAAATGAATTATAACTGGTAAACAAAAGTCAATTTAAAAACTTTACGAAATAGTTTATGTAAAAGTTTATGTCAAATTACACTATAGTCTTTATGTAGACTTTGATGAAGCCAAAGAACCGAAATCGTCGCAACGGAGAATATTGATAGAGGGAAATATAGATATCTAAATACCTTGTTACAACTGCTACCACTTTCACTGAATTTAATTTTGACTTTAAAAACATTTACTTAGTACTTTTTGTTTGTGGGCGCCTATAAGGCTTTTTTTAACGAAGACCGACACTTTTTACTTTTTTCACAACATAAAATGCTCCTTTCAGCTATCGGAAATACCCCACTTTTCTCTCTTTGCCAAAAAACTGTCTTCGCTCAACTTCCCCTTCCATCAGTGACATCCCTTCAGTTATATTGGTTCAAACAAATATTCCTACTACGTCATAAATCAACGCTTCCAAATTTTCCAGTCGTCAGTACTTCTACCACTTTCTCGGAAATCGAAAATCCCGACTTTTCCAAATATTTCTCATAACTCCGAAAACAAAAATGTCTTTCGTATACCCGCTTTCGCCTGCTAATTGTTCTTAGAAGTACTTTCTATCAAATCTACCCGCACTGATAAGATCGTAAACGTTTGTCCAAAGATCATAGAATTATTTTACCATTATTAAAAGAGAAACTTATAACTAACAATAAAATACTGGGTAATTTCAATCGGTACCTATTTTACATGGTGAATGAAAAAAAAAATATTTTAAAAATGAACTATTTTAACGTCATACAAATTGACAAACTTTATGCAGACAAATTATTATACAATTAGATAATTAGATTTTCTTCTTCTTCTCCGCCTTTATTTATTTATGACAGTATATTATACCTAGAGTGCGGAAGCAACAGAGTGTTCAACGAGAAAAATCTGTGTAGTGTACCGCTCAATATTTAAAGAGCCTCAACGTATATCAAAAATCCGTACTTACTCTCAAGGAAATTCTACCCCAAAACATCACAGAGCCTCTATAAAACAATCTCGTCTCTGTTATATTGCGCTGTGAATACCGCTCACCTGGTCGACAAATAACTCTTATAGGTTTCGATAAGAACTGTTTACGTTATGTGCCTATAATTTCGATAAGAACTGTTTACGCTATGTGCCTTTCTCTTTTTAAACTTTTGTTAACTATTTGTTCGGATCCAGTGGTGGAAGGATTTGCCGCTCGAGGGGCGCTTCCAGGGAGCGCCAGTAACATTTTGTTCTTATAATATCATTTGCGTGGAGGCTCCTTCCGTGCTCCCCTCGCGGACAATCAACCGCATACCTACAGGTGTTTCCTCTGTAAAACAGAACCTTAAAATGGGGCATCAAGACAGATAACGACGCACTTTGCGAATGTGGGGAAATACATAAGATGGAGCATCTGAGAGTATGCAGACTTTGCCCATCACAGTGCACCCTCGATGATTTATGGCTCGCAAATACAAAGGGTGTAGACGTAGCCCGATACTGGGCAGAAAAACTGTAGTCGGATCCAGACACGAAAAAGTAAAGTAAGTGTTAACTGTTATTTTTTATTGTTAATTTAGTTTTGTTTCAGTTAAAACACATGCTAAAGAGTAAAACCATGTATTTTCTTTGTTTCTAAAGATATCGGAAACATTCAAAAAGCAAAATATTCACAAAATATAAAACTATAATACGGTTTCCATGCATACTCATATTTGTACCTCGTCCGCCCTACAGGGTGTCTCAAACTTAACATAAGAAAAACATTTCTTTTCTTCCACCTGGTATTACAAAAAAGAAGTTTAAATAAACCTTTGCACAAACAAAAATATCAACTATGGAAATGAGCATAATTTTCTATGCTCTATGCTCTCTAACTTATGCCTCGCAGTGTATTTAGAAAGTTTTAATATGATGTTTCCATTATTTGTTTACTGCTCATTATAACTAAAAGCTAACTTTTGTATCGCCCTCTTTCAATTACACTTGCCAATAAAACTCTTCATTTTCATGTGTTTAATATGGCTCGTGCGAGTCCAATTATCCTTATCAAGTATACGAAACAAGGAGAAGTATTAGAAAAATTGCATTATTAACGAGTTTGAAAAATGCTAAAAAACAAGTATAATCACCGCAATTAGTTACCATTAAAAATTAAAGCCGTATTCGTTTGGAGTTGTTCGTGCGTCAGAGTGGTGGAAGTCATGGTAGCCGCAGGGAATTGTTTTGTATACAGATGTTATTTCCATTAACAATAATTTGCTGTAATCAGAACGTGGACTATATTAGGGAATTATGAAAATAAGGAAGATATACCGCAGTTTTAAATAAAAATAAACACAAAGAATGCATATATTTTTATCTTAGATATATATTTTTATATTTAAATTAATGTGCTCGTATGAAAAAATATTGATTCGATTTTTTCTGAATTTCTGAAACATTGTTCTGTTCAATCACAAATTATTCCATTAATTTGTAATCTCACATTAGTCTTAATTTCCTAATTTTTTGTAGTTTCACTGTGTATAAATGTAATAGATTTCGAATGTAGTGTACTTACGAGTTTATTCAACGAGTTTGTTTGTATGAGTTTATTCAACTTCCTGCACAATTGAATAAATTGATAAAGTCTGTTGTAATAACTTACAAGAATAAAAAACCGCTAAACGCCGTAAAAATGAGTGGCGCATAAAATATTCCAGCTACAAAAGATCTGATATGAATATTACGTGGCGCGAAAATGGATTTTCATTTGATGCAAAACAAAATTCTAGTTTTATTTTAAAATATTTTTCCATAATATTTGCTAAATTTGAAGTAAACGCGCCACAAAAGAGTAACTTTGATACAGTTTGAATTTTGAAACTCTTTTGTGGCGCGTTTACTTCAAATTTAGCAAATATTATGGAAAAATCTTTTAAAATAAAACTAGAATTTTGTTTTGCATCAAATGAAAATCCATTTTCGCGCCACGTAATATTCATATCAGATCTTTTGTAGCTGGAATATTTTATGCGCCACTCATTTTTACGGCGTTTAGCGGTTTTTTATTCTTGTATCAGGAGTTTTTCAAAGTTATTTATAAATTAAATGTATGAAGTTGAATACAATGTTCCTCTATTACACGTCAAGCTTTATAAATGGTCACCTTTGTTGCATTATCTCCCAAATGATCTAGTGTCCATCGAATGTACACTAGATTTTTTTTATTCGAAATAGATTGAAAAAAAAAATATTGAGATGGCCGGTAAATGAAGTCGGACTGCCCGTTGCCAGATCAAATTTAGCGTCGTAACCACTACAACTACATAAACCATTTCGGGAATAATCGTTAATTGGATTATACTTTTGTAGCTTAATAACTTCTAAACGGCTTAACCGATTTTGATTAGTAAACATGAGTTTGAAACGTATTGACCAGTAATATCTGATGGATCTAAGGTCAAGTATGATAACTGAAGCTATTACAGGAATTATTGAGCTTGAGAAACCGTTTTTCCCACAGGAAATAGATTTTATCATACTTATGAAGCCTATAACCTAAAAATTTCAAATTTTCCGGGATATGAGGTATACACCGTTAAATTCGTCTTGAGTCCTTCTACAAACGCTAAGTTATTGGCGCAATTCGTAGGTTGAAATGTTGAGTAATTGTCGAAAAACCAAAATTTTCAAAGTTTAGTTTTTCAGTTTTTCAGCTATACTGAGCCGTGTGCATGTCTGATCCTGACGGCTTAAACACCATTTGAAAGCTTAAGTCAACACTATTAATTTGATGTATTTGCGGTTCTCCTGGCTCTTCTTGATCCGAATATATATACCCCCAAAACATATGCCGTTTTGTACCTACTAAGTCCTATAGCTGGCTTATGGGTGGTCAAAAGTCACAAACTACACCGGTTCTAAATCGGCCCTGACCCCCTCTTCAAACACAGAGGAAAAATATCAAATCGGTTTAACTTTCAAACACACATACATATATATCCACAAACATTTTCCCTTTTTTAAATAAAAATTAAGTCACATTTCTAAGCTCTATAACTTTTGAATGGTATAACCGATTTTCAAAATTAGACATGCGTTGGAAAGGTAATGATCAGTTTTATTAGAAGCCGCAAAGGTTGGATTTAAATTTTTAAAGTTTTTGGGAGTTGTGGGGACGAGAACGAAAAACAGACCCTAAAGAGGAAGGGCCGTAAAATCTACACTCTTTGACCAAAATCGATGGTTGACATATAAATGGGTGACTTTTTTTTCTGAACTTTAAGATGGGAGTTGGCCCAATTTTCAATTCAGTCAGATTTAGAAAATCGAAAATTTCGTGTATATATAGTGTTACGTGTAGGGGGTGTGGGTGTGCGCTACTGGCGAGAACTGCCGTTCTCTGGTAATGTTCAAAATTAGACATGCGTTGGAAAGGTAATGATCAGTACTGTTAGAAGCCGCAAAGGTCGGACTTAAATTTTCGAAGTTTTTGGGAGTTTTGGGGACCAGAACGAAAAACAGACCCTAAATAGGAAGGGCCGTAAAATCGACACCCTTGGACCAAAATGGATGGTTGACATATGAATAGGTGAGTCTTTTTCTGAACTTGAAGATGGGAGTTGGCACAATTTTCAATTCAGTCAGATTTAGAAAATTGAAAATTTCGTGTATATAATAGTGTCGCGTGTAGGGGGGTGTATTTCTGCGCCACTGGCGAGAACTGCCGTTCTCTGGTAATTTTTTCGATATAAAACTAACAGCTTCGATAACCAATAAATCGAAAACTATTAATTTTATCAAAAAAGTGTATAATGAACATTTTTTGCTTATAATTAATATTTTTACCAGCATTTGCGGTCAAAATATAATAAAAAATTTCCACCCTCGAGATGAGGTGGCAACCACCCCATGGTAAAAGCGTCTTTCGGCATCATATAGACTTTGATCCTTGGACTATCCACTACTTGTTGTCAAATTTTCAAGCAAATCTATCCATTCTGTAAAAATTGCGAAGTGAAAAATTTCAGTTCCTGGACTAATTATACTTTTGGAGCTCTATAACTTCTGAACGGTTTACCTGATGTTGATCACTAAACATGAATTTGAAACGTATTGACAAGTAGTATCTGACGCATCCAAGATCGAGTATGATAACTAAACGTATTACAGGAATTATTGAGCTTGAAAAACCGTTTTTCCCATAAGAAATAGATTTGATTATACTTATGAAGCCTATAACTTAAAAATTCGAATTTTCCCAGATATGAGGTATACACCGTTAGACGCGTCCTGCGTTCTTCTATGAACGCTCAGTTATTGGCGCAATTCGTAGGTTGAAATTTTGAGTAATTGTCGAAAAGCCAAAATTTTCAAAGTTTAATTTTTCAGTTTTTTGGCTCTGGTGAGCAGTATGTATGTCTCAGCTTGATCGATTAGGCGCCATTTGAAAGCTTAACTCAACCCTATTGATTTGGTGTATTTGCGGTTTTCCTGTCTTTCCTTGAACCTAAGATATATACGCCCAAAAAATATGCTATTTTGTATCTACCTAGTCCTCTAGCTGGCTTACGGGTAGTCAGAAGTCAAAAATTAGACCGGTTCTGAATCGGCCCTCACACCTTCTTGAAACACAGAAAAAAAAATTCAGACCGGTTTAACTTTTCCACACACATACATACATACATACATACATACATACATACATATCCACAAACATTTTCCATTTTTTAAATAAAAATTAAGTCATATTTCTGAGCTCGATAACTTTTGAATGGATTAACCGATTTTCAAAATTAAACATGCGTTGGAAAGGAAATGATCTGTGCTATCAGAAGCCGTAAAGATCGGGCTTAAATTTTTGAAATTTTTGGGAGTTTTGGGGACGAGAACGAAAAACAGGCTTTAAATGGGAAGGGCCGTAAAATCCACACCCTTGGACCAAAATGGAGAGGTAACATATGGATGGACGAGTCTTTTCCTAAACTTTAAGATGGGATTTGGCCCAATTTTCAATTCAGTCAGGTTTAGAAAATCGAAACTTTCGTGTATATATAGTGTCGCTTGTAGGGGTGTTGTGCGCCACTGGTGAGAACTGTCGTTCTCTGTGGATAGACTAAGAGCTGCTGAAAACCGCAGTGAAAAATTTCTGCTTTTTTGCGCATTTTTGCTAAAATCTGGAAAACTATTATATATACATTAGCACTTCGAGCTAAGCAGGCTCATGGCTTGGTTTACAATCTTCCTCCATTCTTGCTTGTTCTTCGCTTTTTCTTTCCAATTGGTTGCATTGAGATACTTCAGGTCATCATTAACTTCATGGCTCCATCTGGTCCTAGGTCTTCCTTTTCTCTTTTTACCACCTATTGTAGCGCTTAACATGATTTTAGGCATTCTAACTTGGGCCATTCTTTGGACATGTCCTAACCATCTAAGTCTTTGTGATCTTACAACTGCAATTATATTAGGCTACTTATACAATTCTTCTAATTCCTTGTTTGTTCTTCGTGTCCACTGATTGTTGATTATTTTTCCCCCAAATATCCTTCTAAGTATTTTTCTTTCCCATACTTGTAACATTGATTGCTCGGTTTTTGTCATAGTCTAAGTTTCTGAGGCATACGTAACTATTGGTCGTATCACAGTTTTATACGTTCTTAATTTAGCTGCTTTGGATATATTTTTGCTTATGAGTATTCTATTGAGTGCATACATGCAACGATTCCCTGACATTAGTCTTTTGTGTATTTCATCCCGGATGTTTGGTTTACTAGAAAATAAGGTCCCTAAATATTCAAATCTGTCTACCTTTTCAAATTTATACATTCTTCCTTCATTCGTTGTTATCATTAAATATTGCCCTTGTTCAAATTTTTTGTCGGTCCATTCCATATACTTAGTTTTTGTTTCATTTATATAAAGTCCTTTTTCTCGAGCTGCCTTTTCTAGTCGTTCTACTACCTCTTTTAATTGTTCCTTGCTTCTGGATAGAATTACTACATCATCCGCGAATGCCAAACATTGATGTTTTTTGTGATATATATGTCCTGATCTGTTAATATTAGCCTCTTTTATTATCATTTCCAATACTACATTAAATAGCAGTGATGACAACGGATCCCCTTGTCGTACTCCTTCTTTCACTTCGAAATTTTCTGTTAGTTTGTTATTTACTTTTACTTTATTTTCTGTTCTCGTAAGTGTAAGCTTTATCATTCTTATTATTTTTGGTGAAACTTCTAGATTTTTTAACGCTTTATATATTTCTTTTCTTTTTATTCTATCAAAAGCTTGCTTAAAATCTAAGAAGAGTGCCATTGTTGGTTTATTATATTCATAGCTCTCAGCTTGTATTTCTCTTAAAGTAAAGATGTTGTCTATAGTACTTCTTCCTTTTCTAAAGCCACACTGGTATTCACCTATGCTATTGTTAAGACTTCTTACTAGCTTGTTTTTGATGTGGACTGCTAATATCTTATATATTATATTTAATAGTGCCACGCCCCTATAATTTTGACATTCTGCTTTGTCCCCTTTTTATAAAGAGGACATATCACTGCTTGCTTCCACTCCATTGGTAGTTCTTCCTTTTCCCATATGTTTTTTAGTAATTTGTGTATTTTGTCTGTCAGCTGCGCTCCTCCATATTTTAACATTTCCGCTGTTATAGAATCACTTCCAGGACATTTATAGTTTTATAGATTCTTAACTTAATTTAGGGATGGTGCTATATCTTCCGTACTGTCTCTTTGCATATTCATTATTTCGTCTGTGTATCCTTCATTATCGTGATTTATGTGTTCTTCATTTCCATCATCTGTGTCTTCTTCATTGTGATTATTTGTGTACTCCCCGTTTAACAATTCATCAAAATATTGTTTCCATCGTTTTAATATTTCTTGGTCATCAAATATCATTTTTCCTTCTTTATCTTTGTAATAAATGGGCTGTGGTTTATATTCTCTTTTTTGATTTTTAATGCCTTGATATAAATTTTTAATAAGATTATTTTTGTAATTCTCTTCAATGTCTTTCAACTTATCTTCGTAAAATTTTCTCTTTTTGTTTCGTAAAATTGCGCTGGTTTTTCTTCTTTGCTCTATGTAAAGTGTTTTCGCTGTTTTTGATTTCAGTCTTAGACTTTCTAATCGTAGCTTGTTCCGTTTCTCTATTTCTAGTTTGCATTCATCGTCGAACCATGTTGCTTTTGTTGTTTCTTGATTGGCTTGTCAGTATCATCTGCTACGGCTTTTAAAGTATTTTTAATTAAGTCCCATGTTTGTTCTACATTGTCATTTTCTGTAATAAGTTCCAATTTCTTGTTAAGTGTCAACTGGTATACCTTTTCTTCTTCTTCTGTTTGTAACCTGACTAGCTTGTTCATCATGCGTTTTTCTCTGTTTCTGTTTCTATTTATAGGTATTATTTGGTTCATTTTTATTCCCACTAAAAAGTGGTCTGAATCTACATCTGGCCCTCTATATGAATGTATATGCATTATGCTTTTTTCTACATCCTTCTCTGTTAAAACATGGTCTATTTGGTTTACCGTTTGACCGTCCGGCGATCTCCAAGTGCCCTTGTGTATTTCCTTTCTCTGGAAGTAGGTACTTTTTATTAAAAAGGTTTATTTCTCTTGCAAAGTCGATGAGCATGTGTCCATTTTGATTCGTTGTTGGATGCAAGCTGTATTTTCCTATAGTAGGCTTAAATATGTCCTCTCTACCTATTTTGGCATTGGTATCTCCAAGGACTATTTTGAGATCATATTTGGGGATGCTTTCATATACTTGGTCCAGTAGGTTATAAAACTCTTCCTTTACCTCTATTTCTTTTTCTTCTGAAGGTGCATGAATATTTACAAATGAAATTTTTTGGAATTTTCCCTTTACTCTAAGAACACTAAGTCTATCGGATATTGCTCTGAATTCTACAATTGATGCTCTAAAGTTTTTATGTATTAAAAAGCCTGTACTCAGCATTCTATTTTGCCCTCCACTATTAAAGAATAAGTAATCTTCTATTTCCTGACTGTATTGCCCTAATTGCTTTGTTTCTTGTAATGCGACGATCTGAAAACTGTATCTTTTAAGTTCAAGTACCATTTGTTTTAATTTTCCTTCTTTGTGACTTCCTCTTATATTCCATGTCGCCATACGTATTACTTCGTTTGATTTTATTGTTTTCTTTTTTGTTTCGTCTTTTCCCTCTTGTCTGCTTTTTCTTTGCCGTGTCGTCTTTATAGTATTGTTCTGTCCGTTATTGTTTATTAGTTTTTTGAGCGGTTATAATTTACTCTTTCCAACTTTTCTCTTTCTCTGTTCCATTTCCATACTTCATTATCCAAAATTAACTTTTGATATCCCACCTTAGCAAAACTATTACCATTTAGTAAATAGTCTGTTAACAGAAATTAAAGTACTTAAAATTCTCTACAAACATCACTATCTACTTTTTTTTTCAGATGAACCGTTCGGTCTAAAGTGGAAGTTGAAAATTGCCAATTTTTAACGGTCTCCGCAAAACCCCCTTTTTACATTCCAATACTTTATTTTGTACTAGAATGCTGTTATTTGATAAATATCTCTTAGTTTTCTGTACAAATAAGAAATGTTAGTTCATAATATGAATATGGTATGCGTCTTGTGACAGCTTCCATGAATCCGTTCCATCCTAAGAGGATGGGAATGTCTCTGCTTTTCCCTTAGAGCCACAGAAGATCAGGCACAGATGAAGTCACAGTTTCACCAAAATATGCAGTAGCTCCTAACCAGTCCATTCCTCGGTTAAAAACGAAACCCGCGCCTGAGGTTTATGCAACTCAGGGAGCTGTTCAACTAATTCATTTTAAAAGGACAAAACCTCAAGGTTTATCAGAAATTAAGATAACAGATCCGAGGGAAATGTTCACACCAACTGAAACTGTGACTCCATCTATGCCTGATCTTTTGTGGCTCTAAGAGAAAAGCAGAGACATTCCCGGCCTCTTAGTATGGAATGAATTCATGGAAGTTGTCACAAGAGACATACCAAATGAACTAGCATCTATTATTTGTGCAGAAAACTAGGAGAAATTTATCAAATGACAGCATTCTAATAAAAAATAAAGTTTTGGAATGTAAAAACTGGGTTTTGCCGAAACCGTTAAAAATTGGCAATTTTCAACTTGCATTTTAGACCAAACAGTTCGTCTGAAAGAAAAGTAAATAGTGATAAAATGTACCAATAAATTTTTCAATTTAAAAATCTTTTAGTAATATTTTAATATTTTCAATATTATTAATGTTGCTTTTAGGACTGAAAAACTTCATCTTAAAAAAAATGAATTCTGGGAGTGAGGGAGGGTACCTTTTAATTTATTTATCCCTTCCATAAGTGGAAAGTTTGATGCGCCACTGTCGACGCATGTGCCACTGAAAAGTGACGATACAGTGTTCAAACGTTTTCTTTTAGGTTCTACTGTTTAAGTTATAATATGGTCTTATCGTGCCTAAATAATTTAATAAAATTGTGTTTTGACTAGGAAAGTTTTAGGATAACTCTGATTCCTTCCATTATACGTATATCTGTTTTGGGCTGCTGAATCGAAATATGAGGTTTTCGGACAAAATTTCGTCACGAAACATTGAAAAAATAGCGAAAAAAGCGTAAAATTTCTGCTTTTTCTCGCTTTTTTCCTTAAATCTCGAAAACTATTAACTTTCAGTAAATGGTGTGTTTACAGAAATTAAAAATTTATGTATATAAGCTGTACACTCCCGTGGAAGTTATAGCTGTTTTTCACTTTAATGAGCCGTTAAGACATGGGGGATCAGTCCACTTTTCTTCTAATCTGTCTCCTCAAAGCTTCTGGTGTCTCTTCGTTTCCGTCACTACTTTTCTCCACTCATTTCGGTTCTACGTCTTTTCTTTCCACTTTCGAATTCCTATAACTCTTAAGTCGTTTTCGACTTGCTGTTTCCATCTTGCTTTTGGTCTGCCTCGTGCTCTTGTCTCAGGGGTATCCAAATATACAAAAGCATACGTTCTTCTTTTTGTCTATTAATTTAAATCAAAAATATATTTTTCGCCACCCTGCATAAATAATTATGTTAAATTTTAATGTATGTATCACTGAATAAAAAATGAAGTAACCTTTCAAATAGGTTAGACACGACCCCTAGACTCAATAAAAAAAATCATCGATTACGTCATGACGCCCAGATGGATGACGTCACTAGTATGTTACATGCCAAAAACTTACAACTTAAATATACAATTAGACCTGTTTCGAGATTTTTCCTTAAAGTCACCAGCGTACAAAATAACGAACTTATTCCTTTCATTTGCACCATTTTGTATAGGCTGCGTCTTATGCATGGTGTTTCATAAGGCAGGCCGCACATCAAAGAAACATGAAACGTAAATTACGTTTCATGGAAATAAACCACTGCTAAACAAATATACGTCCGGCCATTTGTGAGACTCTCCGAAAATAAAAATGTGTCATGAGCATGAATCACACTCGTTTCATTAGGTTTGTTCGTAGTACGATCCAAACGATCAGCAACCGTTGCCAACCATCAGACGCATGTGCAGTTAACAGTTAGCGCTGCGCAGTTAACAGTTTGAGTTCGTAGACCACGAACGCGCTTGCGTCTGACGGTTGGCAACGGTTGCTGATCGTTCTACGAACAAACCTATTGATAGGCGGACTTTGAGATTGGTTTAGCAGTGTTTTCTTGTCATGAAACATGTTTTTCGTTTCATGTTTCATGTTTTTCGTTTCATGTTTCTTTGGTGTGCGGCTTGCCTTAGGAAACGGAAATACCTACTTGAATGATGAATAGAGGTCACTGAGGCCATTCTAGATATACTACATGTAATGCATCACCGATTTTTATAACCGAGTTACAGGGTGTTTTATCGATTTTGCCCATTTCTTTCTGAACCCATAACTTTAGAACCTCCTTGTATATTTTTTTGATATTTGGTACACATATACTACTACTACTGCACATATCCTACCATACTTTGGTACACACATCCTACCATGCTATTTATGTGTTCTTGTTTCAATTTCCAGCTTTCAAGTGCATATTGCAGTATGTATCTAGAACAAGTAACATATCAAAGCTCTTACTCTCAGTTCTAATCTAACGTCTTAGTTGCAGAGTTTTCATGTTTACAAATGCATTTCTTGCTATTTCTATCCTGGTTCTTATTTCTGTTTAATCATTTTTCTCTGAAATCCAAGTTCTTAGCTACTTGTATTTATCAACCCTTTCTGTCGGTACATTTCCCAAATGTATGCTTGTTTTTATGTTTGTTTTCTTAGTTATTATTATGTATTTGGTTTTTTATATTCATTTTTAGTCCATATTCTTCACAGAATCTGTCTGTTTTTTTTTAATAGTAATTGTCTTTGAACAATTCATTCCTGTATTCTGTCCATCTCTTTAATTTTTCGTTAGAACTCAAGTTGACCATTTGTATCTTTTAGTATTCCCGGTTTTATTTTCCTATTGTTCTGAGTTAATTCTTAAATTTTTTTATATGTGTTAAAACTATCATGTCTTTTCTGGTATTCTTCTATTTCTGCGCATTGCTCTTTTAACCATTGATTTTTGCCTGCTTAATTTTGGATTCTATTTTTGTATTCAAATTTTTGTACCTCTGACTATCTTTGTTTTTATTTGACGTCTATGTTCCATTAAATTTAAGATTTCCCCCGTCATTTATTGCTTTTTTCTTGTATCTGCTTGGTGTCAGAATTTATTTTTTTCTTCTATCTATTTTTATCTATTTTTGTCTCTATTAATAACCATTTTGTGTCTGTTTCAGTATTTTGCAGAATTTGTTTTTTAACATTCATTAATCGGTTATTGATTTCATCTGTCAGGTGTTGTTTTATGAGTGTGTTACTTAGTTTTTTACCTGTATCGATTTTTACATCTGTTGTTCTTCGGTATATCATTTTCATTTTGAGCCTAATTTTGGTCAATACTGGATTGTGAACTGGTCCTATGTCGGCACTTGGATATGTTTTTGCAAATATAATTGCGTTCCTGTATATCATCATTCTCTTTGCCTTATTCCTGCGCAGTCGGCTTCCCTTATTGCATTTCTCTATACAATTCTATCTTGAGTCATATCAATATTAATCCCCTTTACCAACACGTCCTGCCTAATCGTCTCCCCCCACGTCTTCTTTGGTCTTCCTCTCCTACTCCTTCCAGGAATGTGCACTTCAGCAATTCTTCGTATTGGGTGATTAGCCTCTCGACGTTGAACATGACCAAACCATCTCAACCTATGCTCTCTCATTTTGGCATCAATCGGTGCCACACCTACACTTCCCCTAATATATTCATTTTTAATTTTATCCTTTTTTGTCACTCCACTCATCCATCTAAGCATTCTCATTTCCGCCACATGCATTCGTTATTCCTCTTTCTTTTTCATTGCACAACATTCAGTTCCGTACATCCTAGCTGGTGTTATGGCTGTTTTATAAAATTTTTCGTTCAACTTCATTGAAATTTTCCTGTCACACAGCACACCACTCGCTTCCTTCCACTTCATCCATCCAGCCCTAATTCTACTGCATGCATCTCCATCTATTTCTCCATTACTCTGTGATAGCGATCCTAGGTACTTAAAACTATTGCTTTTTACAATCAGTTCACCATCCAAAGATACCATTTTATTTGTAGTAACTCCATTTTTAAATGAACATTGCAAAATACTCTGTCTTTGTCCTACTAAGATTTAAACCTTTTTCCTCCAGAGCTTGTCTCCACTGTTCCAATTTTTGTTATAGATCTCTTTCACTATTTCCTACTAACACGACATCATCAGCATACATTAAGCACCATGGAATGTTACCCTGAAGTTTTGCTGTTATCTATGGTCCAAAACTAATGAGAATAAATACGAACTAAGCACCGAGCCTTGGTGCAATCCTACTTTCACATGAAATTTATCCGTCTCTCCCACACCTGTTCTAACAGTTCATATCCCTCACAATCTTTACTTATTCACCAGGGACTTCTTTCTTATTGAGTGCCCAGCACAGAATCTCTCAAAGAACTCTCTCATATGCTTTCAACAGATCAATGAATACCATATGAGCGTTTGTTTCTTTACTCTTGTATTTTTCCATCAACTGCCTTATAATGAAAATTGCATCTGTTGTTGATCTGCCCTGCATAAGGCCAAGTTGATTCTCGGATATTTTGGTCTCTTCACGTATTCGTCTATCAATTACTCTTTCCCATATATTCATGGTGTGGCTAAGCAATTTTATGGCCCTGTAGTTTGTACATTGTTGTATATATCCCTTGTTTGTTTTTTAGACAGGTACTAGTATACTGCTTCTCCATTCGTCTGGCATTTGTCCAACTTCCATAGATGTATTAAATAAACCTGCTAGCCACCTTGTTCCTGTCTCTCCCAAATGCTCTCCAGACTTCCCCAGGAATATCATCTGGCCATACCGCTTTTCCTTTCTTTATTTTTTGAAGCGCTTGAGCCACTTCCTCGTTTGTTATTTTGCTGACCATTGCTGCTACTGTCTCCGTTGACTCTACAGGCTGCCTGTCAAATTCTTCATTATTACGCTTTCAAAAGTACGTTCTTCATCTCTTTTTGACATCCTTTTCGTGAACTAGTATTTTATAATGTTCATCTCGTATACATCTAATCTGATTAAAATCGTTTGCTTTCTTTGCTCTCTATGTTTGGCTCAATTGCGTTCCTGTCTATGTGGCTAAATAATACTTAATTTATTTGGTTTCTTACAATTCTCCCTTCTTGATGGTGAGTTGCAGGTATATAGTGTTCTCTTTTGCATTTGAAACAATGTATTATCACAAAATTATTGTTTTTGCAAAATTCGATAAGCCAATCACCCCTTTCGTTTCTTTTGCCCAGACCGTATCGTCCTGTACATTTTTCTATTTTTTCTTCCCCAACTTCTGCGTTAAAATCTCCCATTACAGTCTAAGAGCTAGAGCCGAAAAATAATCGTCATAAGTAATATGGAGTTTGGCATGTGAAATGTGTCTATTGTATATTGATAGTTATGATCCCTTTCAGGCTGACACCTCAGTGGATACAGGAAGTAGTAATAAGGGATGAAAGGGGAAAGTTAGTGTAGTCTTTAAAGGTTTTCACCTCCTATTTTGTTAAACCTCCATCGATATGCATGAAAAGTGGTGACTAGTCAGAGCATACCTCAAGAAATAAAAAATGATTTGGTGCCAACTTGCACTTTTACCCTGGGGGTGGATACCACCCGTTTCCGGGAGTGAAAACTATTTTATTAAAAATAACCCGACAAATCGATAGAGGGACAAAGTGTAAGTAAAATTTGTTATATCATGTTATTAAAATAAATCAATACTTTTTGTAAAGATTTTTTAAAGATGAAAGATTTGTCTGTTTAAGAGTACATGCGTGAAGTTACGGATGATAAAAAGAACATATTAATCAATTGTATGCTACTTAAATATTATTTTTATATTATTTCGATATTATAAATTGAGCAAAAGGGTATTCGAATATGTCAAATGTACCCATTATTGGACACCCCCAGTTTCTGGACATATTCAGTTTATATTGATAGAAAAAATTCAATGAAATATCGAAATAATATTAAAATAAAATTTTACTAACATACAATAATTAATTAATATGTTCTTTTTATCATCCGTAACTTCACGCATATGCTCTTAAATAGACAAATCTTTGATCTTTAATAACTCAAAAAGTATTGATTTATTTTAATAACATGATATAACAAATTTTACTTAAAATTTGTCCCTCTATCGATTTGTGGGGTTATTTTTAATAAAATAGTTTTCACCCGCGGGAAGGGGTGGTATTCACCACCAGGGTAAAAGAGCAAGTTGGCACCAAATCAGTTTTTTTCTTGGGGTATGTTCTAACTAGTCACCAATTTTCATGCAAATCGATGGGGGTTTAACAAAATAGGAGGTGAAAACCTTTAATGACTGCACTAACTTTCCCCTTTCACCCCTTATTGCTACTTCCTGTATCCACTAAGGTGTCAGCCTGAAAGGGATCATAACTATCAATATACAATAGACACATTTCACAGGAAATACTCCATATTACTTATGACGATGATTTTTCGGCTCTAGCTCTCCATCTATTATAATTGTATCATACTGCGTTTTAATGGATTTTAAAATATTTTCTAGGTTTTCGTAGAAAGTTTCAATTTCGCTCTCTGCTCTCTGCTTCGCAGTTGGAGCATAAATTTGTACGTTGTTTACTTTGGGTTTACTCTGGTTTAATAAAATTGTAATTCAATTGGAGTATGGAGTGAAAACTACAGCTTCATAAATGTTTTTGTTTAGTATTATCCTGACACCATATCTGTGTTAACTGTCTTGACTTTTTGAATAGTAAGTATATTGTTTTATTGTTGATTTTCATCTTTCCTGACTCGGTCCATTGGATATCGCTGACTTATAAAAATCTATTTAGTCATTTTAAATAAACCAAATCTGAAAACATCAACATTTATTACAGAAACAGAGAAGGAATAACAACTAACTTTAGTAACAAGATTTACATTTCCTCGCAATTACGTATAAGGAAGAAAATATTAGAGAGTCGCTAATGTAAAAATTAAAAAACAACATAAATAGACCTATTGACATACAACAAACTAAGGAAAATGCAAACCATAAATGCGTCACTATAAGCAATATAAACAAAGATGAACTCATATCAAAATTATTCAAAAGTCTTAAAATCTAATTTGTTTGTAAGAATTGTATTAGAAATTTAAATAATATTAATAAAGAAAAGTAATATTATTCTTCAACATCTGAATGTACTGGAGTATCTTCAGCTATTGCAGGCTCGTCTTCATCATCGTAAGCACCTGCAGGTTCCAAGTCATCTCCTAACATTGCCTTGGCTTCTGCTTCAAGAGCATCAAGCTCAGCCTGCTGTCTTTCCAATTCAGCTAATTCATATTTTTGTTGAATAAGTTCGTCCATTTCTCTTTGCTTTTGTGTTTCTTCGTCTTCTTCTTCGGGTTCAGGTTGTGGCTCATTTTCAGCTTCAAGAGCTTTCGCTTCTGCTTCTAGTGCATCTAATTCAGCTTGCTGTCTTTCTAACTCAGCCAATTCTTCTTCCTGTTTAGCTAATTCTTCTAATTCAGCTTGCTGCTTAGCTAATTCTTCCTCAGCTTTGTCAGCCTCGTCAGCTGTAGTAGTTGCAACGAGTTGTTCCTCTTCTTCTTGTTGTTGTCTAGCAGCTTCGTCAGCTTCTCTTTGAGCAGCCTCAGCTTCCTCTCTTGCCTTTTCTGCAAGTTCGGCCAATTCCTTTTCTTTTCGTTCTAATTCTTCTAATTCTGCTTGTTGTCTGGCTAATTCGGCTAGTTCTTCTTCTTGTCTGGCTAATTCAGCTAATTCTGCTTCTCGTTTGGCCTGCTCAGCTAATTCAGCCTCTTGCCTCGCTAATTCGGCAAGCTCTTCTGCTTGTCGGGCGAGCTCGGCTTGTTTTTCTTCTTCAGCTTGGCGAGCTAATTCTTCAAGTCGTTCTTGCTGCTTTCTTGTTTCTTCTGCTTTAGCTTCTTCTTCTTGTCTGCGTTGTTCTTCTTGACGTAAGCGCTCTTCTTCAGCCTTGCGAGCCTTTTCTATTTCAGCCTGAAAACAAATAGCACTAGTTAGTTGGATTTGTTTTTAGTATTGTATATTGTACAACAAGAGAGAAAAAAGTTTTTTCACGTGTTGTACACTGTACTTTTTCTATGGATGCAGTTTCGTCAAGAGTTCAAACTTCAAAATTAAATAATTTAGGTGCTTTTATGTAGATTATATGCCAAAATTGAAATAAAGTACATATTATACACATTGTGTAGGTATTTAATATTCTTAATAGTTATATACTTTTATTTATTTAAAATTATATTTACCAGTTATATTTGAACAGTTTTGAAAACCCGTGTTGAGCTGCCCCCCCCCCCCACTTGCAAAAATCAAAAACCAAATAGCCCTGATTTATGAGCTATTTATGAGCTCTCATATTCCGCAAACTAAAAACTTTGAGCTCATTCCACTGAGCAGGAATTTGATACTGTAGTGTGGGGGGGGGGCTGAGTCAGCCCCCCCACTACTTAAAAATAGGAATATTGAACCGGTTTTTGCGGCAGAATTACGAGCTATTTATGAGCTCTTGAAATTATATAGTTTCGATTTTGAGCTCATCCCCTTCACCCCCAAACAACCCTTTAATTGATTTAACTTAAGAGCAAAATGCTGAGAAAACTTAAAATATATCGTATTGCGGATATAATTCCTATAGCCTATATACTCTAAGAATAAACTATTAAATCACGTGCGTTTCGATTATTGAGCTACAACCTCTTTGCAAGAAAACCACCCTATCTTCCCGGCTTAAGAGAAAGTTGTACTTAAAATGCATTAAACTAATATTTGGCGACTACATACCATTTAATAATTTATAAGCTTCCAAATTACGCGCATTTAGATCAGTAAATTGCAAATTATTTTGTATAGTGCAGTCACTGAAGGTAAAAATCAACGATTACCTTCAATTTCGGTGAACCTTCATCGATTTTCACGAAAATTGGTCAGTGGTTAGAGGATACGTCAAGAAACAAAGGTGACATGGTACCACCTTGCGCCTTTACCCTGAGGGTGGATACCGCCCCTTCTAGGGGGTGAAAATTATTTTTTTAAAATAATTGCACAAATCAATAAAAGAACAAATTAAAAGCAAAATTTATTATATAATGTTAATAAAATAAGTCAATACTTTTTAAGTTATTAAAGATCAAAGATTTTAATGATTCGTGAAAAAAAATGCATGTTATAAAGCGGTTTTTCGTGAATCACTGAAAAACTGTAAGTTTTTACAAAAAAGTTAATAGTAGTTTAATTCGTATAGCTTATATTCTAAGAATAAACTCTTAAATCACGCGCCTTTCGATTATAGAGCTACAACCCCTTCGCAAGAAAACCATCCCATATTCCCGGCTTAAGAGAGAGTTGTACTTAAAATAATTTAAATTAATTATTTGGCGACTACATACCGTTTAATAATTTATGATCTTGCAAAATATACGCATCTCAATTATTGAATTGCGATTTTCTTTCTATAGTGCAGTCACTGAAGGTAAAAATCAACTATGACCTCCGATTTCGGTAAATCTCCATTCATTTTCACGAATTAACAATAACAACTTGGGGTTTTAACCTGGGGCATATGTCATCCCTTCTCGGGGGTGAAAATTACTTTATTAAAAATAACCCCACAAATAGAGAGAGGGACAAATTGTAAGCAAAATTTGTTCTATAATGTTATTAAAATAAATCAATACTTTTTGAGTTATTAAAGATCAAATATTTTAATTTTTGTGAAAGAAAATGCATGCTTTAAAGTGATTTTTCATAAATAACTCAAAAACTGTAAGTTTTTACAAAAAAGTGTTCATCACTAAAATTGAAGCTAATAAAAAATATAATAAATTGCTTACTTGAAAAACCCTTTAATGTTAATTTAAAGTAAGTTATTGGTAATTAAATGTATATTTTTTTCTGCGACTGTTCAAATCTAAGAATTCAAGCTTAAATAACGGGAAAGAGATTCATTTTATAATAATTAGGTACTAAATACTTGTCAAAGTACTTAGAAATACCTATCAAAAATGAGCTCCAGAGAAAGTTGATAGCCTCAAAATCCGCTCACCAATTTTCGTGAAAATGAATGGAGATTTACCGAAATCGAAGGTCATAGTTGATTTTTACCTTCAGTGACTGCACTATAGAAAGAAAATGGCAATTCAATAATTGAGATGCGTATATTTTGCGAGCTTATAAATTATTAAACGATATCTAGTCGCCAAATAATTAATTTAAATTATTTTAAGTACAACTTTCTCTTAAGCCGGGAATATGGGATGGTTTTCTTGCGAAGGGGCTGTAGCTCAATAATCAAAAGGCGTGTGATTTAAGAGTTTATTCTTAGAATATAAGCTGTACGAATTAAACTACTATTAACTTTTTTGTAAAAACTTACAGTTTTTCAGTGATTTACGAAAAACCGCTTCATAACATGCATTTTTTTCACGAATAATTAAAATCTTTGATCTTTAATAACTTAAAAAGTATTGACATATTTTATTAACTTTATATAATAAATTTTACTTTTAATCTGTTCTTTTATTGATTTGTGCAGTTATTTTTAATAAAATAATTTTCACCCCCGAGAAGGGGCGGTATATCCACCCTCAGGGTAAAGGCGCAAGGTGGTATCATGTCACCTTTGTTTCTTGACGTATCCTCTAACCAATGACCAATTTTCGTGAAAATCGATGAAGGTTCACCGAAATTGAAGGTAATCGTTGATTTTTACCTTCAGTGACTGCACTATACAAAATAATTTGCAATTTACTGATCTAAATGCGCGTAATTTGGAAGCTTATAAATTATTCAATGATGTGTAGTCGCCAAATAATTAGTTTAATGCATTTTAAGTACAACTTTCTCTTAAGCCGGGAAGATAGGGTAGTTTTCTTGCGAAGGGGTTGTAGCTCAATAATCAAAATGCACGTGATTTAATAGTTTATTCTTAGAGTATTTAAGCTATACGAATTATATCCGCAATACGATATATTTTAAGTTTTCTCAGCATTTTTCTCTTAAGTTAAATCAATTAAAGGGTTGTTTGGGGGTGAAGGGGATGAGCTCAAAAATCGAACCTATATAATTTCAAGAGCTCATAAATAGCTCGTAATTCTGCCGCAAAAACCGATCCAATATTCCTATTTTTAAGTAGTGGTGGGGCTGACTCAGCCCCCCCCCCCCCCCACTAAAGTATCAAATTCCTGCTCAGTGGAACGAGCTCAAAATTTTTAGTTTGCGGAATATGAGAGCTCATAAATAGCTCATAAATCAGGGCTTTGGAAGGTAACTCCTGGTAAGTTTTGATTTGACACATTTTATTTGACAAACATATAATTGTGTTTGTATTGTGCATGTTACCATGGAAACCGCGATTCTACGTATGGAACCCGTGAGAAAAAATATTTCTCACTGCAATGGCCGACTTTTCTCACAGCCTGAGAAATTGTTCGTTTTGAATGTAGGTATGTACGTAGTGAGAGAAGTTGCACATTGTATAGCATCCATAGAAAAATTTAGTTTTCTTTCTTTATATAAAAAAGTAAGTTCTATAACCAAATTATTAGTATTTGCAATTTTCTATAGGATTAAGATAAACATAGAGTGTGTATCAGCCAGTGGAATAAATTCAATTATATATAAGTTAGCGTGTTCGAAAGAGCACAAAATTTTTAGGAAATTGGGTTAAATACAAAAATGGACTCCCTAGTAATTATAAAACATGGTGGCTTCAAACGTTGTACATAAACTAACAATAACATGATCAAAAATGACATGTCATTGAAAACATGCTAATAGTAGGGGAGAAAAGTACGCTAAATTTGCACTTTGTGCACTAAATTTTTAAGATTTTCTTAATCAATAACTAAGAAATTACAGTACCCTTTGCACAAGTAGTATTTTTATTATCATTTTTTTTTGTCTATAGTTGGGTGTCATATGAAGCAACTTAACTTTTAAACTTATTAATTACTAGGTAGACTATGCATTTGCAATTTACCTAAATTTTGCAATTGATTACTTTTGTTTAACTTCATTATTATTGTTATTATTGTAAATATATTGACGATTTATGTAAATTTAGTAAATTGGATTGTTATTGTTTTGTTTTCTTGACTTTTTATAAGCTTTGTCGATAAAATTGTACAATTTTTCATGACAATAAAGCATATTTCTATTCTATTCTATTCTATACTTAATCGAGCGTTATGGGGACCTGTTGGGTAGTGAAGAGTGGTCATAAAACCTAAAAATGGTTTAAGTTGTTTTTCATAAAATGGGAGACTTTCAATTTTTAATTTAATTTTCCATCTCCAACAATTGTTTTTTCCGGTTATACCGCCATCTATCCCTAATTCGAAAAAATGTCTCGAATACAAGTTACTTATTTTTACGTAAGGAATCCAAATCTGCTATAAAAAAGGGGGGCTCCTATTTAAGATTTTAACATAACCCCCACCCCACCTCCGTAGGGAGTCCTGTTTGGTATCATTCGATAGATTTTTCAAAAATATTTAATAGGTGTATTTTTCAGTTTTTTAATCTGATGTTCATTTCCCGAAATATCGCAGGGTTCAACATTTCAAATTATTAAACATTTTAAATTATCCCCCCATCCCTCTCCGTGAGGGGTCGTGTTTGATATCATTCGATTAATTTTTAAAAAATGTTGATAACGGGTTTTTGATTTTTGGATCTGACGTTCATTTCGAGAAATATACGTAACTCACAAATATTGGCAATACCATTTTAAAGTCTTCTACTTTAAAATGTGTAATATATGTCAGAATTGCCGATATAAATGAGTCAGATTAAATTAAATTCTTAGAAGAATTTTTTTGCTAAGCAACAACATTTTTGCTGAATTTATTAATTTTTTGTATTTTGACAATGACGTTGTCGTTCAAAAAATCATTTTTTTAATTAAATTGTGGCTTATTTTCCATTTAGAATATTTAATTGCAAAACTACCAAAAAGAAATAGCTTCAGAAAAACATTCGCTTTTTTTGTGAAACTTTGTGACTCGCCCATTTCCTTACGCCCCGCTCAAATCGTCAGATTTTTGAAATTTTCACTGTTTTGCATGTATTATCTAAATTACCTTATCATATGGGGAGAAACCTGGTACCCTGCAGATGTACTTCTACCATATTATTGGCTCTTAACACAGGGGAGTTCGTTAAGGGGGGTCCGAAAAAAAAATCTATCCTAAGAAAAACTCGAAATTAAGAAAAAGTAAGTTAAGTACATCCAAAAGAGTGTATATTTTAAAAATGTGACGAATTGAGTAAGGAAATGGCCGAGTCAATAACTTTCACGAATATTTCCCAAAATGAACGTCAGACCGAAAAACTCAAAAATACGTCTTCAATATTTTTCAAAAATCTATCGAATGATACCAAACACGACCCCCCACGGTAAGGGGTGGGTGTTAATTTAAAATTTTAAATATGAACCCCGCGATATTTTGCGAAAAGAACATCAGATCGAAAAATTGTAAAATAAACTTATTCAATATTTTTGAAAAATCTATTGATTGGTAGCAAACACGATCTCCCATGGCGCGGCGGTGGGGTGGGGGTTACTTTAAAATCTTAAATAAGAGCCCCAAATTTTTGGAGATTTGGATTCTTGACGTAAAAATAAGCAACTTTTTGCGAGACATATTTTCGAATAATGGATAGATGGAATGTTTACATTAATAATTTGAATTATACTTGACAGCTGACAGTTATAATGTACCTATTTTTAGTTTTAGTTCTATAATAAATTTTGTCAGTTAGTTACATAAATAAATTATTTAAAAATGAAAAAATGACTTGTTATTTGAGGAAGGTGGAAAATCATATATACAGTGTGTAACAAAAATACAGGTCATAAATTTAATCACATATTCTGGGACCAAAAACAGTTACCTTAAAGGTAAGTAAAAACTTACCTTAGTACAAATGTGCACATAAAAAAGTTACAGCCCTTTGAAGTTACAAAATGAAAATCGATTTTTTCCAATAAATCGAAAACTATTAGAGATCTTTTATTGAAAATAGACACATGGCATTCTTATGGTAGTAGTATTTAAAAAAAAAATATAGTGAAATTTGGACACCCCATAAAAATTTTATGGGGGTTTTGTTCCTTTAAACCCCCCCAAACTTTTGTGTACGTTCCAATTTAATTATTATTGTAGTACCATTAGTTAAACACAATATTTTAACAACTTTTTTGCCTCTTAGTACTTTTTCGAAAATTCAGTTTTTATCGAGATACTTTGACTATTTTTCAAATCCACCACATATTTGTATATGGCTAAGTACGATTATGGAGACTTGGTAATAATATGAAAATTTATTTATGATTTACATTTTTAGGTATATTTTGATCCATATTAAAAAAAGAAGTAATATCTCGATAAAAAGTGCCTTCTCGAAAAAATACAAAGAGGCAAAAAAGTTTTAAAAACACTGTGTTTAACTAATGGTAGCGCAGTAAAAGTTTAATTGGAACATACACAAACATTTGGGGGGTTTAAAGGAACAAAACCCCCATAAAATTTTTATGTAAACATAAACAAAAGAAGCCGCAACTCGATAAAAACTGCCTTATCGAAAAAATACTAGGAGGCAAAAAAGTTTTAGAAATATTGAATTTAACTAATGGTACCACAATAATAATTTAATTGGAACGCAGACAAAAGTTTGGGGGGTTTAAGGGAACAAAACCCCCATAAAATTTTTATGGGGTGCACAAATTTTACTATAATTTTTTTTAAGATGTTCCTGCCCTAAAAATGCTACATGTCTATTTTCAATAAAAAATCTCTAATAGTTTTCGATATATTCGAAACAATCGATTTTCATTTTGTAACTTCAAAGGGCTGTAACTTTTTTATGTGCATATTTGTACTAAGGTAAACTAGGTTCATTCGAACTATTTTTGGTCTCAGAATATGTGATTTAATTTATGACCTGTATTTTCGTTACACCCTGTATATATAACATGGGAGTAAAGTGCCTTTTCCTCCCTTGAATGATTACTGCCCTCCGCTACGCTTCGGGCAGTAAATTTCATTCTCGAGAGGAAAAGTAGCACTTTCCTCCCTTGTTATACAAATAGCTACCTATTACTTTAAGTAATTCTGAAACGAACGGAAACAATAGATTTTATAGGGAGAAGTTAGAGGAATGTCCTGACAATGTTGCATGGGAATATACCTAAAGCGAAATTTGCAGATAAAATCCTTGTTTGTTGCGCAATTTCTAACAGGAGTGTATCCCGATCTTTTTGTGGTAAGGTCAAGGGATCAGGCTTTAAATTGTCAGAGCTATATTGATAATTGCTTCAATATGTCCACGAGTATCATCATACTGATGCATATATTAATGACACCTAGCATCATGCCATGTTGCTATGGCATAATGCTAGCAATGCTATAAATATATGGTCGGTGCTCCTATAAGGCATTGAAATATGGACTTTAAAAATAAAAAAAAAAATCAATGGGAAAATCCCAATAGTTGGCTGTATACCATAGTTTAAAAAACCAATACAGAAGTAAAAACTTCGAGATGTATTCTGGTATAAAATCGTTTATTAAAAACAATAAAATGTCATGGAATGCAGAACGTTTTCGTTCTAAACAGAACATCTTCAGTGCATCCTGCCGAGTATTTTGAAACTAGCACACTGTAAATAGTGTTAACATCATCATATATGGTTTACATAATGTAATATGTTAAAATGTTATGACTACAAGTCGATGTTAATAGATAAAGTGGAACACATGCTAAAAGGGTGCCATGGTTCCCTGCTCGAAGATGCTAGGTACTTGCCAATTCAATGGGCACAGACCAACTCTTGAGTTTTCCTGTTGACCTTTTTTCCATGCAAAAAAATAATTTTAGGAAAAAAACAAAAAAAAAAACGTTTAAAAAATTTTTGACCACCTTTTGGTCCTGGCAACATGTACATTTGTTAAAAGGGGTCCTTTTCGAGTAATATTGTGCAAAAAATCCGAATCAGAATATTTTTCCTAGCGGATGCGCAGTGGCTTTCTGGACTATTATGGGATCGAAAGATTCCCTATTCAAAGAACGACGATGACTTTTTAAAGGGCCTAGCCGGGTAAGATGGTGAAAAGTGCCCCCAACCCAATCTAAATTCCATATAGGCCACTTTTTAGCACATATAGAGGAACTCACTTTCTGAAATTTTTAGCCCCCTAGGTGGTCACGTGACCCCCCTATAGCCTAATTAGGCTTTTTATGTTTTTATTTTTTATCTCAGTCGCATTAAGAGCTAGCCAAAAACTTTATTTAAAAAAGTTGTAAGTTTTAAAAAGATCTATATGAAAATTTTTTTTTTAATTTTTTTGGCGGGAAATTCGAATTTTTAGAACAATTTTAAACTTTTAAATAAATCTGAAAAAAAAACTAAGACACTCGTTTTTACGAAAATTAATTATAATGTGTATTTTTGCACAATCTTTCACCCTGAATTTTTTCAGATTTTTAAAATTGGTAAAACGTACCTTTAAAAATAAAAAACTGCATTTTTTTCGGTTTTTTTTTCGTTTTTTTTGATACAATTTTATACATATTTTTCAAAAAATTTAACACCGTCACTAGAATAGGTAAAAAACTGAAAAATAATTGGGATTTGCTTCATAAAAATTTTTTGTAACGCCATCCATTTTCAAGATACAGGGCGTTGAAGAAAACAAAATTTTACATATTTTTTACGATTTTGCCGAAACTACTGGCAACATTGTAATAAAACTTGGCGGGTTTTAAGAGGTAGTTATTGTGCATGTTTTGACATACAACTAAGGATTTAATATTCATCATTGGCGCGCATAGGGGTAAGGGTCTGAACTTTTCAAAGAAAAAAAGATAGTACGCCACTGACATATTTCAAATTAACAATCATTTTTGAATTCCTCGTTCAATTTGCAATAAAAAATCTATCTTCTCATTTTTTCATACGACGCGCTGTTTTGCTGCAAAAAATAAAATATCTTAACGCTTCCAAAGTATTCGAATTAATTTTGATAATGGATGTATGAGTTTATTATGTATGTAGATGTAGAAACTACTAGAAGTTCGAATACTTTGTAAGGGTTAAGATCTTTTATTTTTTGAATAAAAATGGCGCGTCGTATGAAAAAATAAGAAGATACATTTTTTGTCACAAATTGAACGAGAAATTAAAAAAGATTGTTAATTTGAAATATGTCAGTGGCATACTATCTTTATTCTTTAAAAAGTTCAGACCATTACCCCTATGCGAGCCAATGATGAATATCAAATCATTAATTGTATGTCAAAATATGCACAATAACCAGCTCTTAAATCCCGCCAAGTTTTATTACAATGTTGCCAGTAGTTTCAGCAAAATCGTAAAAAATGTGTAAAATTTTGTTTTCTTCAACGCCCTGTATTTTGAAAATGGATGGCTTTACAAAAAATTTTTATTAAGCAAACCCCAATTATTTTTCAGTTTTTTACCTATTCTAGTAACAGTGTTACCTTTTTTGAAAAATATGTATAAAATTGTTTCAAAATACGAAAAAAAAACTGAAAAAATGCGGTTTTTTATTTTTAAAGGTACGTTTCACCAATTTTAAAAGTCTGAAAAAATTCAGGGTGAAAGATTGTGCAAAAATACACATTATAATTAATTTTCGTAAAAACGAGTGTCTTAGTTTTTTTTTCAGAATCATTTAAAAGTTTAAAATTGTTCTAAAAATTCGAATTTCCCGCCAAAAAATTTAAAAAAATTTTTTTCTTATAGATCTTTTTGGAACTTACAACTTTTTTTAATAAAGTTTTTGGCTAGCTCTTGATGCGCCTGAGATAAAAAATAAAAACATAAAAAGCCTAATTAGGCTCTAGGGGGGTCACGTGACCACCTAGGGGGCTAAAAATTTCAGAAAGTGAGTTCCTCTATATGTGCTAAAAATTGGCCTATATGGAATTTAAATCGAGCTGGGGGCACTTTTCACCATCTTACCCGGCTAGGCCCTTTATAACTTTATGCAATTTTATAATGTAACTTAATAATAATTATTAGTTCTACAGTGTGGCAAAACCAAATGGAATAAATTCATTATTTCGTAAACCGACGATTTTAAGAAATAATCCGGAAAGAGGTCGATTTTTATTTTTAAATTATAATTTTTTGGCATTTACATACTAGTGACGTCATCCATCTCGAAGCTGAAATAAAAAATATACATGCGGACCAATGTAAAAAAAGGTCATTTCATTGTTGTCTTCTTACCGGCGCGGCGTGAGAAATACAAAATAAGATTTACTATTTTATTTGGGCATAAGCCACAATTCGAGTTTGAAATTAAGTTTACTTGACGTTTCGACTTTCACTTCGGAAATCGTTATCAATATAAAAAAACATTCATAAATTAAAAATTTAACTTTTTTTCTGGTGAAGCAACGCAGTTGGAACAAGCAGAATATTATAATTGTCACCGGAAAGTGAAAAAGGTAACGCACAACTTGGAAAAACCTATAGATTTCGAACTTCGTTTCTGGTGAAGCAACGCAGTTGGAACAAGCAGATATATTAAAATTGTGTCACCGGAAAGCGAAAATGGTAACGAACAACTTTGAAGAACCTATAGTTTTCTAACTTCGTTTCTGGTGAAGCAACGGAGTTGAGACAAGCAGATATATATTATAATTTTGCCTCCGGAAAGCGAAAAAGATAACGCACAACTTGGAAGAGCCTATAATTTTCTAACTTCGTTTCTGGTGAAGCAACGGAGTAGGAAGAAGCAGAAATATTGTAATTGTGTCACCGGAAATCGAAAAAGGTAACACACAACTTGGAAGAACCTATAGTTTTCTAACTTCGTTGCTGGTGAAGCAACGGAGTTGGAACAAGCAGATATATTATAATTGGGTCACCGAAAATCGAAAAAGGTAATGCACAACTTGGAAGAGCCTATAGTTTTCTAACTTCTTTTCCGGTGAAGCAACGGAGTTGAAACAAGTAGATATATTATAATTGTGCCACCGTAAAGCAAAAAAGGTAACGCACAACTTGGGAGAGCCTATAGTTATCTAACTTCGTTTCTGGTGAAGCAATGGAGTTGGAACAAGCAGATATATTATAATAGTGCCACCGGAAAGCGAAAAAGGTAACGCACAACTTGGAAGAACCTATAGTTTTCTAACTTCGCTTCTGGTGAAGCAACGGAGTTGGAACAAGCAGATATATTATAATTGTGTCACCGGAAAGCGAAAAGGGTAAATAACAACTTGGAAGAGCCTATAGTTTTCTAACTTCGTTCCTGGTGAAGCAACGCAGTTGGAACAAGCAGATATACTAAAATTGTGTCACCGGAAAGCGAAATAGGTAGTCACTGAAAACTATAGGTTCTTCCAAGTTGTGCGTTACCTTTTTCGCTTACCGGTGACACAACTATTATAATATATCTGCTTGTTCCAACTCCGTTGCTTCACCAGAAACTAAGTTAGAGAACTATAGGTTCTTCCAAGTTGTGCGTTACCTGTTTTGCTTCTCGGTGACACAATTATAATATATCTGCTTGTTCCAACTGCGTTGCTTCACCAGAAACGAAGCTATAAATCTATAGGTTCTTTTAATTTGTGCGTTACCTTTTTCGCTTTCCGGTGACAATTATAGTATTATATCTGCTTTTTTCCAACTGTGTTGGTTCACCAGAAACAAAGTTTAATTTTTAATTTATGAATGTGTTTTTTGATATTTTCAACTCAGGCGCGCCAAAACCAACAAACCACTCGCAAACTCGTCCAAATACGAATTGCGAACCATCAAAGCTTGTGTTGAAAAACCGACAGAAGTTAGATTGTGGTGCGCCGTGTGCGTGCCGTTTGTGCGCCACTTGAAAACACGTACTAATCTGACGAACATGCTGCGCGCGAGCGGCTCGCACACCGAGCAGAGCGCATATGTATACCTGCCTTTACGATGAATTCTCTAACATTTTCCGCGAGTTAGGAAGTAACACGTTTTCAATGAGGAGTTTTCGAAAAAAAAAAAAGAAAATAACTTTCAGTGGGAAAGAACTAAACTCTAGTCTCGCGTAACTACCAGCTACCACTCTGGTTTAGCACTTCTTTGCTCTTTGCTCGTACTCTTTCTTCGCTCCACTCTTAACGTGCACTTTTTGCTCTTTGCTCTTTGCTCTTTGCTCTGTGCTCTTTGCTCTTTGCTCTTTGCTCTTTGCTCGTCCACTCTGAACGTACGCTTACGGCGAATTTACGAAAAACTAAGAGAGATTGATTTGAATTCTGTAAAGGACCTTATGAGAGATATTCGAAGACATTCTGCGTCTAGTAGAGTAAAATGGACCACTTCACATTATGTGATAGTATCTATAGTTTAGTTAAGTGTTGAGTTTGAATTTATGATAACTATTAACAAGAGTTTAAATAAATTTCTTCTTTAAAAAAAATTCGATAAATATTATGTGACAAAATTATTAGGACATACGATATACAGGGTGTCCCGAAAAGATTGGTAATAAATTATACCACAGATTCTGGGGTCAAAAATAGGTTGATTGAACCTCACTTACCTATATACAATAGTGCACACAAAAAAAGTTACAGCCCTTTGAAATTACAAAATGAAAATCGATTTTTTTTCCTATATCGAAAACTCTTAGAGATTTTTTATTGAAAATGGACATGTAGCATTCTTATGACAGCAATATCTTAAAAAAAATTAAGTTATTTAAAAAAGTAAAATTTGTGCATCCCATAAAAATTTTATGGGAGTTTTGTTCCCTTAATCCCCCCCAAACTTTTGTGCACGTTCCAATTAAATTATTATTGTGGCACCATTAGTTTAACGCTATATTTTTAAAACTTTTTTGCTTCTTATTACTTTTTCGATAAGCCAGTGTTTATCGAGATATTTTGAATATTTGTCGAATCCACCACATATTTGTATATGGTTAAGTACGATTATAGAGACATGTTACTAATCTGAAAATTTATTTATAATTTACATTATTAGGTATATTTTGAAAAAGAAGCCACATCTCGATAAAAGGTGACTTATCAAAAAAAGACTAGGAGGCAAAAAATTTTAAAAACACTGTGTTTAACTAACGGTACTACAATAATAGTTTAATTGGAACGTACCCAAACATTTGGGAGGTTTAAAGGAACAAAACCCCCATAAAATTTTTATGAGGGCATATTAAAAAAGAAGCCGCATCTCGATAAAAACTGGCTAATCGAAAAAATACTAAGAAGCAAAAAAATTTTAAAAACGTTGTGTTGAACTAAAGGTACCACAATAATGAATTAATAATTGGAACGTACACAACAGTTGGGGGGGGTTTAAGAGAACAAAACCCCCATAAAATTTTTATTAGGTGGACAAATTACGCTATAATTTTGTTTTAAGATGTTCCTGCCATAAGAATGCCACATGTCCATTTTCAATAAAAACTTTCTAACAATTTTCGATATATTGGAAAAAATCGAATTTTATTTTGTAACTTCAAAGGGTTGTAACTTTTTTTTATGAGCACATTTGTACTAAGGTAAGTTAGGTTCAATCGAACTATTTTTGACCCCAGAATATGTAGTATAATTTATGACCATTCTTTTCGGGACACCCTGTATATGAAATATTATTTATTTAAACAAATAAGCAACAAATGGAATATTTTAGTACCTGTTTAGCCAATTCCTGTTTGCGTGCCTGTTCAGCTTGTCGTTCTAGCTCGGCAGCTTTTTCAGCGGCAGCTTGTGCAGCAAGTTCGTCTTGTCTAGCCAACTCAGCTTTTCTTGCAGCTTCCTCCTTCTTGGTTTGGGCCTCTCGCCTTGCTTGTTCTTCTGCCAAGGCCCTATAAACAGAAATATAGTTAAAATACCTAAAACCAAATTTGTTAACTCTTACATAATAAAAAACCAAAATAAAAATCATTAAGAAAACAAATAACAAATAGTTTCCTTGCATTCCTTAACGTAAATTCGAATAAAAATTTAACAGACACATAAATGAATAATACATATATAATGAATGAAATATTCGATTTTTCCGCTTTTAATAATGCCCGCCAGTTAATTTGGAGTACGCTATGGAAAAACATTTTAAATCAATTCCAGAATATGATTTTAAAATATCTCGGGAAATTAAAACACGAGAATAGGGGTAGGGGAGCAAAGTATGCTAAATATGCAGTCACTCGAGCGCTTTGGGGACCTTTTGGGTTGTGAAGAGTAGGTCCTAAAACCAAAAAAAGTTTAGTAAACTTTTCCATTTTAGTGGGGACTAATTTTATTTTCCATTTCCAACAATCGCTTTTTTTTAGATTATAGCGCTATCTATCCATAATTCTAAAAAATATCTCGAATAAAACTTACTTATTTTTACGTAAGGAATCCAAATCTGCAATAAAAATAAGGGCTCCTACTTAAGATTTTAAAGTAACCCGCCACCCCACCGCCGTGGGGGTCGTGTTTGGTGCCAATCGATAGATTTTTCAAAAATATTGAATAAGTGTATTTTTCAATTTTTCGATCTGATGTTCATTTCGCGAAATATCGCGGGATTCGTATTTAAAATATTAAATTTACCGCCAACCACTCTCCATGGGAAGTCGTGTTTGATATCATTCAATAGACTTTTGAAAAATTTTCAGTACGTTTTTTTTTAGTTTTTTGATCTGTCATTCATTTCGGGAAATATTCGCTTTTTTCTTGTGAAACTTTGGGACTCCCCCTTTCATTATTTCAGGGTACAAGGTTTCTCCCCATGTAATAATCTAACGCGCTCGAGTAACTGCAAAAATCCCCGCTTGGGTTCTCCTACCATAGTAACAGAAAATATCTTGCACTTGGCATTGAAATGCAGTGCATAGGTTTATAACTAGAGCCTGGAATATATGCAAAATAGGTTGGTGGTTCTTAAGTTGTGGGTCCAGAAAGAAATGGGCAAAATCGATAAAACACCCTGTAACTCGGTTATAAAGTCGGTGGGGCAATAAATTTAGTATGTCTAGAACCGCCTCATTTACCTCTATTTACCATTCAAGTATTTCCGTTTCCCAATCAAACACCCTGTATACTACTTTATCTTAATTGCGGCCCGCAAGCTGTGGCAATAGCTATAATGTGACCCAAGAAGGAAAAAGTTTGAGTATCGCTGAGTTAGAGCAATCGCTACCTAAACAATTTTTACACGCAACTGTACATGATGCAACATAAGACAGGCAGACGACACGGTGGTATTCGCTAACAGTCCAGAAACAGAATCACAGAAATCAATCAGAGATACGGACTTTCACTAAACACTAAGAAAACAAAATGTATGGTAATCTCTAAGAAGGTACAGCAGTTTGGACGAATTAGTGTGAACGGCCAACAAATAGAAAGAGTGAAAACATACACATAACTTGGTACGAACGACAATAAAATTGGGACCATTCCATACAATCAAATGTAGAATAAAGAAAGCAATCTGCATTTCAAATAGTTATTCAAATATCATGATTTATCAATACACATAAAAATCAGGTTACTACGATGTTATATCTTTCCTATACTGCTGTACGGAGTTAAGTCATGGACTTTTACAGACGCCACCTGCAAGAAAATTGAGGCTTTTGAAATGTGGTTTTGTCGTCAAATCCTGGAGGTATGTTATACCGACCACGTTACTAATCAGAGTGTCTTGTTGAGAATGCAAAAAGAAAAAGAGCTGTTAACCACAATAAAAACAGCTAAAATCGAATACCTTGATCACATCATGAGGAACAGCAAAAGATGGACTACTGCAACTAATCTTGTAGGGAAAAGTAAAAGAAAAACAAGAACTAGAAAGGCGAAGAATTTCCTGGCTGAAAAATCTACGTACGTGGTTTAACACAACAACCACGAATTGTTTTAGAGCAGCAGTGTGCAAAGTACAGCTTGCCATGATTGTCGCCAATATCCGGAACAACATAGGCACTACAAAAAAAAAGAAGAACTGTACATTATAATCCATGTCGCCTCCACCCGCACATCTTCCCACAATATATAGTACAGTTATAAAATACCACTCTCATGATGTTAGGAAAGCCTGCGTCTTGAGTCATCCCTATGTTAGATAACTCATTGTTTTCCAGCTCCCAACCATATTCCAATGGATTTAGTGCATGCCCTTACTATACCTGAACTTGTAAAAAACTGCTTTTATATGTTGTATTAGTCAGTGTACTGTGTGTCAGTCCATCATGTACATTCTGAGACTACCTTTCAGCCAGCTCGACGTATATATGGTAGTCGTCTCTTACGCAAAGCGATATGAAACAGGAGGGCGCACCATACAACCCTAAAAAACGTTGCATTCCAGGTTTCAGTAAACGCTAAATTTTTGTTAATTGTTCTGTATGCTAATATATATCCTGTTTTTTTTCGAAAATTAAAAAAAAAAATTGTAGTTTGACTCTATTAAAGGCTGCTGAGGTTGGGTCACAACCAGTAAAGGCATGTAAAAAGAGGATGTTTGACTGTATGCATTCAGATTGACTCCTGGAAAAATATACAGCTTCCACTTTTCTTAGCGCAGGTAGTTTCAACATGTAAGTTTCTAAATTTGCGGGAGTTACAACTAAAAGGAGAACGAGTATCCTCAGAGACAATTACAACTTTGTTACAAGCTATTCGCGGTGTGCAATTACTTGGAGGGGATACGAGAAACGATCGTGCGCGAATAGCTTAGAAATCTTGCAACTTTCCTAAATAATTCATAGTCAAATGAAATTGTCAAATTGACGTATATTTCATACCTACTGTCATTGAAGAAGAAACATTTTTTGTTGCTCACAATATTGATAGGATATGCAATTATTAATATAAAATTATATTTAATTAATTGTATTTTGCTTGCAGTACTGCATTTTAATATTTAATTTTATTTACTACATACAATTGTTTACCTTTTAATAACATAACCTAAATCTTACTTTTTCTTCTTTTAATTTTTTGTAGACTACGGTCTTGACAATTATCCAGCAACCAGGACCAATATGATTGGCCAATATAATTAAAAGTGCGAAAAAAGTTGCTGAGCTATGAAACCAGGTGTCGCTTTTCCGAACTTGCACGGTCCCAATAGCAGTATCTACTGTTTGTAAAACTATATCAACATCTGCATCCCTTTCGTCCTGACTCGAAGAAATTCCAATAATTTTAAACATCTTTCGGAACATATTAATAAGTATACCTTGTATAGCAGTCACCCAGGGTATTAGGAGTTCCGACGCGCCGCGATGGTTGGTTTTGATGTCATATTCGTGTTCAGCAAACCCTAAAAATCCCCAAGTAATCTATTTGCATCAATTTAGTGCCGAAAACCCGCGAAACTCCAGAAGATGACGTACCTTAGCAGTAATCCTGAGGACCAGGTGCTCCTTGGGTCATTTCTGATGGCGTATTCGTGTTCAGCGACCTCAAAAACTCCCGAGTAAGAAAATCTAGCCCTTAATACTGGTTTTGACATGGTTTGCACTTTGGGATGCATTTTGCGAACTCTAAATGTAATGCTGCAAATGCTGCAAATGTATTTCCACCCATTTTTCTATTGTAGACTTTTTTTTGACGTCATCTTAAGTTGCAAGTTCCATGCAAAAAAGCTGCAAGTTTCTATAGACCGGGCAGTATCGTCGCCCCCGCTAGCGAAATTATTCCGATTCGATTTTTTTGCACAAACTTACTCAAAAAGAGGTCCTTATAACATATCCACAGGGTGCCGGGCGGTGCCGTGGTTGAAAAATTGTTTAAACAATTTTTTTAAACAAATTCACAAAAATAATTTTTTCGTTTTGAACAATATTTTCTCAAATAATTTGGGTGATTCTGAGCAAAAAAGGTCTCCTGTCATTTTTCTCTAAAATTGATTGTTGTTGAGTTATATGCGATTAAAAATTTGAAAAATGCGAAAATGGCCCTTTTCAAATCTTAATAACTCCATTAAAAATTATTATTATTAAATTCAAAAAGTGGCTAAAATGAACTTCAAACCCCTTTTTCAAGGTCCTGAAGAGATTTTTGTCATTATTTTATTACAAAGCTGCTATTTTTATTTATTAACAATTAGCGCTATAGTCCAAATGTATCGTCGCTCCCGTTAGCGAAACTATGTCGATTAGATTTTTTGCACAAACTTATTCAAAAAGAGGTCCTCATAACACAACCACAGGGTGCCGGGCGGTATCGTGGTCGAAAAATTGTTTAAACAATTTTTTTAAACAAATTCACAAAAATAATTTTTTCATTGCGAACGATTTTTTTTTAGATAACTTGGATTATTCTGAGCAAAAAAGGTCTCTTGTGATTTTTCTCTAAAATTGATTGTTGTAGAGTTATATGGACATTTTCGCATTTTTCAAATTTTAAATCGCGTATAACTCGACAACAATCAATTTTAGAGAAAAATCACAGGAGACTTTTTTGCTCATAATATCCCAAATTATCTTAAAAAAAATTGTTCAAAGTGAAAAAATTTTTTTTTTAATTTGTTTAAAAAAAATTGTTTAAACAATTTTTCGACCACGGCAGCGCCCGGCACCCTGTGTATATGTTATAAGAACCTCTTTTTGAGTAAGTTTGTGCAAAAAAACCGAATCGGAATAATTTCACTAACGGGGGCGACGATACCCCTGGACTATAGCGTTAATTGTTAATAATTAAAAATAACAGCTTTGTAATAAAATATTGACAAACATCTCTTTAGGACCTTAAAGAAGGGGTTTGAAACTTGATTTGGTTACTTTTTTAATTTTATAATAATAATTTTTAATCCAGTTTTTAAGCCATGAATATGGCTATTTTCGCATTTTTCAAATTTTTAATCGCATATAACTCGACAACAATCAATTTTAGAGAAAAATTACAAGAACCCTTTTTTGCTCAGAATGACCCAAATTATCTAAAAAAAAAAATTGTTCGAAGCGAAAAAATTATTTTCGTGAATTTGTTTAGAAAAAATTTTTTAAACAATTTTTCGACCACGGCACCCTCCGGCACCCTATAGATAAGTTATAAGGACCTCTTTTTGAGTAAGTTTGTGCAAAAAAATCGAATCGGAATAATTTCGCTAGCGTGGACGACGATACATCCTGGACTATAGCGTTAATTGTTAATAATTAAAAATAACAGCTTCGCAATAAAATAATGACAAACGTCTCTGTGGGACCTTAAAGAAGGGGTTTGAAACTTGATTTGGTTACTTTGCTAATTTTATAATAATAATTTTTAATCCAGTTATTAAGCCATGAAAATGGCTATTTTCGCATTTTTCAAATTTTTAATCGCATATAACTCGACAACAATCAATTTTAGAGAAAAATTACAAGAACCCTTTTTTGCTCAGAATGACCCAAATTATCTAAAAAAAATTGTTCTAAATGAAAAAATTATTTTCGTGAATTTGTTTAGAAAAAATTGTTTAAACAATTTTTCGACCACGGCACGGCCCGGCACCCTGTGGATATGTTATAAGGACCTCTTATAACTCTCATAAGTTTGTGCAAAAAAATCGAATCGGAATAATTTCGCTAGCGGGGGCGACGATACTGCCCGGTCTACTAGGCGCTGTATTTAAATTCCGATTTATTCCGGTGTTTTTTGTTCTAAATGCCCTGGTATATCTATTTATATTGGGAATAAAGCTCCATAAATAAAATATGTTGACTACCTGCAATTTGACGTATATAACATACTAATTAGCTATAGTTATTATTTATGTGCCCTGCAGGTGTCTACAAATAAACCGTGGAATAATATTTGGCAAAGCAGTGGAAAGTTGTATGTAGGACCCCAAAATATATAATTTGTAGTTAATTTTTTTCGTATATTTTTAGAAGATTGCAAAGTTCTTTATCTAATTAACTAGTTGGCAGTAATGAAATTTAAATTTGAAACAAATTTTAGTTGTTATACAAACAAAAATAAGTGTTAAAAGCTAGTGAATTCCGGTGCTAGTTAGTGTATTAAAGAAATAACATCAGACAAGTAAGATTGAACTATTTTAACCATTTTAATACTAGAGGATCCGATATAAGACCGATCTGTACCAAGCTGTTTCATGGATAAAAAATTTTTAATGTTGTTCTGAAGCTATTTTCTTGTGGCATTTTTATAATCAAGTATATTCAAATGGGAAATAAGCCACAATTTTACCTAAAAATGATTTTATTAACGTTTCGACGCCCAAGTCGGGTGTCGTTGTCAATATTATTTTGTATTTTGACAACGACACCCGACTTGGGCGTCGAAACGTTAATAAAATCATTTTTAGGTAAAATTGTGGCTTATTTCCCATTTGAATATACTTGATTAAAAAAATTTTTGATACGTATGTTAACAATTATAGAAAACAAGGGGTGCCCGATCTAATATTGTTCTGACAATAATTAATTAATAAATAAAAAGGGATATTTTTTATAAATTAAAGAAAATTTGGCATGAGCAGATAATATTTTAGATTTTTTGGATTATTCGAAACAAAAACGGTCTTTTGTAATTATTCTCTCAAGTTAATAGTTTTCGAGTTATAACCAATTTAAAACAAGGCTCAAAAACAAAAGTAAGAAATATAATTTTTTAATCATCAATAACCTAAATTCAAGTTCTAACCTTCTATCAGGTTCCGTTAAGAATTTTTGCCATGTTTTATACTAAAATATATTTTTTTAATTGTTAATGAGGAAGGTTCCTCTTTAACACAAGTAAGGTTTTAAAATTAAAACAATGTTTTAAAATGAAATACATAGGTACAAAATTCTTATCAAGAACTGATAGAATAGGAATTGAACTTAAATTTACGTAATTCGTAATTTCAAAAATGATATATTTTACTATGTTGTTTTTAAACCTTGAAAATCGCCATGCCTCGTTCTTTCTTCAGTTTTAAATTGTTAATAACACGAAAACTATCAACTTAAGAGAAAAATTACAACATACCTTTTTTGTTTGTTTCCAGGGCCGAATCATTTTTTAATTTCTTCTGATGCGATAATTAATGGACAGAAATAAAGAAACGATGAATAAAATAACTAAAAAAATGAGAGATCAAATTGAAAGTAACAAACAATTAAAGAAGATAAAGGAAGAAATCAAAATTAAAAAACAACGTGAAGCAATTACAAGACAGGAAGGAAAAAGAGGAGCAAACAAGTAAAAAGAAAAGTTTGATTATATCGAGTTTAAAAACGAATACAAATGATAATAAGAAACTAAAATAAAGAATGGAAGCATTTATATCACAAAAAAAACATTTCAATAAACGGCCGAAAAATAAACAACCTCCCTTTCGCAGACAACAGAGTTCTTGCAAATAGTCGAGAAAAGTTGATTAATAGGAATGATACGACTCATACAACTGGCTGAAAACAAAACTCAAATATTTAGTCTGCAATTAAACATATCAAGGAGAAAGATCCTGACAAAGACCCTGGAGATACTACATAACACTCGTCCACATATAACCACGATTAAGCGGATAAAGTTTGTTAGTTTATTCTTATATGTGATGCGATGTGATCTTGCAAAAGTCTCCAAAATATGGAAGGACTCCTAAATTTCACGACTGTAAAAATGGTGTTGATCAACTCCTTAATATTCTTAATACTGACATACGGATATAATTCTTGGATCCTAAGACAAAGAAGAAAGGTAGATGCCACTCAAATGTTATGTTGGAGAGGAATGTTACGAATTCCGTGGACTGACCACAGAATAAATAATTCAATTTTAAACGAGCTAAAGTCAGAAACGGCTCTCCAGCAATGTCCATCAACAATTAACACACTTTGGACATATTATGAGAGCAAACACAGAAAACATGGAAAGACTTATTATCCAAGGAAAGGTAGAGGGCTGAACATCACGCCAACAAGATGGATTGATCAAATTACAAGAATATCTTCGGTGTTCTAGCTTATCCCGCTTCATGATGCATTTTCAAACAAGTTGAATTAAAAAATAAAGTGAAACGTTCGTCGATGTGTAGTATTGATACGTACTGTCAGAGGGGCAGTGGTAATAATTAGGAAATGGCTATTATCCCGTGAACATATTTCATAAAGTTAATTTATTGAAGTGTTTAATCTTTTTTCACTATTGAGGAGATCGATGGACTCAACATTAAACAGCTTGAACACCATACAGACTATTACGAATATAAAGATAAATATAGAACGGTAATACATAAATTAAAAAAAAGTCACAACAGAAGTTACTCTTGTTGAGGGTTTAATATTACCTAAGGTTGAGAAATACAAAACTATCGAGTGACTCGTTTGAAAATGACTCGTAACGCATGGGAAAAATTTGAGTTGAAGAATATACCTCCTATCTGCTGTAACATGAGTTTTGTAGAAGCGACGAAAAAACTTTTTTAGGGTTACCTCCTGTTTTCTTATGATATTTTTTGACTGGATATATAAAATATTAAAATTTTAATTTAATATAAACGATTAAAATTTTATTGTCAAAATATATATATAAGTTAAAAAAATATCATATGAAAACAGGAGGTAACTCTAAAAAAGGTTTTTCGTCTCAGTTACAAATCTCATGTCACAGCAGTTAGAATAGGTATTCTCACATCACCGACGATGTGTAAAAGACCTATGTATGCATTAGTTAAAGAAATCACCAGCGACAGAGATCTTTGCAGGACAGCAGAGGGAAAGATTATTAATATACAGTGTGGGCCAAAGAAAACAGTCCACCTCGATATTTGGGAGTATTTATTAGATTTTAAAGAAAAAATGAAACAGGTCGATTTTAGATCTAAGGGGACACATTTTTACGGTACATCTGTCATTTGTCAACCCCCTTCCTTCGACTTCCCCACCCCTTATTCTTAAATAGGGAATAGCGGTCGTGTGCTAGCTTATTTGAAAGGTTATTCAATTCTATATTTAGTAATATTAACATTGGCATAATTACTTATACAGGGTATTCAAGAAAAATTATTTTGAATTAAATTAATCGATATAAAAAGAAGAATGTATGTAATTTGTTTAAGTCAAAATACATTCTGCTGCTCTTAGAAAACATGAAAAATGTTTATTTGATAAATAAACATTGTTTGTTGCTTAAATTAAATATTCTACTTACCAAGAGGCAGATGGGTAGCAGCTTGAACATTGAAATTAAGCGAAAAGCAATGTTTATTTATCAAAAAAATTTTTCTTGGACACCCTGTATAAATAATTATGTTAAAATTTATATTACTGAATAGGAAATTAAATAGCATTTTAAATGAGCTGGCACACGATCCCCATTACCTATTTAAAATAAGGAGCGGGGGAAGTGGAAGGGAGGGGGTTGACAAATGATATATGTATGTACCGTAAAAATGTGTCCCCCTTAGATCGAAAATCGACCTGTTTCGACATTTCCTTAAAATCTATTAAATACTCCCAAATATGGAGATGGACTGTTTTCTTTGGCCCACACTGTATTATATGCATGATTTAAAAAAAAACATTTAAAACGATGAAAACGAATTCCGATTTGGCGGCCGACCAGTCAAATAAATTAACAACAATATTTCAATTATGGTTACTATCCATTACATACTAAACACAAAAATTTAATTTTCTGTCATGCCTGATTATATTATCATTCCCAATCTGTTTTATCTACATGTTTCTATTAGTTATTTATATAACAATGGCATAAATATTTACTGCACGGGACGTCAAATTGATTTCACGAGGCCCTCAGGCGTTGTTATACGTCGAGTGCAATAAACATTATTGCACGAGGAGCATAAAATATTTTTTCTATTTTTATGCAAAAACCAAAAACTCTTTTTATTAAAAAAAAAAAGAAAATAAGTTATCAATCAAGTAGCAGAGAAATCGACAATAAATATCGTTCCCATACCACCAGATTGACAAAAGGTGGAAATTTCTCTGGTTACAACCTCCCGTGATTTTCCAAAATTATAAATTATACAGGGTGCCGAGACGAAATTAAGATGAGGGAATTTTAAATAATTCAGGTCCCATCTGCTCAGCATGGTAAAAGTTCCAACGAGAAATATTCCTTAGTACTCAAAAATAGATGTTTTATCAAATGTTTAAACACATTTTGTTTTTGTCAAACATATAAAAATGTTTTATCACATATTTTATTAAATGTTTAAACACATTTTTTCTTTTTATTTATATACCTTTTCTTCTTCTTCTTGTTGTTCTTTTTTCTCTGCTTTTCTATTTTCAGACTTACTCTTCTTCGCCACTTATGTTTGTCCCTCGTATCTTTTTATTGTCTAAACTTGTCTCTCTCAAGCCCTCTGCCCCACATTCCTTCCATTTTTCCATGGCTTTCCTCTACCTCTCCTCCATCAACTTTTAACAGCTCTATTTTTCGTCCCACATAGTTTTCCTTTCTACGTCTTATGGAGCCAAACTTTGCCGTCTTTGTTCTTGAATATTTTTTGAGACTGTAGTGGGTAACGCATCCAGGGGGTTTTGGGGGTTAAAACCCCTCCCAGGGCATATAAAGGATAGTAGTATAAGGCAAGGAAATAAAGTACTAAAATCGCTAAAACTTCTCTTCTAAGCCTTCTAACTTTTTAAAAGTAAGACGGATCGTTGTGAAACCTTTTGCATTCGAATCGGGAGAGCTTCAGAAAAATTATTTAACACTTGGCATGAGGAAAAAGGCAAATTGCATTCTTGTAGGCGGAAAATGCATTTTCCAAAGTGTATCTGAAAGTGTTCACAAAATGAAAATATACAACTCGGGAAATAATCATGGGAATGACTTAAATTTTCATATTCGGGGGTTTTTGAGGTCGCTGAATAGGAATATAGGGTCAGCGAAGCTGTAAGAGATACCTGGTGGCCGGTATCCCAATATACACGTCGACTCCTGGAGTTTTATGGAAATTCATTATGAATATCGTTGAAACTTGTTTTCCCGAGGTTTTAGAGGTCGCTGTACACTTCGGCGATGCTGTACGGGGTACCTGGTGTCCGGTATCTAAGTCATCTCCTGGAGCTTTATGGAAATTTGTTATGAAAATAGTTGAAACTTGAATAGTTGAAAGTTGAATCTTACTCTGGGCTAATTAGCAAAATACAAGAAAAAGTTATTTACCAGCAATTTTATTGCTGGAATCGAATCTTATTATTATACACCCAAATAAAAATTACCGCAATTAAATTCTGCATAGAGACGTGTTTTTCCCGATTCACTTCAACGAAAACTTTCCCCGGAAAAAGCGGGTTTTTCCAACAAAATCTTTAATTTTCAACTAAAATTTTAGATAAGTAATTGTTAATCAATAATTAAATAACTTGGTATTGTAAAAGCCCTTTTCGTCTAGATTATAATTCCAGAAGCCGATGGAAATTGAATGAATAGTTTAGCAACAATTAAATTGTTAATTAAAAATTTACGGTCTCCATAATAACGACAATAATTAAGATGCATAAGAATAACTATGATTTTTTCATAAAAAAACACTACATCTATCTAATGTACTTTACAGAATTGAAATTGGACTATTTTGTCGGGCTCAGGAATATTTTAAAATTATAAACAATTTTTTGGCTTATAAACATATAGAATATCTCGGGAAATATTAAACTAAATTAAATTGTGAAAACGGTATTCGAGAAACAGCGGCAGGACGCTTCTTTTAAAAGAAAAAACATTTAATTACGACGAGTAGTTCCTGAGATACAACCGGTGAAAGTTGACTGGAATTTACGGCAAAGATATAAACAATCGGATCATAATTTTCAAACCATCACCTTTTTATTTTTGTCCTCTTTCTTCGCGCCAATTTTCATATCTTTAAAATGCTCATAACATATATTATTATAATAAAAACTATCGATAATACGTGTGAATATTGCCAAAAATAGCAAAATTCCAATCAAAAATTAGGTTGGACAAAATGTAACCCTCAAAGTTCAAAATCGGTATACGTTAAAAAAAAATGCATTTTCTCGGCTTCCCATGGAGCAATTTCCTTCATTCTTTTTTTGTTTCCTAATAACTCGAGTAGAGCCATCGAACTAATGCATTATTAAATGTCAAACTTGCTTTTGTTTTGTTATAATAGATTAATTTATTTATAAGAACAGAAAACTACATATTTTTTCCAGTTGTAGGCTTTTTTTTAGATAAACTTACTACAAGTGTACCTTTTAAAGTTAAAAACATAAATATTCTCATTTTAAAGCTGTATAATTATTTAAACAATTTTTATTTAAACAAATTAAAATTTTGTGTTATAAAAAATAAATAAATTTATTATAACAAAACAAAAGCAAGTCTGACATCTAATAATGCGTTAGTTCGATGGCTCTACTCGAGTTACTTGGGAACAAAAAAAGAATGAAGGAAATTGCTCCATGGGAAGCCGAGAAAATGCATTTTTTTAACGTATACCGATTTTGAACTTTGAGGGTTATATTTCCTCCAACCTAATTTTTGATTGGAATTTTGTTATTTTTGGCAATTTTCACACGTATTATCAATAGTTTTTATTATAATAATATATGTTATGAGTACTTTAAGGATACGAAAATTGGTGTGGAGAAAGAGGATAAAATAAGAAGGTGATGGTTTGAAAATTATGATCGTATTGTTTTTATCTTTGCCGTAAATTTCGGTCAACTTTGACCGATTGTATCTCAGGAACTGTTCATCAAAATTAAACGTTTTTTCTTTTAGAAGAAGCGTCCTGCCACTGCTTTTCTAGTACCGTTTTCACGATTTAATTTAGTTTAATATTTCCCGAGATATTCTATTTGTTTATAAGCCAAAAAATTCTTTTTAAATTTAAAATATTCCTGAGGGCGCTTAAATAGTCCAATTTCAATTCCGTTAAGTAAATTAGATAGGTATAGTGTCTTTTTATGAAAAAATCATAGTTTGACTTATGCATCATAATAATTGTCGTTATTATAGCGACCGTAAATTTTTAATTTACAATTCAATTGTTACTAAACTGTTCATTCAATTTCCATTGGCTTCTGGAATTATAATCTACACAAAAAGGGCTTTTACATTACCAAGTTATTTAATTATTGATTAAAAATTACTTATCTAAAAGTTTAGTTTAATATTAAAGATTTTGTTGGAAAAACCCGCTTTTTCCGGGGAAAGTTTTCGTCGAAGTAAATCGGAAAAAACACGTCTCTATGCAGAATTTAATTGCGGTGAATTTTTATTTAAGTGTTTTTGGGGTAAAGTTAAAATCTTTGGAGATATAGAGCAAAAATGGAAAATAACACAATTTTCGGGCGCCATTTTGTTTATAAAAAAAGTAGCACACTATCTGCGGACTTTGCATACCTATATTATTAATATATACAATCATAAGATTCGATTCCAGCAATAAAATTGCTGGTAAATAACTTTTCCCAAAAATGGCCTATTCTCCGATAACCAGCCCAGACTATCTTGGGATTTTGATATCACTGAATAAGAATAGTGTAAGTAAGATGCTGTACGATGTACCGGGTGCACTGTATCTACGTCATCTCCAGGAATTTTATAAAAGCTCTCAATAAAATTTGTTGAAGCTTATTTTAAGTCAACTGACAGGTTTATTCATAAACTCGAGGTTTTAACATCTTTATATATAAAAAAAAAATTAATTAGCGCTGAAAAAATTTCGAATTTCTTTTTTATAATTTGCGCTCTGAATTAAAATAAATTACTATTACTGTTACTCACTGTTGAATTTTATAACGAATTTCCATAAAACTCCATGAGAGGACGGCGATGTAGATACCGGCACCAGGTTCCTCGAACAGCATCTTCCATGCAATATTCCTGTTCAGCGACCTCGAAAACCTTCAGCAACCATAAATTTTAACTATTTTCATACTCCCTTTGTGGCTCAGTGGTAAGAGTGCCTACCTTTGGATCGCAAGGTCCGAATGGTCGTGATCGAATCTCATCAGGGTCAGGAATTTTTCGTTGATTATAAATTAATAAATGAAGATGGTTTCTGTCCTTGTGGGATCGGTACTCACCGGAGGGACCGCAGACGTTCGGATACAATTAGCGTCTTTTTGCAAATACAATAACGTCGACTTTGCAAAGTAACAAGACACTTACTCAACACACACACTACAGATGACACTAAGTACCTCATGTTGTGACTGGCTGAATGACATAAAGTCCATGCCATTAAAAACAAAATAAAAAAAAAACTATTTTCATAACGAATTTTTATAAATCTTCAGAAGATGACGTAGATAAAAGGGCAACAGGTGCTTCGAACAGCATTTTCGATGCACTATTTGTGTTCACCGTCCTAAAAAACCGCAAGATAATAAATTTCAACTATTTTCATAACGAATTTTCATAAGACTCCAGGAGATGACAGATACCGGGTATCAGGTACCTCGTACAGCACCGCCGAAGCAATATACCCCAGTTAATAGGGAAAAAAACATGAAAAAATGTTAAGCAGGGTTTTGAAGGTGCTAAACGGTAGATAAGAGATAAATGATGATAATTCCGTGAAGACGTACAGCTAATTTTTCTTCTTCTTTTTTTTTAAACAGGTACAAAGAATGACAAACTCAGTTTTTTGACTATAAAACGTTTCTTGTAAATTTTAGAGAAAAATGTTTTAAATAAGTGTTGTAGATCTTAAAAAGTTCTTGAATTTGATAGTACTCATATTAATATACATAAACAATTGACCTACATAATTGCAAACAACTCTCATTTTTGCACTAATTTTTAAATATTAATAACTTTACTTTTTACATAATGATATATAATTTAACTACTTTAAATTATGCCATTTAATGGTTTCTTTAAGTGCACTAAATTTCAACCAGATTGACCAAATAGTTTATAAGTTATTCAATTTGTTTATCCCAGAGAGCAATTGTTTATACAACTGTTCTTGCCCTAACAGTGAATCTAGAGATATTTAGCAAATCGCAATCAATTATCCGAGAGTCTACTTTTAAGATGCATTAAGAAAAAATTAATATTTTATTAAAATTGTTATTAAAAAACTCGTTTGAAAAAGACCCTACTTTCTAGGTTATAAACAATTTGAATAACTTTGACAGTTTTTATATCACACGCTTGCATGTAGGCTCACTGAAAAGCTGGTGAAAAAATACATATTAAAAAAGAAAAAATAATTTTATATGACAAATAGGAATCAAGTTAGTATTTTTTTTATAAATCAAATTTTGCATTGTTTATAAACATCTATATTTTACGATCCAGTTTATAGATTGCATATGCAGTGAAATAATAAAAACTTATGACCTGTTAAACTGATGGTACTCGTGAAACACCTCCAACGAAAGTGAAGGTGGGAATTGTTCAAGCTTCGCTTCCTTTTTTGGGAAAAAACTGCAATATATTATCACCTTCCATAGCATGCACAACCTTCTTTTTTAACTGGAGTAGCTCAAGAAAATACTAAAAATTGTGTAAATTTCACCTTGCACAATTGGAAAATCCCGTGAAAATCAATTAATTGAATTTTATTATAAAAGTTATTGAACTCTACAAGTATTCATTAAAAATTATTTAAATTATTAATTAAAGTATATTTTTTATATAAATATAAAATAATCATAAATTAGTACAATACATTATTTATTTTTTTTTATTTGAAATAATTAAAAAGTATTTAAAAGTCCTTAATAGTTTTTAAAAAACTAATTTTTGTTTTATTTTGTTTTTGAATTGTTATGAGATGTTATTTAATTTAATGAAGCTATTAATATTTGTTTAGATAGGCATCTAATAAGTATAAATATGTAATATGTTTGCACTATTATTTAATGATGTATGTTAAGTTCAATAATTAGATTAAAATTCATATATTTGTTTTGATAGTAATATATATATTTTAATAAATTCATATAATTAATTATAAAAATAAAAAAGTAAAACATTGTTTATGAATTTTAATTTGATTATTCTAGTGAACGTCTATAACTTCTAAATCGCTTCTCGGCAAGATACAGTTTATCCTCTACAAAGTCTGACTCGACATCGTCAAGAACCACTGCAGCGCGATTACAACATTTTTTCTCCTCTTCTTCCACTGCACAGTTTGTAAAAAGATCCGTACAGTTTATACCATATTTTTTACAGCCACATCTTGTACTTTTGCAACCCGTTGAACATTTACATGTAATTTGTTTTAATATCTCTTTAGGTATCAAACAATCTAAGGTATAAATAGGTTCAAAACCCGTATCAGTTTTTTTCCATCCATACTGGGTAGCATCCAGTTTTTTACCTAACCAGTGTTAAACGCGAAGTACATGCTGATAACTTGCACCTTCTGTTGGGGGCAAATTTTCCAATTTAAAAGATTTTTTCCCTGTATTTCTTATAAATTGTAAAAAACGTAACTAATTTAATGCCAATATGTTATTTTTTTTTTTATATGTAACATCAACTGCAGCAGAATACAAAGCAACAATGATATCACATCCGTTTTTCATGATGTCCTCCTTGTTAACATTCTCGTCATAAAAAATATTTATCAGATCTACAATTTCTGACGATGCAGTTAATAATTTGAATTTTCCTTGATTAAAAAAGAGGAAGTTGTATCACACTCAGTAAAAATATATAAGAACCCAACGTATTTTCTTAGATGAGAATGTTTAAAACTATTACAACTATAATAGATAGATTTTCCTTTTGCGCCTTTTTTTTTCAAAATATATGTTATTCTCCGGAGCAGAGAGTTGCGTCAATATTATGAGTATATCAGTATCATTACCAATTATTACAATGGTCTTGTTAGTTTCATATGTATGTTCGTGAAGAGCTGTCTGCACTATTAATACGTCTGCATCTTCATCTGCTACTTTAGTTCGGTACCCAGATTTGTTGAGCTCTGCACATAAAAGTTGAATCAATTGCTTTTTATTTTTACTAACTGCTAAAAATATTTTTTGTTTTATGGATAAGATCGTGTTTTCAACCAATTTATTTTCTGGGCCTGAGCTAATTATTATTGTATATTTATATAAATAATATTCTTTAATTAGTAAAATACAAGTAATTCTTACGAGAAATTATTGTAAAATTAAAGCAAGTAATAGCAATTAAACTGCAAATTTTTTCAACATGTTTCAAATTGGGATTCCATTCTAAAAAATAAAACGAAGCTATTCTCACCTTCACATTTGTTGGCGGTGTTTCACGAGTACCATCAGTTTAATGAGTCATGACTTTTTATTTTTTTTACTGCATATGCAATCTATAAACTGGATCGTAAAATATAGACTTTCTTAAACAACTTACCTATTCAATTTTCAGCTCTTAATGTTTATAAAAAATGGAAATATGATTTATTGAAAAAAAAATTCTAACTCGATTTCTATTAGTCATCTAAAATCCACTTTATTATTTTAATGTGTATATTTTCACCAGCTTTTCAGTGAGCCTATGTACGAGCGTGTAACGTAAAAACTGTCAAAGTTATTCTAATTGTTTATAACCTAAAAAGTAGGGTCTTTTTCAGGCGGTTTTTTTAACAACAACTTTGATAAAATCTTAAAACATTTTCAATACATCTTAAAACTAAAGTCTCAAATAATCGATTGCGATTTGTAAAATATCTCTAGAGTCACTGTTAGGGCAAGAACAGTTGTTTAAACAATTGCTGTCTGGGATAAACAAATTGAAAAACTTATAAACTATTTGGTCGATATGGTTGAAATTTAGCTCACTAAAATAACCCATTAATTGGCATAATTTAAAGTAGTTAAATTAAATATCGTTGTGCAAAAAATACAGTTATTAATATTTAAAAATTAGTGCAAAAATGAGAGTTTTTTACAATTATCTCGGTCAATTGTTTATGTATTGCAATATTTGTCACACCAAATTGAAGAACTTTTTAAGGTCTACAATATTTATTTGAAACATTTTTCTCTAAAATGGATAAGAAACGTTTTATAGTAAAAAAACTTAGTTTTTCATTTTTTATAACTGTTTTAAAAAAAGAAGAAGAAAAATTAGCTGTACGTCTTTACGGAATTATCATCATTTATACCTCATCTATCGCTTAAAACCTTCAAAACCCTGTTTAACATTTTTACGTGAAATCGATGATTTTTTTCCCTATTAACTGGTGTAATATTCGTGTTTAGCGACGTCAGCAACCTTGGAATGACAAGTTTTAACGATTTTCACAATGAATTTTCATAAAACTCTAAGAGACGACGTGCCTACCGGAATACCGGGCACTAGTTTCCTCTTATAGCTTCGCCGACCCCATATTCCTGTTTAGCGCCGTCAAGACTCCATAGTATGAAAACTGCACTTATTTTGATGTATATTTTCCCAGCTTTGAATTTTATTTTTTGAACACATTGAGAGGCATTTTGGAAAATGCATTTCCGCTTACAACAATGCAATTTTCATTTTTCCCTCATGACAACTGTTCACGAATTTCCTAAAACTCTCCCGAATTGAATGCAAAAGGTTTCATAACGATCCGTCTTACTTTAAAAAAGTTTTAAGGGTAATACTTTATTTCCCCGCCTATAGGAAAATGTAATTAACACTTTTCCTCATTTCTCGATTGAGTATTAGTTTTTGTTGTATATAAATTATTACAATCACTGAATACATAGTGAAAAAATTATCAGTAGTAATTGCACAAGAGCTCTGAAATTATTGAATTTTTCCCGAGTGACACTTTGACAGTTTTAATTTCACGAGCCGAAGGCGAGTGAAATTGTGTCAAAATGTCACGAGAGCAAAAATTCTATATTAATTTCAGAGATCGTGTGCAATTTGTTGCGAATATTTCATGAATAAAACTCTTCAAAACCAAAATTTAATTGTAATTTATTTATGTAAGTACAAAGTACCATTAAACACACGGTTTTTATAAATATAATATGACGATTGAAAGTCATCACTTTTATAATTTTTAAAACATTAATTGTCATTAATGTCACTGAATGTATATTTTCGTAGCAACGAAGGGCATCTGACGTAATATGCTTAACGACGGGAGATTATCAAAAATTATCACCTTAATTTGCATTTCTGTAGCTTTCTATTGGTCAGAATCTCCTATGAATGAAATAATCATATTTATTAACTGAATTAATAATTTGCAATTATACAAATAACAGTTATCCAACAACATTCTTTAAAGTTAATGATGACATTGTCAAGTAGAATGGCATTCTCGTAAAGTTTACACATCCATACCAGTGTGAATTTTACTACACGTAATTTGCCGTGTAAAGACAGAAAAAGTAGGGATAGCAGTAAAAAATTTGCGAATTATGTACCGATGGTCTTAAGGGGAAAGGCGCAAAATGTCGCCTGTCAAAATGTTCAATGTGTTTTAAATTTATTCATTTTTTTAAATCCTGGGAAAACTAATAAATAGTATTTTTGAAAAACTTAAACGCAGAATGAAAGATTACATTATTACTGAGAGCCGAAAGTCACTGAAAATTTCTATGTTTATTTTAATTAATTACAGGGTTGAAAAAGAAAGAGAAAATTTAGTGTGATTAATAATTTCAAATATCTCATTTAAAAGAAACCTTTTTTGTTTATTCTAAGGGACTTTCAGCCCTCGGTAATATCGTAATCTTTCATTTTCTTTTTAAATTTTTTAAAAATACTTAACAGTTTTCTCAGTATTCTAAAAAAATTAATACATTTAAAACACATCGAAAATTTTGACAGGCGACATTTTTCGACTTTCCCCTTAAATGGCACTAAATGTAAAATCAAATTATAATTTAGTAGCGTATGCGCAAAACCTCGGACGGATGCATTTAAATGTATTCATTTTTTTCGAGTCCTGAGAAAACTAATAAATATTTTTGAAAAATTTAAATGCAGCATGAAATATTACATTATTACCGAGGGTCAAAAGTCCCTTAGAATAAACAAGAAATGTTTCTTTTCAATGAGATATTTGAAATTAATAATCACACTAAATTTTCTCTTTCTTTTTCACCCCTGTAACTAATTAAAATAAACATTATAGAAGGTTTCAGGGACTTCGCATAATGTCTCCGAAATATTGTAACTTTCGACATCCTTTAATGGTGGTAAGAACCTCCTCATTTATGACTCGGTCAGTCCACGATAATTGACTTATTCTCCGAAATAGCCACATCTCAAATGCTTCCAATTTTCTGCACCTATCTTCGATCAACTTCCACGATTTAACATCATCACAAAGAACAAACGAAAAACAGGGATGAACAACAAAGATTTAGAAGTGGAAGATCATGTAACGATGCAGTTTTTGTCATAAGACAAATAGCGGAGAAATCATTAGAATATAAAAAACCAGCCTTTTTCTGTTTCCTAGACCTAGAGAAAGCGTTTGATAGAATCCAATTAAAAGATGTGATACACCTACTATATGAGAAAAATTTACCACTGGATATCATAAAACTGATAGAAAACATATGGTATGTAAGAAATAAAATAGAAATTAAAGTCAATGGAATAATAACAGAACCCATAGAAACAAACACAGGAATCAGGCAAGGAGATTCACTAAGCCCTCTACTGTATAACATAATATTGGATGCAATAATAAAACAAGTGAAGAAAAAAAGAGGGTACAAAATGGGCAATAAAGAGATAAAAATACTCTGTTACGCTGATGACACCGTGTTAGTAGCAGAGTGCGAAGACGGCCTACAAAGATTATTGCACGAGGGCAACATTAACGCGAAAGAAATGAATATAAAAATATGAGCCCAAAAAAACAACAAGTTTAGTAATTGCCAAAGAACCAGTAAGATGCAGGTTAGAGTTAGACAATCAAATTATACAACAAGTAATGACTTTCAAATATCTGTGAATTAATCTATCAGCCGACAACAACATCGAAGAAGAGGTAAAAGACCAAATAAATAAAGCCAGTAGAACGGCTGGATGCCTAAGCAACACAATTTGGAAAAACAAACACCTAAGATTGGAAACAAAGGCCCGAATATACAGTGTGTCCACGGTTGGGGTGCCCAAGAGAAAAAAGAGAAAAATGTAATTCTTGATAAAAAGTTTTGCTTGTTCTAAAACCCCATATATAATAAAACGAAATAAAATTTAAGTTTTTCAAATCATGCTTAATTTTGTAACCAATTTTATGTAAATCCCTATAAATTTTTGCACTAAGTTCGAAATTGTAACATTAATAACTTGGGACAACAACCCTCTCGCTTCTTTGGATTATGAAACCAGACTTTGTCGTTCTTCTTGAAACATCCAATTATTTAATAATTAAATAATTATTATTATACAACATGCATTCCAGATGTTAGAATGGGAAAACAAGGGATTAAATGTCGATAGCGAAAGGCTGAACCACCTACGATTCGCAGATGATATAGTTCTAATAACCGACGACTTAAAACTACCCGCGCATCAGGTTATAACATAACTACACGTGTGGCGTACTTTGTACGCCACAAGAAAATACACTTAAAAACAGCGGATTTGTTTAATTTTTTTTGAAAAAATACACTTAGTTGTTTGTTATAAACCTTATTCGGCATCAGTGAATACTTGGAGTTCCTTTTCAGTAAGCCAATTGGGATTTATAACTGGAATCATGGAATAACTGGATTCCATGGTAAATAAAATTACTAATAAAAAAATTTTTTAAATGTGATTTTTTACAGGAGAAAAGTATTGTTTACAAATAAAAATATATTTTTTGCCATAATGACTAAAAAATAATTAAAATATGTACTTATATTACGACTTATAGTAATATATCCTGGGCTATATTGTCCACCACCGGAAACAACAAATAATGAAATGTAAATTACGATCTTTCCAGAATGCCGATTATAACGAAACTAAAACCAAATTGTAAAGCACATTCCAGTGATAGGTTAGAAAAATAAGCAAGGTCAAAAATTTAATTTTTGAATATATTTCCAGTAGAATTCTTATATCTGGCGTACAAAGTACGCCAGCGCGTGTAGTTAAAGGTTAAAGAAAGCCCACGAAATTCTGCAAGAGCTACAATGAGTTTCTCAAAAGTAGGGCTGGAAATAAACTTTGGAAAAACTAAAATGATGACCAATTTAGTACCTAGCGGACCATTGAAACTAGAGGAATGCCATATCGAAACATTTGACAAATACATCTATCTGAGCCACGAAATACAAATAAGTAGAGACAACCAAACATGCGAATTATCTAGAAGAATAGCTTCAGAATGGGCAGCGTATGGCAAACTAAGAGACGTCTTCAAGGAAAACATCCCAATAAAGCTAAAAAGAAAAGCATTTAACCAGTGCGTATTTCCGGTGCTTACTCATGGAGCTGAAACACTGACATTGACTAAAACATCAATAAGAAAATTACAAGTAGCACGACGAAAAATGGAAAGATCCATGCTTGGCCTAAGTTTGAGAGACAGAATACGAAATGATGAGTTACGGCGAAGAACTGGTGTGGAAGACATCATAAAACGCATTACGAAGTTGAAGTGGAAATGATCAGGACACGTCGCAAGATAGAGAGACAACAGATGGACAAGGAGGATCTTAGAGTGGCGGCCAAGGGCGGACAAACGAAGTCGTGGAAGACCTCTTACCAGATGGACCGACGATGTTAAAAGAATAGCGACAAACTGGATTGCAGCTGCACAGAACATAGAAGGGTGGAGACATCTTGAGGAGACCTATGTCCGATAGTGGACAAATTTGGTTGCGTGATGATGATGAAATAGTTATTAATCCAATAATTTTAACAATAAAAGTGATCACAAGATAAATTCTTTTTTGAACGCTTAACATTGTCGAAAATAAAATGAGAATTCGCACATTATTAATCAGAGTTGACAATTACTAAGCTACATTGTTGCTTGGCAACACTAGATTATTGTTTCGATTTCGAACTTGGTGCAAAAATTTATAGGGATTTACATAAAATTGACTACAAAATTGAGCAGGATTTGTAAAACTTGAATTTTATTTTCTTCTATGCAGTTTTAGAACAAGCCAAACTTTTTATCAAGAATGACATTTTTCGCTAAAATTGAAAATAAAAAAGTTTTTCCTCTTGGGCACCCCAATCGTGGACACACTGTATAAGTCAGTTATTAGGCCAGTTATGACTTATACGGCCGAAACAAGACCAGATACAAGCAAAACACGAAGACATCTGGAAACCAACGAAATAAAGATCTTAAGAAGGATTGCTGGAAAAGGACTACAGGATAGGGTAAGAAGTGAGGAAATCAGACGCATAATATGTGGGGTAGACAATATGAATACCTGGGTAAAGAACAGAAAGGAAGAGTGGAATGAGCACATAAGCAGGATGTCTGAATCAAGGATAGTAAAAATAGCCAGGGACATGTCACCGTTAGGCAGGAGAAGTATAGGACGCCCAAGGACAAGATGGAATGACAACTTATGGGCAGAATGTAAGGCACCGTAGAAGAAAAACAGGCAGTACTGCCTCTATAAAAGAAAAAGAAGAAGAAGAAGACAAAAACAGAGAAGAAGTAACCTCGCACCATTCCTACTTTTTTACAAAGAGAGAGGTTGTGGCTCTTAAAGAATGCCACCATCCGGTTTAAGATGGTTCTAGTATTTTATTTCGCGTGCTTTTATTTCTTGGTTGTTGGTCCATTCGTTATTTATTATGGTGCTTAATTAATTGTACTGCGTTATTCTTTTTACAGGAGTTTGGTTGACCTTCTGTTGTCTTTTTCTTGCTCATAAGCATAAGCTTCGTCTTTTTTACTTTTATATTAAGTCCCATATTGTTGACTGCAATACGTAATTTTGTTCAGAAGGACTTGCTGGTGTTTTTGTTTGGGTTATCCGCAAATACTATGGTGTCATCTGCAAATCTGATGTTGTTTAGCCTATACTGGTTTAGTTAACCTTTTTCAGTTTCGTGCAGAGCTTCGATAAATATTCTTTCACATTACTGACTGATTTTTGGCAAACCAAGCTACAGCCTTAAAAACAAAAGATGTCCACAACATCTTAAGGCCAAGGTATACAATCAATGCGTACTCCCTGTCCTCACTTATGGCTCCCAAAAGAAAACATATACAAAATCATAAAAACGCAAAGAGCAATGGAAAGACAAAATTTTGCACAACGACTAATGGATATAAAGAGAAACAAGTGGATAACAGAGAAAACCAAACTTAGGGATGTTAGACAAGAAGTTGCAAAATTGATTTCCCGGACACAATATAAGACAAAAAGAAGACCGATGGAACAAAATTCTTACATATGAATTGGAGACCGTGGGAATAGAAACGAAGCAGAGGAAGGACCCAAATGAGATGGGCAGATGATATCAAGAAGCACGTGGGCTCTAGGTGGATAACTGTAGCAACAGACAGAGAAGAATGAAAAAGGATTGGGAAGGCCTATGTCCAAAGATGGGCCGAAGAAAGCTAATTAGATAGATAGACAGACTAATGATTAGAGGAGATCAAATATAGCCTTGGGGATGTAAATAATAACACTAATTGGGGTGGATTACCATAGCTGGTCCCAGGCCCGAATAAAATATGGAGGGTGATTGGCAAGGTTAGCAAACTACCAATCGTGGAAACGATTAATGCTCAAATAAACAATATGAAGCCTTGGAAACGGATTGATAATTTGAAGACGACCACGGCAAAAAATAACAAGACTAACAAATCCAAAAATGGACTATGAAAAAGAAGGGACTAGGAAGATGTGCTGAAAGAGAAACATATAGACATATATTATGCTCTCTACAGGAAATCAAAAAGAAATGGAAAAGACAATCAAAATTAGGTAATTATATAAGTACTAATCTACAGTGGAGTAGCAAAAGAAAACATGGCCAAAGAAGGTGTAGTCTTCGACGTAATATGTCTTAACTGAGCAGATATAAAATGAGGATCACCATGAAATACTTCACAACCAAGAGAGCGTCACCAACACAAAAAAAATCAGATCAATCTGGAACTAGGACAATCAGAGGACTAAATACGGAATCCACGGAATAATTATAGAGAAAAAGAATATCAGAAAAGACTGCTGAAAGCAAAATATTAGAAAACGCTAACATCGAGAAAAGCTGGAAAAAACTAAAAAACAACATAATTATCGCAGCAAAAGAATCACTTGGAGAGAGGAAGGTAACGAATACGAACTCTGTCTTCACTGCCTCTACACTGTCTTTTCCTTCTCTATGTTTCTAACAAGTTTTGGCATATTCCCAATTCTTATTTCCATTCCAAGAAAATATTGGGATTTTTGCCCTCTCTGCTTCAGTACCTTTATAGATGATTGGTTAAAATATTATTTCAAATCTTACAATAAAACTTAAAAAATGGTTAGCGAACACAGCACTCACTTTTCTTCTGCTAACCTCTCGTCCTCTTTCTTCTTCTTGGCTTTTACCGCATCATCCACTGCTACCGACGACCTTTCAATCTTTTCCTCCTCATTTATGAACGCCAATCTTGCAGCTCTGGCCTCTCGAAGTTTCTGCATTTCCTTTGCTGCTTCCTCATCATCTTCCAATCTCTTTGCAGTAAACTTGCGGGTAGCACGAGCAGGATTCAATGGCACTGAAAATTAAATAAATTTATTAAATTATTTAAGAATGATGTTTTTTATACAACACTATAATAGTTTGTTTGAAGCGTTAAATTTTTCAATGTTATCAAAAATCTTCTTATAACATAATATACATAGTTAATAACACTTATTTATATGGAAAATATTATATACATTTAGAGACGAAAAAAAATATGCCTATATCTAACACGTAACGCAAAATGTTTACAACAAATATTTAAAGTTCTATATACTATCATCACCGGCCAGTTTTATATCCACTGCAGGACATAGACTTCCCCTGTTTGTATACAGAGTGCACGGTCTTTTGCAGTCTGGATCTAATTTTTTGTCACCTTTCGCTGATGATCTTCTACCTTGTCATCTGACCACCTCAGTTGCATTTCAATCTGCAAGCTCTCTATACAGCTTCAGTAACTTTGCTTTTGTTTTTGAACGCTCCATCGTTCTTTGTAGAGTCTGAGTTTTAATGCATCTTTTTTCGTTAGGGAGAGTGTTTCCGCACCATAGTTTATTTCTGGCAGATCAAACTGATCGCAAACTTTCGCTTCAGATTATTCTGTAAGTTGTTGTCTTTATTACGTATTTAATGCATAGTTGCACCAACAGATCTTAAGCATACGACGTGCTTTAAGCTCAGCTTACGAAACATACGCATTGCACCATTGAGTCAGATCAATTTTCAGCTTACCACAATTAGTGCAGTTACTGAAGGTTTTCACCTCCGATTTCGTTAAACCTAAATAGATTTTCATAAAAATTGGTGAGTAGTTAGAGAATACCTCAAAGAACAAAAGTGACATGATACCAACTTGCGCTTTTACCCTGGGGGTGGATGCCACCCCTTTTCTGTGGTGAAAATTATTTTATTAAAAATAATACCATAAATCGATAGAGGGATAAATTCTAAGCAAAATTTGTTATATTAAGTTATTAACATAAATCAATATTTTTTTGAATTATTAAAGATAAGAGACTTTATTTTTTCGTAAAAAAATGCATGTTTTAAAGCTGTTTTTCATGTATAACTCAAAAATTATTAGCTTTTACAAAAAAGTTATTCTTACCAAAATTGAAGACAGTAAAAATTTAAAACACTATTTACTTAAAGTTCTAAACTAATGTTAATTCAAAGTGAGTTATCGGTAATTGGATGTATATTTTTTCGATAAGTAATCAAATCTAAGTATTTAAGCTTAAATAACGGGAAAACGATACATTTTATAAAATATACCTGCTAAACACTTATCAAAGTACTTCAGAATACCTAACAAATGAGCTCCAGAAGAAGTTAATAGCATCAAAATTAAGCAAGTTATGATGAAACTAAGAGAACCCTTTCGAATTTTTTAGGAAAAAGTGAAAAATAAAACATACGCCATTTCAACAAAAATTAAAATTGATAGTAATCCTTACAAAGATTTTTTTGTATTAGCAAAAGTAATGATTTTAACAATTGTCACCGGTTTAGAAAGCGTATTTGAGAAAAAAATATATAATTTAAAAAAATCTGAATTTTTAAAATTATCGTCATTTTCATTTTCTTTTGATAATAGCTATAAAAATACTCAAAATACGTAAAAAATGGTCAACAACCAAATTTTAGTTTTTTTTATATCAAATATTTTACCTGTTTCACCATTTCTGTAGGGTGAAAAATAACCGAGATAGAAACGTTTAAAGCTTAAATTTTGCTGCGAGAACCACGTAACCGTGGCCATTTAATCTTTGATTTTTAAAAAAGTAAGGGGTTTAAAAGATTAAATTCACTGAGTTTTAATAGCCTTTAGAATTACTTTTCAAACCGTTTGAGGTGAACCTCATATCTTAAAAATTGGCGGAGTTATTAAAAAAAAACAATAACATTTTTTGGAAAAATTTTTAAAAGATAAAGTTTGAAAAATTTTTGGAGCATAAACTTTAATGCTATTAACTTGTTCTTTATCTCATTTGATAGATATTTCTAAGTACTTTCACAAATGTTTAATAAGTTTATGTTATAAAATTCATCATTTTCCCGTAATTTAAGCTTGAATACTTAGATTGGGGTACTCGCCGAGAAAAATATGCATTTAATTACCTATAACTCACTTTTAGTCAATATTAAAAGGTCTGTTTAGTAAAAAGTTTATTTCATTTTTTATTAGCTTCAATTTTAGTAATTATAACTTTTTTGTCAAAATTTATAGTTTTTGAGTTATCTATGAAAAATCGGTTAAAAACATGCACTTTTCTTACAAAAAATTAAAATTTTTGATCTTTAATAACTCAAAAAGTTTTGATTTATTTTAATAACTTTATATAACAAATTTTGCTTAGAATTTGTCCCCCTATCTAATTATGTGGTTATTTTTAATACAATTTTCAACCTGAGAAGGGGTGGCATCCACCCCAAGGGTAAAAGCGCAAATTGGCACCATGTCACAGTTGTTTCTTAAGATATCCTCTAACCACCCACTAATTTTCATTCAAATCGATGGAGGTTGAACGAAATCGGAGGTAATAGCTCATATCCACCTTCAGTGACTCAACTAAATGGATTGCTACGTGGATTGCATCTTAAACTTCGTCTCAGTTAAGACGTGCTTAGATCATCATCATCAGAGCTTTTCATTCCGGGTGGAACGTTTACCGCTCTTATTTAGAATTCTCTGATTCGCTTATTGCGGTGAATCACTCCGCATTCCACTTGTATGTTGTCAAAGTTTGTTTTATGACTTGGCTTTCGTTACAATTTTCTTTCACTCATTTCGATATGTGCATAGTTCCCTCCAGTTTCTAACTTTGTTATATCTCATGACCTGGCCCTCCTATCTCTCTCTGGGTCTTCCCCTTGGTCTTTCAGTTTCTGGTTTCCATCTGGTGATCTTCTTAATCAGTAGGTCGTTTTTCCTTCTCTCTATGGGTCCCAGCCATCTCAGCCTCTGTGCTTTAATAAATATAACTATATCTTCTCCCTTCATTATGTCTCTTAGTTCATGGTTCATTCTTCTTCTCATATCTCCGTTGTTCATTCTTATCGGGCCCATAATCCGTCTGAGGATTTTCCTTTCGGATATTCTCAATTTTTCTTCATCTTTTTCCGAGAAGAGCGTAGATAAGAATCTAAACTTACGGTGCAACGGAAGCGAGACTTGAAACGGCCTTGACGGCCTTATCTACAAGCTGAGCTGCGCTAAGCTGGAGCTTAAGATTTATGAGTGTAACCAGGCATAAGAGCTCCATAATATGCTGCTTGTCTGGTTGCTTGTTTTGTTGTCCTTGCTTACTGTAATTTCGTATCCACAATATATGTATTTATCAACAAATCCTACTTTGTCGTTTCCAATTTTTATGCCTGGTTGCACCAACAAATCTTAAGCTCCACTTAGCTCAGCTCAGCTTATAAATAGGACCGCCTTTCTTACGTTTCACCATAATTTTTTATTCTTACGGAGACGGAGTTTGGTAATCCATTATGACAAGCTGAAAATTATTGAGCTAAGACTCGATCTAAGATTTTTGAAACTACGAAGTAGCTCATAGTAGCTATTCAAGCTCATACCTTATTTTGTCAGATATCGATAAGCAATTTGGTCTTGTTTTATTTTAAAATATTGTTTATTAGATGTGAGATCGCCCGTCCTCTCATATGCGCTTCATTAATAATTAAAAAAAAAACAATGTTTTACAATAAAACGCGCCAAAATCTCTTATAGGTAGCTGATATAAGAAGGTTTGAGCTTGAATTTGACTTCTTTATTATTTCAAAAATTTATTTTTACAACTTGTATTTTTAAACCTTGAATATCGTTATTTTTCTTTCTTTTTTCAGTTTTAAATTGTTTATAACTCGAAAACGATTAACTTAAGAGAGAAGTTACAGAAGACCATTTTTGTTTCCAATGATCCAAAGAACCTAAAATGATGTCAAGGTGGGCCGAAAAAGTTGATTTTTATAAATTGTTTAAATTTTTTTTTAATGAATGTACCAATAACTCGGAAATTATGGCATTTGGGTATAGGGAATATAACATGAAAAATAATCAGTATTTTTTAATGATTTCAAAACATAAGAAATATACAGGATGTTTTATTTGAATAAAGAAAGTTTATTAGATTTCCAGAAAAACAGAAGATTTGGCAACATTGTAATTACCACTATAATGTCGGCCGCATTAGAAGACCCTTACCCATTAAAATTTATAAAAATCCTTTTAGCGGTTTCCGAGAAATTACTGTGTTGTCAGACTTTTTCGCAACCCTGTATAAAGTAAATGGTAAAGCGGCAACGATTAATTTTATTTAGGGTGTTTAATAGGGAAAGATTTTACTGATCTTTTTACCAAAAAAAAAGGGGCCAACTTTATTTTGAGCGTAACTCATTTAGTTTTGATTCTAGAAACACTTTACACAATTTTATTACAAGTTTTTTCCGAAAATTGCTTAATTTTTTGGATATTTCACGTTGAAATAGTCGATTTGGAATTTGCCGAATAAGAACGTAATTTTCATGAGCTATAATTTAGCTTTTTCTGAGTTTATAAAGGTTATTAATACACCTTTTTTTCATCTTTTTTAAGTTACATTCTTGCTAAGAATATCTTTTTCGATAAAATATTTACTTTTTGAGTTATTTGCGTAAAACCGCCTGAAAACGTGATTTTCTTGCCGAAAAATAAACATTTCCAATCGCAAATAACTCGAAACTTATTGACTTACGTACAAAAACTCTATAGAATGAAAGTTTCTTAGAATTAGTTAATTTATCCATTTCTGTACGCATTTTAAACGCGCGTTGTTTTCTCCTCACCCGAGGAGAGGTGAATGTCACCCCCCAAGTAAAAGCAACCAACGGCACAAGTTTAACTTTGAAATGGATGGTAAGTAGAACCTAAATCCAAATTTTCATGCAATTCAGAGTTTACCCGGAGAATTACACTCCAGAATGGACATTTATTGCTCTAACTCAAAATTTTCATGAATTTATGATAAACTATTTATGATTTCTACTTTTACCTCCTTCCTCTCCTTCTCTCTGCCTCTCCTTCTCCTCTTTATCTTCTTGTCTATCTTTGTCTTCCTCTTCTTTTTCCTATTACCTACGTTTTCCTTCATCTTCTTTAATTTTTAAAAAACAATGCTGGGGTCCGGAGGTATTTTTTTCTCTATACAATTCAGTAGAATTCGTTTTCGTCGTTAACAGTTACTCAATATTTCTATACCCCACTGCTGCCACCAATGTTACACTTCTTTGAAATAACTTACTCCAACAGTATTGCAATACTTGTTTAACTTTTACACAATGACAACTGTAAACTTCAAAATTTCAAAAGAACTGTTCACTAAAATATCAATTTCCTATGTTTATATGTATAGTATTTTTACTACAAAAGCGATATTACGTAGGTCAAAGTTTTTGACGTAAGAGAACTGTCAAAACATTAGAATTTGACTTTTCATTATTGTCATGTTTATTATAAACATGGCAATAATGAAAAGTCACATTCTAATGTTTTGACAGTTCTCTTACGTCAAAAATTTTGACCTACGTAATATCGCTTTTGTAGTAAAAATACTATATATTATATTTTCTGACGTTCCAGATTTCACTAGACATTGCTTTCATTTTCCATGACATCTCGAATATTCTCGAACTTTAATACTTTTCATTTTCCAGCAAGAGACTTTTTTTATGTTAGATCGATCTTACGAAACGTTCGTAACACTATGGAAAAAACAATATATAATGTGATGTCATAAGGCATGGGTTACAAAAAGTTTTTGATCCACAAACTACAGTTGAACGGTGTTCTTCTTGTTCTACGGCACTACAGCCCAAATTGAGCCTTGACCTCCTTTATTTTTGTCTCCAGCCTTGCTTGTCTCTGGCTACTCTTTTCCATACACGGACTCCTAAAAGGGCTTGTGCGTCGCTGTTTACTGTGTCTTCCCAGCGTTTTCTTGGCTTTCCAATCGGCCTCTTTCCCTGCATTCCAGCATTCAGTGCTTTTTTTGTAGCCTATCCTCTCCCATTCTTATCACATGTCCGGCCCATTGCAATCTTTGTATTCTAATGAAGTCTGACAGGGGTGCTTCCTTATAAAGTTGATAAAGTTCGTTGGTGTATCGACTTCTGAAGATTCCATTTTCCCTCACAGGTCCTAGTATTCTCCTCAGTACTTTCCTTTCGAATGTGTCGAGTTTGTTTTGGATGTTTCTTTAAGGACCCAGGCTTCACTGCCATAGCATATTATTGGTCGAAATAAAGTTTTATAGATTCTCATCTTTGTATTTCGGTGGACACTTTTAGACCGAAATATATGGGAGGGGGCAAAATAAGCTCTGTTTGCCTGCGTTATTCTTTTCCGTATTTCTCCGTCTTCTGATCCGTCGGCATATATTTCTACTCCCAGGTATGTAAACTTTCCAACCGTTTCAATGTCATCTTCATGTATAATGTTTTGTTGGACTATATTTCTTCTCGTCTGAGTCATTATTTTTATTTTTTTTTTGTGTTAATTCCCAGACCTAGCATTTTTGTTTGTGTTTTTAACTCTGCGTATGTTTCCTGTGCTCCTGTTGATGTTCTACTCATAATATTAATATCATCGGCATAAGCGGCCAGTTGAACCGTTCGTTTGGTCAGTAGGTTTCCTCGTCCAGTTTGCATTTGCCTAACCGCATGCTCCAGTTCCAGGTTAAACAATGTTGGGGCCAGCCCATCTCCCTGCTTTAGTCCCTGCGAAATTTTGAAAAAGTCTGTCCGGTGGTTTTGTATTCGTACACATGCCTAAGCTTCATTCATTGTGGTTTTAATGCGTCTTATTAGCTTGTGTGGTATTGCCAATTCAGCCAATATATAGGTAGTATAGTTTGTTCCTTTTGACTAAGTCATATGCCTGTTCTGAAGTCTACAAACACGCTGTGAACATCAATATCGTGTTCCCATGATTTGCTCAAGATCTACTTGACTGTAAATATTTGATCCAGTGTCGACCTTCCCCGTGGGAAGCCCGTCTGATACTCTCCAATAATATTTTCTGCTACTGGTTGGAGCAGCTGGTTTATAATATACGTGAGGACTGTATATGCTGCACATAGTAGAGAGATTCCACGGTAGTTTTTGCACTGGAGTTTGTCTTCTTTTTTATAGATCGGGCATACTATACTTTTCTTCCAGTCGTCGCGTATTTTCTCTTATTGCCATATGTCTTTGATGAGCGCGTGGATGTGATTTGCCAGGTGGTTGCCACCTACCTTATACACTTCTGCTGGTATTTCGTCAACTCCCGGAGCTTTACTGTTTTTCTGGGCCTTAATAGCTTCGAGAATTTCCTCTATAGTTGGAGCTTCTACTCCATTACCTACTTCATTCTCTTCTACGTGGTTCATACCCATTTCATCTGCCATGTCCAGTTGTGTTCCAAGTAGGGTCTGAAAATAATGCTTCCAGGTTTCTGTGACTTTCTGTTGGTCACTGATTATTTGCCCACTTTCATCTTTACATAGAGTTGTTTGAGGTTTATACCCACTTTTTTATCTTTTTTAGGTATTCTTAAGCCTCTCTAATTTCGTTGTTTTTGAAATTTTCTTCCTTTTTTTCGATTTGTCCATTTTCATAGGCTCTCTTTTTAGTTCTACATATCTTGTCTGCTTTCCGTCTTGCGACTTCAAATAATGTCCGTCTTTCTCGTGTTCTTCTTGTTATGTACATTTTGTGTGCTTCATTTCTTTCCTCTATTGCTTGTCTGCACTTGTCATCAAACATGCTCCTCTGCTCTCCTTTTTCTTGCTTCCCAAGGTTGAACAGTTGAACGGTAGGGGCAAAATAGAAATAGTAGATAATAGAAGGGCGGAAGAGTGAAGATAATGGTTTTGTTCTTGATTTATTCGTGATGAATATTAGCGATTATGATGGAAATTTTTATCTTCTTATCTGCAGCAATGCGGAAAAGCTGCACAGATGTTGTGTTGGACCAGATCCTGAAGTTCTTTAACCAGGATGTTCTTTTTCTTCTTGTAGCTCGTTATTCAAATATTTTTTCCTCCAGTATGCCTTGTAGGAGGGCATATCTGGATTCATTTCACATTATGTGTCCGAAGTGTTGCAACTTTCGGGACTTGATTGTAGTATTATGCATTGTTCTGACGAGCTCTTTATTTATAACTCGGTCATTCCAAGAGATTTTGAGTATTCGCCGATATAACCACATCTCAAATGATATCAATTATTTGCATATATCTTCGTTCAAGGTCCATAATTCAATTCCCCAAAAAAAGGAGAGAGAAGAAATAGGACAGAAATGGAGCATCGCAGCATGCTTACTTTTATACCAAGAGAGAGGTTGTGGCTCTTAAAGAAAAACCCCATCCGGTTTATCTCTTGGTTGTTAGTCCATTCTTCATTTATTATGGTGCCTGATATGAGTACATCAGAGGAACTTAAAAAAACTTGCCCTTTGGTTAGCTGATAAAAATTTAACACAAGTTTAACACAACTAATGGTCTGGCAAGGGTACACCGGCTAAACGATTTTTAAAAAGTCATGGTGATATCAGTTACCGAGATCTTTATCCTACGTCCCCAGCCAGGGCTGTTGGGTTCAACTTAGTTGTTGTAACCATGTTTTTTGATCTGCTGGAGAAGATTTACGATAAATACAAATTAAATCTTCAGCGAATTTTTGTCGTTGATAAAACTGGTGTTTCTACCGGACCCAAGAGCTATTCAAAAATTCTAGCGTCATGTGGAAAACGACAAGTAGACAGGATGACTAACGTTGGCAACAACATACCTCTTATGTTTCTTTTCCTGATAAAGCGTACATATTAAAGCTTGAATTACCTACTTTGACGAAGCTCTAGCTGGATCTTAGGGGGAATGACATAAATCAGAATGGATATAAATCCACCCATTGTTACTTTGATTAAAGCGTTTTATAGAATCGTCGTACGCTACAAAAGACGATCCTGTACTTTTTGCTCTTAGATGGATATGCCACAATGTTAAATGTGTAGAGGTGATCAATATGACCCGCGAAAATGATGTAGTTTTGTGGTTCTTTCCTCCACATTACACAAAAAATTGTCTGCAACCGTTATATATAGGTCTTATGAAGCCACTGAGTACGTACTAGAGTAATGAAATAAAAATGGCTAAGAAGCCACCCAGGTAGTGTGGTGCTACCTGAAACTACAAGCATTCCAGAAGGTCTGGAAAATCTGGAAGTTAACCCATGCTCTACAAATTGTCTATCAGCATCCAACAATTAATTATTTATGTTCTTCTTTGAAGAACCACTTACCTTCTTTTGCGCCATAGACACTCTTTCAGCTATATTTTCTAGGACGCCAAAATAATACATTACCTTTTCTAATTGAAGATTAGGTTTTCAGCTACTCCAGTTGTTTTTTCTCTATTTGCTTTTTAGACAACGCTCGTAATAAGTATTTGAATTGTGTATTTTTTGTATATCTAGTATAAAAAATATATTGAAAGAATTTTCGCTTTGGAGTACTGCAAGTAGAAAATAATTTGTTTCAATACATTTTTTTTTCGTGCGGTCGATATTTTCAGAGTTATGGGAAAAATAATGACAGTTATTATTTTCCCCAGTTAGTTAATTTTTAATTAAATATACAAATCCACGAGGAAAAATTTCCTGTAGTTGGCTGTATACCATTACAAAAACATAAAATCCTTTATAAAAGGTATATTTGTTAAAATCCCTATACAGGGCTACATCAAAGACAGAACTAGTTTTCAATCGGTTGACCGATCATCATCAGTGCAATCCTAAAATGTGTACAACCAGATAAAATGATGCAAAGTATTTGAAATGTTGACTAAGGTTATAAAAAGTTATAGGTTATACTCACTTAGAATCTACATGCAAGCCACCAAAGTAAAAATAACAGGGTAAAAACCCTTTACAATTGATCCGTCATCGGAACATATGACTAAGATAATAATAAGAACATCTTAGTCATATGTTCCGATGACGGATCAATTGTAAAGGGTTTTTACCCTGTTATTTTTACTTTGGTGGCTTGCATGTAGATTCTAAGTGAGTATAACCTATAACTTTTTATAACCTTAGTCAACATTTCAAATACTTTGCATCATTTTATCTGGTTGTACACATTTTAGGATTGCACTGATGATGATCGGTCAACCGATTGAAAACTAGTTCTGTCTTTGATGTAGCCCTGTATAGGGATTTTAACAAATATACCTTTTATAAAGGATTTTATGTTAAATTAAATATACCTTCCAAGCAGTGTTTTTATTTACAGCTTTTACAAGACAAGAGATATTCGGATGATTATAAAAATCTTAGGGATACATTCAAGATAATACAAAAGGAGTATGAGACAAAATCAGCCCTCCAATTTTTACACAGAATTTTTTAAAGGTAGGAAAAATACAACGATTCCATTAACCCCCGTATAATACCATTTAAGCAAAAAATTTTAGTTACCGAAATAATCACAAACGATATCAATACATGTACAGTTACTAGACCAGGGCGCATCTGTAAAAATATTAGTACATTTGGACGTTGGGAGGTGACTCAAATTTTTTTGCAGAAATTGCTTGAAAATAAATCAAATAATAATATTTGAGTTATCCTCCCTCTCAAAAAGGTCCGGAACATTGTTTAAATAATCAAAATGTCAAAAAATTAACGAAAAATTCGATTTTTTTCTTCGTTGTTTCATTATAACTTTAAAAGTATTTATTTCCAAGAAAAGTTGTACTTACATAAAAGTTGCATAATTAAATTTACAACAATATAGAATTGGTTAAGAATTTAAAAAATAGTCACTCTTGTTGCAAAATAGCAATAATTGCGAAAAAGCCATACAAAAACAAGTATTCGCATTTTACGTTTTTCAACCATTTATGCTACACCTAAGACCTTCATATTTCACCCAGAAAAACTTTATGATACAGTAAAACAATACTGTAAAGTTCATTAAGGTCGGTTTAATAGATTTTGCAAAATAAATTTTGCAATCCAGCTTTCGCAAGAAAAATTCATTTTTTCAAAATGTTACAGGACTGAAAATAAAGCAGATAGCAAGTTGAAATTTTTTTTGCCTATAGAAGTGTACTGTACCTTTTATATGCAATTTTGCAAAATTAAAATCGATTAACACGACGGCGTCAGGATTTTTTTTAAATAAACGTTAATTATTGGTGCTACGCGCAGGACAGCGGATAGTTTGCTCTGATTGGGCATTCCAATGACCTTTGATAATGATTGATACATTTTAATTTTTATTACATTTCGATATAAATAAATAAATTTGTTTATTGCAAAATAAAAACACATACTCTATCCTTTGAAATAACACTTTTATTAGCAAAAACTTTCTTTGTTCATATATTTTAACTTAGAGAATAAAAGTTTATTATTTTTAAACATATGCAATTGTTTAAACAATATTTCACAAACAATAATAAAATTAGTTTGATTTTTGTGGAACTAAAGTATTAAAATACAACAAAATATAGAGTAATGAAATAATATATTAGATAAAGATTGGAAAACATTTTGGTGGAAATCAATTTGTGTGAATCGAACACCGCTGTCCTGCGCGTAGCACCAAAAATTAATGTTTATTTAAAAAATTTCCTGACGCCGTGGTAATTAATCGATTTTAATTTTGCAAATTTCAAATGAAAGGTACAGTACACTTCTATACTCAAAAAAAAATCAACTTGCTATCTGCTTTATTTTTAGTCCTGTAACATTTTGAAAAAATGAATTTTTTTTGCGAAAGCTGGATTGCAAAATTTATTTTGCAAAATCTATGAAACCGATCTTAATGAAATTTACAGTATTATTTTACTATATCGTAAAGTTTTTCTGGGTGAAATATGAAGGTCCTAAGTGTAACATAAATGGTTTAAAAACGTAAAATGCGAATACTTGTTTTTGTATGTTTTTTTCGCAATTATTGCTATTTTGCAACTAGGGTGACTATTTTTTAAATTTTTAACCAATTCTATATTGTAGGAAATTTAATTTTGCAACTTTTATGTCAGTACAACTTTTCTCGAAAATGAATACTTTTAAAGTTATAATCAAAAAACGAAGAAAGAAATCGAATTTTTCCTTCATTTTTTGACATTTTCATTATTTAAACAATGTTCCGGACCTTTTTGAGAGGGACGATAACTCAAATATTATTATTTGATTTATTTTCAAGCAATTTCTGCAAAAAAACTTGAGTCACCTCTCAACGTCCATCTCAAAACAGATGCGCCCTGGACTATACGGCCAGTGAATAGTTTACAGGCTGGCTTATCTAGGAGCCGATTTTTTAAATTTTTACCTCGTTTAAACGCACCTCTTGCGTCAAAGTGACGTTGCCAGTGGTGTACCTAGAATAGGTTGATTAAAATTAAAAAATCAAAATAATAAAAATAAATTTTACAAAATTTATCAAAATGGAAAATACAGAATAGTATATTGTGCAACAAGTGCAGAAAGGTACTAATTTCTCACGAGTTTGAAAAGTTGCGGTACGAGCGCAAGCGAGTGCCGCAATTCAAACGAGTGTTTCACACTATACTTTTTCTACAAGCACAGTTTTTCCTAAAAATAAAAATCACAATTTCCAAACGACGATTAATTATAATAGGTACCTATGTGATAAATTTTAAACTGTATTTAATTAATACCTACTAATCAATTTAAATTCCTTATACCTAAATAAATTGCACAGAAATCAGTTAAAAAATTAATGCACTGGCTTAATTTGTTTAAATTTAAACAATTATTACACATTATTGACATTATATTTATGCAGTCACGGATTTACACAAAACCTACTTCATTCGACGTCTCTTGCACAGGTTGCTAAATCCTTATTGGTTATTTGATAATTATAAAATGTTTAATAAGAATAAAATTGTAAAATAAAACATTTGTAACATCGATAATTTAGTTTCTATGCTATATTTAAATATAATAATTGTCTTATAGGTTATATATTTGTCTAAAGTTTAACCACGGATGTAAACAGAATATAACGTTACTCAGAATGCGGTAGTCCACGGATGTAAACAGAATATAAAGTTACTCAGGATGAGGTAGTCAACTGTGCAGAAAAGAACTTTGCGGCACAGAAACGTCACTTTGCGACACAGAAACGTCACTTTTCTGCACACTAATGTCAAATATCTTATACTGTGAGAAAATATCAAGTTTGCTAACATAAAACCGTGCAGAAAAGTGCACTTTGAATAGTGGTTGTAGAAAAAGAAGTTTTTTTGAATAAAATGGATAATGGTCTTAATATGGTTTAGTTTCTTATTTTATTTTTCAACGACCACGAAATTTTTGACAAGCACTGACTTTTTGAGATTTTTTGACTTTGACATTTATCAAATTCGTACGACACTGCAATTTTACAGTATTACAATATAAAGAAAGAGATCTCGGGAAGAGAAATGTGGGACGTAGGAGGATTTCCTGGTTGCGAAATTTAAGGGAGTGGTATGGGTGCAGTTCAATACAGTTGTTCAGAGCTGCAGCCAACAAAGTTAAGATTGCTGTGATGGTAGCCAACCTCCGATAGGAGACGGTACTGCAAGAAGAAGAATATAATTTTTTTTTCTCTGATTCTGGCTTTGGTTTAGAACTAGAACCTTTAGCCACGTAATTGTATAACTTATCACTAAGTCAGAGGAGTAATGTGTAGTGTGTGTGTTGAGTAAGTGTCTTGTTACTTTGCAAAGTCGACGTCATTGTAATATAAAAAAAAAATTAAAAGTAAACTATTCAGTGACCGTAACTGTACCTACAAACTGATGCATGAATCTTAAAAATCCAAGTAAAAATAATAAAGTTATAAATTATCTACTAACCTAATCAAAAATTTTGAGTGGCAGAATTTTGTGCCGGTGAGTGTAAATCCTTTCTCTAGTATTTCCTATGGAATTCAAACGTGGGAATCGAAACACGAAACACGAAGAAAATAAACTCAAGGTTTTATGTAAACTTATGTGTATTTGATTTTGAAAATATTAATTATTAGTTCGTAGTGTCTAGCGGTAAATGCCCGTAGCAAAGACTAAGGGTTAACGTACTGGAGAATTTTAGTGGTTGACTCTAAGTGATTATATAGCCTAAGGCCATTCTACCCTTAATAATGAAGGGATCCTTCAATAAAACTGAAGTAATTACAGTGGAAACAAAAGGTTGGTTGTAAAACTCATATATTAGTCGAGCAGTTACCTATGTATGCTGTACATTAAAGTAAGGGTTAAAAATTATCAAGCTGAAATTTATAATATACATATACACTGGGGACTCTTAAACCAAACGGAGTAATAAGTATTGTGTGTTTTTCAAAAAATATCCAATTTTAGGTTATTGGCCCAGAAAACAAGGTATTTAAAAATGGAAACATTACTGGCTTCTATTTTTTATGTGGAGTATCTAGGGGAAGTTAATAGAAAAGGCACCATCTCGTAGGTATCGAAAATTTTATTTCTTCGCGGTTTATTATTAACATTTAAGCAAAAAAATCATTTTTTCATTCATTTAAAACTTTAAAATATTTGCCATTTAAAATGATATTTGATATAATAAAAAAAGTTTATTTAAAAAAACATTAAAAAAAGTTTATGAACAAAAAAATTATTGCAAATTAATTTCCATGATTGATACTGTCAAAATAACTGTCAAAGTCAGGTTTTATTTAATATTTACTCCGAGATTTATACAAAATTTGTAAGAAATGTCTTAAATAAATACGTAAGTTTTATATCAATGAAACAACACTGATTAATCATGACAAGTGAATTCTTATCTTCTTCTTCTTCTTCCTTTTTTTTTGGGTTTCGATTTTTTTTTAATCATTTACCCAGTACATGTTATTGGTTATGCGCGTCTTGCTCAAGGCAATGCACAACCAGGTGTCTTGTCAACTTCAGATCTATTTTTTTTTTCTTTGGTCCTGTGTGGTCCTTGTCCTTCTTCTTGTTTTTCTGTAGATAGAGGGGGAAAAGTGTTACAACATTTAAGGTTAACTTAAGACTTTTCTCGTTTGGGGGTAGCTTCCAAACATTTTCACATAGGTTTAGGGCTGGCTACCTTCGGTTAGGATTAAGGATTTTAAGGATACAAATATAATTTTTGACATTTTAGGAGATTCTACTTGAAAAAATTTGATAAATTTATTGATTATCTTAATAACTTTTATCGGAGGGTTTATATAAAATGCTCTGTAAATGCTCTGTAAAGATATTGGACTGTCTATTCCAGCTTTTATTAGTTCTAGATACAAATCCATCTCTTTATGTTTATTTATGGGGCACTTAAAGATGATGTGTACCAATGTTCCCATAGTACCGCATTCGCATATCGGTGTTTCCGTTTTGCCTATTTTGTGGAGATAACAAGAAGTTTTGCAATGTCCACTTCGTAACGATTAAGGTTAGTAATATTGTTCCTACCCAAATATCCACATTTGTTATACCAAGGTTTTATAGGGAAACTATTCTGCAGTCCATAATAGTCCGGATATTTACCTTTAATTTGGGAATACCAGTTATTGTAAAATTGAGTCAAGATGTTCTTTTTTGTAACACAAAAGATATCTGTGCTGATGTTTTTTACATCATATGGTACTCTTAATTCTCTCCCAATATTGGCCAAGCTATCTGCCACCTCGTTGCCTTTAATCCCCTGATGTCCCGGTACCCATTCTAATCCTATTGAAAATCCCATATTATTTGCATCTACCAGTAGTTTTTTGGTCATTATAGTTACATAATCTATTTGGTCCCATTTGTGACTAGATATTTTGGATAAGGCACTTTTTGAATCTACAAAGATCACTGCTTTCATGATTTCCTTTTCAATACATACCGACATGGCTTTGTATACCGCTATTATTTCAGTTGTGCAGATTTGTGTGTAGTTATGGAGTCGTGACGAATATTTATAATTGATGCTTGGGATGTAAATTCCAAATCCCGATTGATTTGTTTGTGGGTCTATTGATCCATCTGTATATACGTGGGTATGATTATTATATATTCCACCATATTTAGCTATGAACCTTTCGTTCGATTCAATTTCATATTTTTCAAATTCTAGACTTTTAATTGTAATGGGATATAGAATAGTTTTTCTTTCTACCTCATATACAGGATTGATTTTATATCTAATTATGTTTTTTGTTTTTTTCGGTATATTTGTATATGCTAGTGAGTAATCTGGTATGACCTTGTTCCTCCAGAATCTATTGTTTGCATTTATTGCTTCGTTTAGCTTATTTAGACTCTTTACTATGATATTGTTTTTTTCAGGCATTTGTTTGAGTATATATTTATGTGCTAGTATCTCCCTTCTAACTTGTAACGTTGTTACTGAACATTCTGCATGCAATATTAAGATGGGTGTAGAACGTAGACAACCCGTTACGATTCTCAAGGCAACATTCTGTACTTGTTCCAACCTCATCATCAAACTTTTACTGCAGGGTTTAAAAGATTGGCTGCGTAATCTAAATGAGATCTAACTATTCCTTTGTATAAACTCAAAAGAATGTTCGGGTCAGCTCCCCATTTTGTACCACAAATTGCTCTCATGACATTTATTCCTTTGTTTGCTTTAGTTATCATGTCGTTAATTTGAATTGTCATATTCAAATTGCACTGTAAATGAAATCCCAGATACTTTATTTCATTTTTCCATGGAATTTCCATATTTTGATATATCAAATGTGGGAAGTTATAAGCCTGACTTCTTTTTCTAAACATTATTGCTTTTGATTTGTGTGCTGAAATTTTAAAGTTGTGTTTCTCAAACCACTCCTGTAAATTTATTATATGGGTATTTAAGGAATTAATTAGCTTGTATATATCAGATCCTTGCACTAAAATTACAAAATCATCTGCATATTGAAAACACTCCATCTCATGGTCTATTAAATCATGTAGGGATCTAGTATAGAGATTGAATAATATTGGACTGAGTGGAGACCCTTGAGGCAATCCAGTGGATGCTTGCATTGGGCCTAATATATTATTTGATTTGTCTTTAACGTAGATATTTCTGTTGAGCAAAAATGGCAAGATCAAATTTGCATAAGTTATTGGGATGTCATACTTTAATAAGTATTTATATAGCAAATATATATTGACTGTATCATATGCCCTACTGATATCCAAAAAAATTCCAATTGTATTTAAATTTTTACTAAATCCAGTTCTAATATAATTAATTGTTAAAGCTAAATTATCGTTGCCCCCTTTGTTTCTTCTGAAACCTAACTGCTTAGGGCTTAGTATCGATTTTTTTTCCGTTATTTGTTCTATTCTTAATTTAATTATATTTTGCAAAATTTTGCCTACACATGACTCTAGAGCTATGTTTCTATAATTATCCTCATATAAAGGGTCTCTATTGGGTTTTAAAAAGGGAATGACAAGGGTGTTTTTCCATTCTTGTGGAAAACCTGTGTTTCTTTTAACTATTTGATTAAATATTTTTGACAATGCATCTAGCGCCACCAGGGGAAGTCTGTTTATCATGCTATATGTTACAAGATCTAAGCCGGTAGCCTTATCCTTTTTATTTATGACACTTATTATTTCTTGCCTTGAAATGTCCTCCACATCCTCGTTAGTTAGGGTAACCGTGAACTCAGGATCTGTTATGTCAATTGCCAAATTATTTAATATGTTCTGAGCTATGTTTTTGTTGGGAAGTTTAGCAGGGATTACAGCATTTTGATATGTGGAGAATAACTTAACTGTTCGCCATATTTCAGATAGAGGAGTGTCCCTTGTCAATCCATTGCAAAAGCTTTTGAAGCTATTTCTTTTTTTTGTTTTAAATATTTTTTTACTGTATGCAAATATTTTTTTGATTTCAATATAATTTTCATTGCTTGCTTCTTCCTTATATTTTTTAATTTTTTCTTTTCTTGTTTTTATTAAATTAGAGCATTCCTTATCCCACCAGGGAGGGCTTTTCTTTTTTCTTATAGATTTTTCTGTTTTCAAGAGAGGTATTTCCTCATCACTCACCATTTCCATAATTTGTGTAAATTAATTATAGTCTTCACACCCATTCTTCATCAAGTCTTCTATTTTTGAAGCATAATTCTCCCAATTAACATTCTTTGTATTTCTTTTATGACTTTTTTGTGTTACTATATTTTCATTTACAATTGCGATTTTGCAAGAAGTTGGAAAATGATCACTGCCTCCAGAATCCTCTAACACATCCCATTGGCATATATTTGCAATTTCCGAGGAAATTAGTGTTAGGTCTACCGCTGAGGCATTCTGTCCAGGTAGGGTAATCCGCGTGGGTCTCCCATCATTGCAGCAAACTAGATCCAAATCCTCTAAGGATTCAGCAATTATTCTTCCATTAACATTAGCAGACACTTGACTTCCCCAAAGTGCATTATGTGCATTCATATCCCCCATTAAAATTTTATTTCCCCTGATTTTATTTATGCGTCCAACCCAACTATTTAAATTTACTTTTGCCCTAGGATGGATATAAATGTTAATAACTGTAATGTCCCAATCTATTATTTTTGTTGCTAAAATTTGAATTTTACTAACATTATTATTATACCTATATACTATTTTGTGATCCAGACCATTATGAACCACAGTAGCTAGGCCACCATAACCATCCCCTCGATCCAACCTATGTATTTCATATCCTCTTAGATAGAAGTGATGATCATTTTTTAGCGAAGTTTCATTTAATAGAATTAATTTGGGTCTATGTTCGCTTATGAAATATTTTATACTGTTATAGTTACTGCTTAAACTTTTTATGTTCCATTGGATAATAAGTGGATTCTTGATATCCATCTAAATCTAGCAACTTTTGGTTCGATGAGCTTTCATGTATAAATAGCTGGTTCAAGTAATTGATTATATGTTCCTTATGTTTCCAATCTAGTTTTTTAATATTGCATTCAGTGTTTTTTCTGTGTCCTTCCCTAGTTGCTCTGTACGGGAACATCCAGGAGTCTTAGTGTTTACTGCACGAGCTCTCTCTTCGCTTCTCCCATTTGGAGATAATAAATACTGATTGTGTACTTCTTTATTGTATGTCTTATTTGTTTCATTAGCCTTTCTTTTATTTTTGTTTGAGTTATTCTCAATTTTTCTACTAAACAGGTGTTCAGGGTTACTCTTTACATTTTCTATCCATCGCATATTGATGGGAATTGTCTCTAAATTATTTGTTTGAGTTTTATGTAATGTTGGGAATTCCTCCTGGCTCATTCTGAATATATTATTCTCTTGCGATTTTCTATTAGAAACATAAGGAAATCTCTCGCATGCCTCGTAGTATGAAAGATTGTCCAGAGACATGACAGCCTTAATATTCCGCTGTCTCACATACTCTGGACACTCCTCATAGGTACTTATATGAAAGCTGCTATTACAATGTAAACATTTCATCGAACAATCCCCTTCATGTATTTTGTCCGCGCAGTTTTTACATTTTTCTCCCCCTCTACAAAGATTTTTTGTGTGTCCAAAAAGAAAACACCGATAACATTGAACCACTGGTATCATGTATGGTTTTACCCTAAAAGGGATCCCATATATATTCACTGTGAATTCTTATCGGCAGCTCATTATAGTTTTTGTTCTTGTGGTAACAGTACCGCCTCCAAATAATTTATCTCGAGGTATGAAAAATATATATAAACATGGATGAAGACTCTGTTGGATGAAATTCTAATATTTATCAACCAAGTTCATATTGCAATGCTGTTACCTCATTTAAATACCCAAGCAAAAACCAGACATTGTTCTATCTGCTGTAAATGGAGTCAAAATATATTAATATATTATTGTAACAGGAAATCTAGTACAACCCAAAAATGTATTATTTGCATCCCGCATCTCCAACAACAAAATTTGTATCTACCTGTCCAATATTGAAGTCGTCAACACGTTGCTACAGTTACACATATCGTTATTTGTCAACAATACCGTAGACAAAATAAGGCGTTTAATTACTCCAGCCACAAGACTGATCATTTCGAATGTTTGTCCCATTATACCAAATTCAATACTAGAAACTGAGCTGAAAAAATTGGAGCTTCATGCAGTATCTCAGATAACGTTTCTGCGAGTTGGAATACCGGACGACAACGTTACCGACGACAGTGATTGTGAGTATGGTAGAATGGATCTAATTCTTGGTTAAACTGTAAGGTAATATGTTTTTATTTTCTCTTCAGAAAAGTTTTGAAGGTTATTGTTTTTCTTTTAGCTGTAAATACTTACCACTACAAGGTAGAGACAATATATTTCTTTTTCTATTTTTGCACTAGTAATTGTGTATTTCTCTAATTTAATGAAAAATACATGATCAGTTAAAACCGCATTTTTGCTTGTCTTCGGCAGTGCATCAAATATGGGGAGAATTTGCAACTAACTTTCTCAACATACCGTATCGCTGAAGTCAAAGCTTTTATCTATAATTCAAAATAGTCGCTTTGAATAATATATTAAGTTTGATTCAAGTTCAATAATATTGGTTCAATATACTTAAGTTGGATTCAAGTTGAATAATATTGGTTAGTTATAGCCGAAGAAAAATATTACGAATTAAGTATGTAAACTTTTTTAAGTCAAGAAAATATTTACGTGATTTTAATTATTTGCCATCTTTCTTACTGTTTCTTTTCTGTTCATCGATATACAAATGGTGTCAAAACCATAAGAAGTAATATATAAGTAGTTTATAAATAAGTATTTTTAAATGGTATTAGGGGAGTCAATGGAGTTTTTGCTTACGGAAAAAGCCAAACAAGATAGAACTTTTTATAATTTCATTAAGAAATGTTAAATAAACAATGTATCAAAAAGTTTTACTCTAAAAGTGGGTGCTTCACTTTTTGTTAAACAAATGAACTGCGGAATTAGTTGTTTTTTTAACTATCTACGTAAATATAAATTTTAGAAAAAAACTGAGTTGACCATTGAACAATTCAGAAAATTTTACACAAATAATCTTATATAAATATTTTTCTAAAATTAAATCTAGAGCTAACAATAAAACACCGAAAACGTTTGTTTTCTATTGTAAGATAGCTACAATAAATCTACAGCTTAAATCTACAGCTTCTATAATTTTTTATTCATAACGCCCAAGTCACCCCTCTCACAAACATTGGTGCACTAGAGCGTTCAACGCAGCGCGCGTTTAAGTTAGTTTGTTACAATTTTTTTTCTAATTGATTAAATTAAATTTTAAAAATAGACGGAGGGGCAGCACCGAAAAATCTCTCTGAATTTACTAAAGCTAGTTTTGTCACAGTTGATTTCTGTGATTGTGTAGAGAAACATATTGCGGTCGGTCAAGGGAAACGTAGAACAGGTGGTACTGATAGCTTATCAAAGTTGCTTACTTAATGAAATTTATTTACTAACGATGAAAATCAGTAGGTACACATATTCTAAATTGAATATAAATAAAAGTTATTATAGTCGGTCAGCTGTATGGCGGGAGAGAGCCGGTCGGTCTCTGTCCCGCCCTATGTATTAAATGTACAAAAAATTAACGATTGAAATACATTAAGTATACTTCAAAACTTTTGTAGATGTAGTATTTGATATGAAACATAAATAAAATGGTCGGTCAACGATTGTATGGGACAACAATGCCCGTCGGTCAGCAAAAAAAGAAAGAAATATTTTGAGCGCATGCCATCGGCGTTGCAAATTATATTTAAAATGCGATTTCAAGTTATTATTAGTAATATGCATATTAGTTATATTGAATGAATCGTTGATTTATAGAAGAAATATTTAAAAATGCATGCACTTCAGATGTAATCGGATGATGATCCAAAGGTTGAATAACGACGTCGTTGACTAATAATTGCGGTAATAGGTCGCCCTTAAACCAATCAAATTTATATTTTTCTCCAATTATTTTCCATCCATGATCGGTTGGACACAGTTCAGTTATAAATTTCGGTGAGCATTGCGCCAAATATTTGCAATGTAACTTGCTCTTAAAAACTGTTCCATTAACCCGGAACGAGGTGGTGACATACTCAATCAATCGAAGTTTTTAATTTTTATTTTAAGCAATCGCTTACGGTACTCGAACATTTGTAGGTGTTCGAGAACAAAACAAATCGTGCATCGCTCACCGATTTTAATTTCTTCATGCCGTATAAATTACAAACAAATTTTTGTATTTTTCAAATACGTAATCTTTATTGTTTTCGGTTAAGTACCCGAGATCGTCAAAAGCTTTTTGCAACTCAGCCCTCTGGCGAACCAATGGCATGGGTCTTGTTTGCCTTTTTCATAAAAGGCCGGGTTAAAGTCACACCCAGTAAAATCGCGCAATCCTGGCAAAGCCCCGCACATTGAATTTCCAAATTCTTCATACAGTTTCTTAGGGCCAATTATTATTTGATGGTTTCCAGTGCCAACTTCTATCCATATCTTCGAAGAGCTTAGTAATTTATTCATATTTCCTATGATTATAGCCAGAATCTCTTTCTTGAATCCTGACCCCCCGGAGGGAGTGTAGTGGTCGACGTGATGTCGTGTATTGTCCGTCTCCAAAGATCTCTGTCTCTGGTCATTTCTTTTAATTCATGCATAGGTCTTGTTGGGGATCTTCCTCGTGATCTTTGGCCTTCCACCTTTCCTTGTATAATGAGTTTTTCCATGTTTTCTGTGTTGGCTCTCATTACATGTCCAAAGTATTTTAATTGTTGGAGATGGACTTTACTGGAGAGCCGTTGGCTAACTTTTAGCTCTCTTAAAATCGAATTATTTATTCTATGGTCGGTCCAAGCAATTCGTAGCATTCGTCTCCAACAGAACATTTCAGTGGCGTCTATCTTTCTTCTTTCCGAATTTCTCAGGGTCCAAGATTCACATCCGTAAGTCAGTATTGGAAATATTAAGCAGTTGATCAACCTCATCTTTAACGCTCTTGAAATTTGACAGTCCTTCCATATTGTGGTCATTTTTGCTGTGGCGACTTTTGCTAGATCACATCTACGTTTTATTTCCTCCTTTAGTGACCCTGTGTTGGTGATTAATGATCCCAGATATAAGTATGAGTCCACAACCTCAAACCCATCAATTGTGGTTATATGTGGATGATTGTTATGTAGTCTATCCACTATCATGATCTTTGTCTTTGATATGTTTAATTGCATACCAAATATTTGACTTTCGTTTTCAACCAGTCGTATAAGATCAATCAGCTCTGCTTGACTATTTGCAAGAAGGGCTGTGTCATCTGCGAAACGTAGGTTGTTTATTTTATGACCATTTATTGAGATGCCTTTTTCCCATCCTTCAAGTGCTCTTCTCATAATATGCTCTCCATATATATTGAATAATTGTGGCGATAGTATACATCCCTGCGATAGTCTGACACCCCGTTCTGGATGAAATTCATCTGAAGGTGTGTCAAGGACTTTAACTGATCCAGTACTGTGTTCGTATAGTTCAGTTATAAGCGAAATAAAGTGTTGGGGTACGCCCACTTCTTTTAGTATTTGCCATAAGTGTCTCCACTTGACCCTGTCGAACGCCTTACGATAATCTATAAAGCATATATACAGTGGATTATTGAATTCCCTAGATTCTTCGATTATCTGTCTTATGTTGTTCTGAAGCTATTTTCTTGTGGCATTTTTACAATTTTAACTATTTAGAATGGGAAATAAGCCACAATATTATTAAAAAATGATTTTTATTAACGTTTCGACGCCCAAATCGGGTGCCGTTGTCAAAATACAAAATACTATTAATATAAACAAAAATGTTGCTTAGTAAAAAAATTCTTCTAATAATTTATTTAATTTGACTCATTTACATCGGCAATTCAGATAGATATGATACATTTTAAAGTAGAAGACTTTAAAATGATATTGCCAATATTTATGAGTTGCGTTCCTGGGACGACTTTACTGAAAGATAGTTCATTCGATTACATGAAATCAACCCCAACTCAAGAATATCCGTCACAAAAAAAAATCATAGCATGTGATCTGTCTTTAAAAAGACAACCACATGCAACGGTGACATTAAAATTCTCGCGTTAGAGATCTCATAGTAAATCACGAGGGAAAACCAGGAAAAACCTCGTGATACTATCCCGACATCGTAAGTATTTGGTCTTACATTTAATTTACTCTCAAAATTAATACCAAATTCTGACTTTACTATAATTTTGTTTAAATTATAAATAATATAAATAATACATGGGTATATAAGTAATACTAAAATATAAAATATGTACTAACTCGACTATTGACTTACTAATTGTGGTATTTTCTTTCTATTGACTTCCTCTTTCAGTATGGGTATCCACATCCTACTGCATTCCACCGAGGAATTTGCGACACAATTGGTTTCGTTTAGCATAATTAGAGTCGCTTCTTTGATTTTTCTCTTTTTACTATCTGTTTCTTTCAGGACTATACTTGAATCTCTCCACTGAACTCTATGTTCATTATCCCATGCGTGTTGACATATTTGAGATCTATCAAATTCTCTATTTTTAATATAAGATTGATGTTCACTTATTCTAACGTTTAATGGTCTTGATGTTTCACCTATATAAAATCGTCCCAGGAACGCAACTCATAAATATTGGCAATATCATTTTAAAGTCTTCTACTTTAAAATGTATCATATCTATCTGAATTGCCGATGTAAATGAGTCAAATTAAATAAATTATTAGAAGAATTTTTTTACTAAGCAACATTTTTGTTTATATTAATAGTATTTTGTATTTTGACAACGGCACCCGATTTGGGCGTCGAAACGTTAATAAAAATCATTTTTTAATAATATTGTGGCTTATTTCCCATTCTAAATAGTTAAAATATCTGTCTTATATTTAACAGGTGTTCTCTAGTACCCCTACCTTTGGTAAGACCAGTTTGCTCTTGTAGAATTTCTCTTTGAAGGAATGTTTTTAGTCTCTCGTTGATTATATGTAGCATTATTTTACTGGCATGTGATATAAGAGAAATAGTTCTATAATTGTCGCATTTATGGAAGCTGCCTTTTTTATGAATTGTGGTTATTGTAGATTTTGTCCAGTCTTCAGTCCATTGTTTTGAATACCATATTTGGTTACAGAGTAGATGAAGTAGTTTCACGCCAGTTTCTTCTGTGGCTTTGAGCATTTCTGCTGTTATCATATCTGGATCTAGTGCTTTATTATATTTGAGCTTACTGATCGCCAGAATATCAGTGTCAAAACATTTGATTAAAACATCTTGTACGACGGTACAGGTATGAAAAATTATTTTTGTGTTAGCCTCTTCGTGTGCTGGACCGGCAAAATTTTCTTCGATGGTTCTTATGATTTTTCTATCGTGTATTCTTACCTATGAGGTCTATAAGTATACCTGCCCACTTTAAGTATCTTCGCACGAATTCTCTTCTTCGCGTGCATTTTATTTTCTACATTTGAAAGATACGTTTCATAGTTTTAATAATATTATAATATGTTAAATATTAAATATAATTTTTTTAGTATACATATTTTTCAATATTTCATTTAGTAATGGCAGCATGTAACATTATGTAACATAAATGGTTTATTCAGTGTAATTAATACATATGTTATTAAAATTACTAAAAATTACTATACTCCACATTTTAAAATTTAGTTTAAAAATACTTCAGCTGCATATGGTAAAGAAAAACGCGAGCTTGCAACGCCGATGGCGCGCTAAAGATTTCTATTTTCGCTGATCGACGGGCATTATCCCATAAAATTGTTGACCGACCATTATATTTATGTTTCAGATATCAAATACTACATGTATGTACTGAAGTTTTAAAGTATAATAAATGAATTTCAATCAATAATTTTTTTGTACATTCATTGGGGCCGACCGACCGGCTCTATCCCGTCATACAGCTGACCAACTATAATAACTTTTATTTATATTCAATTTAGAATGTGTGTACTGATTTTCAGCCTTATTAAATCAAATACTACATGTATGTACTGAAGTTTTAAAGTATAATAAATGAATTTCAATCAATAATTTTTTTGTACATTCATTGGGGCCGACCGACCGGCTCTATCCCGTCATACAGCTGACCAACTATAATAACTTTTATTTATATTCAATTTAGAATGTGTGTACTGATTTTCAGCCTTAGTAAATGGATTGTATTACCTCGGCAGGCACCTCCGGAAAAGGCACCCTTATCATCTGTTAATTTTTTTTTAAATACTACCGCCTTTTTTATTTTATGTCTAGATTCTCCTCTTTGTACTGATTTTAAAAATGTATAACACTTGATGCTCAGTGATTAGTTTATGAGAAAAATAAACACAAAAGCAACAAAACTGGATTGAAAAAAATTATTCTTTTAACAATTTTATTACACACAAACATTTAGAATGAACATTTCACTACAAAAAATTTTAATACATAATAATTATTCAAAGTGACTTTCGAAAGCTTGAATAATTATTGTTAAAATTTTTGAATAATTGTTAAAATTTTTGTTCAATAAATGTTCACTCTAATTGTTGAAAAAATTATTTCTATTCAATCCAGTTTTCTTGCTTTTAATTATTTTTCTTATAAACTAATCACTTCAAGTATCAAGTGTTATACATTTTTGAAATCATTTTAAAGGGGATAATCCAAATATTAAATTAAAAAAAGGGGTAGTAATTTAAAAAAGTTGATGGTGAGGGGAAAAATACGGGGGTGAGAGGGTGCCTTTCCTGGAAATCTTAAATATGTAATAATGTCTCCTCCTTCAATTATTACATGACGTGTTTTTGCGTTTTTTCTAAAAATGAGTGGTTCAAAAGTTATTTAAGTTGGATAGCTTTATCTGAAAAGCACTGTATATAAACTAACAAAAGTATGTTTGAATTTTTCCGAATGCAAGTTTTCGTTCTATGTTCTCTCCCCTACACCTTTCTTACTGTTTCTTTTCTGTTCATCGATATACAAATGGTGCCAAAACCATAAGAAGTAAGGAGTTTATAAATAATTGCACAATAGTTTATTTTGAACGCTTAACTTGATTAGATAAATATACAGAGAGAGTCTGTAATTTGGAATAAATTCAATATCTCAAATACTAATTGTTTTTTTGAAAAATTCTTAGACCCGTCGATTAGTATTTCAAATTGTCCTTTTTGACATACAATAATAATGTATACAGGGTGTCCCAATTTAGAGATATGACGTCATCGTTGATTTTCTTAAATGGCAACACTGTCATTTTGATAGCTATTTTGATAGGGTGTGTAAAGTTATACACAACTGCAAAATATCAATTTTTTATTCTCTATCATTTTCAAGATAATAGAAAATAACCAAGTTATGTCTGTAATTTGGAATAAATTCAATAATAAAAATACTAATTGTTTTTTGAAAAATACTCAGACCCGTCGATTAGTAATTTAAATTGTCATTTTTGACATAAAATAATAATGTATACAGGGTGTCCCAATTTAGAGATATGACGTTATTGTTGATTTTCTTAAATGGCAACACTGTCATTTTGATAGCTATTTTGATAGAGTGTGTAAAGTTATACACAACTTCAAAATTTCAAATTTTTATTCCCTACCAATTACAAGATAATAAAAAATAAAATAATGAAAAACAAGTAATCAAATAATAATTGAATTTAATTATTTCAAATAAGCAAATGCTCATAACGTTGGCCATTGACAATTTGACAATAGTTGAAGGCAACATTATGAGTATTTGCTTAATTGAAATAATTAAATTCAATTATTATTTGATTACTTGTTTTTCATAACTTTGTTATTTTTTATTATCTTGTAAATGGTAGGGAATAAAAATTTGAAATTTTGCAGTTGTGTATAACTTTACACACCTTATCAAAATAGCTATCAAAATGACAGTGTTGCCATTTAAAAAAATCAGCGGTGACGTCATATCTCTAAATTGGGACACTTATAATTTGAAATACTAATCGATGGCTCTGAGTACTTTTCAGAAAAACAATTATTATTTTAATTATGGAATTTATTCCAAATTACAGACATAACTTGGTTATTTTCTATTATCTTTTAAATGGTAGAGAATAAAAATTTGATATTTTGCAGTTGTGTATAACTTTACACACCCTATCAAAATAGCTATCAAAATGACAGTGTTGACATTTAAGAAAATCAACGATGACGTCATATATCTAAATTGGGACACCCTGTATACATTATTATTGTATGTCAAAAAGGACAATTCGAAATACTAATCGACGGGTCTGAGCATTTTTCAAAAAACAATTAGTATTTGAGATATAGAATTTATTCCAAATTACAGACTCTCTCTGTATGTATGCACTCTACACTAAAAGTGAAAAAATATAAAAATAATCTTATTTGATACAAAACTTAATATATGTGCCTATATTGTATGAAAATATTTTGTGTACATTAATTGAAACTCAGTGTTTAAAACTATCTTGTACATTTACCATGATGACTTAAACTTAAAATATTATTGGAAAATATTATATAATGTCGTACTTACTTTTAAAACAGGATTATCTGCAGATCTTTTCACAACTACGGGTTACTTCTAACTCTGAAGTAAATAGGTGCACTACGTCCTATGTAGTATTTCTATATACAACAAAAGCAAATTAATACACGCTTTTATTAAAAACACAAAAAATAGGATTTTGTTACAGGAAAAATTATTATTGTAAGATATTTTAGAATAGTAGACCGCCCGAACCGCCCGATTTCAATAGAAGTTCAGCCACCATTTGATTTCATATTAAATCTTTGAGAGTTGGTACTGAAAGATGAAATTAAGCATAGTAACATATTTGAAAACTGTCGGAACTATGTATAAGGGCTACTGGTGCCTTATAGTTATTAAGGATAATAACGCTTGAGGTCAGGGTTGTATACAGGGTGAGGCAAATAAAAGGCCTATTAGAAATATCTCGAGAACCAGCAACAGAATCATGAAAATTTAAATTAAGGGGTTTTGAAGAGTCATCTGTTTAATGAAAATATTTTCATCTATTTGCTACTTACGGTTATACCGGAAGTTGCTTATAACTTCGTTTTTTTAAATGGGACACTCTGTATATTTTTATATTTTTGGATTTTCTTCGATGTTTTCTTTCTTAAAATATGAGGTTTTGTAATGTTATCCAGGGTATTTTAAAAGATAATTATTACGTTATTTTATTAATTTCGTAGCAATATTCACACCCAATAGAATTGTAGTAGTTTGATTTCTAAAACTATACTTACGTTCAAATGATTTTTAATATAGTCTCCTATTGTTAAAAATCATTAGTATAGCTAAATTTTTAATTTTAGTATAGAGGGTTGGTCGAAACTCGGAATGAGTATTTTCTGAGTTTTCTTAAATGGAACACCCTGTATTTTAGTATTGTAATGAAATGACATTTTATGGTACTTTTTTATTTCTTAAGCATTCCCTATACCTAACTGCTTTAATTTGTGCTTAATTGTTAATCGCACCAACAATTTTAACTACGTAGGTATTTTGATAGCTAAACTATTATTAGTAATTTTTAGGATCAGTCTCGATTAATATGTATTTATTTCTGAAAAATTATTTGTGATTGAATATTTTCACAGCCAACCTAATAAAATTTTCGTATTTTTCGTTGCAATTAATGTGTCAATAATGAATCACCAATAACTCACAAACTAAAGCAGTTAGGTATAGGGAATACTTACAAAATAAAAAAGTACCATGAAATATCATTTCATTACAATACTAAAATACAGCGTGTTCTATTTAAGAAAATATTCATTCCGAGTTTCGACGAACCCTGTATATTAAAATTTCAAAATTAGCTATACAATGATTCTTAATAATAGTAGACTATATTAGAAATCACTTGAACGTAAGCAGAGTTTTTAATGTCAAACTATTAAAATTCTACAGGGTGTGCATACTGCTACGAAATTAATAAATAAACGTAAATATCTCTTAAAATACCTTGTATAATATTACAAAACCTCCTATTTTAAGAAAGAAGATATTGAGGAGAATCCAAAAATGTAAAAATATACAGGGTGTCCCATTTAAAAAAAGAAAGTTATAAGCAACTTCCGGTATAATAGGAAGTTGCAAAGAGATGAAAATATTTTCATTTAATATACCATCCTTCATAACCCGTTTATTCCAATTTTCATCATTCTGCTGCCTTAAGTTCTCGAGATATTTTTAAAAGGCCAGTTATTTGCCTCACTCTGTATACCGAGGGTCTTTGGCCCGAGGGATATACGTTGACCGAAAGCGTTTTTATCTATAATACCCGTGGTGCCTTCAATGTTTAATGTCCGACTAAATTACTCTTTATATGCAAAAAATTTGAATGAATTTTGAACTAATTAATTTTCAAATAAGTACATTTACCAACAATAGTCGTAACTTAATTGTGGTAACCATAGATTTACTTAGGTTGTTTGTTATTTGTCAGCTTGACAGTATTTAACTAGTTATTTAAATTTAATACCCTAGGGTGTTATTTTTTAAAATAACGCCCTAGGACATTATGTCATTCTTAAGTGACTTCGAAATCATGTCATTGTTTGTCAAATAATATACCAGTCGGACATTATAGTCTAAGAGCTAGAGCCGAAAAAAAATCATCGTCATAAGTAATATGCAGTTTGGCATGTGGAATATGTCTATTGTATATTGATAATTATGACCCATTTCAGGCTGACACCTCAGTGGATACAGGATGAAAGGGGAAAGTTAGTGTAGTCTTTAAAGGTTTTCACCTCCTATTTTGTTAAACATCCATCGATTTGCATTAAAATTGGTGACTAGTTAGAGCATACCCCAAGAATTAAAGATTATTTTGTGCCAACTTGCACTTTTACTAAATTATTAAAAATATCCCCACAAATCGATAGAGGGACAAATTATAAGTAAAATTTATTATATCATGTTATTAACATATATATCCAATACTTTTTGAGTTATTAAAGATCAAAGATTTCTCTGTTTAAGAGCACATGCGTGAAGTTACGGAGGATAAAAAGAACATATTAATTAATTGTATGTTACTAAAATATTATTTTTATATTATTTCGATATTATAAATTTAGCAAAAGTGTATTCAAATATGTCAAATGTACCCATTACTGGACACCCCCAGTTTCTAGACATATTCAGTTTATATTGATAGAAAAAATTCAATTAAATATCGAAATAATATAAAAATAATATTTTACTAACATACAATTATTATGTTCTTTTTTATCATCCGTAACTTCACGCATATGCTCTTAAGTAGATAAATCTTTGATTTTTGATAACTCACAAAGTATTGATTTATTTTAATAACATGATATAACAATTTTTACTTAAAATTTCTCCCTCTATCGATTTGTGGGGTTATTTTTAATAAAATTGTTTTCACTTGCGGGGAGGGTTGGTATTCACCACCAGGGTAAAAGTACAAGTTGGCACCAAATCAGTTTTATTTCTTGAGGTATGCTCTAACTAGTCACCAATTTTCATGCACATCGATGGAGGTTTAACAAAATAGAAGGTGAAAACCTTTAATGAATGCACTAACTCTCCCCTTTCATCCCTTATTGCTACTTCCTGTATCCACTGAGGTGTCAGCCTGAAAGGGGTCATAATTTTCAATACACAATGGACAAATTTCACAGTAAAAACTCCATACTACTTATGACAATGATTTTTCGGCTCTAGCTCTCCGTCTATTAAGGGTTTTAATTATGATCTAAACGTGCAATGTTAATAGATCAGTGTCCGTGATTTTCTCCTTCATGCCACTTGAAAATTTGATAGTTTTCACGATAAAAACCTGCAAAAAAGGCATAACGACAAGTAGTGAAAACGAAAAATTTTACTTTATATAAGTAAGGGAAATTAACCAGAATTCGATTTTTAGAAAAACGAGCTATGTTCAACTCTAAATGTCTTTTTATTTTTGTTTAGCTCGTGTGACATTTTCAGTACACAAAAAGATATAAGAAATAAAATCATGCTTGAATTTCGTATTGAAATCCGACGGCATATAGGCCTTACCTGCCTGTTGAATAGATAAACATCCTCTTATATTACGCCAGTCAATGGGAGCAAGAATAAGATATTACCTCCGAATTCTATCCTACTGCATGGATTTTAATGAAATTTTGGGCCTAGCCTCTACTTATCTCCTAATTCAAAGTCTACCCTATGCCGATGTGTGCTTTTATCTTGGGGGTGGTTTCCACCCCTTCTAAGGGGTGGAAAATTTTTTGGTATAAATTATCACGGAATTCGCTAAAGAACCTAATTCAAAGCCAAAACTGTTCTATATTTTTTTGTGGTTATGCCTGGTTGAAAATTGGCCATTTTCATTGAAACATAATACCTTTTCGAACGGTTTTTTGCGAATAACTTAAAAACTATGCATCTAACTGAAAAAACTATATTTAACATTTTTGTATATACAATTTACAAAAAAATATACTGGGTGTTCCATTAAAAAAAAGTCAACAACGTTTTTTTCAAAAATCCGCCATTTTTTTTCGTATTTGAAAGCGATACAAAAAATTCAATCAATTCGGACAAAACTTTTACTAAAATAAAACATTTCAGAGAAAACCGCATATTTCTATCTTGAAGCGTTTAGAAGTTATAGGCAGTTAAAATTGGGGAAAATATAAGTGGACACCCGGTATAATAGGTTCTAGAACTTTGATCGGCTTGGAATGATTAGTTTAAAAAAAAATGGAGTTAAAAGCGAATAACGAATTTTTGCAGTTTGGAAAAAAATGGCCTCTTCTTCAGAATAGCAAAATTAACGTCAGAGATAGATACAAAAAAATGTTTAAACATAAAATTGTAGCTTATTTAATTCCCAAGAACCTTGTTTACAAAAATTTTTTCTATGGCAAAAATTGAGTGAGCTATTGATAATTAAGACTTGTAATAACAGGCAAAAACCACCTTTACCAACCCTTTCAAAGTCACCTCTTTTTGCGACTGAGGATTTTAAAAATATTTAATATAAACAGGCTTATATACATTTTAAAAACCTACAAAATTATATTTTTATCAAACTTTCGAAGATAAAAATAAAAAAGTTACGGTTAAAAAATCAATATATTTTTTTGAAAAAAAAAGAAAAATCCAGCATAATAATGTAAGTTAGCGATGTTTTTGGTAATTGGCCTTATTTATTCTTATTTATTTATGTATCATCAGTAGATTTTAGATGTTTAACTGGCTTAGAATAATTAGTTTTTAAAAAACTGGAGTTAAAAGCGAATAACGAATTTTTGTAGTTTGGTAAAAAATCCAATTTTCTTCAGAATACAAAGATTAGTGTCAGAGATACGAAAAAATGTTTCGATATAAAATTGTAGGTTATTTTATTCCCAAGAACTTGGTTTAAAAAGAAATTTTCTACGGCAAAAAAAGTGAATTGTAATATCGAAAACATTGATTTTTTCTATACAAAACTAACACTTTCGATAGCGAATAAATCGAAAACTATTAATTTTATCCAAAAAATGTATAGAACAATTTTTGCTTAGAATGAATGTTTTTATCAACTTTTGCGGTCAAAATATAATAAAAAAATTTCACCCCTGAGATGGGGTGGCAACCACCCCCATGGTAAAAGCGCCTTTTGGAATCATATAGATTTTGATCCATGGACTATCGACTACTGATTCTCAAATTTTCAAGCAAATCGATTTATTCTGTAAAAATTGGGAGGTGAAAAGCTTCGGTTCCTGGACTACTAGAAAGTTTTTCGGGAGTGTTGAAAATTGGTAGTTTTAGGGATTTCGATGTGCTCTTTTCGAATTTCAAGTTTCTCGCCTCGTATCTCCGCCGCTCGCGACGCCATATTGAAAAAATGGTGCCTAATAACAGTTTCTTGAGAATATCTCCTTTCCGAAGCATTTTATGAAAAAAAAAATATCTGTATAAAATTAAACTAGAAAAAATGTCCTACAATTCATGCATTTATATTTTTTTCTGCAAAATCAATAGTATTCGCGTACCAGCGTGACATAGTATTATTCATCTACGCCACCACGTGTTTTTCGTATATTTTTCTTAAATATTCTACTATTGCCGCCTTATTACATATTACACCGAGTCACCGCGGTGGTACCATTTTCATCTATTTGCAGTAACTACATCACATACGTTCGATCAAAATATAAATTCAATGCCATAATCGTATTCGACGGATTCGATGTAGGAAATCGTAGTACCAAATACGCGGAACCCGTGTTGAGCTGCCCCCCCCCCCCACTTGCAAAAATTAAAAAACAAATAGCCCTGATTTATGAGCTATTTATGAGCTCTCATATTCCGCAAACTAAAAATTTTGAGCTCGTTCCACTGAGCAGGAATTTAATACCCTAGTGGGGGGGGGCCAAGTCGAGCTATTTATGAGCTCTTGAAATTATATAGTTTCGATTTTTGCGCTCATCCCCTTCACCCCCAAACAACCCTTTCATTGATTTAACTTAAGAGAAAGATGCTGAGAAAACTTAAAATATATCGTATTGCGGATATAATTCCTATAGCTTATATACTCTAAGAATAAACTATTAAATCAAGGGCATTTCGATTATTGAGCTACAACCCCTTCGCAAGAAAACCACCCTATCTTCCCGGCTTAAGAGAAAGTTGTACTTAAAATGCGTTAAACTAATTATTTGGCGACTACATATCATTTAATAATTTATAAGCTTCCAAATTACGCGCATTTAGATCAGTAAATTGCAATTTATTTTGTATAGTGCAGTCAATGAAGGTAAAAATCAACGATTACCTTCAATTTCGGTGAACCTTCATCGATTTTCACGAAAATTGGTCAGTGGTTAGAGGATACGTCAAGAAACAAAGGTGACATGGTACCACCTTGCGCCTTTACCCTGAGGGTGGATACCGCCCCTTCTCGGGGATGAAAATTACTTTATATAAAATAACTGCACAAATCAATAAAAGAACAAATTAAAAGCAAAATTTATTATATAAAGTTAATAAAATAAGTCAATACTTTTTAAGTTATTAAAGATCAAAGATTTTAATTATTTGTGAAAAAAATGCATGTTTTGAAGAGGTTTTTTTGTAAATCACTGAAAAACTGTAAGTTTTTACAAAAAAGTTAATAGTAGTTTAATTCGTATAGCTTATATTCTAAGAATAAACTCTAAAATCACGCGCCTTTCGATTATTGAACTATTGAACTAAACGATATGTAGTCGCCAAATAATCAATTTAAATTATTTTAAGAACAACTCTCTCTTAAGCCGGGAAAATGGGGCCGTTTTCTTGCGAAGGGGTTGTAGCTATATAATCGAAAGGTGCGTGATTTAAGAGTTTATTCTTAGAATATAAGCTATACGAATTAAACTACTATTAACTTTTTTGTAAAAACTTACAGTTTTTCAGTGATTTACAAAAAACCTCTTCAAAATATGCATTTTTTTCACAAATAATTAAAATCTTTGATCTTTAATAACTTAAAAAGTATTGACTTATTTTATTAACTTTATATAATAAATTTTGCTTTTAATTTGTTCTCTTATTGATTTGTGCAGACATTTTTTATAAAATAATTTTCACCCACGAGAAGGGGCGGTATCCACCCTCAGGGTAAAGGCGCAAGGTGGTACCATGTCACCTTTGTTTCTTGACGTATCCTCTAACCACTGACCAATTTTCGTGAAAATCGATGAAGGTTCACCGAACTTGAAGGTAATCGTTGATTTTTACCTTCAGTGACTGCACTATACAAAATGACTTAGAGTATATAAGCTATAGGAATTATATCCGCAATACGATATATTTTAAGTTTTCTCAGCATCTTTCTCTTAAGTTAAATCAATGAAAGGGTTGTTTGGGGGTGAAGGGGATGAGCTCAAAAATCGAAACTATATAATTTCAAGAGTTCATAAATAGCTCGTAATTCTGCCGCAAAAACCGATTCAATATTCCTATTTTTAAGTCCACTTCCACTAGGGTATTAAATTCCTGCTCAGTGGAACGAGCTCAAAATTTTTAGTTTGCGGAATATGAGAGCTCATAAATAGCTCATAAATTAGGGCTATTTGTTTTTTAATTTTTGCAAGTGGGGGGGGGCAGCTCAACACGGGTATACGCGGAGCGATCACGACGATCACGAATAGCTGCTTCGGTAGACATACTTTTAGACGAGAAAATGATTCCAACTGTGTCACAAGTTGGAATTCCCCAATTCCTGGGGAATTATATGAACAAGAATCGCCTCATTAGAATGTTGAAGACATAATTGGAAGGTGAAAATTTTGTATTCTCACAAGCTACGGAAGATGCGAATACGCTAATCATCAATCTCTCTCTTCAATCCTGACCCCCCGGAGGGAGTGTAGTGGTCGACGTGATGTCGTGTATTGTCCGTCTCCAGAGATCCTTGTCTCTGGTCATTTCTTTTACCTCATGCATTGGTCTTTTGCATATTCCTGTAATTTGATCGATCCATCTTGTTCAGGGGCGGCTCGTGATAGTACAAGATGGTGAGGCACACTACACTTGAGGATTATTATTATTATGGTTAGATTTCCTTTAATAGCCGGAAGGTCGATTTTGTGACGTCATAACGTCACAGAACGGCACCGTATTTATTTTAAGGCTTGCAAACGATATTAAATAACAATTTTATTCGCAAAAGAATAGCTACGAAAGTTCTAAGTCTCTAACAGGTTCATACTCATAGTAGCTGTTTTTTTAGCTAAAAATAATAATTAATATGATACCACATATCAAAACAGCATGAATCAGATGTTTCGTCGTTGGCTCATCAGCGTTGAACACTTGAACAGCCATGTTAAGCAAAATTTACATTATATACTACATGAAAACAACGGACAATTGATTCCAGTGGCGTAACTGGGGGGGGTTGGGGGTTATAAGCCTTAAATGCCTTAAATCCTTAAAGCCTTAAATCTATACCCCCAGAGACCCACCAGTTGTAGCCCCCCTTAGGATCATTCTGGTTTGGCCGTTGACTGATTCTGTTATTATTAATCACTTGCCAAAATGAAATTATGGTACGCAAACAATATACCTGCAAACACGTGATAATTTCATTTTAGAACCAATTTTATTATATTGTAAATGTATTGCATATATGCAAATAGAAACAAGCAAGTAAGCAAATTACGGTTATATTATAAGATTGTTTTTTTATGTTAAATAAACTAAGGGTTAAATTTTATTTTTTTGGTTTTTTATTTATTTTATAAACAGCGTACTTAAAAGTAAATGAATTATTATGAAAGAAATCATAATTTCTAATTTTTGTATTAATTTATTTATTTAATCGACATTGGCAAATGACTTTCAGCCAGTCAGAGCATAATAACATATTCTAAACATCTATTGTATCTCTTATACTAATAGTAAGTACACGTAACTAGAACAAACTGCTCTAACAAACTACCTAAAACTGTAAAACCACGCTAGAGGCATATTTTTGCCTGCCTCTGAAAGAATACTTAATCCCGCTTCCAAAAATTATTCTCAGTCATGCTGCCGGCCGATCTCCGTCGGCTTCGTAATATGCTAGACGAGGTACCATCAGAGGCAGTGCCTCTAATGGTATTAGAGTAGGTATATCGGTGTGTTATGAAGAACGGGTCAGGGCCGTACTATTTTTTTTTATCATAAAAATAAAGTTAATAAAAAAAAGTTTTATAATAAAAATTAAATTATTTAGCAATTTTCAAAAAGTTAAATTGTATTTAAAGAATTATTGATGATGATATAACGAAAATAAAGTTATTTAGCAAATTTCAAACAGTTAAATTGTATTTAAAGAATTGATGATGAAATAACGAAATAACGTAAATAGTCGATTGGTATACTGGTGAGGAACTGCCTCACCTGCTTCATAGGACCAGCCGCCACTGATCTTGTTGGTGATCTTCCTCGTGATCTTCGGCCTTCCACCTTTCCTTGTATAATGAGTCTTTCCATGTTTTCTGTGTTTGCTCTCATAACATGTCCAAAGTATTTTAATTGTTGGAGATGGACTTTACTGGAGAGTCGTTGGCCAACTTTTAGCTCTCTTAAAATTGAAATGAATCAATACCACAATAAATATTTCACCAGCATTCGTTACAGTAATAGTGGTCGGAGAAGATATAGATCTTCGGATTCTTTTCTCAGCTCTATGTACGCGATGAAAACGTATACTTTGTCAAACCAGTATAAGAAAAAATTTCCCAACAAATATATTATATAGTGTGGGCCAAAGAAAACAGTCCACTTCGATATTTAGCAGTATTTATTAGATTTTAAGGAAATCAAGAATTATGTCGATTTTTGACCTAAGGGGGACACATTTTTAAGATACAAACATCTGTCGTTGGTCAACCCCCTCCTTTCCTGTCATTTTTAAATAGGGAATAGAGGTCGTGTGCTACCTCATTTAAAAAGTTATTCAATTCTATATTTAGTAATATTAGCATTAATATAATGATTTATACAGGGTATCCAAGAAAAATTATTTTGTATTAAATTAATTGACACAAAATGAAGAATGTATGTAATTTATTTAACTCAAAACACATTCTACTCCTGACAGAAAACAGAGAAAAATGTCTGTTTGACAAATAAATATTGTTTTTCGCTTAAATTCAATATTCAAGCTACAAAGAGGCAGATAGGTGGCAGCTTGAACGTTCAAATTAAGCGAAAAGCAATGTGTATTTATCAAAAAACATTTATTTCTGTTTTTTGATAGCAGTAGAATGTATTATGAATAAATTACATACATTCTTCTTTTTGTGTCAATTAGTTTAATTAAAATATTTTTTTCTTGGACACCCTTTATAAATAATTATGTTAATGTTTATGTTACTGAATAGAGAATTGAATAATCTTTTAAGTGAGGTAGCACACAACACCTATTACCTATTTAAACATAAGGGGTGGGGGAATTGGAAGGGAGGGGGTTGACAAATGAGAAATGTATGTACCGTAAAATGTATCCCCCTTAGATTAAAAATCGACCTGTGTCATCATTTTCCTAAAATCTAATAAATACTGCCAAATATCGAGGTGGACTATTTTCTTTTGCCCACTCTGTATAATACAAACAGCTGAAGATCTTATTTTATTTTTGCATGCCATCAGTGGCTCTGATACAACATGTGCACTCTTTAACCAATTAAAACTAAAATTAATTAATTTACCCCGAAAAAATCATGATTTGAACGAGGTTTATTGGGTATTTAAAAATCCAAACGTTGATCCAGAGATCATTGCTAAAGCAGAAGAACGTTTCCTCCGTCAATAATACGATTACACTGATGTGAAAAAAAGGAAAACGTATCTTTAAATGAATAATATGTAGATATGTGTGCTTCACAAAATCAGCATATAAAAGAAAATTTAATATTGCGTCGCTACCACCAACAGAAGCAGCAGCACGAGAACATTGTTTCCGAACCAGGTTCAGCAATGTTACGAGAATAAAAAAAATGCAAAACAATGGGGATTGAAAAGAAACAAAATGGACTAATTCCTGTTACGATCTGCAACCCTTCGCCTGTGGTACTTGTAATAGTTCGTAAATACCATCATATTTATAATTATCCACAAGTAGTCTGGGCTGATTATCGGAGAATAGGCCATTTTTGGGAAAAGTTATTTACCAGCAATTTTATTGCTGGAATCGAATCTTATTATTGTATGTATTAATAATATAGGTATGCAAAGTCCGCAGATAGTGTGCTACTTTTTTTATAAACAAAATGGCGCCCGAAAATCGTGTTTTTTTTAATTTTTGCTCTATAACTCCAAATATTTTAACTTTACACCAAAAATACTCAAATAAAAATTCACCGCAATTAAATTCTGCATAGAGACGTGTTTTTCCCGATTCACTTCAACGAAAACTTTCCCCGTAAAAAGCGGGTTTTTCCAACAAAATTTTTAATTTTCAACTAAAATTTTAGATAAGTAATTATTAATCAATAATTAAATAACTTGGTAATGTAAAAGTTCCTTTTGTATAGATTATAATTCCAGAAGCCGATGGAAATTGAATGAACAGTTTAGCAACAATTGAATTGTTAATTAAAAATTTACGGTCGCTATAATAACGACAATAATTATGATGCATAAGAATAACTATGACTTTTTCATAAAAAGACACTATACCTATATAATGTACTTTACAGAATTGAAATTGGACTATTTAAGCGGCCTCAGGAATATTTTAAAATTACAATTTTTTGGCCTATAATCAAATAGAATATCTCAAGAAATATTAAACTAAATTAAATTGTGAAAACGGTATTCGAAATACAATGGCAGGACGCTTCTTTTAAAAGTAAAAACGTTTAATTATGACGAGTAGTTCCTGAGATACAACCGGTCAAAGTTGACCGAAATTTACGGCAAATATATAAACAATAGGATCATAATTTTCAAACCATCACCTTTTTATTTTGTCCTCTTTCTCCACACCAATTTTCATATCTTTAAAATCCTCATAACATATATTATTATAATAAAAACTCTCGATAATACGTGTGAAAATTGCCAAAAATAGCAAAATTCCAATCAAAAATTAGGTTGGAGAAAATGTAACCCTTAAAATTCAAAATCGGTATATGTTAAAAAAATGCATTTTCTCGGCTTCCCATGGAGCAATTTCCTTCATTCTTTTTTTGTTCTTAAGTAACTCGAGTAGACCCATCGAACTAATGCATTATTAAATGTCAAACTTGCTTTTCTTTTGTTATAATAAATTAATTTATTTATTATAACACAATATTTTAATTTGTTTAAATAAAAATTGTTTAAATAATTATACAGCTTTTAAATGAGAATATTTATGTTTTTAACTTTAAAAGGTACAGTTGTAGTAAGTTTATCTAAAAAAAAAATAGAAAAAGACTGTTTGACTTGTACACACTTCTATATAAATCTAAACGGGAACTGGTGTATGTTTTCAAAAGACTGATAGTGTGTAAATAAATTTATTAAATCAGCTAAGTACTTTCAGCATATTATGCCATCATCAGAGCTATCCTATAAAAAGACTAAGTTGAAAAATCTTATTCATAAAAAATTATAAAGTGAAACTTACGTCTTATAGGTGTAAAAACCTCAAAAGAAGAGAAAACTTCGAACAAACACATTCTTTAGTTTAAAATAAACCCAGGGATATAACCACTGGTTAGGGTAAAAACCCTTAAATGTTTAAAAAATCACATTTAATGTGTTTTTTATAAAATGGCTACCATTCTTACAAACAGCTGTTACTGACAATATTCAAAAACGACAGGCTGCTGACGGAAACAATAGTTCCTAGCGACATCTGTGTTATTAAAATTATTTAAAATTTTTTGAAAATGACTAAGTTGTCATATGTAGGTTACTAATTAATGAAATTAATATGAAAAACTGAAGTTAAATTTAAATGACAATTGTTAAGTTTAAAGTAAAGTTAAATGTGAAAATAATCAAATTATCAAAGTACAGTCGAACCCGCTTATTAGAATCCCTGTTATAGGAATATCCCGGTTTATGGAATATAAATTCGAGTTCCCGAAACGTTTCCATTTACTCCTTAATAAATTTATCCTTTTATTGGAATAGGTTCTAATTAGATAATACCGCTTATTAGCATATTTTGCAGGTCAACGACTATTTTTTTTTACCAATTTTACTAAAAATTTAAATTATGTTTGGTTATTATGGTCAGTCGTCAAGGATTATGGATTAGATATTATTAGGGTAATAAATATTTATTACTTTGTTACGAGTACCAATTCGATTTTTAGCCGACAAATGCATGGGTCATAAAGTAATTTTTATTTGTCTACACAAAGGCACTGTTGCCTGCTATAAAATTGTTAGAAGCAGTTTATTTAGAATTCACCCAGAGAGGCTTATGGCTTTGTTAAATTCAATTCATCCATTTCTTGCCGCCAATAAAAGTTCCATTCAACCAATGGATTAAGGATGACCGCACGGATTAACAACAAAAAGCTATAATTACCGATAATTTCTCAACAAAAAATAAGTAATTTTGTTATATGCATTTTAATAAGAAAATATTTACATATCTACATATTGCATACATTTTATATTAATTACCTACTGCTACTGTATTCATTCACATATATAATATAATGTAATTTGGTATTTAACACATACATAGATAAGTAGTAGTTACACTACTGTATTATTGACGTAAAAAGACCTAAAACCATTTACATATACTGATTATGTCGGTGTACATATATGATATACATATTGGCATAGTATGTAAAACTACACATTGGCATAGTATGTAAATAATATTATTACGTATATTCGGTACACTTATTTCGACTAGCCACCAATGATCGGTTATTAGAATATCCCGGTTATAAGAATATTTTTGCCTGGTACAAAGGCTATTCCAATAAGCGGGTTCGACTGTATTATTAATTATTAAAAAACCAAACAACCAGTCAGTTCTGACCAAATATAGAAGTGAGATAGATGAAAACCAAGGAGAAGCACCGTTGGACAAGCTCAGAGTTCCAAAACTGTTTAAAAACAATATTATTATTAAAAGGCAAATCGAAAATATTTACTTACATTGATTACAATAAGTAAATATTTTCGACGATGGCATAATATGCTGAAAGTACTTAGCTGATTTAATAAATTTATTTACACACTATCAGTCTTTTGAAAACATACACCAGTTCCCGTTTAGATTTATCTAAAAAAAGCCTACAACTGGAAAAAGTATGTAATTTTCTGTTCTTATAAATAATTTAATCTATTATAACAAAACAAAAGCAAGTTTGACATTTAATAATGCGTTAGTTCGATGGCTCTACTCGAGTCATTAGGGAACAAACAAAGAATGAAGGAAATTGCTCCATGGGAAGCCGAGAAAATGCATTTTGTTAACGTATACCGATTTTGAACTTTGAGGGTTACATTTTCTTCAACCTAATTTTTGAATGGAATTTTGCTATTTTTGGCAATTTTCACACGTATTATCGATAGTTTTTATCATAATAATATATGTTATGAGGATTTTAAAGATATGAAAATTGGTGTGGAGAAAGAGGACAAAAATAAAATGGTGATGGTTTGAAAATTATGATCCTATTTTTTATATATTTGCCGTAAATTCCGGTCAATTTTGACCGGTTGTATCTCAGGAACCACTCATCATAATTAAACGTCTTTTCTTTTAGGGGAAGCGTCCTGTCGCTTTCTTTTGAATACCGTTTTCATAATTTAATTTAGTTTAACATTTCCCGAGATATTCTATTTGTTTATAAACCAAAAAATTGTTGATAATTTTAAAATATTCCTGAGGCCGCTTAAATAGCTCAATTTCAATTCTGTAAAGTACGTTAGATAGGTATAGTGTCTTTTTATGAAAAAATCATAGTTATTCTTATGCATCATAATTATTGTCGTTATTATAGCGACCTAAATTTTTAATTAACATTTTAATTGTTTCTAAACTGTTCATTCAATTTCCATAGACTTCTGGAATTATAATACATACGGAAAGGGCTTTACGTTACCAAGTTATTTAATTATTGATTAACAACTACTTATCTAAAAGTTTAGTTGAAAATTAAAGATGTTGTTGGAAAAACCCGCTTTTTCCGGGGAAAGTTTTTGTCCAAGTAAATCGGAAAAAACACGTCTCTATGCAGAATTTAATTGCGGTGAATTTTTATTTGGATGTTTTTGGTCTAAAGTTAAAATCTGGAGTTATAGAGCAAAAATTGAAAAAAACACGATTTTCGGGCGCCATTTTGTTTATAAAAAAAGTAGCACACTATCTGCGGACTTTGCATATCTATATTATTAATACATACAATAATAAGATTCGATTCCAGCAATAAAATTGCTGGTAAATAACTTTTCCTTGTATTTTGCTAATTAGCCCAAAGTAAAGGAAGAAATATCTGTAGCTGGCTGTATACCATTAATTATTACAAGTAAAATTTAAAAAAACATTTTTATCCTGGTAAAAGGTATATTAGTTTAAAAAGCCCCTATAGGGATACAAACATAGAAACAAAACGTTTTCGCTATGTAACAAGAGCATCATCAGTAGTGTTGCCAGGTCAGATTTCTTTTTAATCGGTATATAAGCAAAAACAAATCGGGATTTAGGGTTGTACATCGGGACAAATAAACAACAATAGCCCAGTAAATATAACCGTTTTGGAGTGTCATTTTCAGAGTCAACTCCGAATTGTATAAAAATCTGGTTTTAGGTTCTACTTACTGTCTACTTCAAAGTTGTCCTTGTACCGTTGGTTGCTTTTACTTGGGGGGTGACTGTTACAGTTATTCCTTCTCAGGGGTAAAAAAACGCGCGTTTAAAGTAAGTCCCAAAATGGATCAACAGACAAACTCTAAAAACTTTTGTTCTATATAATTTTTAAACTTTAAGTCAATACTTTTCGAGTAATTTTATCGAAAAAAATATTCTTAGCCAAAATGTAGCTTTTAAAAAAGCAAAAAAAAATTGTATGTTCAGAAAGTCTATAAAACCAGTAAAAGCAAAGTTGTAGCACATCAAAAATACGTTCTTATTCGTCAAATTCCAAATCGAATTTTTCAACTTGAAATAACCAAAAAATTAAGCAATTTTCGTGCAAAACCTATTAACATTTTTTAAAGTGTTTAAAAAATCTTTAATTTTGTTTTATATAAAAGTCTCTAGCATTAAAACTAAGCGAGTTACGCTCAAAATAAAGTTGGCTCCTTTTTTTGGTAAAAAAAAAAATCGTGAAAATCTCCCCCTATTTAACACCGTAAATAAAAATAATCGTTACCGCTTTACCATTTACTTTATATGTGTATTGTTTATATGATCTGTAAGGATTACCGGTTGGGAGTGCTTAGTTTTAAAAAAAATTGTTTTATACTAAAAAAAAATTCCTAAAATATTGGAAAGTGCCCTTTTTTTTCGAAATAACTTAAAAAGTATTATGGATACTAAAAATCTCAAGGAGTAAAAAGTAGGTGGGTTTTGCTTTTTTAAATATAATAGATTCATTTTGTTTTTCTGTAAGACAAAAATTTGTCCAAAAAAAATTTACCAAAAAAAGGAGTCCACTTGATTTTGAGCATAACTCGCTTAGTTTTGATGCTAGAAACTTTTTTAAAACATAAAAATATAGCTTTATTAAAAAAGTTTTAATTGTTTTTTTCCGAAAAGTGCTTCATTTTTTGGTTATTTCAAGTTGAAATATTTGATTTGGAATTTGACGAATAAGAACGTATTTTTCATGAGCTACAACTTTGCTTTTACTGGGTCTATAAACTTTACGAGTTCACAATTTTTTTTTCGGTTTTTATATTATGCTACATTTTTGCTAAGAATATTTTTTCGGTCAAATACTTTCTTTTTGAGTTATTTGTGAAAATCGCCGAAACGGCGATTAACTCGAAAGTATTAAATAAGTTAAAATTCTATAGAACTAAAATTGCTTAGAATTAATCAATTTATCCATCTCTGGAATTAATTTAAACGCGTGGTTTTTCACCCCCGAGTAAAAGCAACCAACGGCACAAGCCGTCCAAATTTTCATGCAATTCCGAGTTGATCCTGAAAATTACACGGTATCGCCGTATTTCCCGTTCATTTACTGGACTACAAGGTGTTTCTATAATCTGTATTTAATCTTACATAATAATAATAATCAGACGAAATTACAAAAAAAAATCGTAGATAAGTAAATTATTTATTTTTTATTAAAATTATATTTTTCATCCGATTTTGCCGCTTAGGAGTGCCTTGTTTTTATAACATAGTTATAAAATTCACTGCAAGTCCTCCTGAAATTGGTTTCCGCGGGTGAAAATCGAGACATTTAGTGTCCCGATCAGGTACAAGTCGGTACGCGTCCCCAGACCCCTGAAAATCGGGACGTCCCGCGCAAATCGGGACACCTGGTAACGCTAATCATCAGTGTTACAAGCACATGGTGAGCCACCCAAAAATACAAAGGTTGAAACCTTTTACAAATAGACTAAAAGTCTTCTATAAATATAAACATCCTAAAATCCAAAGAATGGATAAAAATTCCTATGGATGCGGCTTTAGGGCAACATATGACTCCCACAGGTGGTAGACAACTAGAGTTGCCTGTCACCTCTTATAACACAATGAACTAATTAATTGACCCACTTACCACCTGTGGGAGTCATATGTTGCCCTAAAGCCACATCCATAGGAATTTTATCCTTCCTTTGGGTTTTAGGATGTGTATATTTATATGTCTTTTAATATACAGTGCGGTGGAATAAGTGTTGCCCCCCCCCTGTTAACTTGTTTATTTTAAGAATATAAGCAAAACGCTCGGACAGGTCGATTTTTAAACTAATCATAGTATATTATAGCATCAACGTTTCGAACTTTACGCGATCCCTCTTCAGGTGACAGGTATAACTTTGATTTTTTAAAATGGTAAGGTACATCATGTGACACCTCATTTAACAGCTTTTGAAATACTGATTTCAAAAATGTATAATACTTTAACCGTTTTTGAGATAGTTCGCGAAAAAATTTCGGTCGAACTCTTTTTAAACGCATTTATTTTTTTCGAATTCTGAGGAAACTAATAATTATTTTTGAAAAATTTAAACGCAGAATGAAAGAATTAGATTATTACCGAGGGCTGACAGTCCCTTAGAATAAACAAAACGTCTCTTTTGAATGAAATATTTGAAATTAAAAATCACACTAAATTTTCTCTTTTTTTCACCACTGTGACTTATTGAAATAAACATTATAGGAGTTCTCAGTGACTTTCGACCATCGAGAATACTATAATATTTCATTCTGCGTTTAAATTTTTCAAAAATATTCATTACTTTTTTGAGGATTCGAAAAAAATGATTGCATTTAGAAAGAATTCGACCGAAATTTTGCGTCTACGCTCTCAAACAGGATTAAAGTATTGTACATTTTTGAAATCAGTATTTTAAGAGCTTTTAAATGAGATGTCACATGATGTCCTTTCCCATTTAAAAAAATTAAAGTTATAGCTGCCACCTGAAGAGGGATCGCGTAAAGTTCGAAACGTTGATGCTATAATATACTATGGTTAGTTTAAAAATCGACCTGTCCGAGCGTTTTGCTTATATTCTTAAAATAAACAAGTTAACAGGGGGGGGGCAACACTTATTCCACCGCACTGTATTTGTAAAAGGTTTCAACCTTTGTATTGTTGGGTGGCTCACCATGCGCTTGTAACACTAATGGTGCTCTTGTTACAGAGCGAAAACGTTTTGTTTATATGTCTGTAGCCCTATAGGGGCTTTTAATATACCTTTTACCACGACAAAAATTGTTATTAAATTTTACTCATCATTTATAATTATGATGAACAAGATGAAACGGCGACTATTTTTAAAAAAGCTTTCGATGAAATGGAAGACGACGAGTGTGATAAGTCTGATAATCACATCGCAGATGATGCGGACGAAATTTTGGTCTGCGATGTCTTGATGGACGCTCAGGACGAAGTCATAACACCTGGTGCATCAGAAACAGCAAAGCGAGGGAGATTGCGCTAAATTTCTAAATAAATGCATAACATGTGGATTAGGCCTACAACAGGGGAAATTACAATTTAAAAAAATGCGCCGCTTACTGTACCTCCAGTTGGTGTGGACATGAGTTTTTTTTAAACGTTGATTGCAATGTACAGTTACGGTCACTGAATAGTTTACACTTTAATTTTTATATTGTAATACTGTAAAATTGCAGTGTCGTACGGATTTGATAAATGTCAAAGTCAAAAAATCTCAAAAAGTCAATGCTTGTCAAAAATTTCGTGAGTGTTGAAAAATAAAATAATAAACTAAACCATATTAAGACCATAATCCATTCTATTCAACAAAACTTCTTTCTATATTTTCCATTTTGATAAATTTTGTAAAATTTATTTTTAATATTTTGATTTTTTAATTTTAGCTTATTCTAGGTACACCACTGGCAACGTCACTTTGACGCAAGAGGTGCATTTAAACGAGGTAAAAATTTAAAAAATCGGCTCCTAGATAAGCCTGCCTGTATACTATTTACTGGCCGTAACTGTACCTACTTTGCGGCGCTCGTACGCCAAAAACGATTGATTTTATGAAAAAAATAAATTATAAATACATGAATTGTAGGAATTTTTTTCTAGTTTATTTTTGTACATAAATGTTTTTTTTTTTTTCGTAAAACGGCAACTGGGATTGCTGAACACGAATACGGCATCCGAACTTACTCCCGGAATACCTGGTGCCCACGATCACCGCCAAGGACGTCATCTTCTGGATTTTCGAAGGTTTTCGGCACTGAATGCACGTAAATAGATTACTAGGCAGTTCTTGGGGTCGCTGAATACAAATACGTCATCAGAACTGACACCCGGGCCACTTAGTGCTTAAGGTCACTACTAAGGCATGTCATCTTCTGAAGTTTGGAGGGATTTTGGGCACCAGATGCACCGAGGGTCATTTCTGATGGCATGCGGGTTCAGCAACACCAAAAATCTCCTAATAATCTGTTTGCAAAAAGTACCGAAACCCTCGAAACTCCAGGTGACGTGCCTTAGCAGTGAATTTGGGTACCTGGTGCTCTGGTGGTCGATTCTGATAGCGTATTCATCTTCAGCGACCCCATAAACCCCCGAGTAACAAAATCTGACCCTTAATATATCTCTTTTGACATTTTTATGTGCTTTTGGATACATTTTATGCTCTTTAAAATGCAACTATGCATTTCCAACCGATTTTCTTAGTAGAGTTAGGTAGTAGACCTTTTTCTTGACATCATTCTAATTTGACAGCTAACGCTCAATAATCGAGCACGGCACATGAAGAAGAATCACAAAAGTTTTAAGCCGGTGGTCTCCAATAGACGCTGTAGGCTGTCTATTGGAGTCTATAGCTGCAATAAATCACTAAGAGATGAGGGACTAGCTATTGAATCCCTTAAGAACGGAGGCGAAACTCTGATCCTCAGACATATGAAAGTTTTAAAATTACGCTTACGAGAAAAGTCCGATTTAAGAGGATGGAAGAATATACCAATCTCAAGGCACTCAACAATTAAAAGCACTTTAAAACTTTGAAAATACCAAGACTGTGATCCTAACTGTAGCTGTACAGATAATATTGCCGACGTAACAAGAAATTTATAAAATCCTAAATAAATCAATGTATTAAAAACAGTAGCTAAAATTTCTACAATAGTCCAGGGTTATAATGTTTTTACACTTCAACAGCCAGGGTACTGAAGCGTTTTTTTACAGGTAATACCTATAAGAACAAATTGTAACTATTTCTTGCGCAGGATCTGGTGGCCATTTTTATTTATAGACAATTTAGTGTCAAAAAACGGCTTTTTTCCTTTTTTTTAATTGATTTAAAACAGTGAAACTTATCGTTTTTTCAGTACAAACATCTTGGATAGCACGGAAAAAGCTTTAAAATGGCTTATTTCAAATTTGATATACATTTGTATATTTGTATATTAATATAATTGCAAAAAAAATCGAAATTGCAAAAAAGTTATTTTGCAATAACTTTTGTAAATATTAGTGTACAGCTTTGAAATTTTTGTCAAATGAGGGTTTCATTTGATTAAATTTTATTCAAATTGTTTATCTCAGAGAGCTTTTTTTGCAATAACCTAAGTCAGAAAAAAATGGCGTCATAACCACTCCACAGGAGTCAAATGAAAGATCATGAGCTAAATTTTAAAATTGGTTTGAAAAAGGTAAATAAAAACTGTATTAGTAATAAATAATTATGCAAAATTATCGTCAATTTTGAAAATTTTATCACATATTAACCTTCTGATGACTAACTTTTTTTTGTTACACGGATGACCAACGGGGGTAAAAAATGACCCCAAGTCAAAAATGACAATTTTTACAAACAAATTAAGTTGTTTTAAGAAATAAAATAATGTATTCGTAATTTTAATATTAGTATTGTATCAATAAATGATAAATAAATATTAGTAAAACATATATTTTAATCACAACTGAACCAAAACAGGAATCATCATTCTGAACATAGAACTAAAGAAATTTTAAAATATACACTAATTTACGTCGCCACAGGTTTTAACAAACAACTCTGTAATTTTTTGTAACACTGTAATAATTTTTTTTGCAATTTCCATTTTTTTTGCAATTATATTAACATACAAATATGCAAATGAGTAAGTATATCAAATTTGAAATGAGCCATTTTAAAGCTTTTTCCGTGCTATCCAAGATGTTTGTACTGAAAAAACGATAAGTTTCACTGTTTTAAATTAATTAAAAAAAGGAAAAAGGCCGTTTTTTGACACTAAATTGTATACAAATAAAAATGGTCACCAGATCCTACGCAGAAAATAGTTACAATTTGTTCTTATAGATACTACCTGTAAAAAACGCTTCAGTACCCTGGCTGTTGAAGTGTAAAAACATTATAACCCTGGACTATTGTAGAAATTTCAGCTACTGTTTTTAGTACATTGATTTATTTTGGATTTTATAAATTTCTTGTTACCTCAGCAATATTATATGTACAGCTAGAGTTAGGATCACGGTCTAAGTATTTTCTAAGTTTTAAAGTGCTTTGAATTGTTGAGTGCCTTGAGATTGGTATATTCTTCGATCCTCTTAAATTGGACTTTTCTCGTAAGCGTAATTTCAAAACTTTCATGTGTCTTGAGGATCAGAGTTTCGCCTTCGTTCTTAAGGGACTCAATAGCTAGTCCCTCACCTCTTAGTGATTTATTGTCTTTTATCATAGCCATTGTACGCAGCCTACAGCGTCTATTGGAGACCACCGGCTTAAAACTTTTGTGATTCTTTTTCATGTGCCGTGCTCGATTATCGAACGTCGGCTGTCAAATTGGCTATAGTAATTTTGTTGACGGCAGCTCGGAAAAGGAATGCAGAGAATCTGTTAAACCATTCCCTCAGGTTTCTAAGCCATGACGTTCTTCTTCGATCTGGCCCGCTTCTTCCGTCTACCTTGCATTGTATTATTAAATGGAGTATGTGTATATCTCTCTGGTTGTCGCATAACATGGCCAAAATAATAAAGTTTTCGATTTTTAACTGTTTTGGCGACTTTCGTGACTTCTTCCATCCGATGCAAAACAACTTCGTTACGAACTCTATCCACCCAACTTATTCCTAGGTTTCTATTATATGGCCAGATTTCAAACACTTCCAGTTTCTTGAAAAGTGTATTAAATACCTTAAAGTCCAACCTTCAACACCGTACAAAAGAGTAGAGAACACATAACATCTCACTAATTTAATTTTCAGATTCAAAGTAATATTGTTTCCACATAAAAGTTTCTTTATCTTAAAGAATGCAGCTCTGGCCGTCTCTATACGTATTCTAATTTCTTTGCGCATGTCCCAGTTCTCATTTAGAGTACAACCAAGGAAGGTGATATTCTCTAGTTGTTCACCATAAGCTGTTATAACTTCCGATTGCATTGGCGCCTTACTGACAATCATCACCTTGGTCTTTGCGGTGTTTAGCTTGAGTCCATATTCATCACACGGTGTGGCAATCCTATTAATCAGATATTGAAGTTTTTCGTATGTAGAAGTCTTGGAGGTGTCACCAGGAAAGTGTACCAATAAGTTTTCAATTTAGAAATCTTTTAGTAATATTTTTAATATTTTCAATATTAATAATTTACTATTAGGATTGAAGACTATTAGGATTGAAAACTACTTCGTCTTTCAATGCCAGATGGCGCTAGCCACCTACTATCATCACTTCAGTTGTAATGGGTGGGAAAACCTCTCGATACGAATCAGTTAAAATAAGGAGAACAGTGCCTTCGTTCTTTCCGATGAAGGCTCCAATAAGAGCCGAAAATCGCGATTCAAGGGACTGGACTGCACTCCGTATTCTAATTGAAAAGTAAGATTGTTTTGCCTTCGCATTGCAACTGAATAAAAATGGTATACATTTTTATTTTTATATTATAGTCGTATTACTCCGTAGAGTAACTAGGTGCATTTTTCCGTTGGAACTTTACCAGCTGCAGACGGGGGATGTGAATTGCATAGTGTAAAATTCCTTCCCTCTCGTCTTCACTGCAGCATCCATTTGACTTGCAAATTGTAGAAGTCTTGGAGGTGTCACCAGGAAAGTGTACCAATAAGTTTTCAATTTAAAAATATTTTAGTAATATTTTTAATATTTTCAATATTAATAATTTACTATTAGGATTGAAAACTAATTCGTCTTTCAATGCCAGATGGCGCTAGCCACCTACTATCATCACTTCAGTTGCAATGGGTGGGAAAACCTCTCGATGAGAATCAGTTAAAATATGGAGAACAGTGCCTACGTTCTTTCCGATGAAGGCTCCAATAAGAGCCGAAAATCGCGATTCAAGGGACTGGACTGCACTCCGTATTCTAATTGAAAAGTAAGATTGTTTTGCCTTCGCATTGCAACTGAATAAAAATGGTATACATTTTTATTTTTATTTTTCGTATTTGTTTGGAATTATCCCCGTGTCATCCGAGTATCTCAAATTATGAATATGAAAACAAACTGCTTTACTGAAAACAAACTCAGGATAAATGTTAAATATTAGTGGGGACAAAATGCAGACCTGCCTTACACCTCTTCGTATTTGAATTTCTTCAGAAGTGTCCCGTACAATCCTCATGTTGATGACAGTAAATATTTTTAATAATGCGTAGGTCTTTATCACCAATATCCACCTGCTGAATAATGACAATAAATTTAGCATGCTTTACTAGATCAAAGGCCTTCTCAAAGTCAATGAAACACATATGAACCGGATGTCCGACATTTTTGCATCTCTGTACTATAACCTGAATAATAAATGGTGCTTCTCTGGTTCCAAGGTTCTTGCGGAATACAAACTGTGTCTCACCAAGTTTTGGTACACCCTAGAGAGCAAAATTATTTAGTGATTGCTTTGTGCAATTCTCGATTTATCCTTCGTATTCCTACTTTACTTGTGTTGTGTTTATAATATCTTTTATATTTTGATGTTATTCGTTAAGATTTTTGTTTGACTGCTGCATTTCTCTTCGTTTTTTTATTTTTGGACAATATTTCTTTGATCTTTCTCAGATAGCTTATGTAATGCATTCATTGAGAACACATAAAAATATTCATATTAGAAAATAAAACAATGAATAATCAAAATAGATTTTATTGAACACAGTGCCCAAAATATAACCATCTCACAAAACACAATCTTCTGTGCAAAAATAACAATAAAAATAATTTGTTTTACGTACGTAACTCAACATGGCAGTACATCTCTTCAAAATAAACTATATATAAAAAATACAATCAATTATGTGCACATAATTAAATTCAGTTAATAAAATAAGATTAGCAGGAAAGAAGAATGTAGGTAGTAGAAATTATTAGACGGAGAGGTTTTGGTTATTCGGTAATTTCTGTGATTTCTGGCTTCTCTTGTTCTTTCTCAGGAGACTGAGCTTTCTCAACTTTTGCAGCTGTAAGGAAAGAAAACCAATGATATTAATATACACACTGGTTAGAACTTAAAAGAAAGCGATGATGTTATTATTAAAATTTTTATTAGCCAAAAGCCTATATCTATATTAGTAAGCTAAATTGATCAATGCATGTTATAATATTAATTATTCATATTATTGGATGAACCTTAACATGTTAGAAGAATATTTTATTTAATATGATCCTTGCTGATACAAAGAGTGATTCAATAAAAAATATATATCTTGTAACGATATGCCTTCAGCCTGGCATTAAGCAGATCAACAGCAGAGAACCGCACGCGCTTCGATACCAGCGCAACTCCACTACATGCCGTCGATGGAACCAAGGAGTGATGGCTACCGAAAGTGTATTTAAGAAGAGAAACGATGAGGATGAGATCAGTTCCATCAATGTACTACATTGAAAGAAACTCAACCAGCGGCTGCCAGCAGGCGGCCGACCAGCGACAATTATGCGATGGAATAAACCGGAACTCTGCCGAGTTGGAAGTGCTCTGTAGTAAAGAGTTGTTTCGACGGAACTGTAACCGCAGTAAGCGGTAGCTCCCATCTACTACCAGGAGCTGGCGGATGGGTAACTGTGTGCCAATGTTTTATTGTGATTACACCGGATTGGAGTGTAATGGGCTGCGAGTCTGTGTGTAATTATGTATATGTATTTATTCCGTATAGCGTGATTGTTTCCTGTATTTTACTGATATTGTTAATACGCTTTTGATAATAGTAAATGCAATTTAGCTTTCTTTTGCAGACATCCGCCAAGAGAGCATTCTCCGGAACGGGACGAAGATAGAATACTATTTTATTTTGTTATTTTAATTTTAGTGTATATAAATATCCTCAATACATTTATTTTATTTTAACCTGTATTTTACTGAGTCTTTTGCCTTAAAGAACTACCAGTCACAATCTAACACATTTATAGTTAAGCTATAAAGTAAATCTAAAGAACATATCCGAACGCAAGAACGAGGTCAAATGTCTAGGAGTAATATTAGATAAGCGGTTTATATGGAATGCTCATTTGGAAAGAATAACCAACAAAACAAAGCTTACTCTTTGCATATGTCCAAGGATATCGGGAAAAACATGGTGTATGCAACCCAAATGGACATAATAGCTATATATGACTTGTCAGTAAGTTGTCTAACTTTATGTCAGAATATACAATTACGTGTGGCGCACTAATGTAGTGATCTACATGTGAACAAAAGATCATCAAAGAGAAGCTGAATAAGGCTCATCAGGAACGATGTCAACTACCCCAAGAGCCTCCATGGAGGTCATACTTAACTTCCATGCATTACATATATGGTCGGAGAAGAACGCGAAGTTAGAAAAATACAAAAGATGGATAAGACCCTAGAAAGCAGTGTAAAAGGATAACGGGATCAAATTTGGGGAGACAATTAAAAATCAGCCAGAGTTGAAAATGGTACCAGATACCATTGGCAACGAATTTCATAATGGCACATCAATAACGGTACACTGACAACTATAGGACTAATAAAGAAGTTGAAGTATACGGAGGGAAACCAAGGCTCAACCTTAGCGGAAGCCTAGATATCACTTTACTATCTTCCAAGTAAAAATTTATGATATATAGTGTTATATTTCTATTTGATATGAAAATTAAATTTTGATAATTATAAACAAAATTCACTTTAATATAAAATATTTTTAATTTTCTCAACCTCGGGCATATAAATTTAGAACAACCTGTATACAACAAATTGTTATATGTAATTTTAAGAAGTGATTAGAATAAGCGTACGAAACTCGGAACAATGTGCTTAGAATAAACAAAGTGAATGACGCGTACCATTATCGTTTTTTCGCGGAAGGTCGATCATTAGCCTATGCTAAATAAAACTCAGTGAAATAGATGATAGTTCATTATCGTTTTTCGCGGAAGGTTTCGATCATTAGCCTATGCTAAATAAGACTCATTTGAAAGAGAGAATAGGTCATTAAAATTTGTAAATAGTTAGAAAGTATTTTAGAATGGGAATTAAATATTTTCTTTTGAAATCCATTAAGCATATTTAGAAAGATTAAAAATTGGTTTTGAGGAATATTACGAATGAGAGTTGGTGGTGGAAGATTGATTTGTGAATCTGGAAGGGATATTTAGAAAGTAGGGGAATGGATGACAAAGTGAGATCAGAATGTTTTGAGCTGTCGAGAAGTGAAGTCGAGTAGTAGACGGTAGTGTACGGAGAGTGAGAAAGCCGATGTAGTTCCGTGAGTGTGGAGTATCTATCGTGGAACGAGAAGTAGGCCAGGTCGAGAGTAAAAGAACCTCCTTGAGCCAAGAGTGTCCCGGTAGCTGATAGCAGTTTCGAGAAAGGTAGAACACAGCATCACGACAGACGCAGGAACGAGAGCTATACGAGCTAGTTTTTCAAAGGAGAACATTACTGGAAGCCAGGACGAGGTTTGATCGCAGCCAAGGATAGCAGGAAACGGGTCTTGTGTGAGAACATTTTCAGTTCACCAGGAAAAGGTCAGTCTCATTTGTTTGGACATGAATGTATGGGTTTTTCGTATCAAATTCCACATAAAAAATTGAATAACATAATCAGTAATATCAGAAAAGCTTCATCAAACTTAAATAGAGTTGTTCCTAATAACTCCTAATAGTTAAATGTTAATAAAAACTTTCAATTGAAAACCAAAAGGAAATAAGATTCCCATTTGTAAATGTTATGTTTAAGAATAATAAGAAATAGCAAATATTAAGCATTGATTGCCTTTTAAATAAAATAAAAAATATTTTGATTATAATTGTAACCCATATGTGTATTTTTTTTACTCTTTTCTTTTCTATCCCGATTAGGAACCATTAAGAAATATTTAGAAGCCACGAAAGTAAGTAATTAATTTATAATTCGCCCTGAGATTGAAAACATATTGATATGTGATCTGGTTAATTAATTAGATTAGTATTAATACATTGATTAAATTAAGTGACATATAAGAATATTATCTCATATCAATAATCAAGATCACATCAATAGGTATGCCTGCAGGAAATAAAAAAGGGGAACTGCAGGGACAGATCTATAAAAATAATCATACCTGTTAGCCTTCGAAGACAAGCTCTAGAGGTCTACTAGAAATTACTAGAGATCATCTGCTAAGTCTCTACTAGGTCTCATAACAGGATACTACAATCTCAAGGGGCACATCGACAACATGGACTGACAGAAAATGCGAATTTAAAATTTTGTCAAGCTAATGACGAGACATGGGAACATGTTCTATACAACTGTCCAGAGTTGATAACTTGAGTCTAAGAATGTGCCACAATAGACCTCTTAGGTTGTGGAAGGGTGATTAAGCGTCTAATCACATTGAACCTAACCTAACCATCGCGTATCGTTTGATGGAATCTCAAATATTATATCTTACACAACTACAGATGATTTCAAACGGGCTTTCTACCTGGCAAAGACACTAGAGAAGAGAATTGAAATATAAAACAAATTGTCTGATTGACGAATTTCTCTCGTCGAGACTTCTATACACTTGCCACATTTTCATCTGTTAAGTACTCATGAACTTGTCAAATTTGTTTGAACAAACAAATTTGATTCAAATTTGTTCGTCAAACGAACAAATGTTTCAAGACTTTATGGCATCTTTGTTCATTGTGAGTTATTTGAAACTTTATGGATATTTGATCTATTAACTTTAAATTTAACAAGGATTTTTCGTGGCAAAACAGGGATGTAATTTATGTACCAAGAAACGTTTCTATATTTTAGGAATTTTCATTTAAAAGTTATCGCATAGGCTTATAGACAAATAGACAACGATACCATTCCTCTCTGGTCGGTAAATAAGAATAAAAGTAAAAAAGGAATATAATATTTATGTATGTATGTAAATGGTTATACAAGTAAAAAGGCATGACATAATTATGAATAAAGATATAGTGAGTGCCGTAAACCTAACTGTCTTTAGATGAAATATCTAGTAAAATCAGAGTAGTAAGGCAGTGCGGCGATAACGGGCCTGCAAGGGATAACTTCGGGCGCGCGCAACTGTTTAGGGGCGTCAAAATGGCTTTTTTTTCGGCTGGTGTTACACAAAATACCAAAATAGAGGGCGCCTATACTTTTGTAGGCGGGCACTTTATACCATGGTGCCGGGACTGAGTAAGAGAAATCTGAAAATAAATTGTATCAACGAAAAATGTTTAAGACGTTTAATTGTTAATGGATGAAAAATGCATGCATAAAAAAACTCTACTCTAGTAAATATATCTATGAATAATAAGAAATATACATATAGCACTGAAATGTTGGATAAAATAAAAACAATTAAAATACAGGTATTGCGTGAACATTTTGTTAGAACTATAGCTATACAAAAAAGTAATTCTTAAAAAATTTTGAATAACATTGGTAAAATTTTATTATTAAAAACAAAACTTATTTATCTATTAAATATAAAAAACGGTAGTCCAGTTTATTTTAATACAGTGCGATATATTATAAAAACAACTTAAAAATGTGCAAAAATATACATACAAAAAAATTCTTGTAAAATCGAAGAAACTAATATTGCTTTTTTTGCCGCATATTGCAGAATATTTAAAAATGCAAGAACGAGTTTAGTATAGCCTCATAGGAAATATCCCAGGCTAATATAAAAGCAAAAAGATTAATATAGCATTCCGATTACTACGCAAAAATAATATTAAAGCTTTAGAAAACTAAAGTCAGAGTATTTACAGCTCCCGGAACGAACCATGGCCGATGAGAAACGCTGTCGTCGGTCGTACGAATACCTGAAGAAGAAGGATACGAAGGATATAGACCGATCAAAGAACAATCTGACCCCAAAAAAATAAAGGAAGGATGAAAATTTGGGAATAGCTAGTTGAAATTGTCTATTATTATATAAGAAAAAGTTTACAATTCTACATCCCCTCCATTTTTCAAAAATAGAAGGGAATAGCCCCTCTCGAAGGTGGAAAATATACATTCAAAACAAGTACGGAATTGGATAAAATGACTAATTTTAAGCAACTTTTGTTCTATAGAGTTTTTTCCCTAAGTCAATACTTTTCGAGTTATTTGCAAGTGAATATTTTCATTTTCAACAGAAAAAAACATGTTTTTGGACGGTTTTTCGGAGATAACTCAAAGAGTAAGTATTTCAGCGAAAAAAGTATGCTTAGCAAAAACATAGCTTATAACAAACTAAAAAAATGGTGTATGCTTGAGGTCTGTAGACCCAGTAGAAGCAGAGTTGTAGCTAATCAAAATTAGGTTCTTCTTCATAAAATTCCAAATCGAATATTTCAATGTGAAATAACCCAAAAATGGAGCACTTTTGGGCGAAATTAATTTCTGCTTTTTTAAAGTGTTTAAAAAAAGGATTATTTTTGTTTTTTAAAAAACTTGTACCATTAACAGTAAATGAGTTCTGCTCAAAATATTGTTGGTCCCTTTTGTTTTTGGTGAAAAAATCGCGAAAATCACCCCCTAATTAGCATCACAAATAAAATTAATCGTAACCGCTTCACAAGTTACTTTGCTTATGTATTATTTATATGATCTGTAAGTTTCATCGGTTCAAAGTGCTTATTTTTGAAAAAGATGTAGTTAAATGGCTTGAACGAGTAACTAATCACGAATTTAGGCAAATTTTTTGAACAGTCATAGCATACTCAATTTTAGTATAACAAGAAAACAAAAAAGGAAAAATATTCAGAAAAGCAAAACGTACATTTTATTATTCTTTAAGATTTTTGGTATTATGTACTAATAATTTTTAAGTTAATTCCATGAACAATTCAATTTTTTTTCAAAATTAAAAAAAAATGTTTTAATTTAAACCCAATTTTTTTCATAACTGAGCACTTCAAACCAATAAAACATAGATAATATTAGTCCTGTCGCCAGGGGGGGTACAACGGCCTCCTTTATTCAGATGGACTTACCCAAGTTTTTTTCATGTATTTTGACCCGTAGAATACGAATTTTTTGGGTAACAGTTGATCCGGATGTCGATAAGATTGTTATTGACCAAGAACTTGAGGAATTACATAACCGCGATCTCTCACAAAACAAAACATTTTTTGGTATTTTTTGGGTCATTCTAAGCAAAACATGTTTCTACAATTTTTTTCGTAGGATGGCTAGTTTTCGAGATAACCGCGTTTGAACTTTCAAAAAATCGAAAAATTGCAATTTTTGAACCCGAATAACTTTTGATTAAAAAATAAAATAGCCAGTCTGCTTACCGCATTTGAAAGTTTAAGTCAAATTATATCGGTTTTAATTATTTGCATTGCTAAAAATTTATTTTTTTATTGTTTAACAAAGCTATAAACACATAGTGTTTCCCGTGCCTTTACATGCATTTTAACGCATGCTACGTAGAAATAGTCTCGATTGCACTAGTACCTATTCTACCTACTCGTTAGATTTTAAATGAGAAATCATAGAAAACATCACTCACGCACTAGGTGTTTGTAACTTTGTTTAACAATAACACAATAAATTTTTAGCAATGCAAATAATCAAAACCGATATAATTTGACTTGAACTTTCAAAGGCGCTAAGCAGAATTGCTATTTTATTTTTTAATCAAAAGTTATTCGGGTTTAAAAATTGCAGTTTTTCGATTTTTTGAAAGTTCAACCGCGTTTATCTCGAAAACTGAGCATCCTACGGGAAAATTTGTTAGAATATTTTTTACTTAGAATGACCCAAAAAATACAAAAAAATGTTTTGTTTTGTGAGAAACCTCTGTTATGTAATTCCTCAAGTTCTTGGTCAATAACAATCTTATCGACATCCGGATCAACTGTTACCCAAAAAATTCGTATTCTACGGGTCAAAATACATGAAAAAAACTTGGGTAAGTCCATCTGAATAAAGGAGGCCGTTGTACCCCCCTGGCGACAGGACTATACAGTGCTAGTCAAAAGTCCGTACCCCCCCTCGTATCTTTTGAACGGTTATACCTATAATAATGAAATTTGGAGGAAGGAAATAAACGGACGTAAGCTTCTTAACTAGTCATGACAGGTGACGTAATTATGACAGAAGACTTTACAGCGCCACTGTGACAGATAATTTTAAATGGGACCTTATGGCAAGTGATACCTCGTTTGAAAGGTATTGAAAATACCTATTCAGTCATACTAATATTGTTTGAGTTTAAGCTAATTTTGATGAATAAATGAAATAAATATAAAATTGTAGTTTCGCATTTAATTAATAAAAATTCAAAATTCCGCATATGATTACTGGTCAAAAAGGTTGACGTTGACGTAAAAACTACTAGAGAATCGAAAAATGTCAACTTTTTTGACAAAGAAACCATAGGCGGATTTTTGAATTTTTATTAATTAAATGCGAAACTACAGTATTATATTTATTTAATTTATTTACCAAAATCAAAATCAACTAAAACCCAAAAAAATTAGTATGACTGAATAGGTATTTTGAATACCTTTCAAACGAGGTATCACTTGCCATAAGGTGCCATTTAAAATTATCGGTCACAGTGGCTCTGTAACATCATCTGTCACTATTACGTCACCTCTCATGACTAGTTGAAAAGCTTATGTTCGTTTATTTCCTCCATCCAAATTTCACTATCATATGTATAACCGTTCAAAAGATACGAGGGGGGGTACGGACTTTTGACTAGCACGGTATAAACAATACATAAGTAAAGTAACTTGTGAAGCGGTTACGAATAATTTTATTTGGAAAGCTAATTAGGGGGTGATTTTTACAGTTTCTGTACCAAAAAATAAAAGGGACCAACAATATTTTGAGCGTAACTCACTTATTTTTAATGTTAGAGATTTTTTTAAAAAACCAAAATAAACCTTTTTTTAAACACTTTAAAAAATTGTAATGAATTTTCCTAGAAAAATGCTTTGTTTTTTGGTTATTTCACATTGAAGTACTCGATTTGGAATTTGACGAAGAGGAAACTACTTTTCATTAGCTATAACTCTGCTTCTACTGGGTCTGCAGAACTCACGCGTACACCATTCTTTTTTATAAGCTATATTTTTAGTAATAATTTTTTTTTGCTACAGTACTTCCTTTTTGAGTTATCTGCGAAAAACCGTCCATAAACTTGTTTTTTTTTTTGTTAAAAATGAACATATTTACTCGCAAATCTCGAAAATTATTGACTTAGTGAAAAACTCTATAGAACAAAAGTTGCTTAGAATTAGTCATTTTATCCTATTCCGGGCCTATTTTGAACGTATATTTTTTCACTCACGAGAAAACATTTTTCACTCCGTATTTTCCAATTTTTGTATTTTTGTAAAATGGAGGAGATGTACAATTGTAAACTCTTTCTTATACAGGGTGGTTCATCTTATTCGCCTCGGTCTCTGTACGGAAAACCACTTGATATTTTAAAAAAATTTCTTCACAGAAATATACAGGGCCTTTAATACTACAACCTAAAAATAATGTGAATTATACAGGGTGTTCCAAAAAAGAGTGGTATATCAAAGTTATATTTTTTCTTATGGAATGCCCTATACCTGATGACATTATTGAATTGACCTTAAAAAATAAGCTATACTTTCATAAGGGTTCCCTATACCTAAATACAGGGTGTTTCGATTTATTTCGATTTTTATAAAAATGTAAGGTTTTAGAAAAAAATAAATATCTACGAATCTAAGAAGCAGTAACAAATTCTTTCTTGGATCTTAATAATAGACTATTTAGCATACTTAAACAGATACTTATTGCAATAAAATTTCTTACAGGGTGGTCAAAATATGAGATTGTTCTATTAACAAATTCAAGCTGTAATAACTTACTTATTTTAAATGGAACACCCTATATCTTACTAGTCTAACACGTAGAAAATTTACTTAGCTTTCAATTTGTACTAGGGTTTCCTATACCTATCTTTTTACAGGGTGGTCAAAATATTAGATTGTTCTATTAACAAATTCAAGCTGTAATAACTTACTTATTTTAAATGGAACACCCTATATCTTACTAGTCTATCGAGTAGAAAATTTACTTAGCTTTCAATTCTTATTAGGGTTTCCTATACCTATCTCCCTTCATTTTTTAAATATTTAAAAATTTCCTAATTTGTAAGCTGTAAAAATTAGAATTAAATACCTATGTCGTGGTTATGTACAACACATCACCAACACTGGCAATATACTTAAATATCTTAGTCAAGATAGTTTCATTAATAAAATTCACATTTTTATCATTTAATCACACAGAGTATTCTTATTTTAAATGACATACTCGATATTCTATTCTTTATAATGGAAGATATTTAAAATCTCTTCAATTTCACGTTAACATTCTCAATACACATGTTATGCTCTAAATATAAATTCCCATGTTATTCTGTAAATACCCATTTTTACATATTTTTGTACAATAGGCTCGTTTTCGTCAAAGTAGCCATTGCATTTAATTGTTTGTAATTGCGATTTAAAGATTCAAACAAAAAGTGGCGTTCTTAAATTTACTTAATAACCGTTGGGTTAAGATATGGAAAATACTTATACGGAATGAAATATAATTTAAATATCTTCCAGAATACGACATCTAATATAGGGTATGCAGTTTAAAATAAACATGTTATTCAATTTCACATGTAGGCCAAAATCAACTAAAATAATACAACACTCTGTGTGATTACCTGATACCAATGAACATTTTATTAATGGCAGTATCTTATCTAAGTATATTGCCGGTGTTGGTGGTGTGTTGTACATAAACACGACATAGGTACTTATGTCATTCTTATTTTTAAAGCTTACAAATTAGGAAATCTTTAAATATTTAAAAAATGAAGGGAGATAGGTATAGGAAACCCTAATAAGAATTGAAAGCTAAGTAAATTTTCTACTCGATAGACTAGTAAGATACAGGGTGTTCCATTTAAAATAAGTAAGTTATTACAGCTTGAATTTGTTAATAGAACAATCTAATATTTTGACCACCCTGTAAGAAGATAGGTATAGGAAACCCTAATACAAATTGAAAGCTAAGTAAATTTTCTACGCGATAGACTAGTAAGTTACAGGGTGTTCTATTTAAAATAAGTAAGTTATTACAGCTTGAATTTGTTAATAGAACAATCTCATATTTTGACCACCCTGTAAGAAATTTTGTTGCAATAAGCATCTGTTTAAGTATGCTAAATAGTCTATTATTAGGATCCAAGAAATAATTTGTTACTGCTTCTTAGATTCGTAGATATTTATTTTTTCTAAAACCTTACATTTTTATAAAAATCGAAATAAATCAAAACACCCTGTATTTAGGTATAGGGAACACTTATGAAAGTATAGCTTATTTTTTAAGGTCGATTCAATAATGTCATCAGATATAGGGCATTCCATAAGAAAAAATATAACTTTGATATACCACTCTTTTCTGGAACACCCTGTATAATTCATATTATTTTTAGGTTGTAGTATTAAAGGCCCTGTATATTTCTGTGAAGAAATTTTTTTAAAATATCAAGTGGTTTTCCGTACAGAGACCGAGGCGAATAAGATGAACCACCCTGTATAATAATAGACAATTTCAACTACCTACTTCCAAATTTTTATCTTTCCTTTATTTTTTTGGAGCTTTTCGTAAAATTTTGTGTTCCCTGATCCGGCTAATAAGATAATTTACGCAGAAGGATTTCTCTCACGGGCCATGGTTCGTTCCGGGAGTTGTACAAGCGTTCTTACTGAGCAGTTCTGACTCAAGATTACCATCACTGTAAAAAGGGGAAAGCAACGTACAGATTCCGTAAAAATGCAGATGAACTATGCGAACAATTGTTTTTTTCTGCAAGTGCAAACAACGCTATATATACCTGGAGCAGGTCTCTTTGGACATTTCCAAGTCAAAAATATATATCCGAAATGGATGATATGTGTTCTTAAGCCCAGATATGTTGGACAACTAAAGATAAAAACCTTTCAGGGTATACCCTTGGAAATCCAAAATCTATAAAGGCTCGCATCTACTGGCGTAAAACATTTTGCCTTTTTTAAGGGTACCCCCTTAAGATATGCAAAATGCCCTCACTACTAGAATTTTTTTTATTTTTACCTTCTATGTGAATAAAAAATAAGACACAACAATTTTAGCCCACCACCCTTCTCTCCCTACCCGTCCCCCTAAAACGTTTTTTTTTTGTTTTTCGGTGGGTTTCAATCAATTTAAAACTTCAAACAAAGTACCCCGCACGAACTTTATGGCAATTAGGTCCCAGTGGATTTAGTTTATACTTTGGGAAAATACTCTTTGAAGCATCCTGATAAAAAGTTCTCATGGGCACATCTCGATCGTATGGAGGATTTTAAAGATATAGAGGGACAAACTCAGAAAATTATAAGATTTACTGGGTATTCCAATTCACTGTTTACTGGTTATCTGGCAAGATGTAGAAGTTTGGATTAAATAAAGGTACTAGTAGTCTAGGATTTTTTCCTGGCTATCCAATAGCGACCTTTATTTTGACTTTGACCTTCAACGGACGTCATCTTCTAGAGTTTCGAGGGTTTTCAGCATTAAATTGATACAAACAGATTACTCATGGGTTTTTGGGATCGCTAAATACGAATATGCTATCAGTATTGACCTCCCGAAAACGTGGTAGCCAGGTACACTGCAAGGAACGGCATCTTCTAGAGTTTCGATGGTTTACGGCATTTCAATTTATGCAAATGAATTACTGGAGGGTTTTTTAAGGTTGCTGAAGACGAATATGCCACCAGAACCGACTCTCGGAGCACCTGGTTTCCAAGATCAATAAAAGGGCTCCCGAAGTTTCGTGGGTCCTCGTTACTACATTGATGCATAATAGAGTATTCTTCTGGAGTTTCGACAGGTTTCGGCATTAAATTGATGCAGATGGGTATTACTCATGTGTGTTTGAGGCTTCTGAACACAAATAGGCCATCAGAACAGACACCGGGGTACTTGGTGCCTAAGGCACGTCATCTTCTTGCGTTTCGAGAGTTTTCGGTACTAAATTGATTCAAGCAGATTACTCTTGTGTTTCTGGGATTGCTGAAACACGAATATGACTTAGATAAAAGACTCTGGAGTATCTAGTGACCACGATGAATAACACTATCAAAATAGAATATAGTAAATCAATCTTAAAATAAATGAAGAAAAAACATTGTCGCATATAAATTGAGTTTATATAATTAAATACCTAAAACAATTGAATAGCACAACATAATTATTTTAATAAAAATCTACAAATAGCAAAAACAAACCTTTCACCAATTTGTACGCTTTCTTTGAACAGCAACAGCAAGAAAACCTCCGAATACTCGGTGTGTACCAATTCGTCTGCATCAATTTAGTACCGAAAACTCTCGAAACTCGAGAAGATAAATAATCTTAGGCAGCAGGTGCTGCCGGATATGAGGGCATATAAGTCAGATATGATGGCATATTAGCGTTAGGCGACCCGAAAAAGCCATGAGTAATCCGCTTTTATCAATTTAATGCCGAAAACCCTCAAAACTCCAGAAGATGACGTGCCGTAGGTACAATGTGATTCGTGGGTCAGATCTGATAGTGTATGCATGTTCAGCAACCCCAAAAACCTAAGAGTAATCCATTTGATTCCTCCGAAACTCCAGAAGATATGCTGTCTTAGGCACCAGGTACTCCTGAGTGTGTACCTACCACGTATTCGTGTTCAGCAACCCCAAAAACCTGTAACTAATCCGTTTGCATTAATGAATTACCGAAGAACCTCGAAACTCCAGGAGCCCCTTTCATTGACCTTGGAAACCACGTGCTCCAAAGGTCAATTCTGATGGCATATTCGTGTTTAGTGATCCCAAAAACCCAAGAGTAATCTGTTTATATCAATTTAATGCCGAAAACTCTCGAAACTCTAGAAGATGACGTCCATTGAAGGTCAAGGTTAAAATAAAGGTCGCCATTGGATAGCCAGGAAAAATCCTAGACTACTAGTGCTTTTCTTTGATCCAATCTTCTACATGTTGCCAGATAACAAGTAACTCAGGAAATTGGAATACCCAGTAAAGCTTATAATTTTCCGAGTTTTTGTCCCTATATCTTGAAAATCCTCTACACGATCGAGATGTGTCCATGAGAATTTTCATCACAATACTTCAAAGAGTAATTTCCCAAAGTATGAACTAAACCCACTGGGATATAATTTTCATAAGGTTTGTGCGGGGTACCTACTTTACACACATACAGTGGAGTCCCTGGATCTTTACTCGTGCGTCATCATTTCAAGCATACGAAATAAGTCGATGAAAAGTCGGAAATTGAAATTTACTAAACGCAATAGCAAGTGACAGTAAATGACTTGCTGTTGCGTTTAGTAAATTTAAATTTCCGATTAATCATCGACTTATTTCGTATGCTGTAAATGATGACGCACGGGTAAAGATTCAGGGACTCAACTGTAGTTAAGGATTTTACGAGATTTGTCTATTTTTTATAGATTCGTAGGTTGAGTTTATATGCATTACTAGAAATGCATTTTTTTTTTTCGAAAAATCTTATAAATTTTTGTTGGCGATCGCTTTCTGTCTAATTTTTTTTTTGTGTATTTTGTTAATAAATATATTTCTGATCTTTTCCAGATTTTTTCGTAGTTGTGCTACCTTGATAAACCCAAAAAACTAGTTTTTAGGGGTTTTGGGGAATTTTACAGTTTTATAGACTTCAAAATATATCAAATCAAGTTTTTTTTATAGTCAAGTCAAGTCAAGTCAAATTTATTGATCACATGCAACATTATACAAAGTACATGTATGAGACAAGTCAAAGTTACAGACATACATCTTAACCCTGCTGTCCTGTTCGGGTCTATTTGACCCAAAAAATAATTTGTTTCTTATTTTACAAAATATTACGCGGCGTAACAATTTGGTGTTTCGTAACTTTATTAGCTAATATGAGGTCTTTCAATTGCATATGAGATAAACAATCAACTTTCTGATTTTTTTGATAAAAATGAAATTGTTACCTAGGGTACGTTCGAGTCAATATGACCCGCGTATTTAAACCGTTAAACATAACCTGTGCGTGTGTGTTTAGTTGGCAGAATTCTATATTGGCAGTACCTCTGTGTTTGTCAGCCCGTTACGTCTGTAAATAAAAACAGGTTTCTGCAAGCTAGAACTTATAAAATAAACTGTAGTATATAGCTAGACGATGCTAAAAACCAAATTATAAATATGACCAACATGCACGGACAGCATGTCTTTGGAACCAACTGGAAAGACATGAATGAAGTTGGTTTCCAAACATACATTGGTCTTTTATTTTTAGCTCGAGTTTTTAAGTCCCATGGTGAATCAACTAGAAGTTTGTGGAATGAAGAAATGGGTCATAGTATATGTCAATCAACAATGTCGCTTGATATATTTACCAAAAGTTTGCAAGTAATACGTTTTGATAACAAAACTACTAGACAGGATAGGAGACGTTTTGATAAACTTGCTGCAATACGTGAAATTTAGGGTAACATAGGTATAAAATGTACCAAAATTTTTTAACCCTGATGAAAATGTTACCGTCGATAAGCAACTAGTTGCCTTTAGAGGCCGCTTTCCCTTCAAATGGTACATTCCAAGCAAGCCAGCGAAATATGGCTCAAAAGTTTCGGTTTTATGTAATTATGACCAGTAAAAACCACAGTGCTAAACAAATTAGAAGCATTCGAATTATGGTGTTATCGACGAATCCTAAAAATATCGTGGGTTTCGCACACTTCCAGTGAAAATGTTCTCCAAATGATGAATTCAGGACGTCTGCTCATACACATCATAAAGAGGAGAAAAACAGAATACTTCGGCCATATAATTAGAGGGCCTAAATACCACCTACTTCGTCTTATAATACAAGGAAAAGTGGAGGGAAAGAGATGGATTGGTCGAAAGAAACTTTCATGGTTACGTAATATTAGACAATGGTGTGGTTCCACGGTAGAAGAATTATTTCGTGCAGCAGTCCATAGAGACAGGTTTCAGGAACTTGTAAACATGATGACAGCCAACGTCTGAATACGGACACGGCACCTGAAGAAGAGAAGAACAGTAAAAGTTCTTATGCTCTAACATTGCAGATATATACAAGAATTCGTGTGATGTGTGACTTGAGTAGTGATTTGGAAGGCCACAATATTACATGTAATAACTTTTTTACATCGTAAAATTTAGGACAATTTTTTCTAAAACAAAGTAGATACAATGCCAGGGACTACAAGTAAAATAAACCGGAGCTTTCAGCAAAAATCGCGAGTAAAGAAGTGCTTTTTTGCTTCACGCAAGATACCACTGTTGTTGACAATATTCCTAAAAATAATAAAAATGTTGTTCATATGCATACTTTGCATCATGAATCGATGCATCATGCATTATTTTCATCAAATGAAAAAGCCCCAAATTATTTTAGATTACAATTCCAATAATGGAGCAGTGGATACTCTAGATTAGCTTGTTAGCACGTATACATGTGAGAAGAGATAAATCGCTGGCCAATGATTGTTTTCTATAATCTGCTGGACATTTCTGCCGATAACGTGTTCGTGTTATGGGCATCAATAAATAATATCCAGTGGTATACCAATAAACTGGCAAAACCGCCAATTTTTCTTGAGCATTTGGGAAAAACTAATGAAATTATTAGTCATCATTTCCAGAAAAAATAATAACTAAATGCTTTCATGAACTGGTAAAAGGGACACGAGTAGAAACAAGTAGACAAGATGGAAATACTAGTGAACCGTCTATGGAAAATCTAACTCCGCCTGCTAAACTAGAACGCTGTAAACTTGCCCTAAAAACGATAACAAGACTAATTATTATATTGTATATATCATAAACATAAATATTTGTAAAATCCATTCTTTTTATTGCTGTCCCAGTTGTAAACTAAATTAACTTTTTGTAAATATTTGTTACTACGCTTTTTTGAAAGAACAAAAAACCCTTTTATTTTTGTTAATAAGGTTTAATTTACATTAACAACATAATTTATGTATAATTAACCATAATTTCTTGTTAATAAAGTTTGATTTATCACCGTTAACTTATTTTATTTCGACTAAGGAGCGTAAACCATAGTTGGGCCATATTGACCCGAACAGTACATTTGTGTAGTTGACTCGAACGGGACAGCAGGGTTAAAAGTATATAAATTAATAATTACGATAAAACATACTTAAAAGTTATTTTTAGAATATGGCTCTAGCTCACAAATGTATTGATGTACACACCTCCGAAAGTTTGGCTGATATAAATTCATTCGTATATATATATTGGTAATTTGATAAAGAAACTTATGGCTGCATAATGTGTGCTACCTTCCAACAAAACAGAAAGATGTTGTGGAAGCATAAAGTGATTGTCTCTGAATCTTGTTGAATAAACATGGTTAAATTGAAATTGATTAAATTCATAAACTTTGCAATGTAAAAATACATTATGCACGAAAATATATACAGACCAGGAATTGTAAGAATATTGTTTTGTCTAAAGGTGTCTCTACAAAAATCTCTAAATTTCATTTTATACATTATCCTAATAGCTCTTTTTTGAAGTGCGAATATCTGCTCTAATTCAGAGGTCCAACCCCAGACTTCAATGCTATATTTGGCTATTGAGTCAAAAAGGGCCAAGTATACTGTTTTTAATATTGATGTATTAAAGAGACGTGAAAGAATTCTCAATGCATAACATGCGCCACCTGGATTTCAAATTAGAAATGTGGTTTGACCATTTACAATTACTGTCTAAAAGGACTCCTAGCAACTTCGTGCACTCTGTTTTATCCATTGCTGTTTGTATAGTGGTTTGATGGTTTAATAAATTATTTGACGTGAAAATCCTTTATTTTGATTTCTCTTCATTCAAAACTAGTTTGTTTGATAAGAAGTAACTGTTGATGGTGGATAGTATATAATGCAATATACGATTTGAAGCATGTGAGTCCTTTAGGATACTCAAAAATTGGTCGAAACAGCTTTATTATACCTAAAAAAAACTTCCTAAAACCCGTGAAGACCTTAAAAAATATGTTTTTTTTTGAGGTTTAATCTTTAAATTTTACAAAAAAACCTTATTGGTCTATTGTAGTCTATAAAATGGAGAAAATCCCCCTTGTGAAAAAATCTTGAAAAAATAAATATCTATACTATTTGATAAAATAAACAAAAAAATTAGACCTGCAGCCATCTCCAACAACATTTTGTACCCCTTTTTTTCGAAAACAAAAATGAATTTTTAGGTTATGTACATTCAACCTACGGGTCTATAAAAAATAGACAAATTTTGTAAAACCCTAACTATGCGAGTGAATTTTTTGAAATTTCTAAATTGGTTGTTACCCACCCAAAAAGAATAAAAACGAAAAAATTAGGTTTCAGATGGAGGGGGAAGGAGTGACCGGATAAAACCATGGTACAAAGACGCCATTGGCCAAGACGCCAAGGCGTCTTTGTACCATGGGGTAAAACTGCGGTGGGTCTAATTTTTTTAGTTACATAAAACTTAAAAAAATTAAAAAAATTATCTAGGTTGTATCGATCTTAAAAATTTGGATGACTCCGGAAAATATCGCAAGATCACCTACAACCTCGAAAAACATGTTTTTTTTTGGAGTTTAAGGGTTTTTCGCCCAAGTTTCTTAAAGGACTCACTTCAAGGTATATGCATATAACCTATATAAAAAACTCTGATTTGACCTATTTTGAAGTACCCATATAGAATGGAAAGAGGGTTTGCTCCATTCCAGAATTTTCTGTTCCAAAAATTTTCCTTAAATCCCCTGAAAACCAGTTTTTCGGGTTTGTGAAGGTAAAATTTTTTGATAAAATACATAAAATAAAAAAAGGACCTAGAGCCAGCACGAAAAAAATACGCTTTTTTCATAAAAAAAAATGCATTTTTAGTCTATGTGGTGGGACCGCTCCAGTCTGAAAAAATTTCTGATTCGGTTTCTTTGTTAATTCCTATTCAAAAATATCTCCTTTAAACAAATCTGAAGGGTGCCGGGTGGAATTTTTGGGCAGAAATTGTTTAAACAATTTTTTTTTAAATAAATACAAAAGATCACCTCTTTTCGACCAGAAAAATATTGTTTTGGATTTCTTGGGTCATTATAAACAAGAAAGGTATCTTGTCATTTTTCTCAAAAATTTATAGTTTTCGTGTTATAGGCGATTTAAAATCTGAAAAATGCGAAAATATGCATTTTCAAGGCTTAAAACTCATATTTAAATTAGTATTTTTGAAGTTGTCCAAGTACTTAAATTGTAGTATAAACATTCGTTTTCAAGATTCTGCAGACAGATCGGGTCCAATTTTTTTGCCGGTATATTCTAAATAAAATACTTTTATAGTCATTTTTCTCTAAAGGTAATGGTTTTAAAGTTACTTATAAGCGACTTTAAGCGCATTTTCGGATTTTCAATCGTTTATAACTTTAAAACAATTAACTTTTGAGAAAAATTACAAGAAACCTATTTCATTTAGAATGTCACGGAAAGTCTAAAAAATATATTTTTCGGACGAAAATAGGAGATTTTTGGAAATAGTGCGCGCCGCACCAGCAAAAAAATCGGATGAACACGCATAATTAACAATTAAATAACAACGGTGTAAATTAAAGCTAGACCCGATCAGTCTGCGAAATCCTAAAAATTAATGTTTAAACTACAATTCAAGTACTTGGCAACGTCAAAAATACTAATTTAAATATGAGTTTTTAAGCCTTGAAATGCGTATTTTCGCATTTTTCCTATTTTAAATCGCCTATAACTCGAAAACTATCAACTTTTGAGAAAAATCACAAGATACCTTTATTGTTTAGAATGATCCAAAAACCTAAAAAAATATTCCTCGGGTCAGTAAAAGGTAATCTTTTGTATTTGTTTAAAAATATTGTTTAAACAATTTCTACTAAAAAGTTCCTCCTGGAAGCATTCAGATTGGTTTAAAAGGGACATTCTTGAATAGGAATCCACAAAGAAACCGGATCAGAATTTTTTTCAGACGGGAGCGGTCTCACTACATGGACTATTTTAGGTTATGTACTCAACCTATGGGTCTATAAAAAATAGACAAGTTTTGTAAGAGGCTCAACTAACCGAGTGAATTTTTAAAAAAATTGAAATTTATTGTAACGCACCGAAAAAAAAATTAAAACGGAAAATTTATGTTTTTGGAGGCAGGAGATATGAGCTAAAATTTCGCTGAGTCTTATTTTTAATCACAGAACATAAAAAAAGAAAAAAATTAATTCTGAAAGTGAGGCATTTTACCTCTTTTAACTGGGGTATCTTTTACCAAAAAGAACTTGTCTTATAATTATTTAATCCTTTATATTTTGTGAATATAAAATATGTACTAAAAATTATGATTATCAATGATTCTCAATGAGTATTTTTTACAGCATGCATTAAAACCAAAGCATGTCTCACAAATATTTATGAAATAAAAATATTATATACCTTTAGCAGGCTCACTGCTTGCAGTAATAGCTTTCTCCTGCTTGAACTTGTTGATGTAGTAGCTCAAAAGTTGGATGTCATTCTTCAAGGGATCTTCGTAGAGGTAGATGTGGGGCCTGCGGCTGTATACTCTGTCGCCTGCGTAGGAAACAGCAGCTAAATGACCGGCTCCTGGAGAATACATGCACCAGGTTGTTCAGAATGGGGAAAAACTTTATAAAGCGTACAGCGTATTTAGCAGCAGGTAAGCTTGAAGCGTTTGCAGTGCAGGAAGCAAGTTTGATAAATAATTTACCAACTCTATACTAATTGTTTTTCATAGTACTGTTTATGAAATCTAATGGGGGAGGCATTTGTCCAGGAGTGGATGCAGACAGGCTGAAGAAGAAGAAGAAGAAGAATAAACTGTTGTAACGTTATAAACGTCACATGTTTGTGTGTTACTTTTATTTAATAGACTAGGCAAAAACGGCGGGTTCGTTGGAAAAAATATTCCCATGAGACTTTTTTGCATAATCACATTCGTGACACATCCCAGAATAACGTTCAAGAAGTCGCCCACGTGAAAAGTGGTCCAATATTCTTTTAACAATTTCTTTTATTCAAGTTGCGAAAATAAATATTTTCGGTCCGGACAACTTGTTTTTAGATTTTTTGAACCATTCTGAACAAAAAGGCTCTCTTATAATTTTTTTCTAAAGTTAATCGTTTTCGAGTTATAAGCAATTTAAATAAAAAAAAAACGAAAAATGGCGATTTTCAAGGCTTAATAACTCGGTTAAAAGTTATTATTATGAAAATCAGAAAGTGACTATATATATCAAAGATTAAAGCCACCCCTAGGAGATCCTGAAGAAATTTGTGTCATTAATTTATTACTAGGCTGTTATTTTTAATTATTAACAATGAGCGGTAAGATCGTATTGACGCGGCTGTAAATGTCAGTGCGAGTAAGACGCACCATTGACTGCCGGAATGGCATCTCTCGCACTCACCATTGACGGCAACCTAATACGTGCATGGCGCTCATTATTATTACTTATAAATAACAGCTTAGTAATAAATTAAGGACAAAAATTTCTTCAGGATGTTGTAGGGGTGGCTTTTTTCTTTGATTTAGTCATTTTCTGATTTTCATAATAATAACTTTTAACCGAGTTATTAAGCCTTGAAAAACGTCATTTTTTCGCCAAAAATGACAAAAAATCTAAAAAAAATTGCCCGGACCAAAAATATTGATTTTTGAAATTTGAATAAAAAAAATTGTTAAAAACAATTTTACCACTTTTCACGTGGGCGACTTCTTCTGAACCTTATTCTGGGATGTGTCACGAATGCAATTATGCAAAAAAAATCTCATGGGAATATTTTTTCCAACGAACCCGCCGTTTTCGCCTGGTCTACAATTAATTATTTTATTTCAATTTCCCTTGATTTTATTCAGTTGATAAATTTCTGTTTTGTTTTACTATTCTTCTAAAAATAGTTGGCAATCAATTCTTTTATCTCAATATTCTGTTTACTCACTTATTTTTGTCCTTATTTTCCTCCGTATTTAAACCCACTAACTAGCTTAGCCACAGACATAAAATAAAAGAACTTAACTAGTGCTACAATTTATTTTACACTGACAACTCCGTTCTGTCATGTCAGTTTTCCCTTTAATGGAAGAGAATGATTTTTATGTAAATCTTTTAGTTATTTAAGCACATGTTTCTGTGCAAAATTAATTTATATTATTTAAATCTTCTTGGGATAAGTTGATAATTCTTTATATTATATGTCACCAATATTTAGTGTCTTTTTTTGATAATTTCTTGTATTCCTTTTTTTATACGTAACATTACCCACGGATACCACAGAAAACAGGTTTATTTTCAAACTTGGTACATGTAAAACAATTTGTTATTTTAATTCATTTATTGTAATAAAAATTATATTCATTTAAAACTTCATTCTTAATATAATTTTTTCTAGGGCCGTGCTTAAACAGCCACTTTCTATGTAGCACGCATTTCGTTTCCGAAAGTTGCACTTTCTCGCACGGCGTGCGTGAAAGTAAATTTTCCCGCACGGCGTGCGTGAAAGTAAATTTTCCCGCGCAGCGTGCGGGCTAAGTTTACACCACCAAGCGCTAATTTGTAAACTACAGATTAGGAACTTGATAGTTTTTATTTTAAATGCGTTTTGACGTTTTGAAATCGAAACGTCAAAACAAAAAATGTAAATTATAATTCTCATTAATAATTTGTGGTTTAATCCCGTATAAAATAATATTTAATTTATTATATGGGTATGTAAAAATAAAATTCTTTCAAATACATTTTTAACTTTTCTTTTAGATTGTTTTGTAATGCGATGAAAAATTGATGTATGTATTTTTACATCTTTCCAAGGTTTACACTGCTTAATACAATGAAACAAGTCAGTTATTTAAGGACTATACAAACATTTTCTTAATAAATTATTTATGTCACGTCCGATTGATTAATTCTCAAAGGTTTTCAAATGAAGTAAGGTCTTTGAATCCACCTGGAGAGATGATTAAACCTTACAAGGTTTAATGAAAATATAAATTAAGAAGTGTAAACAAATTCTCCAAGGAAATACGCAATTTTTGAGTACGTAAAAATACTCCATCATATTCAAATCGGTATTTAAACTTGAATGAGTGAGCTAAAAAGAAATGTGTCCATTTTGTCGTACCTTTTGTACATATTTCTCCTGCTTAGCATTTTATGTAGTAGGACATTTTTAGACCAGTCATTCACTTTAATAAAAAAAATTGTCTAAAATAAAATAAAATAAAATAAAATGAAATAAAATAAAACAGGGAAAATATGTAGTTGTATACGTGGTTGTATACCATATGTTTGCTCAGTGATACTTATATGCGAAGGTCATTCGTACAAAAATATTGCCACTGAGAAGAAATGAGATGTGCTGGGAGTAATCTGGCAACCTTGTCTTACGCATTAACTTCTCTCTCTTTCCATCACTCTCGCCTTGCTGCATTGCCCAGTGCCGGCAGCCTTCGAAGATTGAGGTCTCGATCACTGATATGTTTCGTGAACTTAGTAGTCGAATTTTATGCGAAAAATTACATATTATGCTAAAAATAGTCGCAAACGGTGTAGATAATATAGTAAAGTCCGAATGGAAATTCACGATGAAGACAGGAGCAGAAGGCCTTCAGTTACAGACGAAAGAATATTGGAAGGATATAGCTAGAAGATCGAAGGTTCACCATTAACGATCTTGTTCTGCATATTGCTGAGACTTTTCACTAACATTCATAAAATTATAACAAGAAAATTGGGCTATCACAAAATGTGTACGACTGCTTACAGAATATCACAAAGAGCATCGAGTAGTGTGCGCCCAGCAGTTTTTGCAATAATGTGAAGACAACAAGGAAGAGTTGTTTTGAGATTCCATTGTTATAGGCAGTACCCCGTCAAAATAGCCCCGTCAAAAAAGCTCCGACAAAATAGCCCCGACATAATATCCCGCACACAAAATAGCTCCGACAAAATAGCCCCGACAAAATAAGCCCGACAAAATAGCCCCAAAAAAAAAGCTCTCTTCAGAATTCATCATAAAATAATTCCTTAAAAATACATTTTTTCGGAAATGGTAATTATCCTCTATTCAGATGTTTATCTTAACCACATTAAATAAAAGTTGTCTTTTCAGAGAACTCGCATCCTGTCTTTCCTGCCTCTTGGAAGTTTGAACATTTAAGTTAAGCGAAAATCAATGTTAGTTTATGATATAAACATTTTTTTTCTGTTTTCGGGCAACAGTAAAATGCATTTTAAATTAAATAAATTAAATACACTCAAAAAAATTTAGTTCATAATATTGATTAACAGTGACTACTGAATAGTATTTCGTTGTCACAACAATTTAATTTGTTGTTTCAACGAGTTTTTAGACATTGACGAATGTATTTGGTTATTGTCACAATGATTGAATAATAATTGTGAGAATAACTAGAGTACATTAATCAATAACACTCAATTTATTCAGCCAATAACTTAGTTTCGTATACTTAATAAATACTGTTAATTCTGGCAGCAACTCACGTTCTTGATTTCGTAGATGACAAGCAATTACCTTGGTTTATCGTGACAACGTACAGATTTCATTAAAACAATGTACAAATGTTGTTAATATAGGGTAATATATGATTATTGAATATATGTAAATTGATTGTTGTGACAACTAATGCATTAATCAATCTACTACTGCATTTAATTCCCACAATCAATGCGGTCATTGTGACAATAATCGTAGTTGTTGAGACAATAAATGTTTTGCTTGACCATTTGAAAGTTAACGGCTTTTCTTTATCGTGATACCCCTAGCTTCTCTGTGTTACCGAAGTGTCGAATAATAATTGCATTTCGTTTTCAAGTGTAGTCCGTAGAAGAAGGAAGTTTTTGTGTGTCTATTATCGTGAAATTTCGGTCGAATTCTTCTTAAATGTATTCATTTTTTTCGAATCCTGAGAAAACTAATTATTATTTTTGAAAATTTAAATGCAAAATAAAATACTACAGTATTATCGAGGGTCTGAAGTCCCTGAGAAACTCTATAATGATTATTTTAATAAGTCACAGGGGTGAAAAAGAGAAAATTTAGTATGATTTTTAATTTCAAATAGGCATACCATTTAACGGAAACTTTTTGTTTATTCTAAGGGACTTTCTGCCCTCGGTAGTAATGTAATATTTTATTCTGCGTTTAAATTTTTCAAAAATACTTGTTAGTTTTCTCAGAATTCTGCGCTGTCAAAAAGGATTAAAGTGTTATACATTTTTGGAATCACTATTTCAAACGCTTTTAAATCAGCTGTCACATTTTTCATTAAAAAAAATCAAAGTTACGCCGCGCCTGTCACCTGAAGAGGGATCGTGTAAAGTTCGAAAAATTGATGTTATAATATACTTTGATTATTTTAAAAATCGAACTGTCCGATCGTTTTGCTTATGTGCTAAAAATAAATAAGTTAATAAGGGGGCGGGGGGAGTGTAACACTTATTCCAGTACACTGTATAAGTGAAATCATATGAAAAATTACACAGTGTAAAGTCCTTTTAGGTTAAGGACAAAAAAGGGGGATTTAAAAAATTATTATTAATCAATTAATATCATACATTGGGCTATTGCATTCAGTAATTATTAATATAAAATACGTTCATAGTAGGAATGAACGAAACTGATTGTAAGAATGAATAGAATTGGTTGTAAGAAAAACCGTATTTATTGTGGGAATGAACGGAATTAATTGTAAAAATAAACGGAAATAATTGTAGAAATAAACGAAATACGTTAGGAGAAATAATACTGTTATTGACGCAACGAATAGTCTTCGTCGGTCAATTAACGACGTTGCTGTTTCAATAAATAATGTTCGTTGACTCAGTGAACAGAGTTCGTAATACCAATAAAGTGATATTATGGTATACATAATGAATGTTCATCCATTCAATAAACGTAATACATTGGCTGAACGAACGACAATAATGAATTGATGAACATCGTTTTGTTGTCCCAATAAAACCAAGAATTAGACAAATTTTAACTATTGCGTTTGTTGTCTGAATTAACATTTTTATTGATATTACGTACCTTTTTCGTTGATTGTACATTCTTCCTTTTTGTCAAATAATTTACATTAAAAAAAAGTTTTTGGACACCTTGTATAAATAATTATGTAATTGTTTATAAGAGGCTGTTTTAGCCGGGGCTATTTTAGGGGGTCTGTTTTGACCGGGGCTATTTTGTGTGCGATCTATTTTGTCGGGGCTATTTTGTTTGCGGGCTATTTTGTCGAGGCTATTTTGTGTTCGGGCTATTTTGACGGGGCTAATTTGACGGGTCACGGTTATAGGCAATGAAACTTGGGTGTTTCAAAGTTGAGTCAGGGAATAAAATTCGAAATTATTAAGCATAACAGAGTGGCGAAATACTCGACAAGGGAAATCTAAAAATGCATTTCACGTCCTATCATTCACCGTGATAATAATTTTAGCGAATTATTTCCCTTTATATCCTCAAAAGTGAATAAAGTATAAACTAAAAGAAAAGAAAGGATGGTTTAGATTTGATTACAGTACAGCACCTCTACTATGTGCTTATACGTATTTCGGAATAGCCGTTTCCTCATCGGAGCACCTGGGTAGAGGCACTGAACTGAAATCAAATCCTTTCATCCTTTCCGGGTAATTATCAAAATAATTACCAAAGATGCTACTAGCACCATCTATGAATCGAAAGTTGAGTCAGTAAATAATTTCGAATTTTATTTCGAATTTTTGTAATTATTTTGATATTACCCGGAAAGGATGAAAGGATTTGATTTCAGTTCAGTGCCTCTACCCAGGTGCTCCGATGAGGAAACGGCTATTCCGAAATACGTTAATGTTATCCGAACGAGACGTCAAATTGCAACCAATTTTTTTTTCTCTGATTCTGGCCTTGGTTTAGAACTAGAACTTTTAGCCACGTAATTGTATCACTTATCACTAACTCAGGTATAATGGGTAGTGTGTGTGTGTGTTGAGTAAGTTTCTTGTTATTATGCAAAGTCAACGTCATTGTCTTTGCAAAGAGACGCTAATTGTATCCGAACGTCTGCGGTCCCTCCGGTGAGTACCGATCCCACAAGGACAGAAACTATTTTCATTTATTAATTTATAATAAATGAAAAAATTCCTGACCCTGGTGAGATTCGAACTCACTACCATTCGGAACTTTCGATCCAAATCAACGAAATTTGGTATATAGGTCCTTTTTTTGATGAATAAGATAGAGGTCTTGAACAGGAAGGATCGGTTGTTCCAGAAGTTGTGTTTTTACTGTTTTTTATATAAAAATATATTGTTCCTTTTTCAATTTTATTACCCTGTATATACAAATTTAAAAAAAATAATACCGCCATTGAAAGGAGTTTAAAAATATATTTTAGGAAACATTTAACTTTTTATTTATGTTAATTACCATTTAATAAATGCATAACGTATGTTCACATGTACCTATGGGCGGCAGGTTCATTTTGAACGCCCGCCATTTTTGTAAAAGACAAAATCTGAGATGGCCTCATATCTAAATTTGAATCTTTGTATGTGTAGTATGTGTGGTCCAAATTATATGCTTGGCATGTGAAGGTACGTTATGCATTAATTAAATGGTTATTAATATAACTAAAGGGTTCAAAATATTTCCTAAAAAATATTCTTACGTTCTTTTCAACGCCGGTATTACCTTTTTGAAAAAATAATATATACAGGATGAAAGAATTTAAAAAATAAACAACATATTTTTACAAAAAAATCAACTTCACGTAAACCGGTTTCAGAGCTCGCTTTCCTCCATCAAAAAAATAACATATGTACCCAATTTGGTTGAAATCGGACTTTTCGTTCAAAAGTTATCGTGCTATTAGTCACATATGTATTGTCGCCATTTTGAATGCCCGCCTTTTTTGTAAAAGGCAAAATCTTTGTATGTGTAGTATATGTCGTCCAAAGTATATGCTTCTACCATTAAATGCACAATATTTTTTATAATATTTGCACGAATCTGTCGCACATGGGTATAAATATGTGAAAATATGTTATGCATTTATTACATGGTAATTAACTTAAAATATCTCCTAAAAAATATTTTACGCTCTTTTTAAGGCCGTTATTACCTTTTTGCAAAATTAATATATACAGGGTGAAAGAATTGAAAAAAAAAACATATTTTTACATAAAAAATCAGGAATAACACAACTTTTGGTAAACCGATTCCTCCCGTTCAGAAGCTCGATCTTACACATCAAAAAAAGAACCTATATACCAAATTTGGTTGAAGTCGAACTTTTTGCTTTAAAGTTATCGTGCTATTAGTCACATATGTATCGTCGCCATTTTGAATGCCCGTCATTTTTGTAAAAGGTAAAATCTTAGATGGCCTCTTATCTAATTTTGAACCTTTATATGTGTATTATATGTGGACTAACTTATATGCTTATATCGTTAAATGCACTATTCTTATCTGCCGCACTATCTCTTAGTGATCGCCAAAAACACTAATGAGCATTTTACAATTTGTTTTAAGTGTGCGTTGGTGTACCTCTCTATATTTTTTGTTGTTTATAATAAATATGTTGTATTTTGTTACGGTATATGGTAATTATTTAATATATTGTATTTATAAAGCTTTTTCCAAAATTTCCGTTTGAGGTTGATAAATCCCGTTCTATTTTTTCGGTGCCGCGTTCAACAAAAACGGGGAAATGGAGTTTTTGGGTCTCTCAGTTCACTCTAAAAATACCAGTGAAAATGTTTTATGCAGGTTCTTTTCAATAAAAGCGTACAGTACAAATGCTTTCCTTGTCCCCGTTATCTCTGTCGTAGCAGAGTATTCACGAAAAGATAATTGTTATCGTGCCTATTCAGGGTGGGATTTTCGGCTTACCACACCATGTTAAATGAGAACTTTTGTCTTTTTATATAGCTAGTTTTTGCAGCTTTAATTTCTTAGTTTCCAATTAGTCCAGGGCGCATTCTCTTTTGAGATGGACGTTGAGAGGTGACTCAATTTTTTTTGCAGAAATTGCTTGAAAATAACTCAAACAATAATATTTGAGTTATCCTCCCACTCAAAATGGTCCGGAACATTGTTTAAATAATCAAAATGTCAAAATATGAAGGAAAAATTCGATTTTTTTTTGGTTTTTTGATTATAACTTTAAAACCATTCATTTCTGAGAAAAGTTGTACTAACATAATAGTTGCGTAATTAAATTTCCTACAATATAGAATTGGTTAAAAATTGGAAAAAATAGTCACCCTTGTTGCAAAATAGCAATAATTGCGAAAAAAAAAACATACAAAAACAAGTATTCGGATTTTACGTTTTTCAACCATTTATGCTACACTTAGGACCTTCATATTTTACCCAGAAAAACTTTATGATATGGTAAAACAACACTGTAAATTTCGCAAATTATTTTTGCAATCCAGCATTCGCAAAAAAAATTCATTTTTTTAAATGTTGCAGGACTGAAAAAAAGCAGATAGCAAGTTGAATTTTTTTCCTTATAGAAGTGTACTGTACCTTTGATTTGCAATTTGGAAAATTAAAATCGATTAATTACCACAGCGTCAGGAAATTTTTTAAATAAACATTAATTTTTGGTGCTACGCGCAGGACAGGTGTGTTTGATTCACACAAGTTGATTTCCACCAAAATTTCTTCCAATCTTTATCTAATATATTATTTTCTTACTCTACTTTTTTTTGTATTTTAATATTTTAATTCCACAAAAATCAAACTAATTTTATTATTGTTTGTGAAATATTGTTTAAACAATTGCACATGTTTAAAAATAATAAACTTTTATGCTCTAAGTTAAAATATATGAACAAAGAAAGTTTTTGCTAAAAAAAGTGTTATTTCAAAGGATAGAGTATGTGTTTTTATTTTGCAATAAACAAATTTATTTATTTATATCGAAATGTAATAAAAATTAAAATGCATCAATCATTATCAAAGGTCATTGGAATGCCCAATCAGAGTAAACTATCCGCTGTCCTGCGCGTAGCACCAATAATTAATGTTTATTTAAAAAAATTCCTGACGCCGTGGTAGTTAATCGATTTTAATTTTGCAAATTGCAAATGAAAGGTACAGTACACTTCTATACGCAAAAAAATTTCAACTTGCTATCTGCTTATTTTCAGTCCTGTAACATTTGGAAAAAATGAATTTTTTTGCGAGAGCTGGATTGCAAAATTTATTTTGCAAAATCTATTAAACCGATCTTAATGATATTTACAGTATTATTTTACTGTATCATATAGATTTTCTGGGTAAAATATGAAGTTCCTAAGTTTAGCAGAAATGGTTGAAAAACGTAAAATTCGAATACTTGTTTTTGTATGGTTTTTCGCAATTATTGCTATTTTGCAACAAGTGTGACTATTTTTTAAATTTTTAACCAATTCTATATTGTAGTAAATTTAATTATGCAACTTTTATGTCAGTACAACTTTTCTTGGAAATGAAAACTTTTAAAGTTATAATAATCAAAAAACGAATAAAAAAATCGAAATTTTCCTTCATTTTTTGACATTTTGATTATTCAAACAATGCTCCGGACCTTTTTGAGAGGGAGGATTACTCAAATATTATTATTTGAGTTATTTTCAAGCAATTTGTGCAAAAAGTTTAAGTCACCTCTCAACGTCCAAATGTGCTAATATTTTTACAGATGCGCCCTGGTCTAAATATTGATTAGCGCCTTTATTCACACCAACCTTCTTAGCTAGGTTTTATCCTTCAATTTTAGATATTATTTGAAACCTGTAATTCTTTAATTTCTTTCTTTTTTCACTTACGCTGTTTGTCTAGAGGTGCTTGTAGCTAGTACCAAACTTTTAGTGGTTTAGTGGTATCCGTTCGTCTCCAATTTGTCGTTTGATTGTTTACTATTTTCATGTTTATTGGTTCTTTTTCTTACTACGCCATTTCCTTTATAAGATTGACAATACAATTGGCTACAGCTACGAACAAACCAGGGGATCTAAAGGTGGCGGTAAATGTTTTGACGAGACAAAATCGAAGGTATTTGAGCCAATAATTTTGTCTTCGTTTTATTGAGTTTTTCTCTGAATTATACCTTTAATTCGCAGCTGATGATGTATTGGAGCTGATGATCCAATGAGTATTGGATTTCTGTCTCCTTTCATTATAGAGGGTGTTTCATTAATAATTCGAAATATTTCAACTGCATATCCTTATGCTCAAAATATTACGGTTTAACCCAAATCACCTAGTCCAAAAATGCTTCTTAAGAGATCAATATCTCTTTGAAGATGGTGTCTTTTAATTAGTTTTTTTTAAATACCTCTAGAACGCTTCTAAGGAGAAAAGTGGAAACTGGTACGTCTATTTATCTTCCATAGATAAAATCGATTCCATAAATTGCAAACTTCTACGTCAGTTTTGGGTAGGGCAACGGTTATTTTATCGCATAACTTTTCTGTCTGTAACTTTAAAGCATTTTTAAGACTGGATTATAAACTGTGAGGTATTCTACTACTAAGAGGTACTCTTGCTTTTAAGTCGGAAGGATACACCGTTTTATAGAAAAATCGATTTGAACATAAATTTTTTTTGAATTTGAATAAAACCAGCCAAAACAAGAGTAACTTTTAGTGCTAGAATATCTGATAAGTTAATAATCTAGTGTCAAAAATGCTTAAAAATTAAACACCTTAAATGCTTAAAAAGTAAAATAACCGTTGACCTACCCAAAACGGTCTCATATAACCGATATTAGAAATTCGAAATTGATGAAATCGGTTCCGATTTCTGGAAGATAAATACGCGTACCAGTTTTCGTTTTTCCAAATAGAAGCTTTCTGAAGGCATTTAGGTACCTGAAGCTGTCTGATGTAATGAGCTGTTTATCTTGTTTATACAATCTTTTTTTTTTCTCTGATTCTGGCTTTGGTTTAGAACTAGAACCTTTAGCCACGTAATTGTATAACTTATCACTAAGTCAGGGGAGTAATGTGTAGTGTGTGTGTAGAGTAAGTGTCTTGTTACTTTGCAAAGTCGACGTCATTGTCTTTGCAAAGAGACGCTAATTGTTTCCGAACGTCTGCGGTCCCTCCGGTGAGTACCGATCCCACAAGGACAGAAACTATTTTTCATTTATTAATTTATAATAAATGAAAAATTTCTGCCCCTTGTAGGATTCGAACTCCCGACCTTTCGTTTCAAGGGTAGGCGCTCTTACCACTGCGCCACAGAGGGGGTATTTATACAATCTATTTATGAGAATAATAACTACTACAGACTGGGACAAATGACCAACCACAAGTTATAAAATGGTTGATAGAGGAAGTTATAGAAAACAACAAGCCATTGGTATTAATATTTGTAGACATTGAGAAAATATTTAACTCAGTCCAGCATAGCTCCATTACAAGAGTTCTTACAGAGTTCACTCAAAACAGCTGATGATACTGACTAAATTTCTATAGTATTAATTAATTGATATTTATATAACTTATGAATTTATATTATTCATTAAACACAAATAAAAACATCATCAAAATCACTACGTTTACTATACGTATTTTATGATTCATTTGAATAATAAAATTGTTTTTCAATAAGATAGATTTTCTAAGAAAATTGTGGAGAATTCATGAACCACCGCTTTAATTAAAGCCTTTCCTTTTTAAAAGTGTTCTAACTAGGAGGAAAACACTCTCAAAGTGTTCTTTTAAGACATTTTATGAGCCAGGACTTTAGAAAAAACAACAGAGAGACTAAAGTAAAAAAGTTAGCGAGATATCTAGTAATCTCACTGACCACTGAGTCGAATAATTCTTGTCAGGAATGTCAATATAACCTTTCGTAACCTTTGTTTCCCGTCGTCTGCAAGATATTTAATCTACCAAGAAGAAATAGGAGAACTTCTCTATTTAAAAGTTAATGAACATTTATTTCTTTTCTTGAGTTGCCATAGGCGTAGCTTTAAAAACGCACGAGGGACAAGGAACAAGGGAGAATTATTTAAATAATTTAATAATAATATTAATAATATTTCCTAAACCTTTTGCAGATATAAAATAGCACCCTAGTAATATGATAAAATAATAATAGAGATCAAAACTTCATTTTCACAATCAGATTTATAAGGTGTTTTATTCATCTTTAAATAGCAAGTAAGGTTTCACAATAATAATAAGGTATATTCTGATTTCAAATTTAACAACAGTATGCATTCGTTCAATTAAGCTAAAGTTCAATTTAGGTTTTTGTCTTCTTCTGTAATATTTGCTTCTAACTTTTTTGAATACAAGTCTTTCGTCTTCAAGTTCTGACCCCATCTTGTTTCTCTTATCCTGTTTGTGATCTTAGCTTCAGTTTTTGCCCTTCATTGTACTGTTTACAACCCTTCTTCAGCAATTTGACTTGCTCTTTATTCACTAGGTGACTAGTCATTGTGACTAAGATAGGAGTTAATTAGTTATTGAAATCGGTTGTATGAGCATCTTTATATGCTCGTTTCATGCAAATTTTAGTCATAGAATTTTATTTAGTAACTGATAATAGTTTTTGTGTCTTATATTAACAGTCAATGACAACAGACGCTATCGAAAGGATCTCGTCACTAAAGTGGGTTGACCAGGACACGTCGCAAGGTTTTTAAAAACACCGATATGCACAACGTATTGTCGAGTGGAGGCCTCAACAAAAAGTACTACTGAGCAAAGGACGCTTAGCAACCAGATAGGCTGACGACCTGAAGCGTACAGTTTAATGACGATCGGAAATATGGGATTACCTAACCACCTAATCTGAAACTTGTATGATAAAAACTAAACTAAAGATCAAGCACACATGATATATTCAGATATACTCAAAACAAATATAAGAACTAGACAGAAAAACAGGAAAAAAGGAAGGCCCAGAAAACCATAAATATAAGACAATAGAGGAGAAGGGCATAAGAGGGATCTGAATGGAGAGACATAGCCAGGCAGTCAGCGAACCATCCAATGTTATGATGCCAAAAGGAGAAGAAAAATATTCTGAATATGTGATGATTAAACTGGTAAATTGATGGGATGAAGAAATCACCATAGGAAGTGGAAAAATCAAAAACCTGCTATATGCAGATTACATTATTCTATCAGCGAATGAAGTCGAAAGGCTAACCATCACCGAAGGGCGAATGACGGACAGGCAAAGAATTCGGATCAACACCAGAAAAACAAAAATAATCATCGTAGATAGGGAAAATAGTCTACCAAACCCAGTGGTGAACTTTAAAGTGACAGACAAATTTGTATACTTTGGCTCCCTGATAACCAATAATGGCGGTAGCTTCTCAGAAATAAAGCGTAGACTAGCAATAGCCCGAACCACAACATCTAAATGAATTAAAATATGGAAATACGAAACAATAACAAGGAATACTAAGCTAAGGTTGGTCAAGGCCCCAATTTGTCCTATTGCCACATACCCACCTTAAACATGAACTCTCAAAAAAATCGAAAGAAGTAAGATCGAAACCTTCGAAATATGGGTTTACAGAAGAATTCTACCTGTTTTCTCGGTAGAAGACAGAACCAATCTGTCAATTCTAGAAGACTTTTATACTAGAGGGTACGAATGCATCGAAGGGGTAACGGAGCTATAAGTTCAGGACCTGAAGAAAGAAGAAAAAGCCTGGAAAATTGGCAGGATCAGTGGTCAAGAGAAACAGACAAAGCCGCCTGGACGAGGACCCTTATCTCTGATAGTATGAAGTAGTGAGATGGTATGAATGCAGACACAGGCGCGTTAACTATTATTTGACACAGTTTTTGACGGGGCATGAATCTTTTCGGTCATATACATATCGTATAAAAAATACCGAGGACCTTCTATGTACCGAGTGTGGAGTGGTGGATGACGCGAACCGCGTGATATTTGTATGCCCTGTATATCATGCAGGGCGAACCTCGCTGCAAATTAGGATGGGCTCCCCTCTGGGTGAGCCCCAAGAATTAATGCATAAAGCCATTACGAATGAAAAAATGTTTGACTTGATCATTGGATTTGTCACTGAAACGATGAAGCATAAGGAAGAAAGAAAGAGGAGACTCCAACAAAGATAATCCGTTTGTACTTCTTTTGAACATGTGTCGTTCCGCGCCGACCGTGCTACGTAGCCAATATACAACTCCCACTTCTGCCGGGGCAGAGTCCTTTCTTCTTCTTCTTCTTGGAGTGCCTCTCCTATCGGAGATTGGATATCATTAGGGCGATTCTAATTTTATTTACTGCTGTTTTGAATAATTCGTTAGTGGTACAGCCAAACCACTCTCCCAAATTTCTCATCCAGGACATTCTTCTACGGCCTGGATTTCAGAGTCCTTTAGCATAACACAATTTTTAATCCTAGTGTTAGTAAATGTTAGATATTTTGTTTTTCATTTGTTTATATCTTGTGTTGTGAGTGCATAGATGAATGGGTCACTCCTACTGGGAGTGGGGAATGAAAGTTTAGTTGTTCTCACTAACTGTCTAGTAATTCTTTGCCAGTTTACGGTGTATGGGATGATGACGTGGTCGCACCCCCTCACCCATTATCATGCAGATAGGTCGGTTAGGACCTACGGACCCTGGCTGGCTGCATGCGTGGATGGGGCGTCGAGACCGGGTTGCCATGACAGTCACAGAGCGCACGCAGAGAGTACTAGATGGGGGTGACGAGCAAAGCTGTTGGGTCAGAGCTATGCCCGCTAAGGTCGGTTCCTGGCCCGCCGGATGGAGAAAGAGGAGGTGAGTTTAGTTGGTAGGCGGCTCGCTACGGTTAGGCGTAGAGAGTTGAATCCAACACACCTGGGACACCTTCCCAGAAATCTTTAGAAGGTTCTCACCTCCCAAAAAAAAGAAGGCTTTTATATAAAAGACAGGTTTTTAAGAAAATAAACCGGTCCACACCTAAATTACTTAGGCCACATAGCCAGAAGAACGGAACCGATGGAACTATTAATAGTAAAAGGAAATGTAGAAGGCCGAATAGTAAGAGAAATATCTCCCACCCGATGGGTAGTCATCAACTCGACCTTAATAAATTAGTCGAATATTTCAGAATTCTGGAGTAGGTATTATAAATAAATGAACGACGTAAAAATAATCTAATGACTTGCAGTTCGAACAGGTGTAGCAAGGTATAGTGCTATTTTTGGGGATAAAGATATATACGGAATTTAAGAGGCCAGATGATTCGCTATACTTGTCTATTATTAACCCTAGTTTAACCAAAGACAATTTTCCCCCTGCTTTTTCATTTTATTTAAACTAATACGACGTAGGCCAGTAGGATATTTCTTCAAATATCTCGATGTTTTCGCCCGCATTGAGCGTGGAATTCTGACCTCCTCCCTTGACTGTCAAATAAGTACTATTTCGTGTTAAGTTATAGAAGCAATCGATGAGTTGTATATTCTCAGTGTGGCCAGTGTGGCATGTGTTGTATATAAACGGCGCTTCGTAAGGGAAAATTTGTATTACTTATTCAGGTTATCAAAAGAAGAAGGTTTGGTAACAAATAAGGGGAAATCCAAAAAATATCTTCCTTTCCTTCTTCTTCTTTTATGTAGACATATTGGTAACAAATAAGGGGAAATCCAAAAAATATCTTCTTTTCCTTCTTCTTCTTTTATGTAGACATGTCTGTTTTTCAATATATGTCCAGTAAGTTACCGTTCAATCGTTTTGTCGTCTTCCCACTGATTGTCTTCCTATTAGGGGGCCGTGTCTCACCGTCCTTACGTCCTTATATTTGTTGGAATTTTATTGTGTCATAGTTTCTTACCATCGATTTCTCGAAGGGTTTTCATCTTTGCTATTTTTAGCATTTTTTTGTCCTCTTTGTATCAGATTTTGTTTCTGTCGCGTATGCTATTTTTGGTCTGATGACTGTTTTGTAATTTCTGCCTTAGATTTCTGTTCCTATATTTTTATTTTCCATATTGCTTCATTCAAGTAACCTGCGGCTCTTATTGTGTGATGACTAGATATTTAAACTCCATCACCTGTTTTGTTATTTGACCTTACAGCTCTGTTTGCTGTTATGTATAACCAGGATTTTCTCATTTTTGGGAAATTTAACATGTTCGATTTTCTAGCGGTTATATTATATTGGTGCTGTCTGCAAACGGTGTAAATCTAAAAAACCTTATCTTGAAAAACGTATATTTAAATCCCTAAAAAGGGCTATATTACAACAAAAGGTTTTCGGAATCAATATTCCATCATCAGTGTTATCACCAAAAATAAGTATATAAAGTGAATAAATAGTAATACTTACAAGTTTACATGCTTTAAACCACCAAAATATACGGGTAAAAACCCTTGAGTTGTTTTTAAACAGCTGTGGTTACATTATATTATCCGATTTTAAAGGATGTTAAAAATATTTCCAGATTAACCCCTGGCATCACATGACATCAACCATATTGGTTGGAAAATTTGTAGCTAGTACCTTACGTGGCAGAGTTTAGGTGACAACTGAACCCGAATGGCTCTCTGAACGGTATTCGGTGTTCGGGTTCAGTTGTCAATTAAACTCTGCCATGTAAGGTCCTACCTACAAATTTTCCAACCGATATGCTTGATGTCATATTATGTGATGCCAGGGGTTAATCTGGAAATAGATCTGGATATAGTCCTTTTTAGAGATTTAAATATACCTTTCACAAGATAAGGTTTTTATTTTTTGTGATTTATGGTATACAGCAAGTTACAGGAATTTTTAATTGTGATATTTTTAGATGTAAATCTTGTTCATTTTGAGATATCCGTATTACATCGTCTGCATAGCAGATTATTTTTGAAGTTGTTTTTCTTCCATTTGGTATCCTTTTTTTCGTTCTTACTCGTTTATTATTTCATGCATGATCAGGTTGAACAGTAAAGGACTCATGGTATCCCTTTGTACTATCCCATTGCTAGCTTCAGTAATTGGGTCAGTTAGTTTATCTTCTACTTTTACTTTTATTGTGTTGTTCTGGTAGATATTTTCGATAGTTTTAATTATTCCTATACCTTTCTTATATACAATAAATAGATTAGTTTTTTTAATTACCAAAAAATATAGTGATTGTTAATAGAAAGAGAAAACCACTCGGGTAATCTTAAAGGCAAATAAAATAGGTGTACAAAAGTGGAAATCAAATTCCAGAAAATACACAAAATTCATTTGTCTTTACAATATTAACTGAAATGACAGATGAAATGTGATCACCACACTCTGATAGTATTGTCTTTACTGTCTAAATAATTATAAATTTTTCACATCATTTAAAAAAATTCCACGCCACTGGCTTTGGCAAAACCATAAAATGTCGTTCTTGATTTAGTGGAAAAATGTGGAATATTATTTTTTAATATGTTTTGGTCGGTTCCACTCTTAATATACCATAAAGAAAATAATTTAATGTTTTCAGACAGACACATAAGTAAAAGTTATCAATGACATTCCGCTCGGATGGCAGCTTTTCCTTGTTTTTGTTTTGGTATTTTTAGAAAGGACAAAGTGAAAAGGTCAAGTTTCTTGAAAACTAAGAAAGTATGTACGAAAATTGAAGTGGGAAGATATCACATATATGTGGTTTGTTTATTGTTTATATCGCACCTCTATTGAGAAAACGACGTTCAAAATTATTAGTGCTAGAAATTTTACGAGGTTAATTTAAAAAGTATTAAAATTAGTATAATAACTATTGTAGTCAGTTATAAAGGTTATTGAAAATCTACAAAGTAGTGTATTAATTCTGATAAAAAATTTAAAAAAATATTTTAATTTTGAATTGTGACACTATACAGATAAAATAAAAAAATTATGAAATATTATTTATTAACAGTGGCTCTGGCCATCCAGATCATAACATCATTATTATTATCTGGTTAACAGAGTTCCTAATATTTTTAATAATCTAACTTGAAAAAATATGAGTAACAACATTAAATAAAAAATACTGCAAAAAGAGAAATAACGGTTTTGAATGAAGCAATCACATATTATACTGCCTTAATCTGACCAACGACCGTTTCTACAGATCTTCGATGGACAAATGCCATGCACAAGTCAATATATAACACTGTTTATGTTCGGTGCAACGTTAATATTTTGATTAAACATATACCGACGCTAGTGTCATCCAACGACAAATACTTGAACCATAGACGTAACACTTTTTGAGATATGATTTTGTAGTTTTATTAAACTGTTTGTGCAATAAAACTGTTTTAATTTTTTTTAGTTGTGACACTGTTTGAGCTGAGGTGCAATATATTTAAGAAAAAGCTTTGAAAAAGTATTTGTCTTACAATTTTTTTATTCCACGTAGGGACTAAAGAGCAGTACGTACATAATCAGAGAACATATTCTTAGATATAGGCATACGACACGATCAGAACTTTTGACAATCAGAACTTTTTTGGAGCCAACAGCTTTGAAGCTATATCCGTAGTGATAATAATTCATTCATTCATTAATTAAGCATTACAATCCCCAGGAATATAAAATATAGCTACCGCCATGGTGCTTAAAATCCTATTCTGGGGTGAGGTGGTTTACTCCTATGTCATTTATAGGTTGCTGTCCGTCTTTGCTGCTGCCGTGACTCTTTTCCATTTCTTCCCGTCCTTGTCCTTTGTATGTGTCTCCAGCAGTAACAAATCTCACTTCTCTCTATCTCTCTATTTTTTTAAAAATGTTAGAACAATGAAAGTGTCAGAAGAATCAAATGAGTGAATTAACTGCAATTCCTAGCTAGTTCTTCTAAAGCATAAAGACTCGCGTAGTACATATTATGTAAATAAAATATTATGTGAAATAAAATTTATCACATTCACAAGATAATCTATTCTGTTCTACTTTCGATCCTTCTAAATTTTTATCCATATTTTTTACGTATTTATAACTTTTCTTGAATCAGTATTTAAATATTTCAGAATATTGTTTAATATTGTGTTGTTCTATTTTATGTGTTCTGTAAAACTCCTTATTTATGAAAGACAAAAGTAATAATTATTTTCCAAAATATCTGTGAAAACACCAAAAATAAAATAGTTTTAATTATTATTTCATTTATAGAGATTCTGACTAATAGAAACCTACAAGAATAAAAATTACAGCGACTATTTTATTCATAGAGATTCTGACCAATAGAAACCTACAATAATAAAAATTACAGCGATTATTTTATTCATAGAGATTCTGACCAATAAAAAGCTACAAAAATAAAAATTACAGCGAAATGTAATTTTTGATAATTTCCCGTCGTCAAGTATTTTACGTCAGATGCCCTTCATTGATACGCAAAAATACATTCCGTGACATTAATGACAATTAATGTTTTACAACTTGTCACAGAGAATAACAAAAAACAGGGTTAGTAGATATGCAGGTGAAGATATCAATAAAATATTAGAATGAATTAAAAAGACAGTTTTGTTCATGAAATTATGTTACAGAATTGCTCTCGAGCTCGAACTATCGATTTCTTTTGCCCTCGTGACACTTTGACATAATTTCACATAACTGTCAAACTGTCACTCGGGATACCAATCGATAATTTTAAAGCTCTCGTGTAATTACTACTCATAATATTTTTAAAAACAACGAGAAATCTAAAACAGAGAAGAACTAAAAACTTTATACTTTGGAAAACAAAATTCTGGTAAAGTTGTTCCATTTTATCTTTGCCCATGCGTCATGATCCATTTTCAAACAAATTAAATCAAAACATAAAGTGAAACGTACGTCGAAGTGTATAGTAAATAGTATACGTTTCCCTTTATGTTTTGACTTAATTTGTTAGAAAATGGATCGTAACGCATGGTCAAAGATAAAATGGAACAAGTATAACAACCTGCATACTATGCTTCTACAGCTTATATAATTTACAAGTCATACGCAACGATAAATGAATAGATTGGGGGTATCTACAATATGAATTTCACAACCCGTCATTTTATCTAGGTAAGAATTCTACGAATTTTGATTCCTAATATTTAATAATAATATTAGTAATATTTGTGATAAAATTATAATATTTGTGCTATAATCCTAAAATGTAGGTACTCTTATAAAATATACTCTAACATAAAAATGCAGAAGAAGTTAGATTCAGAACCTTATTTATGGTTTCTGGAATAGCATGACACTACGACAACCAGAGATAAAGCCACTTCGAGAACAACTTTTAACCGGTGCGCGCATGACGTCAGCGCCCGAAAAACTTGTACGGAGACTTATGGGAAAGCATAAAGTTTTATACAGTTTTATACATTCTCGTGTTATTAAATAACTGAAATTGCCGTTCGTCTGTTCTGTTACACTGTTTAATTTATACTTTGATGAATTATTATAATTATACCAGTAAAATAATACAATATAATATGTAGGTACTGTAATAAAAAACGTTCTAAAAAAAATAGTTCTTTCACTGCAGAAATTTAAGAGGATTCTTGACATGCAGAAAACTTTAAATAAACCGCTTCAAATAAAAGATGGTTTATTAACAAATAATAAAAAAACCAAAGTTTCAAAAAAGAACTAAAATTACAAAAACAAAATTAAGTAGATAGATTTAGATGGATTTAAAGAGGTGGCCGTTTAGCCTATTCCACTGCTACCTTTTCAGATCTATTGTGGTCCTCTAATTCTAGATTACATTCTTTAGTCTGGTCCTTTTTAAAAGGCCCAATAAGCCCCAATTCTCACCGCACATTCTTTTAAATTTGCCCAAGGACATAGAAGCTTTCTGTGTGGTTTTCAGGATGTGAGTATTATATTTCAGCCTATGATCAGTATAAACCCCAAGGTACTTTGTTTTTTTGGCAAATAAGATTTCTGTTCCTCCCAGCACTGGTAGTTTTAAGCCTTCTAGTGCTGTCCTTTGGGTGCAGTTGGCGATTTGTTTTCTGAGCATTGACTATCAGTCTCTCTTATTTACACCGGTCGTCAACTATATTTAGGGCTGCTTACATTCTCCCAGACACCAGCTGGTCTAACCTGCCTCTGATGACGATTGATATATCGTCAGTATATCCTAGACAAAAAAGTCTTCTGTGGAGAAATTTTTGGTGGCTCAAAGTAGAGGTGACAGAACTCCTCCTTGTGGACAGCCTCCACCTACTCTTGCTTTGATGGTTGCTTTAACTAGAGTTGATATTACTATCCTATTCTCCAGGTATAACCTTAATTTTCTGCATAAAACCGCAGGAATTGTTTATCGACTATCTATGTACTCTAGATCCGATAAGTTTAGTTTCAACAGGGCCACCACGAGAAGGGTGCAATCAAAGATTACACACACCCAATCAATGTTGGGAGTACCCAGCGGTCTTGGGATGGTTTAAGGAGGTGCAAAGGTCTAAGAACTCTTCAAGCAAAACTCATCCCCTGAGATTAGTTCTTTTCCCGCTCAGCTTTACGCCGACTAGAAAAAGAGCACATCCCTCGGCCCAAAAAAAAACAACAACAAAACAAAACAAAAACAAAAATTTTACTTAACGATTCTTGCAAATTTTTTTGTATTTTAGACTTTTCTTTCAACTTTTGGTTCAAAACTCGCATTCGAAAATATATCCGACATCTTATAAATAGTTTTTTCACATCACCAGATATATTAACAAACTGATCTTTCCAATAAAGATTTTTGATAATTTTTGATGCCAACTTTAATAGTGTCCTTATTGAATTGGCAAAAAATATTTTCTAGTTCACGACAGTTCGTAAGTAATATTTCTGAAGGCTTCACCAAACCCCCTTCTGGGAGATGATTTACCCACGAGGAAGAAGTGTTACTATTTGTAGAACTGCCCAAACTCTCTTCATGTCGTAGCTTGAAAGCTATTAAACCAGCTAAATTTTCTAGTCCATCATGATGCAACTTTTCCATTTCAAAATCTGTTTGATGGTTTTCATTTTCTGAAGTTACTGGATTTAATTGACTAAAGAGTGGTTCGGTTATGATCACTGAATCTACTACGTCATTGTTGTAACAACCAAGATTCAAAGGGCTTCATGCTTTCATGTTTTGAAGCGACGTGTTTGTTGTTTCTGGTAGGTTACTTACATTAGCCGAGAGTGAAATAACTTCATCGTTCCGACCCATAATACGAGTAAAATTACGAAGACGGTATTTAAATTGCAAAGGAGGCGGATGATCATGTAAACCTCCAATCGCACGTATTACTGAGAATAGTCCTTCTAAGCAATCTTGATTTAAATTATAGGTATGTTGTTATATAATTGATGTTGAAATCTTTTTTAAATCTAGAAAGAGTAGTCTCAAAGATTTAATACTAACAATAATACCATGGTGAAAGGGCCGTAATGACTATTTCAAATTATATTTAAGGATTTTATCCCGAAAATATAGCTTTATGCTTTCCGAAAACTTTCGCAAACTGCATAAAAATAACAAATCCAAGTTAAAAATCGAACATTTGGCCTGGCGTTTGTCGGTCAGTGACGTAGGCGCAGAAAAGAGAGAGAGACAGGCTTATTCATGCGCGTGGCTTCATCTCTGGTTGTCGTAGTATCATGCTGGAATAGTAAATATGAACGAGATTTTCAATTTTAATGAACAATTAAACACCAAATATAGTCACTGATATTTTTCGTTTTAAACTTAATTTTATTTAAGTGACTGCACACAGTCGTAATAAACTACTCAAAGTTCCTTTACACTGCGAAATTGAGTTAATTATTAACTTAGAACTAAAACTATGCTTAGACATTGATTAACTACAAACAGCAATTTCGTAATATAACAGCGTTAGAAATTAATTTCAGCTTCTGCTTCCGTATCTTATAATGCAAAATTAGGAGAGTCGTGCAAGACTGCCATACAGTAAATGTTACTTTGAATAGAACTAAGATGAGAAATTTATTGTTTAAAGCCGGAAAATGAACAAGTAATATAAAGTAAATGTAAAAAGCACAATAACGTACAATTCTTTCTCTCCATGTCTTTTTTTATTGTGCTTCCCACTGAACAATTTTCTGAGATACAGAACACAACTATTAAATTGATAGATAAATAAATTAAAGCCCTCCTTTAAAATTTTTTGTGCTATGAATGAGGTAGAGTATTTACGCTCTAGAGGAACAAGTTAGGAATTTGGAGTTGTAACTTGTTCATTCCAAGAAACATCTGACCCCACGTTTGAGTATTTCATCGGGGCATATTATGAAGAAATCAGTAAAGCAAGACATGGTGTTACCACGGAAGAAAAACAAGATTTGCTCGCACTTCCAGATGACTACTCATGGCCCATGCCATTTCGGCCAGTACTAAAACGCATAATAATTATAGTCGGTTCGCTAAACTCAGACACAACTGGCTAGTGATTTTAGCTGATAATTATTTTGTTTTTGGCCAATTTTGCCAAAATTGGCAAAATTGCTAACTATTTAGTAATTATTAACTATTTAGTATTTATTTTTTCGCCAATGTTACCAAATTGGCAAAATTACTTACTAAAATTACTAGCCATTTGTGTCTGATTTTAGCGAACCGACTATAGCATTCATCTTTCGAAGGAAGTTTGGTCGAGTTGTAGAACTTCAATGACAAATACTAGCTTTGGAGAAGCTTTGAACTGGGATATGCATCACGTTATCTTTTCTGTCGGATAGCAAAACACACTGCTCGTGACTAATCCACCTACCAGATGTGTGGAAAATATTACTTCAATTAAGATAGCACATGCTGGAGTCCTATATGCACAAATTAGGCATGAGAATCTGGACCGCTTCCAATTGGATAGGAGTTTTTTTTTTAAATATGGTGGAGGAAAAGCCGAAGCTTGAATGCCGCGGAATGATTTGAGGGTTGTTTAAAATATGGTGGAGGAATCTTTAAGGACACTGAAGTCCAGGTACTAGTATGTTGCAATCCGCATGGTTATCATGCGATTATCATGTCTTTTGCCACTTTTATAATAGTCTGTATAATATAGTCGCCTCTTTAAAATATGCTTCCTCCGAGAACCTCGTCTGGACTGGGACTGGATGCTGCTATCGCCAAATGCACCCTCAGGAAAGAAACTGCTCATGGCCAATCCACCCACCAAAATATATGAAAAACATTGATGTTAAATGTGGTAGAAGGAAATTAAGGGAATTTTGTCTGCAGTATCGTAACATATTCATACCAAGAGAAGGAAAGAAAGAAAGAACTAACGTTGTCAAACATAAAATTGATCAGAAGAACTCCCGATTTGACTCCGCGTTGAATAGTTTTGGTTTTTAGAAAACCCCTTGTTTTGATGATGTTTTGGCAAGACTGCACTTCTTGCCATTGTCAAAGTGAGATTAGTTCTGTTTCTTCCCAAAGTACCTACTCAACAAACATATATCGACCAAATAAATTGAGGATATGGCTGTTATGCCATATGTTAATGTGAAAATTATCGAATAATAAACCTTATGAGCCATCTCCTGAAAACTTTTTCAAAAATTATACATAAAAGAATATATAAAAAGTGTGAAGAACACATGACAAACACACAATTCGGCTTCAGGGATGCATTAGGTACTCGAGAGGCACTTTTGCAATACAAGTTCTCTTTCAAAGATGTAGAGACGTGAATTGTGATATATTGTGATATGAAAGCGTTCGATAGAATAAAACATGACGAACTGATGAAAATATTAAATTCAGTTGGTCTAGACAGCAGATATCGCCGTATAATAAACAATATCTATTACGAACAAACTGCAGCTGTTAGAGTAGGGGATCAGTTATCAGACGACATAAAGATAAAAAGAGCTGTGCGACAGGGATGTATATTGGCCCCATTATTGTTCAATACATATTCAGAGCACATTATGAACCTAGCGCTAACGGACATAGACGAGGGAATACTTATAAACGGAGAACGATTGAACAACATAAGTTAGGCTGATGATACTGTCATTTTTGCATACAGTCTTGAAGGTCTACAGACACTTGTCTCCAGGGGGGCAGAAGTAAGTAGCAGGTTTGGGCTTGATTTTAACATCAAAAAAACCAAATACATGGTTATAAGCAGAAATAGAATACCACCTGGTCAATTACTAATTAACCAACAACCTATAACACAAATCACCAACTTTTGTTATTTGGGTGCAAACTTAAATGAACAGTGGGACCAATCAACGGAAATTAAGATAAGGATCGAGAAGGCAAGATCAGCTTTCGTCAAAATGCAAAAAATCTTTAACAGCCACGATATAAAATTGGAAATAAAACTTCGCTTACTAAAATGCTACGTATTCTCCGTTCTTTTATATAGCGTGGAGTCATGGAGCTTAACTGAAGCATCACTGAAGAGACTCGAAGCATTTGAGATGTGGTGCTATAGACGCATGTTGAGGATTTCCTGGATAGACAGAGTTACCAACGAAGAAGTTCTACATAGAATGCGTAAAGAGCACGAACTAGTCGTAACCATAAAACGTCGCAAACTGGAATACCTGGGCCATATTATGCGCAATGAACAACGATATGACCTACTTCGGACAATACTTCAAGGTAAAGTGCATGGGAAAAGAGGTCCAGGACGAAGAAGAATATCCTGGCTGCATAACCTGCGAAAATGGTTTAACTTAACCACTACCGGACTTTTCAGGGCAGCAGTCAACAAAGTCAAAATAGCCATGTTAGTGTCCAACATCCGTAACGGATAGACACCATAAGAAGAAGATGGCTGTTATCTGATGTTGGTCATCAAAACACCGACAAGTTTATACAGTTACATACATTTTGTTTTAGCTTTAAAATAAACGATTTGTCAAGAGGGTGTCATACTATATCCTCACTTTATAAGGACTACAAATAAAACTGACACACAACATAAAAGAATCACTAGGGTTGGTGAATAAACAAACTAATTTATAACAACCAGCTGAGTAAGTTTTATAGTTTTATTAGCTAAAATATTTTTTCTATCTCTTACAATTAACAGAAACACTATATCTTCTATAAATACTATCAAGAATATCTATAAATTATACTCAAATATCTAATTCAAAAAGAATTCTAAAAGGCAGTGCTTGGATAATACCTTTCTTGAATGTTAAGATCAAAAATTAGATTTTGCTTCTTCTTACCCATATAAAAATACTGAATCATTTTTGTACGTTTCTTCTATTTTTCATTAAGTCTCAACAATTGTTGTTATTTTCATCATAAATAACAAGAATAATTATCAGTTCTCTTATTACAGGTAATTTTCAATTAATTTTTAAAATGCAAAAACTTGTTTAGACTGCATTAGGAATATTTGTCATATTATTATTTTCACCTAATCACTACAATATGCCTTTATCAATTTATTAATTCCCTAAAAATAGTTTATCTTTAATTCAACATATTAAAAATTAAAATTATTTGAGTTTTTCATGTTTTTAAAACTTTTGACAGGCAAACACACTTTCACGCATCCTATAATTTGAGAGTATATAGAGCACACATAGCAGGGGTTAAAACAGAGAATAACGCAGCACAAAAGTGACTGCAAAACAGAGAAAAATGATTTGGCAGTAACACACCACTCCAACACAATAGGGCACACATTTCGTTTATCATATTTCAAGATATTAGATATACAAAAAAAAAACGTTAAAAGAATATTTCTGGAAATGTGCCACCTCCACAAAAACAAAAAGTCAATTAACTATTTATAAGACAGATACTTGTAAGTTAAGCGACATTTATTGCAATATTTTAAAATTCTGATAAACTAAAAACATATAAAATGTGGATCGATAATAAAACTAGTTGGATACATAATATGCGTTAAGATCACATGTGAAAAAAAAATACCTAAATCGATGCCACTTCGGATGTTGGTAGAACAGCATGTGTTTGTCCAATAGAATTGGTAAAAAACAACATTTGTAAGTGATAACATTGTAAATGTTGTTTTTATCTAACTTATAATTAATGTCGGAAAACTTACTATCCTCAACAAAACATAAACATAAACAAGAAGAATAATGTGATCGACTACTTTTGGAAATTTAGCTCTATACTGAACAAAAATTAGTATATATCAGTAATGTCTGGTCAATACATGATTTTGGTATTCCTTAGCGAACCCAAACTTTAATATTGATTAAGTCAATATCAAAAAGACTGCAAAGGAAAGATATTAAATGATTTTGGGCAAATATATGCGAAACTAAATTCATCGATGAAAATATTACATAAAAACAAATCAAAAGTATGAATATGAAGATTGCGGGAACAAATCGAATAAGGAAGTCAGAATAGAAACATCTGGGGAGCAATGAAGGGTGTACAATGTATATGTCGGTCCTTTAGTACAAAAAATAAAGCGAGAATAATATCTACTAACAAAGAATTTGATTCTGAATTATGTGCTCCATGCTTTGCACCATTCTGGAAATTTCAAGCTTCTGGATCTTAAAAATGAAAGTACCTAATTGTTTGGTTGATCACAAAGTATTATGGTATTGAAATTGATAAAAATGTCTTTCTGTTACAGTGGTGAAGTGAGTCTAAATTTTTCCTGTCTAGTTTTAGGATTATCTTTATGGTATATCTTGCACGTTTTTAGAGCATTCTTTTATAAAACGACTCATTGGTATAAAAAAATCCATTGTTCTAATAACTGCCAACGTATTGAGACGACCTGTGTGTATCATTATACAAAATATATTTTAGTAGTGACTACGTCAAAATAATAATACATAGGTTATATTTGTTAATATCATTGCCGTTTTTTAAAGCAAAAGCTACTGCAAGAAATTTGCGTTATATATAAGAGTAATTTTTTATATTAACAACCTTCAATTTTTCTTTAGTTCGTTTTTTTAACTACAAGACTTAGTAGCATAAAAACCTAACGTAAAGATGAAGGAACTAAGTGTATTTTTGATAATAAAAGTATCCTTTTTCCGTTTGGTAATTAAAATGCATTATGACGTTTTCGTAAAAAAGGGCTTAACAAGGAAAAACCACAAAGATTAGAAGACATAAATAAAACATGAAATGTAATAAAAAGCTGAATATATTCACAAAAAAGAGTGTACATTGCGTTTTATCCAAAAGAGCGAACATTGGATGTCAGGGGAAACCTTAGAATTACTGGAAAAAAGAAGAGTTATGGTATAACATACCCAAAAACAAGAAGCAACATTCAAGTAATAGCGGAGCTATGCAGGAAAATAGAATTTATGTGCATGAGAGATAAAATCTTCTAGGCTCGCGCCCGTTCCATCTTCGGATGCCTCCTCATCAGATATCCAGGTTGTCACTCCATCTCTTCCTTGGCCTTCCTATATTCCTTCGGCCGTTTAGTGATCTCTCTCGTGCTATCTTTACTAGTCTTCCTTCTTCCATTCTGCTTATATGGCTTTTTTTCTTTTGTGTTCAGTCATTTAAATTCTTTATATTACAGCTTTGCCCGAAGTCTGTGCTACGTTGTCTATCCCATAATGATTTTCCTGTGATATCTCGGACTATTTTCAGTTCACACGTTTCCATCAGTCTTTTTGTCGTTGTGGTGTCAGGTCTTGTTTCAGCAGTTTAAGTCATAATTGGCCTAACTACTGTCCTATAGATCTTGGCCTTTGTTTCTATTCGTAGATGTGTGCTGCGCTAGATAGTGTGTTTAAGACATCCTGCTATTCTGTTGGATTTGTTTACTTGTTGGCCAAAGTCCGCTTCTGTGCCTCCATAACTCTGCATTAGGACTCCCAGGTAGCTGATACTTCTTTCTTGCTGGATTATTTTGCTGTCTACTTCTAGCTTGCACCTTATTGGATCTTTAGAAATTACCATACTTTTTGATTCATTTGGTGATATTATCATGTTGATCTTTCTGGCTGTTATATTAAGGTAATATAAAAGCCTCTGAAGGTCATCTTCACTCTCTGGAGTAAGTATGGCATCATCTGCATAGCATACTATAGAGATAATTTCTTCACCCATTCTGTACTCAGGTTTTTTACTTTATAAATAATTGTTTTCACCCATTTTGAAAAAATGTGAAATCTTTGTATTATCCACGTCCGTCTGTCCGTCTGTCCGTAACCACAACTCCTCCGGCAATATAGCAGTTAGAATGACAAATGAGGTGTCAAATGAAAGCTGCTAATCCAAGGATGGTACTAAAGGTGAGATATTTGACCTTGGCGGTCTGTCCGTCGGTCTGTACGACCGCGAATATAACTCCTCCATCATTATACCAGGTAGAATGACAAATGAGGTGTCAAATGAAAGCTGATAATCCTAGGATTGTACTAAAGTTGAGATATTTGACCTAGGCGGTCTGTGCGTCGGTCCCTCCGACCGCGAATATAACTCCTCCGTCATTATACCAGGTAGAATGACAAATGAGGTGTCAAATGAAAGCTGATAATCCAAGGATGGTACTAAAGGTGAGATATTTAACTTAGGCGGTCTGTACGTCGGTCCCTCCGACCGCGAATATAACTCCTCCATCGTTATACCAGCTTGAATGATAAATGAGGTGTCAAATGAAAGCTTATAATCCAAGGATGGTACTAAAGGTGAGATATTTGACCTAGGCTGTCTTTCCGTCGGTCCGTACGACCGCGAATATAACTTCTCCGTCATTATACTAGGTAGAATGACAAATGAGGTGTCAAATAAAAGCTGATAATCCAAGGATGGTACTAAAGTGAGATATTTGACCTGGGCAATCTTTCCGTCGGTCCGTAGGACCGCCAATGCAACTCCTCTGCCATTATACCGGGTAGAATCACAAATGAGGTGACAAATGTCAATGTTTAGTAAGAATGACTCAACATTAGTAAATTCGTATATCAATCCACGCAAAGTTACACGTAAAATTCAAATATCGTCTTCCAGTTCTACTTTCGATTACTTTGGGTGAAAACCTAGGACTTCGAAGTCCAATTACTTGTTTCATTTATGATTAGGTTAAACAGCAGCGGGCTCAATGAGTCTCCTTGACGTATATCTCTTTCCACTTGTATCGGATGTGTTAGTATGTTATTAATTCTGGCCTGTATGTTATTCCTGCTGTATATGTTTTCGATAGCCTTGATAATATCTGACGGTATGTTTCGTTTATATAAAAGGTGAATAACGTCATTCAGCTCTACACTGTCGAATGCCTTTTGTAAATCTATGAAGCGACAGTAAGGCGGGACGTTGTATTCTAGTAATTTTCCATGACTTTCCTGACGACAAAAACTGCATCGTTACAGGATTGTCCGGATCTAAAGCCTTGCTGTTCATCTGCTAGATCTATTTCGTTGGTGATAAAATCAACCATATAAATAACGTGTGTCTTTTCAATAAAAAATGTTAATTCATTTGAAGTACAACACCTATTAAAAAAGTAACGTAACGTCTATGGTTTGCTAACATGTAATTTTTCCTCTCACGTCATATTTACTTTTGATGTGACAGAAAAAATTACATATTAGCAAACCACAGGCGTTACGTTTCATTTTTAAGAGGTGTTGTACTTCAAATTAATTAACAGTGTTTTGCAAAGACGGTGCAAATATCAAAAAAAGATCTTGGATGGTCGTTATGTCTAAATAGTCCATCTAAATGCTTTTCTAATGATGTGCCGCATATGGTATACTCCCTATTTAAAAAGGGGTTGGGTAAGTGGAAGGGAGGGGATTGACAAATGATCGATGTATATATCGTAAATATGTGTCCCCCTTAGAACAAAAATCAACCTGTTTCTCCATTTCCTTGAAATCTGATAACTACTGCCAAATATCGAGGTGGACTGTTTTCTTTGGCCCAACCTGTATATCCACTGTTTGGTTTTCTGATTCACACCGGTTCACTGATGATAAACTGATGGGTCCGAAAACGTTCTTTCTGAACACATTAATGTAATCCATTTGGATTTTTATGATTTTTAATTAAATTATTACCTACTAAGGTTTTTTTCTTCGACGTTGGATTTTTTTAACTACATGGAATAGAGCAAACTCCCGGGAACTTTCCAGTTTTAGTTTATAAAAAATTACTCTTATAGTATATGCATAGTATTAATAAAAGCCGTTTTTCCCACATCCTGTTCGGTCACCTCGAGCCGGCATAGAAAGTTAATAGGTCTGGATCCCGCGTATGAAAAAAAAAGTTGATTAATAGCAAGCTGAAAATTTTTTAATAGCTTAAGGGTGACTAGTCGGACAAACTTTGATATATGGGAAGACTGGAACGGGAGAAATTTAATTGTGGAATAGGTTAAAAATTTGGAACGGTCAGACCACGAAAACGGCACATGTATTTTGTCCGACAGAACAGACTTAAACTCTCCGAACAGAGATTAAACTCTCATGCAAAAATCAGACTGCTATTTATCACTAAATGGGCGTTTTAATGAGTGGAACATGTAGAATATGTCAAATGACAGGAATTATGACAGGTGATAAATAGCAGTCTGATTTTTGCTTGAGAGGCTGTCGGACAAAATAAATGTGCCGTTTTCGTGGTCTGACCGTTCCAAATTTTTAACCTGTTCCACAATTAAAACTTCCCCTGTTCCAGTGTTCCCATATATCAAAGTTTATCAAACTAGACACCCTTAAGCTATTAACAAATTTTCAGCTTGGTTTTATCAACTTTTTTTCATACGCGGGATCCAGACATACAGTGTGACCCATTTAGATTGGAAACACCTCTATAAAATTTGAAGTTGTTAACCGATTTTAACCAAATTTTTTTTTAATGTCATGTATTAAAAGGTCTATTGCGGGACAAAATATGAAATATTTAGTTAAATTTTCAGGGCATTCTACGATACTTTTTCTTCGTCGAAAATGGAGAATTTGTATTAGCGATTTTTTTATTAAAAAAATTTCTACGCCACTGGATTTAGAGCGGCTTCAAATAGCTATGATAAAAATTTCATTAAAATATATTTATTAACACCGAAGTTATGACAACTTAAAATTTTAAAACTCACTAATCTATGAGTCAAAAAAGAACACCCTGTATCAACAGATAACCATAAAACTAATTATATTTCAAATAATTTTAATAATAAACCACTACTAGACAAAAAAATGTTTAAAATAAATTTAAAATGAAATTTTTGTCATAGCTATTTGAGGCCACTCTAAATCCAGTGGCGTAGAAATTTTTTTAATAAAAAAATCGCTAATACAAATTTTCCATTTTCGACAAAGAAAAAGTATCTTGTTAATTATTAATAATAAAATTATTTGAAAAATAATTAGTTTTATGGTTATCTGTTGATACAGGGTGTTCTTTTTTGACTCGTAGCTTGGTGAGTTTTAAAATTTTAAGTTGTCATAACTTCGTTATTAATAAATATATTTTAATGAAATTTTTGTCATAGCTATTTGAAGTAGGGATGGGAAAAACCTACCGGTTTAAACCTAAAACCGGTTTTTTTACTTCGCAATAACCGGTTTTACCGGTTCTTTTTTTGTCCCGGTTTTTTAAAGTAAAAACCGGTTATTAGGTTTTTACGGTGATTAGGATTAGGTTAGGTATTATTTCGGATCCCAATCATATTTATTATTCTCAAGTAATTATTCCAAACAAAACCATAATTCAAATTTTATTTTATTTTATAAAATACAGAAGCAAACTAAAAGTGCAATCTCACATCAGCCAGAAACAATTATTAAGTTTTATTATAATATTTCCTTGAAAAGGTATTTGTAATCATATTTACATAAGAAGTGATCTGGTTGAATTAGACGCAAACATCATCTATTTTTCACACTTAACTCTTGACATAGAAAGTGGGTGAATGACTTTTTCTGATACCAAAAATAATGCTCTGACTATGAATATCGAATTACTGATTACGAATACGAATCTCCAAGAATTTCGCTACGTTTTCAAAACGATACACTCATACAAGAAGTATTAAATGGGTTAAAATGTAAAAAAAAATCCTATTCTACAAATATACAAACGTGTTAAAAGTAATACATGTCCTTTCGAGAGTACTAATTTTGATCATATTGATATCGAGTCGAATGGAGTATCGCAAACTAAAGTCTATTGTAAATGTAACTTTGTAACCTATTGGATTAAAAAAACCGAAAACCGGTTTTTTCCAAAAACCGGTTTTTTTGGCTAGTTATAACCGCCAGGTTACCCGTAAGCAAAAAATCCGGTATAACCAAAAACCGGTGTTTTGTCAAAAACCGCCATCCCTAATTTGAAGCCACTCTAAATCCAGTGGCGTAGAAATTTTTTTAATAAAAAAATAGCTAATACAAATTCTTCATTTTCGACGAAGAGAAAGTATCGTAGAATGCCCTGAAAATTTAACTAAATATTTCATATTTTGTCCCGCAATAGACCTTTTATTACATGACATTAAAAAAAATTTGGTTAAAATCGGTTAACAACTTCAAATTTTATAGAGGTGTCTCCAATCTAAATGGGTCACACTGTATAAGCTTAAACTCATCTTTATGCCATTATGCTGCGTTCGAGCGAGCAGCCTCGGATCGAGAAAGGGCTCGAGGAGCGACTCGAACTCAACTCACCGATATATTTTTTAACGGGTTCCGTGTAATAGGTGGTGTATTCGGTTTTAGAGTTAGGCGAGGTCACTAACAACCGGTGGATGTAGTTGTCGTTATGTAGTCTGGCCGGAAGACCATTATCGTATCTGAAACAATAAGAAAGTATGTATATGAGATTTTGTTTAAATATTTGTTAATTTATATTTATTAATATTATTATTTTAGTGAAATAAATGGCGACTCGATTCTAGTTTTCTGTTGACCTAGATATCAAAATATCAAAAGGCACCGCTGGGAAAATATTCCAAAAATGCGGTTCAGAGAAACTATATGAAACGAGTCTTTGTACTCTCATACAGAGTATGGCATTAGTAAAAATACAAAAATAGACGGTTTAGTTTTGATTTAAATCTGTCTCCTGCCATCCCCCGATAGCGCTATTTCTAGGTCTACCTTTTGTCAAGGAGGCTATGCAAGAAGACAAATTTAAATCAAAAATTCCGTAGTTCTCGGTATACAATAAAACTATTTATACCGGAGTAAGGTTAGAACGCCCTCTAACGGGGAATAAGTGAAATAAATGGCGACTCGATTCTAGTTTTCTGTTGACCTAGATATCAAAATATCAAAAGGCACCGCTGGGAAAATATTCCAAAAATGCGGTTCAGAGAAACTATATGAAACGAGTTTTTGTACTCTCATACAGAGTATGGCATTAGTAAAAATACAAAAATAGACGGTTTAGTTTTGATTTAAATCTGTCTCCTGCCATCCCCCGATAGCGCTATTTCTAGGTCTACCTTTTGTCAAGGAGGCTATGCAAGAAGACAAATTTAAATCAAAAATTCCGTAGTTCTCGGTATACAATAAAACTATTTATACCGGAGTAAGGTTAGAACGCCCTCTAACGGGGAATAAGTGAAATAAATGGCGACTCGATTCTAGTTTTCTGTTGACCTAGATATCAAAATATCAAAAGGCACCGCTGGGAAAATATTCCAAAAATGCGGTTCAGAGAAACTATATGAAACGAGTCTTTGTACTCTCATACAGAGTATGGCATTAGTAAAAATACAAGACCTAGAAATAGCGCTATCGGGGGATGGCAGGAGACAGATTTAAATCAAAACTAAACCGTCTATTTTTGTATTTTTACTAATGCCATACTCTGTATGAGAGTACAAAGACTCGTTTCATATAGTTTCTCTGAACCGCATTTTTGGAATATTTTCCCAGCGGTGCCTTTTGATATTTTGATATCTAGGTCAACAGAAAACTAGAATCGAGTCGCCATTTATTTCACTTATTCCCCGTTAGAGGGCGTTCTAACCTTACTCCGGTATAAATAGTTTTATTGTATACCGAGAACTACGGAAGTTTTGATTTAAATTTGTCTTCTTGCATAGCCTCCTTGACAAAAGGTAGACCTAGAAATAGCGCTATCGGGGGATGGTAGGAGACAGATTTAAATCAAAACTAAACCGTCTATTTTTGTATTTTTACTAATGCCATAGTCTGTATGAGAGTACAAAGACTCGTTTCATATAGTTTCTCTGAACCGCATTTTTGGAATATTTTCCCAGCGGTGCCTTTTGATATTTTGATATCTAGGTCAACAGAAAACTAGAATCGAGTCGCCATTTATTTCACTTATTCCCTGTTAGAGGGCGTTCTAACCTTACTCCGGTATAAATAGTTTTATTGTATACCGAGAACTACGGAAGTTTTGATTTAAATTTGTCTTCTTGCATAGCCTCCTTGACAAAAGGTAGACCTAGAAATAGCGCTATCGGGGGATGGCAGGAGACAGATTTAAATCAAAACTAAACCGTCTATTTTTGTATTTTTACTAATGCCATACTCTGTATGAGAGTACAAAGACTCGTTTCATATAGTTTCTCTGAACCGCATTTTTGGAATATTTTCCCAGCGGTGCCTTTTGATATTTTGATATCTAGGTCAACAGAAAACTAGAATCGAGTCGCCATTTATTTCACTTATTCCCCGTTAGAGGGCGTTCTAACCTTACTCCGGTATAAATAGTTTTATTGTATACCGAGAACTACGGAAGTTTTGATTTAAATTGGTCTTCTTGCATAGCCTCCTTGACAAAAGGTAGACCTAGAAATAGCGCTATCGGGGGATGGTAGGAGACAGATTTAAATCAAAACTAAACCGTCTATTTTTGTATTTTTATTATTATTTTATCTGTCAAAACTTTCTACCATCCATACAGTAGAGACAAACGCCATCCTCCAAGCATTAGAATGATTATCTAACTAAACTAAAGCCAAGAACACTGCAATATGTACTGATTTTTCGATATCCTCCATCGACTCGATTAAAAATCTATAATCCTAGCATCCATTAAAGTACGGGATCCGAATAGGAGGTCGAAATGTAATGATCTGCTTGCCGGATGAAACATTTTTTTATTAAATTTCATACATATACAAACACGACCAGCATGGGTTGCCGATCAAAATCGTGTCATAGCTATCCTTAAGGGGGACCGTAGTGGTTAAAATCAATATCTCAATCACATTTTTTTTTAAGTATGTATGGTAGAATTATTTTATTTTTAAATTAAATAGGCATATTCAGTATAATTCATAGATTACTCAAGAAAAACTTCAAGGAAAAATACTGAAAAATAAGCCAACGGTGACAAATTTTTAAAAGACACCTCAAAATATAACGAATTTTGCGGTGGACATCAGAACGCAACATTGCATCGTGGTAAATAAAAAATTCAAAAAGATTTTATTAGATGATGAGTTTCTCGAGGTAATTATGTTTAGTTTTTTTAGTTTTATCTAATTTTGACATTTTGATATCACTCAGAAATCAAAACAACAATTTTTTTGCAAAACAGGGTGAAAATTTACATATTTCTTATTGTTAAACAAAAAATAAGCAAACTAAAAATTTTGAGCTCGTTCCACTGAGCAGGAATTTAATACCCTAGTGGGGGGGCTGAGTCAGCCCCCCCCACTACTTAAAAATAGGAATATTGAATCGGTTTTTGCGGCAGAATTACGAGCTATTTATGAGCTCTTGAAATTATATAGTTTCGATTTTTGAGCTCATCCCCTTCACCCCCAAACAACCCTTTAATTGATTTAACTTAAGAGAAAGATGCTGAGAAAACTTAAAATATATCGTATTGCGGATATAATTCATATAGCTTATATACTCTAAGAATAAACTATTAAATCAAGCGCATTTAGATTATATGAATAGGCATATTCAGTATAATTCATAGATTACTCAAGAAAAACTTCAAGGAAAAATACTGAAAAATAAGCCAACGGTGACAAATTTTTAAAAGACACCTCAAAATATAACGAATTTTGCGGTGGACATCAGAACGCAACATTGCATCGTGGTAAATAAAAAATTCAAAAAGATTTTATTAGATGATGAGTTTCTCGAGGTAATTATGTTTAGTTTTTTTAGTTTTATCTAATTTTGACATTTTGATATCACTCAGAAATCAAAACAACAATTTTTTTGCAAAACAGGGTGAAAATTTACATATTTCTTATTGTTAAACAAAAAATAAGCATACACCAAAAACATCTCGACAGCGTTTCCTCAAAGAATGTCTAAAGAAAATACATACATAATTCCAGGTGAGTAGGTCAGGTAGTTTTTGAATTACAATGTCTACAGCCTTTGAAAAAAGCAGTTTTGAAGAAAACGCGTTTAAAATATTGTCAACTTTTATTTTCTATTTCTATTTTGTCTTTCAAATCGTAAAATGATGCACGCCGGAATATCTTTTTAAATCGCGGAGTAATTTACTAAGAAAATGAGAACAGCCTTTGACAGCTGTTCATTACGTTCAAGCATGCTGGCGCGAATCTGTTGCAAATCGAGTCGAAGCTAGGGCTATTCGACACTATCTCCCTACCTTCGACTCGCTTTGCAGCAAGTTCGTGCCAGCGCACTTGAGCGTAGTGAGAAACAGTCAACAGCTGTTCTTATTTTCTTTTCCAAATTACTTCGCGATTTAAAAACATATTCCGGTGTCCATCACTTTCGACAGGCAAAAAAGAAATTGAAAATAAAAGTTGACAATACTTTAAACGCGCTTTTCTCAAAACTCCTTTTTTCAATAGCGGTGGACATGTAACTCAAAAACTACGACGCCGATCCGCTAAAATTTTGTGTATATATTCATTAGATAGACATTTGGTGAGGTAACCCTGTCGATATATTTTTTGTTTTATGCTTATTTTTTATTTAACAATAATAAATATGTTGATTTTCGCCTTTTTTGTGCAAAAAATTTCGTTGTTCTGATTTCTGAGTGATACCAAAAAGTCAAAAATCGTTATAAATAAAAAAACTCGACAGAGTTATCTCGATAAACATATTATAAGCCAAAAAAATCTTTTTGAATTTTTTGTTTACCGTGATCCAATGATAAGTTCGGAAGTCCACCGCAAAATCCATTTTTTTCGAGGTGTCTTTAAAAATTTGCCACCGTTGGCTTATTTTTTAATATTTTTCCTTGAATTTTTTTTTGAGTAGTCTTTGAATTATGCTGAATACGCTTATTTAATTTAAAAATAAAATAATTTTGTCATACTTTCAAAAACAATACACAAAAATGTGCTTAAAATGTTGATTTCAACCCATTTCAATCCATTTCAACCCCCCTTTCAGGATAGCTGTGACACGATTTTGATAGGCAACCCATGCTGGTCTTGTTTGTATATGTATAAAATTTAATAAAAAAATGTTTCATCCGGCAAGCAGATGGGTACATTTCGACCTACTATTCGGATCTTAGACTATTAGTTCATTAGTCCACAACACAAAGACTATCTACTGGAAACAGCAGAGATGAGATTACTGAGAGGTAGCGTCCAGTGTATAAACAAATGGATACTAAATAGAAAAAATTAATCGAATAACTACATAAGCAGAATGGGAGAAATCCGAGTGGTCAAAATAGCAAGAGATAAATCAACAATCGCTAGAAGAAATATCGGTTGACCGCGCAATAGATGGAATGACTACCTTCCATAGAGGTATCAATCCACTAATGAACAACAAGCAGATGAGCTTGAAGAGCTTGAAGAGCTAAATAGTCTGGGCTGATTATCGGAGAATAGGCCATTTTTGGGAAAAGTTGTTTACCAGCAATTTTATTGCTGGAATCGAAGCTTATGATTATATATATTAATAATATAGGTATGCAAAGTCCGCAGATCGTGTGCTACTTTTTTATAAACAAAATGGCGCTCGAAAATCGTGTTTTTTAAATTATTGCCCTATAACTCCGAAGATTTTAACTTTACAACAAAAACACTCAAATAAAAATTCACTGCAATTAAATTCTGCATACAAATATGTTTCTCCCGATCTGCACCGACGAAAATTTTCCTCGGAAAATGCGGGCTTTCCCAACAAAATCTTTAATTTTCAAATAAAGTTTTAGATAATTAATTATCTACCAATAATTAAATTATTTGGTGACTTAAAAGCCTTGTTGGTTTATATTGTAGTTACAAAAGCTGGTGAAAATTGAACGAATATTTTAGCAACAATTCAATTGTTAATTAATAATTTACGGTCTCAATAATAACCAAAATAATTATGATTCACTGATCAAACTTTAAAATCTTATAAAGATGAGATGCCTATTTAACATTTTGTCGACAAAATATAATTTTTTATTTTTTTGCATAATCTTTAAATGTTTAAAAAAAATAGTTATAAACAAATTAACGTTTCTCGGAAAGTTTTTATTATATTCTAATTAAAAAAAAAAGTTAAAATGCGTATTTCAAATATATTGAAAATGAATGCTTTAAAACTTTTTGGCAACCATTTGCAAAAAAGTTATGAAACAGCAAAGTTAATTCTTTCAGAGCGTAAAAGTGATCTTAAAGTACAAGCTAATTATTTACAAAAGATATCTATTATTAGTTTAATGGTTATATTTTAATTAAAGATTTTAAATATATTTTTTGTAATTTACACGCGCGAAAGTAGACTAATACAGTACTGTAGCTAAAATTTTCACTCGAAGCGACGACCGCCGCGCGACGTACACTCAATAAATAAAATTATAGTATTATGTATGCTGCGTGTCAGTCGCTTCGAGTGAACATTTTAGCTCCGGCTCTGTATCAAGCCTACTTTCGCGCTAAAAATTACAAAAAAAAAGTATTTTTAATCTTTGAATAAAATATAACCATTGAACTAATATTTGATATTCTTTGTCAGTAGTTTTAAGCTTTGAAACAATTAAAACAAATTATAAACAACGGAACAATCGTATATTTAATTTGCTGTTTCATAACTTTTTTGCAAATGGTTGGAAAATTTTTTAAAAGCATTCATTTTCAAGACCTTTGAAATAAGCATTTTAAGTATTTTTTAAAATAAGAATATAATAAACAATTTCTGAGAAATGTTAATTTATTTATAACTATTTTTTTAACTATTTATAAAGATTATGCAAAAAACGAAAAATTTATATTGTGTCGACAAAATATTAAATAGGCATCACATTTATATTCTTTGTAAGTTTGATCAATGTCTCATGATTACTTTGGTTGTTATTGCGACTGTAAATTGGTAATTGACAATTGAAGTATTGCTAAAATATTCATTTAATTTTCACCGGCTTCTGCAGTTATAATTTATACCAAGAAAGCTTTTATTTCACCAAGTTATTTAATTATTGATAAATAACTACTTGCCCAAAAAATGTATTTGAAAATTCGAGATTTCGTTGGGAAAACCCACATTTTCCGAGGAAAATTGTCGTCGAAGCAAATCGGGAAAAACATGCGTCTATGTAGAATTAAATTGGGGTGAATTTTTATTTGAGTGTTTTTGGTGTAAAGTTAAAATCTTTGGAGTTATAGATCAATAATTGAAAAAACACGATTAGGGGGCGTCATTTTATTAATAAAAAAAGTAGCACACTATCTGCAGACTTTGCATACCTATATTATTAATATATAGGGTCATAATATTCGATTCCAGCAATAAAATTGCTGGTAAATAACCTTTCTTTGTACTTTACTAATTAGGCCAGCGTATTATAACTATTTTTTTTCAAAATTTAAAGAGATTATGCAAAAAAATCGAAAAATTTTTATTTTGTCGATAAAATATTAAATAAGCATCTCATCTTTATAATCTTTATAAGTTTGATCAATGTATCATCATTATTTTGGTTATTATTGCGATCGTAAATTGTTAATTAACAATTGAATTATTGCTAATTATTGCTAAAATATTCGTTTAATTTTCTTCGGCTTCTGGAACAATGACAATCTATACCAAGAAAGCTTTGATGTTACTAAGTTATTTAATTATTGATTAATAACTACTTACCTAAAACTTTATTTGAAAATTAGAGTTTTTGTTTTGAAAACCCGCATTTTCCGAGGAAAATTTTCGTCGGAGCAAATCGGGAAAAACCTATCTCTATGCAGAATTTAATTGCGGTGAATTTTTATTTGAGTATTTTTTTTGTAAAGTTAAAATCTTCGGAGTTATAGAGCAATAATTGAAAAAAATACGATTTGTCGGCGCAATTTGGTTTATAAAAAAAGTAGCACACTATCTGCGGACTTTGCATACCTATGTTATTAATATATAGGATCTTATAATTCGATTTCAGCAATAAAATTGCTGGTAAATAACTTTTCCATGAATTATGCTAATTAGCCCAGAGTAATAGAGGAAGAAGAAACATAAGAAGAACGTCTATTAAGTAGTTTGTCAGTTTGACAGTTTGTTTACATATTGAGAACTGTCGAAGTTCAAAGCGTATGTATTTAACTGGCCATTGTTCACTGCGCGTGTACCACCTTTATCGCGAATGCCATATCGCGATTCTATTGGTTAAAAATCTGTATCTTAATGAAAATCTGTATCGTAATGAAGTTCATTATGATACAGGTAGTGACATCATAATTGATATTAGTATAAGAGCTGTGAGACATTTTTGAGTAGGTATTTTAGGCAACCTGAAAATTTTTCAGATGACTCTTCCATGATAGCCTAATACAAAAATGACGGTCTGGCTGGAGGGTAGCGGTTATTTTCCCCAAAAATCCCCCCCAAAGTTAAAAAAGGGTAAAAATTGTTATTACAAAAAATATCATTGACGTGACTTTAAAGTAAATTTAAATATTCAATTATAAAAAAAATAAGAGGACAGGCGATTTGAGGGCGATTTTAACTCTGCAAGATACTTGCATGGGCACCCCAGGATTATTTTCAGGGGATGCATCTGAAGTTCAGAAGATTTCATCTGAATCTGTACATACTATTAACGAGTATAAAACATACAACTATACATGCAAAGCTATGTACATTCCTTCCGGACAGGGAACTACAATTAATATTTTGACAGGGTATTTTTTAATATTAAAAATAAATATTCTAAAAATACAGGTTTTTTTGGTGAAATTTTCCAACTGCCATGTGATCGAACAAATTACGCGTGCATATAAATGAAAAGCGCTATAGGTAAGCAGCAGTGTGAGAAAGAGCGTATAGCTGTTTGCTTCCTCTGTTGTACCTGAGCGAGTCCGTTCGCTCGAGAAAAATCACGTGACCTGGCGATCCCATGTTGCTGTGCCTCGAAACGTCAGTAATTTATATAATAATTACTCGAAACGAGTAAATATTATATATTATAGTTTTTTAAGTAAGTTTTTCTTAATTAAAGGAAAATAATACGTACTATACAATAGATTTTGCAAATACAATAAAAAAAGACAAATTTATTATTATAAAGATATAGGTAGAAACATATAAAAGTATAAACTAAATTAATTCTGTGTCCGAATCTTGTACTTCTTCTTCAAACTCCTCATCTGAGCCTAAATATTCATTATCTTCTTCTTCGTCAGACTCCCCTCGAGACTCAGATTCCTCTTCTACATGATCTGTAAATAGTTGTAATATGTATTTAGAATTAATTAAAAATTAATTAATGATTAATTAATTGAGTTGCTACGTATTCTCTGTCCTTTTATACGGAGTCGAAGCCTGGACAGTCACGGGCGCATCTGAAGATAGACTTGCCATTGTTGAGATGTGGTGTTATCGAATAATGTAAAAAATATCATGGGCACAACACGTAACAAACACGGAAACATTAAGAAAGATAAAAAAGGCAAAACAAATACTCAACACTATGAAGGAAAGAAAAATGAGCTACTTTGGTCATATACTAAAAAATAAAAAACGTGATGTGATTTATAATATAAGGAAAAGTATTAAGTATTAGTTATATAAGTAAGAATACGTAGCAACTTAATTAATTAAGCACTAATTAATTTTTAATTAATTCTAAATACATATTTACAACTATTTACAGATCAGGTAGAAGAGGAATCTGAGTCTCGAGGGGACTCTGACGAAGAAGAAGAGAATGAATATTTATTTTGCCTCATTTTTCTTTCCTTTATATTGTTGAGTATTTCTTTTGCCTTTTTCATCTTTCTTAATGTGTCCGTGTTTGTTACGTGTTGTGTTCATGATATTTTTTATATTATTCAATAAAAGCACATCTCAAAAATGGCAAGTCTTCTTTCAGATGCGCCCGTGATTGTCCAGGCTTCGACTCCGTATAAAAGGACACAGAATACGTAGTAACTCAATTAAATTATGGCTAATTAATTTTTAATTATTTATAAATACATATTACAACTATTTACTGATCATGTAGAAGAGGAATCTGAGTCTCGATGGGAGTCTGACGAAGAAGAAGACAGTGAATATTTAAGCTCAGATGAGGAGTTTGAAGAAGAAGTACAAGATTCGGACACAGAATTAATTTAGTTTATACTTTTATACTTCTCTACCTATATATTTATAATAATAAATCTGTCTTTTTCTATCATATTTGCAAAATCTATTGTATAGTACGTATTATTTTCCTTTAATTAAGAAAAATTTACTTAAAAAACTATAATATATAATAATTACTCTAACGTTTTGAGGCACAACAACATGGGATCGCCAGGGCACGTGATTTTTCTCGAGCGAACGGACTCGCTCAGGTACAACAGAGGACGAAAACAGCTATCGGTATACGCGCTTTCTCACACTGCTGCTTACCTATAGCGCTTTTCATTTATATGCACGCGTAATTTGTTTGATCACATGGCAGTTGGAAAATTTCACCAAAAAAAAACCTGTCTTTTTTAGAATATTTATTTTTAATATTAAAAAATACCCTGTCAAAATAATAATTGTACTTCCCTGTCTGGAAGGAATGTACATAGCTTTGCATGTATAGTTGTATATTTTATACTCGTTAATAGTATGTACAGATTCAGATGAAATCTTCTGAAGTTCAGATGCGTCCCCTGAAAATAATCCTGGGGCGCCCATGCAAGTATCATGCAGAGTTAAAATCGCCCTCAAATAGCCTGGCCTGTTTATTTTCTTCATACTTGAATATTTAAATTTACTTTAAAGTCACGTCAATGATATTTTTTGTAATAACAATTTTTACCCTTTTTTAACTTTGGGGGGATTTTTGGGGAAAATAACCGCTACCCTCCAGCCAGACCGGCATTTTTGTATTAGGCTATCATGGAAGAGTCACCTGAACAATTTTCAGGTTGCCTAAAATACCTACTCAAAAATGTCTCACAACTCTTGGACCATATATTATAGTATGAGAATAGAAAATGTTTTCAAAAATACTTATTAGTTTTCTTAGGATTCGAAAGAAATAAATGGATTTAAAAGGTATTGGCCCAAAATTTTGCGCTTACCCTCTTAAAAACTAAATACAAAATAAATTTTAAATATCAGTATTTGCTAGAAATACTTATTAGTTAGATACTATTTATTACTTATAAATTAAAATTTCAGAATAGCAACCTTTTAACATTTTTATAATTAACTCGAGTTCTTCAATCGGAAATAATTAGACCAGCCTTGAAAAATAACCGTTCGCAAAATTACCGTTAACCAATAACCGTTCGTAAATGTGACGTGGGCTCTTGCAATTGCGTAGCTTAATTCAGAATCCAGCAGTCGACTGAAGTATTGCATTTTTATAATATAATAATTATTTGAAAACCTTTTGTTTGCCAACCGCCTAAAGCTGAATTGAGCCGAAATACATTTATTTGCTATGATCCCTTTAAAGCTCGAGGAACCTGTATATGCCAAAAGTCCCAATTTAAATATAAAAATCGACCAGTTTCGAGATTTTTTTCCAAAATCGTCCATTCATGCAAAAATTAATTTATTCCAACCTTTACGTGCTCACTGTATATTATCACATTATTTGGATATAATATCCTTTAATAATATCCACCTCTGTCTACAAAAATCCATACGAATTCGGCTTTGTTTTCGTTTTGCTTGAGCTGATCAGTAATGCTTTTCCCGTGACAGTTTTGCCCTTATGAACTTTTATTTTTTTAATAAATATATGGATTTGTGAACGGATAAAAGTTAGGTTGTTCAGTCAGGTGAATAAGATGGATGGCCTAACACACTCATCGTCCTGTGAAATCATTTTGAAGAAGTTTCTTTATTCGGATGTGAAAAATTTAAACTCACATTTCTTTTTAACATTTTTTATATACAGTGATGAGTGCCCTAATTACCGGCAAAATAACGAAACGATGAAAAACATATATATATTAAGTTGTGAAATAGTACAAGATAAAGCTAGTTCTTATACGTGACTAGTTTACTTCAGTTATAATTATATCTATGTATGACGTCGAAAAATTTTTATTTTAATTTCCCATGTTATACGTTTTGGCGTACACAAATAAACGTCAAATTGAAATAGAAACATCAAATAATTAATAGGATTTCAAACAAAGTTTGTTAAATTACTTTATCTTCAATTACTTTATCTTCATTTGTTCTAAAGTTATACCCGTTTAAAGTTATAATTTTCTTAAAAAAATTGTACAATAATTTGTTTATAAGGGTTTCAAGCAAATTTGAGCTTTAAACATTTTTACTTTAATTAACAATAATGACAGAAGGACTCAAAAGAAACATTTTGAGCTTACCAAAATGTTCGTAAGTTTATTTTTGGCCAAGATATCAATATTTTGGCTACGAATTTCCTCACTTACTTGACAGAGCCGATCTTGCGCCTTATAGTGCGCCATTAAAATATCGATATCTTGGTCAAAAATAAACTTAGGAACATTTTTGTAAGCTCAAATTGTTCCTTTTGAATTTTTCTATCATCATTGTTAATTAAAGTACAAATGTTTATAGCTCAAATTTGCTTGAAACCCTTATAAACAAATTAATGTACAATTTTTTTAAGAAAATTATAAATTCAAACTGGTATAACTTTAAAAGAAATAAAGATAATAAGTAATTTAACAAACTTTGTTTGGAAGCCTATTAATCAAGCTTTACAATAAGACCTTCTAAGGCTCATTTGCATGCGTAAAAGCCGAGTTATGATCGATAAAGCTTCGAAAAATATTTATTTTGCAATTTGCAATTTGCATTGTGCACTAATTTTACAATTAAATTCTAATAGTTGGATTCAAGTTTAGTAAACGTTATTTTCTTCGTTTTTATTAAGTAACAAATATTATTTGAAACATTTTTTTATCTCTTAAAGTTTATGTGCCAATGAGCCTTATAAACAATTAAATTGTTTATAACAATTTTTTCACCACTCGGATCGAAATCCACCCTCGAAATTCGTAATCAGCAACCAAAAATCCATAAGAAATCGTTGAGTTTGTACATCAGAATTGAAAAGGACACGGCGACCCCTCTGGCGCCTAGACTACTTTTAATAATATTAATTTTTCTAATGAGGTACTTACTAATATGGTTTTTGAGCTAGATAAGTTTAACAAAAATGCACTACTAGTAATAAGAATGTATCACTAGTATTTCCCTGATAGACGACAACCAAGAAGGGAAACTTTTCAAAGTTTACTTGAACGGTTTCAGCGGACTGTACATTTAGATTACGAGAAATTTGATTGAACAAAAACTATGTAAAAATGGTAAATAATTAAAATGAATTAAAAATGTAATCCTTAGTATCACTGAATCTCTGAACAGTGGTACGACCGTTCTCCTAATCTAAGTATCTAGTACGTCTAAATCGCTCTAGTAAACTTTGAAAAGTGTCTCTTCTTGGTTGTCGTTTATCAGGAAATTTCTGATGATAAAATCTTATTGCTAGTAGCATATTTTTGTTACTCTCTTAGAGCACACAACTACTAATCAGTTCCTCATTAGAGGAATTCATATTAGTAACGGTAACATAGCAACTGTAACTATAAAAATAGTGCAATGTCAACTGTTTAAGCAAGTTTAGTGTCAAAATCATAGCCAACTCAGTAGAATATTGTATGTTTTATGAATATTTTCCGCACCAACAATCTTAACTACGTAGACATTTTGATATATCATCTAATATTAATAAATTAAGGATCATTTTAGATTAATATGTATTTATTTTCGAAAAATTATTTTGATTGAATATTTTCACGGCCGACCTAATAAAATTTCACTTCATCTTTATTGCAATTAATGTTTGGCTTAAAGAATCACGAATTACTCACAAGTGAAAGCAGCTAGGTGTAGGGAATAATTAAGAAATGCAAAAGTACCATAAAAGATCTTACCTTATAAATGTAAAAAATATACCTTCATTACAATAATAAAATATAGGGTGTTCCATTTAAGAAATAGCCATTCCGAGTTTCGACCAACTCTGTATAATAAATTTAAACATTTCGCTTTGGATGAAAATGGATTATACAAAAAAACAAATTAGTATTCATTGTAAATATATAAAACTTAGTTACTTGTAAAAAAATAGAAATAGTACATTATATACCGCGGGACTGAAGTAGTACATTTAATCCTGAAGGTAAAGTTTATGGCCCGACCGCAGGGAGGGCCATAATTTACCTGAAGGATTAAATGTACTTCAGTCGCAAGGTATATACGATACTTTTCGTACTTCCGGTATGATTTTATTAATTATTTCAATAATTTCAATCAGTTTTTTCTCTCTTCAACTCATTTAATAAACTGTCTTTAAAATAAGTTACCATAGTAACATTGCGTTGTGACAGTTATAATTTAGAAACATTGTCATTACTAGTGTCATTGTAAAGAAACATTGTTATTGATAATTATTGGTATCATGAGTGAAGAAGGTGTATCTGATATTGATAAAAGAGCAGCCGAAGTAGGTGAAGAATTGTTACCACCGAAATCTAGAAAACTATACGAGCAGCAGTACGATGCTTTTAAAAAGTGGTGCCGCTTAAAAAATGTGAGACAACCTACTGAAAATGCGCTGTTAGTCTACTTCGATGATAAATCAAAAGCGGTTTGTGCCTCAACTCTCTGGGCACATTACTCAATGCTGAAATCGGTTATTAACATTAGAGAAGATATTGATATAAGTAAATTTCCAAAATTATTAGCTTTTTTGAAGAGAAGAAATGAGGGATTTAAGCCAAAGAAGTCAAGAATTCTCACGTCTGAGCAGGTAGATCAGTTCTTACGGGAGGCTCCGGATGATAAATATTTAATGCTTAAGGTAAATTTGGAAATTTGTTTATATTCAGAAATTTTAAGAAATCAATTTTTTTGTAGGTTGCACTTATTTTGGGCGTTGCGGGAGCTTGTCGTGGAAAAGAGTTGGTTGATTTAGAAATCGACGATGTGAGAGATTTGGGCGATTCCTTCCTAATTGCGATTAGAAACACCAAAAATAAAATTGACCGAAATTTTGTGATCAAAAATTCAGAAAACAGTGCCATCAGTTTTGTGGCGATATTTCGGAAATATGTGGCATTGCGAAAGACAGGGACAACTCATTCAAAATTTTTTGTTCAATACATCAACAAAGAATGTACTACGCGAGTAGTAGGAAAAAACATGTTTGGTACAATTCCACGGCAAATAGCAGCTTTCTTGAAATTAGAAAATGCGACGTCTTATACGGGACATTGTTTTAGACGCACATCTGCGTCTTTGTTAGCTGATTCGGGAGCAACAATAGACGTGCTGAAGAGACATGGAGGATGGAAATCCTCCAACGTGGCCGAGGGATATATTGAATCGTCTATTAAAAATAAACAAAAAATTTCAGATAAAATATTTGGTCAAGTCGCCGATTCGTCCACTATAGTTATGCCACAGTCCTCATTCTCGCTTCCTGTTTCCGCAGGATCTTCGAAACAAACACCAGTTCAATATGAAAAGGACCTATCTGTTACTCGTCAGTTACCTGCTGCATTAACCCAGGAAAGACTGGTCAATATGACGAACTGTCACAATATTAATTTGAATATTAACGTTAATTACCATTCTAATTAATTATATTTTTCAATAAAATATCCCTTAAATTCGTTTGTTTGTGATTTAATCGTTCCGGGAGTTTCGTCAATATTTAATCCCGGAGGGATTAAATGTGACACTTTAGTACCTGTCACAAGGGAGTGAAGTTGTCACTTTAGGCCCGGAAGTACGAAAACAAGAATTAAGTTATAATCTTACGTTAAAGTAAATAATAAAAACAGTAAATATAATAAAACACATACTTATAATAAAGAATAAAAACAAATATAAAGTGTCATCACCGCAACTGTCAAATAAATGTTAGCAATTTATGCCAAAATATCACCTTCATTCGATTACAATTACAGTGTGTTCAGAACAAATGTGCTTCATAAAAACGCTTTATAATCCATTTACACAAATTAAATGAAATATATTATTTTGTATTTTTTTAAGTTCACATTAATAGAAATCTTCAAATATTATTTCTACGCGTACATAATAAAATATGTCTAGAGGCTAAAATTCTAGTGTACTCGGCAAAATGATTCTAAAACAGAACACAACTACCGCCTAATTGACCTGGATCCCGCGTACCAAAAAAAAGTTGATTAATAGCAAGCTGAAAATTTGTTAATAGCTTACTGGTGTCTAGTCGGACAAACTTTAATGTACGGGAACACTGGAACAGGGGAAGTTTTAATTGTGGAACAGTTTAAAAATTTGAAACGTCAGATTACGAAAATGTTCCATATATTTTGTCGGACAGAACTTCCAATCGATTTGTTACCATTTCATTAAACTCTCGGGCAAAAATCAGACTGGTGTTTATCACCAACTGAGCATTTTAATGAGTGGAACACGAAGAAAATATCAAATGACAAGAATCATGTTGGCTAGTAATAGCAGTCTGATTTTTGCATGAGAGTGTAATGAAAGGGTAACAAATCAATTGGATGTTCTGTCCGACATAATACATGGAACGTTTTCGTAATCTGACGTTCCAAATTTTTAAACTGTTCCACAATTAAAACTTCCCCTGTTCCAGTGTTCCCATACATAAAAGTTTGTCTGACTAGACACCGAGAAGCTATTAACAAATTTCAAAATAAGCTAAGAGACATTTTTGAAAAAAAATACATAGATAATGAAGATCTGAGAATTCTCAATTTATATTGGAATCAGAAAGCTAACATTAAAATAGAAAATGAGACATCACAAGCAATAGAAATACGTAGAGGAGTATGACAGGGATGCCTTTGGTCACCACTGCTATTTAACCCTTAAACGAACCTTTTTTATGTTCCATATACGCCCAAGGGTGGGTAAAAAATGTCCACCTTAAAAATAGCAAATATATTTATTAAGAGTTGTTGGAAATGGATTAAACTTAAGGATCTTATGCTTAATAAACACAGCATCTTGTAAAATATTAATATAAACAATTTACAAACCTTACAACAAAATTACAATGTACATCAAAATTAATATACCAGTAGAAGCCAGTAATTCAAATTTGTCGATTTTCTCCATATTCTTCATTTCAGCCTCCTAATTCGCGCATAATTATGTCGATTATGTAATTATACGTCGATAATTATATGGATTATGTTCCTTCCAACGATAAATTATATAGAAACCTTTAGTAACAAGTTTTACCAAGGGTGTACTTTTTATGCCCACCCATATTAGTCCTGTCGCCAGGGGGGTACAACGGCCTCCTTAATTCAGATGGACTTACCCAAGTTTTTTTTATTTATTTTGACCCGTAGAATACGAATTTTTTGGGTAACAGTTGATCCGGATGTCGATAAGATTGTTATAGACAAAGAACTTGAGGAATTACATAACAGTGATTTCTCGCAAAACAAAACATCTTTTTGTATTTTTTGGGTCATTCTATGCAAAAAATGCTCTGACAAGTTTTTTCGTAGGATGCATAGTTTTCGAGATAATCGCGGTTGAACTTTAAAAAAATCGAAAAATTGCAATTTTTGAACCCGAATAACTTTTGATTAAAAAATAAAATAGCAATCCTGCTTACCGCATTTGAAAGTTTAAGTCAAAATATATCGGTCTTGATTATTTTCATTGCTAAAAATTTATTATTTTATTGGTAAACAAACCTATAAACACCTAGTGCGTGAGTGATGTTTTCAATGATTTCTCATTTAAAATCTAACGAGTAGGTAGGGTAGCTACAAGTGTAAGCGAGGCAATTTCTACGTAGCATGCGTTAAAACGCATGTATTAGGCACGGGAAACACTATGTGTTTATAGCTTTGTTCAGCAGTAAAAAAAATTAATTTTTAGCAATGCAAATAATCAAAACCGATATAATTTGACTTAAGCTTTCAAATGCGGTAAGCAGAATTGCTACTTTATTTTTTAATCAAAAGTTATTCGGGTTAAAAAATTGCAATTTTTCGATTTTTTGAAAGTTCAACCGCGGTTTTCTCGAAAACTGTGCATTCTACGAAAAAACTTGTAGGAATATTTTTTGCTTAAAACGACCCAAAAAATACAAAAATATGTTTTGTTTTGCGAGAAATCGCTGTTATGTAATTCCTCAAGTTCTTTGTCTATAACAAACTTGTCGACATCCGGATCAACTGTTACCCAAAAAATTCGTATTCTACGGGTCAAAATATATAAAAAAAACTTGGGTAAGTCCATCTGAATTAAGGAGGCCGTTGTGCCCCCTCTAGCGACAGGACTATATTTAACTCAAGCTATTACTTTTATTTTCAAAAATATCGGTAGATACAATTTAACATCCGATAAAAGGCTGTCTTCTTAACAATAAATAATTTTTTTTAAATTTTTAAACACGTAGTAAGTATGTTACAAGGGAATACGCATTACGTGGACATTTTTTACCCACCCTTGGGCGTTTAAGGGTTAATGTATATAGTGAAAGCATTTGCCAGGAAGTCCTTTTGCAAGGAAACGAAGGAATTGTAATCAATGGAGAGGTTGTAAGTAATATTCGAAACAGTAAAAGAATTACAACGATTACTTACAAACATAAATATTGCTTGCAACATTTATGGCATAAACATCATTATCAAAAAATCCAAGTATATAGTCTTTAGTAAAAACATGACACAACCAGCACATATTAGTATAAACGGCATTCAAATTGAAAAAGTATCTAGTTACAAATAATTGGGAACTTTAATAAACGAAACTGGAAACCAAACAATGAAATAAAAAGACGTATCGAAATTGCCAGGGCCACCTTCATAAAGATGAGAAAATTCTTCTGCAACAGAGATATAAGCATCCCTCTACGATTAACAATGCTAAGAGGCTACGTATTTAACACGCTATTATACGGTGTAGAGGCCTGGACTCTCAAACAGAACAACATAAAAATATTGAAAATTTCGAGGTGGTGCTACCGTCGAATGCTGAAGATAAGTTGGGTTGAACGAGTCACAAGCTTTGAAGTAATACGAAGGATAGCAAAAGACTCAGAAAATTTGTTAACGACAAAACGAAGAAAATTCGAATATCTGGGTCATCTGATGAGAGGTCATAATTACGCATTACTTCAAAATATAACGCAAGGAAAAATAGAAGGAAAACGCAATCCAGGCCGTAGAAGAATGTAATGGTTGCGGAATTTGAGAGAGTGGTTTGGCTGTACCACTAATGAACTTTTTAGGTCAGCTGTAAACAAGGTCAGGATAGCCTTGATAATTTCCAATCTCCGTAGGAGTGGCACAAGAAGAAAAAGAAGCAATAATCTCGTTCTTCGCATTGTGTCAACTCATATACTTATAACGACTAAAACTAATGTGAATTCAACTAAAAGGTAACTAAAAGTTCAACTAAAAGGTAACTTTTTAAAACCTTTTTATATACTTGGCTTGGTTGGTGTCACGGACTCCGCAAATTTTGTAATCCATTTTAAAAATAGTTCTAGGCTATCTAGACACCTGAAATTTTCAGGATAGCTTAGAACTAGCTAACAATGCAATATTTAACTGCTATTATACAGGGTGATTAATTATTAGTGGGTGAAGCTCCGTAGACCCGTTATAATAATGTATAGCGATAAAACTTAATAATAAAAATTGTAGCGAACTTTGAGCTTAACAATAAAAAATTAGTTAAAATGTTACAGGGTGTTCGATAACATAGTGGCAGACCAAACTTATGTTTTTTTAAATAGAACACCCTAAATTTTATTATATATTCGATATCTTCGTAACTTTTCGATTACAAAAATATAAAGGTTTGGTATGTTGTACGGGGTATTTACAAAGTTATAACCAATTTTATATGAAAATCGTAACAAGTTTAACTACCTGTATAAATAAAAGCAAGCACAAGGTCAATGGTTTATTGACCTCATATTTTTTTATTTATTGTCAAAATTTTCGTAAATGTTTGTTTTGCTAATTTTCTTTATATTGAATACAGGGTGAGTCAAAACGCAATTACATTATTTTCTCAGTAATTTTAAATAGAACACCCTGTATTTTATATCATTATCTAAAAGTATCATTATCATACTATAATTTTTGTATAACATTCCCTATGTGTAAATTTATTAGTTTTCGAGATATTTTCATTTTTCAGAGCAAAATTATTAATAATTACGGGTCTAAATCTTCCCAGATTTTATGTAAGCCATGACTGAATAATTGTCTAAAACTTACAATTTACGATTACTGATTATCAATCTGTAATCAAAGTTGGCTACAATTTTTGTTATTAACTTTTATTACCATCTATTACTTATCTTATTGATTTTGCTTTATTGACCAATCACACAGTATGGATAAATCCATTTTTTTTTCATTTCAAACTATTTTAAAAATGTAACTAATGTAATGATATTTTAAAGTACGTTAATAAATCGATATCTACAAATTGATGATGCCTCAGTGGCATTAAACTGCAGATCGAGAGGTCGCCAGTTGGAACTCGGCTGTTGCGTATCTTTTTTTAATTGTTTTAATAAATAATTAAAACTATATATACTTAAAATTATATATACCATTTTAAACAACAGTGGTATTTTAAAAAATACTATTTTATACTAGTGTAAGTTTTGGAATCATAATTATAAATAACAGTTAATACACCTACTAAAAATTCATATTTTATAAGTTAATTATTCTTTTCAAATTTGTTGTGTCCTACATATGTACATGTACAATAACAAAACCGTGGTATTATAAAAAGTACTTTTTCTACTCTATGTCATACAGTAAAACCTGTGTTAACGGCCACCTGTCAAAACCGGCCACCTGTACAAGCCGGCCAGTTACAAAGTTCCCAAAACCAAAATTTGTGGACTACAAAGCCTGGTGTTAGCGGTAGGGATGGCGGTTTTTGACAAAACACCGGTTTTCGGTTATACCGGTTTTTTTGCTTACGGTTTAACCTGGCGGTTATAACCGGCCAAAAAAAACCGGTTTTTGGAAAAACCGGTTTTCGGTTTTTTTAATCCAATAGGTTACAAAGTTACATTTACAATAAACTTTAGTTTGCGATACTCCATTCGACTCGATATCAATATGATCAAAATTAGTATTATCGAAAGAACATGTATTACTTTTTTGTACACGTTTGTATATTTGAAGAATATGTACAATTTAACTCATTTAAAATTTCCTGTATGAGTGTATCGTTTTGAAAACTTAGCGAAATTATTGGAGGTTCGTATTCGTAATCAGTAATTCGATATTCATAGTCAGAGCATTATTTTTGGTAATCAGAAAAAGTCATTCACCCACTTTCAATGTCAAGAGTTAAGTGTGACAAATAGATTATGTTTGCATTCAACTAGATCACTTCTTATGTAAATACAGTAAAACCTCGATATAACGGACCTCTATTTAACGAACTTCGGGTATAACGGACAAAAAATCCGGCCAAATGTAAAAAAATTAAAAATACCCTATTACCGTATAATAATATAATACTAATTATATTATACATACTTAACCCTGCCCATACCAAGATACATTGCATAACAACGGGGTCCCCGTGGACTCCAAACGCTGTATTTTATAAATTTAATAATTTCAATAAACTTTTTATTATAGCAAAATGAAGACACATTATTTCTAAATACATGTATTTTTTACTTTAAACCTATTTTTATATAACGGAGTTTCGGCTTTAACGGACACCCCGTCCCTCCAATTAGTCCGTTATATCGAGGTTTTACTGTATTATGATTACAAATATCTTTTCAAGGAAATATTATAATAAAACTTAATAATTGTTTCTGGTTGATGTGAGATTGCACTTTCAGTTTGCTTCTGTATTTTATAAAATAAAATAAAATTTGAATTATGGTTTTGTTTGAAATAATTACTTGAGAATAATAATTATGATTGGGATCCGAAATAATACCTAACCGGTTTCGAAACCGATTCCGAAATAATACCTATCCGAAATAATAACCGGTTTTTACTTTAAAAAGAAAAAACCGGTTATAACCGGGACAAAAAAAACAACCGGTAAAACCGGTTATTGCGAAGTAAAAAACCGGTTTTAGGTTTAAACCGGTAGGTTTTTCCCATCCCTAGTTAGCGGCCACCTTTTTATATCGGCCAATAGTTTTGTCATTTTTAGTGACCGTTATTGACAGGTTTCACTGTATTATGTATAAGTTTTAGTTTGTAAAAACTGTCATTATAGTAGATAGCAGTGCGTGAAGGATTTAAAGTGTGCGTGAAGTAACAATGTATTTTAAATGGAATTTACTTTTCGCACTGTTTTTAGCTTTCGCGTTGTCATGGTGATGACAATATGAGCAATGAATTTCAACAAAAGTTTTGACAGTTTTGTGGTTTGAAAGTAGTTAGAATTCTTAAATGTCAAAGTTCTAAATATTGTAGAATAGAAATGAATTCCAGTGACGAAGAGTTACAGCTTTTTTATTTGTTTATCGTAGATAAAATATTGCATGAAATTGTGCGTGAAGTACTTTTTGCGAACTTACGCGATTTATAGCACTCGCTCCGTTGTCATACGGAAGAATACTTCACGAACTGTTTCATAAATAACTATTTTTATAAGAGTGTAATTTTTGGAATTTTAAGCATTTTATCGTTAAATCGTTTATCGTTAAATTATTCTATGCAGTAGGAAAAATTAAAGATTACCCATGAACGAACATATAAAACACGCTGTATTTTCCTGTCACCGTGTCACACAAAAAATTGGCCAGCGCAAGTACATGTAATAATTATTATTACATGTACTTGCACTGGACAATTTTCTTTGTGACACGGTGACAGGAAAATACAGCGTGTTTTATATGTTCGTTCATGGGTATTCTTTCATTTTTCTGTCTCTATATTCTTTCCTATAAATAATAAAAAGGCTTTATTATAAAAAAGTTCTTTTTTATAAAAGTGTAATTTTGTTTAAACTTACTTTGCAGCGACCGCGGGCCAGCTGTATCGTTGGACACGAGGAACCGGGTCATGAATCCGTTTCAACAGAGACGCCGTTTGAGCGCGAATAAGTCTCGTCTCGTCATCGAATATCTGAAAAATGTCACTCTATTAGCATATGCCTATTATCATATCGACAATCATATTCATTTATTGATGAAAACGTATTAGTCAAAGATCGCTCTGCAGAATCACTACGTTCACATATAGTCCAATAAATGACCGGTTTGGAGTGTAATTTTCAGGGGCAATTTCGAATTGCATGAAAATTTGGATTTAGGTTCTACTTACCCTCCACTTCAAAGTTGAATTTGTGCCGTTGGTTGCTTTTACTTGGGGGGTGACAGTCACCCCGCCTCGGGGGTGAAAAACCATACGTTCTAGATAAGACTGGAAATGGATAAATTTACTGATTTTAAGCAACTTTTGTTCTATAGAGTTTCTTACGTAAGTCAATACTTTTCGCGTTATTCGCAATTGAAAATATTGATTTTTCGACAAACAAAAAAACTACGTTTTCAGACCGTTTTTCGCAAATAACTCAAAAAGTAAATATTTTATCAAAAAAAATATTCTAAGCAAAAGTGTAGCTTATAAAAAAACAAACAAAAATGGTATATCAGTAAAGTATATAAATTGAGAAAAAGCAAAGTTGTAGCTCATGAAAAATACGTTCTTATTCGTCTGATTCCAAATCGAAAAAGTCAACGCGAAATCACCGAAAAATTAAGCACTTTTCGGGAAAAGCTTATTAACATTTTTAAAGTACCCAAAAAATATTTATATTTGTTTTTTACAAAAGTTTGTAGCACCAAAAATAAACGAGTTACACTGGAAAAAAAAGTTGGCCCCTTTTTTGGTAAAAAAAATGTGAAAATCTCCCTCTATTTTGCACCCTAAATAAAATTAATCGTTACCGCTTTACCATTTATTTTAACTGTATGTGTATTGTTTATATGATCTGTAAGTTTGATTGGCTTGAAGTGCTTATTTTTGAAAAAATTTGGTTTTATAGTAAAACAAAATTTTCTAAAAATGTTTGAAAAATTTCCTTTTTTCAAAATAACTTAAAAAGTATTAGTAATAAGAAAAATCTTAAAGAGTAGAAAAATATAGGTTTTGTTATTATAAATATGCTAGTTTCATTTTGTTTTTCCGCAAGACAAAAATTGGTTAAGATATGGCTGTTCAAAATTTGCATACAGTCGTGATTAGTGACCGGTTAAAGCTTTTTTAACTATAACTCTTTCAAAAATAAGCACTTTTAACTGGCGAGACTGACAGATCATATAAAAAATAGATAAGTAAGTAAATTGTTTGTAAAGCGGTAGCGATTAATTTCATTTGAGGAGCTAAACACGGGGAGATTTGCATGATTTTTTTACAAAAAAAAAGAGGGCCAACTTTATTTTGAGCGTAACTCGCTTATTTTTAATGCTAGAAACTTTTATGAACAATTCTAATAAAGCTTTTTATAAACACTTTAAAAAAGTTTAAATATAAATAAATAAAATTCCCGAAAAGTGCTTAGTTTTTCGGTGATTTCACCTTGAAATATTCGAATTGGAATTAGACGCACAAGAACGTATTTTTTATGAGCTATAACTTTGTTTTTACTCGATTGATAGACTATACTGATACACATTTTTTTTCAGTTTTTATAAACTACACTTCTGCCAAGGATATTTTTTTCGATCAAGTATTTTCTTTTTGAGTTATTTGCGAAAAACCGTCCGAAAACTTAGTTTTTTTGTCGAAAAATAAACATTTTCAATCGAAAATAACTCGAAAATTATTGACTTATATAAAAAAACTCTATAGAACAAAAGTTGCTTAAAAGCAGTCAATTTATCCATTTCCGGTCTTATCTTGAATATATGTTTTTTCACCCCCGAGAAGGGGTGACTGTCACTCCCCAAGTAAAAGCAACCAACGGCAAAATTTCAACTTTGAAGTATAGGGTAAGTAGAACCTTTATCCAAATTTTCATGCAATTCGGAGTTGCCCCTGAAAATTACACGGTATCGCCGTATTTCCCGTTCATTTACTGGGCTAATACTTGATATTTAAAATTACATTTTTATATAAAGGACCCCGCAGAAACCTTATAGTCCAGGACGCATCTGTTTTGAGATGGACGTTGGAGAATGACTCATATTTTTTGCAGAAATTTCTTGGAATTAACCTCTTTAATAATAATTGGGTTATCCTCCCACAGTACAGATTTTCTTTTATGTCAGTACAGCTTTTCTCACAAATGAATACTTTCAAAGTTATAATCAAAAAACGAAGAAAATAATCGATTTTTCCTTCATGTTTTGACATTTTGATCATTTAAACAATGTTCCTGGCCTTTTTGAGTAGGAAGATAACTCAAATATTATTATATGAGTTATTTTCAAGCAATTTCTGCAAAAAAATATGAGTCACCTCTCGACGTCCAAATGTACTAATATTTTACAAATGCGCCCTGGTCTATTATGGGAAATGGCCCTCTGTCAAATTCTCTGAAACTTTGGGTTCTGGTAGTCCTTGATGTGTAGAAAAAAGTCTGTAGGAATCAGGTGGATTTTTATTTTTAAATTATAATTTTTGGGCATATATGTCATACCAGTGACCTCATCCATCTGGGCGTGGTGACGCAATCGATGCTTTTTTTTTAAATGACAATAGGTCTCGTGTGATTGCTCATTCGAAAGGTTATTTAATTCTCTATTTACTAATAAAAACAATAAAATAAATATTTTACTGGGTGCTCAAAAAAATTTTTTAATTAAATTAATTGACACAGAAGAAAAATGTACATAATTTATTTCCAAATACATTTTAGTATTATCTGAAATCAGGAAAAAATATTTATTTCTTAAATCAATAGTGTTTTTCGCCTTAATTCAATATTAAAGCTGCCACCTACCTACCTCTTAGCAGTTTGAACATTTAATTTAAGCGAGAAGCAATGTTTAATTTAAATACACAAATTTCAAAATTACACACATTCTTCTTTTTGTGTCAATTAATTTAGTTAAAAATTTTTTTGGACACCCTGTATAAATAATTATTATGTTAATGTTTATATTAGTGAATAGAGAATTGAATAACCTTTCGAATGAGCTATCACATAACCCCTATGCTAAATAAAAAACATCGATTGCGTCATCACGACCAGGATGACGTCACTAGTATGATATATATGACAACAAATTATAATTTAAAAATAAAAATCGACCTGATTCGGGATTTATCTCCAGAGTCGCTTTCGAATGAGCTATCACATAACCCCTATGCTCAATAAAAAAAACATCGATTGCGTCATCACGCCCAGATGGATGACGTCACTAGTATGATATATATGCCATCAAATTATAATTTAAAAATAAAAATCGACCTGATTCGGGATTTATCTCCAGAGTCGCTTATTGTCGAGAAAATGAATATATTTTAACTCAAACGTCCTCACTGTATAACTTCAGAGGCTTATATCTTAAAACCATGATTTTTTGCAGCTAGGGGTCCATTGACTATTTTGTTCTACACATCAAGGACTACCAGAACCCAAAGTGTCAGAGAATTTGACAGAGAGCCATTTCCCATAAAGATTCTGCGGGGTCCTTAAGAATAGGAGAATACATTGATAACATGTTGCCTGTCAAAAACTGGCCGCAAATTAAAGCTATTATTGTTTTCTAATACGATGATAATTACATAGGTAGCCTGTGAAAAAATGGCCGCAAATTAGGGTTGCCAGCTATTAAAACGCGAAATGTCAGAGATAAAGTTAAAGAAAAGCGCGCAAGTTTGTCAAATGTGACAATGTTTGATGGCAAATGCGAATTGTTAAAGCAATCATCTTCTCAAACCAGCGGCGGTGCGCGCTAGCTTTCTTTTACTTTGCCTCTGATACCTCGCGTTTTTAAAAGCTGACAGCCGTAATTTGCGGGCATTTTTTCATAGGCAACCTTATAGCTTAATTTATTGCAAAAAATAGCTTTAATTTAATACAAAAATATGCACCTTACACATAAAAAATTAATTGCTTTAACTAACACTATTTGCGGTCACTTTTTGACTGGCAACCTGTTATCAATGTATTCTCCTATTCTCAGATGTATATAAAAATGTGATTTTGTAACTTTTCTTTATTATGTGAATCATATGAAAGTAGTGATTCTGCAGTGGGATCTCGTATATTTATTGCGCATATATTTATTTTGAAATAGACTGAGTATCAATATCTATTTTTCCATTTTGTTTCAAATACTTTTTCCATCAATAAATAAAAATATATTTGCGACTAGAGCGTGGAGCATTCTCAAAAGTTTTAATATTTATGTGTTCGCCTAAGGTACAGTTAGATGAAAAGCGCATTTTATATAGCCGGTGTAAAAGCGTTGCTGAAATAAAGAAATATGCAGCTAAATATTTGCAAAAATAAGAAGAAAATGCAGTAGCAAAGTTTACTTTAAAAAGAGAACAATATTATTTTAGAATTGTTTAATGGTACACTAAAATATAATGACTTATCATGTTTCGCTTTTAAAATTAACGGTTTTTTATCTACACTGAAAAACTTTTCAGATATTCAAATAGTAAGCAAACCAAAAAAAAATTCAATTCAATAATTACAAAAGATTTATAGCATGATTATTAACCCTTTTTTTAATAATACTTAAATATTCTAAAAAAAGGTAATTAACAAATGAAAACCTATCTGATGGATTTTCTCAAAAAGATTTAGAATATATTTTCTTATTGTTAATATGTAGAATTGTTCATGCTGTCTTTTATCATTGCTGTTACATTGTTATTGACATTCGACGTATGGCTGCTATCCATTCTTCTTTCTCCTGTGCGTGGTGAGAGATAAGTACCTAATAGATAAGTAACCAGTAGTGCTCTTTGGTTGGTCTTACCATAGAAGTGGAGATCATCCTCGAGTCCTTTTAATAACCACTGTTCCTCCAACTACCAATATCTTCATATCTTTCTTTTATCTGCGGTAAGTCTAGTGATGTTGAGTTCTGTTAATATTTATACAAGTATTCAAGAATAATTCCACGAGGAAAAATTTCCTGTAGTTGGCTGTATACCATTACAAAAACATAAAATCCTTTATAAAAGGTATATTTGTTAAAATCCCTATACAGGGCTACATCAAAGACAGAACTAGTTTTCGATCGGTTGACCGATCATCATCAGTGCAATCCTCAAATATGTGCAACCAGATAAAATGATGCAAAGTATTTAAAATGTTGACTAAGGTTATAAAAAGTTATAGGTTATACTCAATTAGAATCTACATGCAAGCCACCAAAGTAAAAATAACAGGGTAAAAACCCTTTACAATTGATCCGTCATCGGAACATATGACAAAGATGTGAATTATAACATGGATGATTAAGATATCCAATGTTTTTCGCCCGAGGTACCAATGAGCTCTATCTGACAAGTTCACGTCATGACTGTATGGAAGCAAGTGACTTTGATAACGGAAATTCTGAATGGTGACATGACAGGAATGACAGTTCCACAGGAAGTTATAATTTCCCTGTTGTTTTGTGGTATTTATTGTAAAATTTGTTAAATTAATAACAATAAAAACAGTCGTTCCCACTGTGGTAGATAGTCTGTAAAAATGGAAATAGACTTGATGTAAATGTTAAAATATTGTAATGGAGGAAGTAGGCAAACCACATTACACATATTACAGAAAACTCAATAAACATTATCAAACCCTTTATATGTGATATATAGGGCTTAGAAAAGCAGTTGTGTGTTTATTTAAAAGTTATCAATTATATTAGAATAATTGGAAGTTTTTATAGTACGTGGAAGTACCATAAAACTCACTGTGTGGGTGACAAAGGTGTAGAACTGTTTTCTGATCTGGGAGGGATATATAATACAAGCTAAGATACATGCCACCATTTCTCAAGATCCCTGCATATCGCCTGGAACTCTAAGGGTTCGACAAAACAGACCAATATATGAGATAGCTAACATAGGGGAGAGGGGTGGTGTTATAAATTTATGAGAATATAATTAAAATGTAACATGAACGGGACCCAGAAAGAGTAGTGAGACTATTAAATTTAGTTGCAGTATGATTATATGGGGTGGATATAATTAAATTATTGATGAAAATTTAGAGATGAAACGGTATGTATTTGGGTGATGATAGCAGCTATTGGTTTGTGTGTGTATAATTGGATAGTGATAGTGGTTGATGGATAGAGATGAATAAGGAAAGAAAATTATTATGAATTGTGTCAAATCAACTGTAAATGTGGCTATGTGAAAGCGATAGGGTAATAAAGAGGTGAAAAGTACTATTGTAATTAAAAAGAAGTTAAGAAAAAAGTTGTCGATGAAGTGGATGGAAGTCCCGGTTAAACGAAACATGGCGGTTGACACAATTTGGGCTTTTTTGTTTTTAGAATTTGAAATAGTCAGAGAAAAACAAAAAAGCCCAAATTGTGTCAACCGCCATGTTTCGTTTAACCGGGACTTCCATCCACTTCATCGACAACTTTTTTCTTAACTTCTTTTTAATTACAATAGTACTTTTCACCTCTTTATTACTCTATCGCTTTCACATAGCCACATTTACAGCTGATTTGACACAATTCATAATGATTTTCTTTCCTTATTCATCTCTATCCATCAACCACTATCACTATCCAATTATACACACACAAACCAATAGCTGCTATCATCACCCACATACATACCGTTTCATCTCTAAATTTTCATCAATAATTTAATTATATCCACCCCATATAATCATACTGCAACTAAATTTAATAGTCTCACTACTCTTTCTGGGTCCCGTTCATGTTACATTTTAATTATATTCTCATAAATTTATAACACCACCCCTCTCCCCTATGTTAGCTATCTCATATATTGGTCTGTTTTGTCGAACCCAAGGGCCGGTTGTTCGAACGCTAATCAACAATGATCATTATTAAATATTTAATTACTGTCACCAAAACTGTCAATGTCAACTTTGTTTGGGTCGCTGAAAACATAATTAATTACAATTATGAGATTTATTATTAATTATGTTAATAATTATTGTTATATTAATTGATTATAGTCTCAGAATTGTAATTAATTATGTTTTAACAATTGACATTGACAGTAATTAATTATTTGATAATGATCATTGTTGATTAGCGTTCGAACAACCGGCCCTTATTAGAGTTTCAGGCGATATGCAGGGATCTTGAGAAATGGTGGCATGTATCTTAGCTTGTATTATATATCCCTCCCAGATCAGAAAACAGTTCTACACCTTTGTCACCCACACAGTGATTTTTATGGTACTTCCACATACTATAACAACTTCCAATTATTCTAATATAATTGATAACTTTTAAATAAACACACAACTGCTTTTCTAAGCCCTAGATATCACATATAAAGGGTTTGATAATGTTTATTGAGTTTTCTGTATTATGTGTAATGTGGTTTGCCTACTTCCTCCATTACAATATTTTAACATTTACATCAAGTCTATTTCCATTTTTACAGACTATCTACCACAGTGGGAACGACTGTTTTTATTGTTATTAATTTAACAAATTTTACAATAAATACCACAAAACAACAGGGAAATTATAACTTCCTGTGGAACTCTCATTCCTGTCATGTCACCATTCAGAATTTCCGTTATCAAAATCACTTGCTTCCATACAGTCATGATGTGAACTTGTCAGATAGAGCTCATTGGTACCTCGGGCGAAAAACATTGGATATCTTAATCATCCATGTTATAATTCACATCTTTGTCATATGTTCCGATGACGGATCAATTGTAAAGGGTTTTTACCCTGTTATTTTCACTTTGGTGGCTTGCATGTAGATTCTAAGTGAGTATAACCTATAACTTTTTATAACCTTAGTCAACATTTTAAATACTTTGCATCATTTTATCTGGTTGTACACATTTTAGGATTGCACTGATGATGATCGGTCAACCGATCGAAAACTAGTTCTGTCTTTGATGTAGCCCTGTATATGGATTTTAACAAATATACCTTTTATAAAGGATTTTATGTTATTCAAGAATACATTTTTTATACTTTGCAATCTCTGCAGCAAATCAACCGTATGTATTGAAAATCCCTGAAATCTACCCAGTAAATATGCGGAAAGTTGTAATTTTATTGTGACACATAAAATACTGGTCATTAAGGGAATGTTCGCATAACAATAAAAAGCATTGGCCAGAAATTTTGCACCTACGGTCTTACTAAAAAAATATGTAGAAAGTTGCAAGCATGAATCACATTAAAAAGCATAATGTAAGCCAATAAAATAAATTTTGCTATATTTCTAAATATATTTAACAAATATTGGAACCAATAACTTTGTCTTGCTCTTCTTCTTCTTCTTCTTCTTCTTCTTCTTCTTCTTCTTCTTTTTCTTCTTCTTCTTCTTCTTCTTCTTCTTCTTCTTCTTCTTCTTCATATCTATCCCTAGCAATTCTTTTTTCATTTAGTTGGGTTAAAGTGTAGATAAGGTCGATGCAAGATTGTTTAACTCGAAATCCTACTTGCTGTTCCAGCTAACGTGGTTCATTTTTCGACTAGGTGGTTCATAGTTCTTCGTACAAACTACTGAAAATGCTGATAACTGAGATGCAGCGGTAGTATAATTCTGAGAGTCTGGCTTATCCTTTTTGTTATGGATCGGTGTAATCCATTTTTCTTTCCTATATTGTCTCCGGTTATATTGTCTCCAGTTAATATTTTCTTTAGCTCTATTGTCTCCGGTTAAGTATCTAGTAACACGTTGACGGACAGAACGTCTATAGACATCTAATTTCCTTTGATGTAATGTGACACAAAGTCTATTGACGACATTTTTAAAATAAAGAGTTGTGACAAAAAATCAGTATATTTTTTGTCACATTACATCTACAGATGCATATGAAATGTGACGGGGCATCGATGGTCGTCGTCCACATGTTTACAAAAAATTATTAAAAACTTATTGTTTCCATAAACTAAAAGCGCTAAAAGAATCTCAGCAATTTCCCTATTCTGCTTTGCAAAATTCATATAATGTCACAACACTTGCTTATACACTTGACGCACTGTCCGACAACGTGTTAAAAAGTTCTGTCAGTATACTAACAAGCGTTGGTGTTGCATTTTTCAAAAGTCCAAGAGGTATTCCTTCTGGTCTGTAGACTATTTTATTTTTCATTGTTTTCATTGGCAGCTATGTCGACTGGAATGTTTATTTTTGGTCCATGGATTTGGTATCTTCTAGGATTCTAGGTGTTTGTTGGCGACATTCAGGTATGGACCCTTGTAGTTCTTTTGCGTAGTAACTTTTGTTGATGGTGATGGTTTGTAGATTTGTTGTATTTATGACCTAACTAATTTTGACTAAGGTCTTTATTACAATAATGTTCAACTGTTCTTACTAAGAGTTTTAATTATGCCTAAGATATTTTAATTATGCATTTTGTATTACATTTTTCTAGCCTTATTTTTGTAGTCTTTCTGCAAAAGTGTATGTACTTTCGAAATCTATAATTTTTGTTGTTTTCACTGTCCAACAATAGCAAAATATACCCACGGACAAAAATATTGCATATGCATGTGGAATGAAATTTTTGAGCTGTTATCTTTAGCCCCATGTATCATAGGAATAGGATTTATTTTCCGAATGCGATCTTTTAAAGTGCCATATGCTATAATCGTATTTATACCTGATCTGGGCTTTATGCTGAGCAGTATAATTTTTAAATTGAATATCATTAAGGTAAGTTTTTACTGTGCTAGCGACATGAAGATGTGCATTAACACCAGTATGTCATCTCTAATATGGCTTTCAAATAGAAAGCATGATCTGCTTAAATGTTTTCAATGTACATATCAGTTGGCATTCGCCTAACCACCTCCACGTGTTCTCTATGTCCTTTCAAAGCAGTACCGCTCCATAGCACTATGCTATCAAACCACTACCAAAACTACCGCTCTGTATGAAGTTACAACTGACATACTGTTCCCCAACTCTTCTGTAGACGAAGTTTTGTAAATATTGCTTCTGTACCGAGATACCGAGTTTCCGAGATACCGAACTTGTGGAGGTGATTGGGTGAATGACAGCTGTTATGTACATTAAAAACATTGTAAAATTATTTTGCCATTTGCCAGCCATATTGGATAACAAATTCGTGTTAATGAACAATGACGCAAGTCTTCATCTCAGTAGAACAGTGAATACTTACCTTAGTGAGATTCAATCTAAAAATTATATTGGTCACCATATAGCACATATCAAATTTAAATCCAATTATACCATTTTAGGCTATTGATTATGTATTTTAGAAAGGAACTACAACGTTAACGGGGTTTTATCGTTTCATATGGTCAATGGCCCACCAAATGATAAAAAACTGCGGAGTACTACCATTTAAAGGGGTGCGTTTTTGAGAAAGGAGTGAATTAGTCCCTAGGCACAGGTCAACTTAGGGTGAGTTCTATGCACTTTTTTTTGCAAACACGTCTACAGGAAAATTGTTCCAGGTTAAATTTACTATCGATGTATCACACACTAAAGTCAAAAATATTTCTTTTTACAAAAATATACTCTAAAGAAAACCAAGAGAAAAACACGAAAAATAGCAATTTTGTATTTTGCCCCATAACTTTTTTCTACATGGATATAGGTATAGGCATTGCTTCACAGAAAAAAACTTCCATCCTTTCTCTTTAAAATGATGTATGGTAGAAGTCTCTATAATTTATAGTTTTTAAAATATGATTCTTCAAATTTTACTACTCAGAGCGATTTTGGGACATTTTCCTTGTTACTTCGCAAACATTGTTCTGTAACTTTTTTCTACGCACCTTTAGGCATAGGTACATACATTTAATAGAAAGAGAGGTCAATTACCTTTAACATGGTCTGTCGTATAATGCTGTATAACTATTTCTAAGCAAGACATGGTTTTTCAAGGTTTTATACTTTTAATTATTTTTAATATATTTTACTATTATGTTTAAATTTCTCATTAAAACTTTTTTCATTGTATATTTAGGTACCTATACACATTGTGAAATAGAAAATAAAGCTTATTTTCTTTAATTCAAAATGGTGTATTCTAAAAAATTCTGGGACTATTTGTAAACAAGATATACTTTTTCAAATAGTGATATATACACATGCAATAGGTCCCACTAAGTTGGAACCATATGGAAAACTTTTTTATTATTAACTTCATGAAAAAAAGTTATCCTTTATAAAATGCTCTGCGTAGTCTAAAACCTAAGATGTAATCATCAGATATAAAATTTTGTCAATAGTTTACGAGGTATGTTAAATAATATGAATTTCGCTCAAGAGTAAAGTACAGTTACGATCATTGAATAGTTTACAGTCTTACGTATCTGAAGCTAATTTTTTTAAATTTCACCTCGTTTAAACGCACCTTTTACGTCAAAGTGACGTTACCAATGGTGTACCTAGAAAAGGTTGGTTAAAATTAAAAAAACAAAATAATATAAATATATTTAACAAAATTTAACAAAAATGCCAAGTGCCATTAGTTGTCGAGGCATTAAGCTAAGTAAAAAAAATTAACAAAATGGAAAGTATACAAAGAAGTTTTTTTTTGGAGGAGTTTGATATCGATTTAATTTATTTTTTAACAGGCGAAATTTTTGACAAGTATTGACTTTTTGAAATTTTTTGACTTTGACATTTATCAGATCCGTACGACACTGCAACTTTACAGTATTACAATATAGACAAGGCGAAAACGGCGGGTTCTTTGGGAAAAATATTCCCATGAGATTTTTTGGCATAATTACATTCGTGAGACATCCCAGAATAAGGTTCAAGAAGTCGCCCACGTGAAAAGTGGGCCAAATTTTTTTGAACAATTTTTTTTTAGTGAAATTGCAAAAATCAATGTTTTTGGCTCGGACAATTTTTTTGAAGGTTTTTTGGAGCATTCTGGATAAAAAAGGTCTCTTATAATTTTTCTCTAAAGTTAATCATTTTCGAGTTAAAAGCAATTTAAAATTAAAAAAAAAAAGGAAAAATGGCGATTTTCAAGGCTCGGTTAGAGATTTTCGAGGCAATAACTCGGTTAAAAGTTACTGTTATGAAAGTCAGAAAGTGACTAAATCAAAGTTTAATGACCCCCCTACCAGATCCCGAAGAAATTTTTGTCATTATTTTATTACTAAGCTTACTAAGCTGTTATTTTTAAGTAATAATATTGATCGCCATGCACGTGGTAGGCGGCCGTAAATGTGATTGCAAGTAAGATGCACAATTGGACTGCCGGAGTGGCATCTCTCTCGCACTCAGCATTTATGGCCGGCTACCACGTGCATGGCGCTCAATATTATTACTTCTAAAGTAACAGCTTAGTAATAAAATAACGACAAAAAATTCTTCGGGATCTTGTAGAGGGGGCATTAAGCTTTGATGTAGTCACTTTCTGACTTTCATAATAATAACTTTTAACCAAGATATTAAGCCTTGAAAATCGTCATTTTTCGTTTTTTTTTCAATTTTAAATTGCTTATAACTCGAAAACAATCAACTTTAGAGAAAAATTATAAGAGACCTTTTTTATCCAGAATGGTCCAAAAAACTTACAAAAAAAATTGTCCGGGCCAAAAATATTGATTTTTGCAATTTGATTAATAAAAATGTTAAAAAAAATTTGGCCCACTTTTCACGTGGGCGACTTCTTGAACCTTATTATGGGATATCTTACGAATGTAATTATGCAAAAAAATCTCATGGGAATATTTTTCCCAACGAACCCGCCGTTTTCGCCTTGTCTAATATAAAAATTAAGGTGTAAACTATTCAGTGCTCGTAAATGCACCTTTATATTTCACAATATTGAAAAGTATTATTAAGAAAAGTTATTTGTAATTAAAAATTATGTTATAATATGCAGTTATATTTTTCTATTTAAAAAATAAATAAGAAAAATTTAAAATTTTTCTTAAATTACGGGTACCCTTGGATATCCTGCCTATATTTTGTTTTAAAATATTCCTAGAATTTTTTGCAACAAACCATTTTGTAACGAAAATATGCTTTTTTATTTCACAATGTATATTTCTAAATGTACAAGAAAGAAAGTCATAATGAAAAATTTTAAAATAATCAATAAAAAATATCAACATTCATGAAAAGTATAAATCCTTGAAAAACCATAACTTGCTTAAAAATAGTCTTACAGCCTTATAAAATAGACTGTTTTAAAGGTAATTGACTTCTCTTCCTACTAAATGTACCATTGCATATACCTAGAAATGCGTAGAAAAAATTTACAGAAATAATGGGGTAAATGGCCCAAAAAATGCTGTGAACGGCGAACTTTGAAAAATCTAATTTTGGAAACTATAAATCCTACAAACTTCTACCACACGTCATTTTAAAGAGAAAGAATGGAAGTTTTTTTTCGCTGAAGCAATACCGATACCTATATCTCTGTAGAAAAAAGTTATGGGGCAAAAAACAAAATTGTTTTCTTTCTTGTTTTTTTCTTGTTTTTCTTTTGAGTATATTTTTGTAAAAAAATATTTTGGAATTTAGAATGTGATATTTCGATAGTAAATTTAACCGGGAACAATTTTCCTGTAGACATGTTTGTAACAAAAGTTCATAGAAGTTACCCTAATTGATCTTGTGCATAGGGACTAATTCACCCCTTTCTCAAAGACGCACCCATTTAAATGGTAGCACTCCGCGGTTTTTTCAATCCTAAAGTTACGTTGACCAGAGGAGACAATAAAATTCCGTTAACGTTGTAGTTTCTTTTAGCTCTCTTATTTTGAACATAAGCCTATTTATATGATACTTCGAAACATCACATTCGGAAAAGAAATCCTATTCCTATGACACTTGGGGCAGCACAAAAAGTCTAATTTCACACGTTAATTTTAAAATATGCAATATTGTTTTCTGTGAGTGTAGTATAATTTCATTTTCAAAGTTATTTTTTGTAACAGATCAAAAAGAATTAAAACTATAACCAATAATAATTGTACTCACTCTCTGTAACCGATCTCCAGTTCCTTGATTGCATTGATCGATAAACGATTCAGTAGTCTTATACAATGGCCAATATGAAGAATCCCAGAATAGGGATCTGATAGGGTCATAATAGTCGCAATACAAACTTAGAGGTTTGTAAACTTTATGACGAAGATATTTTGGAGTTGTTGGATATATCCTATAGTCTGTAATATGACGAATTGGATCTCGAAGGAAAATCATTTTCTGTAAACCGATAGATTTTTTTATTATACTTGAAAATATATTCGACAAATCATTCAGATGGTTTATAGTTTTACTTATTTGTTCTCGTTTTTAGAGTATATCCACGGTCAAAAAAATTTAATGATTTGCCATTTCAACAAAACCGTCAGTATTATGTCTCGACAATGACGCAAACTAAAACAGCAATATGCCAATGTGCCGATGAATAGTTTACTAAGTTTTACAATGTCTTTTGTGTAGATATTTAGGATATTTTATATAAATAGATATTTTACTTATAGTAAAAATCGTTTTTTGGATTATCGGTAGACACTTGAAAACCAATGGTCTACTCTAATTCATAGCATAAGAAATACTAAGGTAAATTGCTCTAATAGTGAAAATATTCATCTAATTTCTAAATTGAATTGAAAAAATCATTTTATAATATTTTTTACAGTATTAACAAAAATTTATTTACAGTAAATTCTTTTTGTATAATTCATGTGCACTGCATATTTTACACGGATTGGTTTGTTTGCCTAGCAGTTTTATCTTTTCTGTTTAACATTAAATACAGTTAAATGTTAACAAGGTTATGAAAAGATTTGGATTCTTAAAACATACACTACTCCAAAATATTAACGCACCACCTTAAAAATGGGTCATTTTTGATGTCTCGAATTCCGTAGACCTGTTGTTCGATTTAAGTGGTTTTTTAATGCTATAGCCTTACTCTTTAACAATATCGCTGTAATAATATTGTTACTAGACAGGTAAAATTTCATTGTATATAGGGTGTACCAATGAAACTGTGTTTTTTCTCAAAGTTCACCACACCCTGTGGAATATTCTAGTATCGACAAAATACTAAAATTAAAAGGCAACTGTAGCCTCAGGTTTTATTAACATTCTGTTTTTTGATTCAGTCGCTTGTGTTGGATAATAAAAAGTTAGGTACTTTATCAACTAGCCATGTTCTTCCTGAATACAGGTTTATTAAGTACGTTCTTTAACGGTAAAATATTGCAAAACTTGTAAAGTTCTCTGAAATCTGTAAGTTTCATCGGTTCAAAGTTGAAAGGGCTGTAGTTAAAAGGGGTTGAACGAGTCACTGATAACGAATGTATGCAAATTTAGAAACACCAAATCTTAATCAATTGTCTAACAGAAAAACAAAAAAATACATGATATTCAAAAAAGCAATGCTGACTTTTTTGTTTTTCGAGATTTTTGGTATCTCTAACAATGTTTAAGTTATTTTTAAAAAAAGCATATTTTTTTGAATTAAAATTTTTAAAAATTTTACTTTAAAACCAAATTTTTTCAAAAATAAGCACTTTTAATCGATGAAACTTACAGATCATATAAACACAACATAAGTAAAATAATTTGTGGAGCGGTAACGATTAACTTCATTTAAGTTACTAATTAGGGGGTGGTCTTCCCGATTTTTTTTTGTCAAAACAAAAGGGACCAACTTTATTTTGAGCGTAACTTGCTTAAATTTAATAATTTTATGATTTAATGATTTAATGACTTTTTATAAAAACAGAAATAAAACTTTTTTTTAAGACTTTAAAAAAGTTAAAATTGGTTTTCTCCAAAAAGTTCTTAATTTTTTGGATATTTCACGTCGAAATATTCTATTTGAAATTTGGTGAATATGAATCTATTTTTCATTGGCTATAACACTGGTTCTACGAGGTCCAGAGACCTATAGCGAACACCATTTTTTTTACTTTTTTGCAGGCTATAATTTTGCTAAGAAGATTTTTTTCGACAAAATACTTACTTTTTGAGTTCTTTGCGAGAAACCGTCTAAAAACCGTGGATTATTTTGTTGAAAAATGAAAATATTCACTCGCAAATAACTCGAAAATGTTGACTTGGCGAAAAAGCTCTATAGAACAAAAGTTACTTAAAATTAGTCAGTTTACCCATTTCCAGACTTAATTTGGACATACATTTTTTCACCCCCAAGAGGGGGTGAAAGTCACCCCCAGGGCAAAAGCACACATCGGCACAATATCACTTTTTTCTTTGACATGTAAGCTATGCGTATGCCAAATTTCATGTCAATCCAAGTGGTTCTTTAAAATTTAGAGCAAAAACCGTGAAAGAATGTACTAATTGTATGTTCATTTTTTCATCAAAAAGTAAATAGTTAGGGCTAGGTGTAATAATTTAGAAATAACAGAATTTTGTATTTTTCTTAAATTATACAATAATTTCTCTAAATGATTTAGAGAATTTTACATTATCAGTTAAAAGAATTTTGCTTGTCTTCGACAGTACTGCAAATATTGGGAGAACTTGCTATTTAACTTTCTCAGCACAGCGGACGGTTTAAATAAAAACGTTCATCCCTAATACAAAATAGTCGAAAATTTGTGAAAAATTATACTATACCAAATCTTCTTGTATTTCAAGTTGTACAGGCTTAATATTTTCCTGATAAAATGAAGATAAGTAATATTTTATGTTCGCAGAAATATTGAAGTATTGGGAAAATATCACGCAAATGATTTCTTAATTAAAATGAACTCCATATGCAGTTTTAGCTCAGTGTAAAACTCACACCATTTCCATTATTTGTGCTGTATCAACACGGCCGTTTGATCATTTCTTTTTCGATCTCATGAAAAGAGACCACAACAGCAGTTTTAAAATAAAATTAGAAAGCAAGCTACAACTTAATTAATATTTTGTTTAATAAAAGTCATAGTTGTAATGGATGTGTTTACCACATACGAGTATAATATGCAGGTTTTGATTAAAAATGTTTACATAATATGAAAAGTTAGATCTTGTTGCCGCCAGTCTTTGAATTAGTAACTATGTAAGCCCTTCTAGATATATTTTTCTAAATGTAACCCATACAGAAAAAAAAAACAAAAAATATTTTTATTAGGTTGAAAAACTTAGACTTTCATTTAATAGATGCTACTACCTTCACGTCAGTCGCAATGAGGGACTAATAAATGTCGAAAATTTTTACCTGGAGTAGAGATAGCAGCCTATGCATTCTCTGAAAAGCCTCTAACAAGAGGTGAAATCGTCGATAAGAGTGCTGGTTGCGCTCTCTAACCTAGGTAAAAATTAAGACAGTTTTATACATTACTCCTATAGAGTAACTAGGTCCATTTTCCGTTGGAACTTTACCAAGCTGTAGACGGGGTTTTGAATTGCAACTATTTAGAATTCTCTCTTGTCTTCACTGCAGCATCCATCTGGCTTGCAATTTTTAGAAGCCATGGAGGTTGTCAGAGGATAAGATAAGATAATTTTTAGAAGCCATGGTTTTAGAAGCCATTGAGAATGGCTAGAGTGAGGCTAAGGGTGCATTCAATAACATGGCCAAACTCTTTAAAACCACAACTTTAATCTGGAGATAAAAATAAGGCTCCTACGATGTTATATCTTCTCAATATTGTATTACGGAGTTGAATCCTGGACACTCACTGAAGCGATGGAGAAAAAACTTGAAGTCTTCGAGATATGCCTATACATGCGAATCCTAAGGATATCATGGACGGACAAGATAGCCAACGAGGCCGTATTACGAAGAGTGGGCAAAGAATGAGAGGTGATGTATACCATTAAAAGGAGAAAGTTAGAATATCTCGGACACATAATGAGAAACGGCACTAAATACAGATTACTGAAGGTAATCCTTTAAGGTAAAGTATTCGGAAAGCGAAGAATTGGGAGAAGAAGAATATCATGGTTAAATAACTTGAGGAAATGGTTCTCCACAACAACAACTAATCTATTTTAAGCATCATTTAATAAAATAATTATAGCCAGAATGATCGCCAATATTGGAAACGAATAGGCGCTAAAAGAAGAAGAAGATTGAGGTTGTCACCAGGAAAATGATCCAATAAGTTTGGATCGTCGATAAGAGTGCCGGTTGCGCTCTCTAACCTAGGTAAAAATTAAGAGAGTTTTGGTTTCGCATTGCAACTGAATAAAAATGGTATGGGCCATTCCACGAACATACGCCTGTTTTGGATTACTTCGACAACGAATATTTTACTGTGCAACATAAGAAGTACGAAAGTAAATGGCGCTAATAATTATTCCAATAAACAACAATGTAATTTGCAATTTACTTTCGTTCTTCTTATTTTGCACAGTAAAATATTCGTTGTCGAAATAATCCAAAACAGGCGTATGTTCGTGGAATAGGGTATATACATTTTTATTTAAAAAAAACAATTTACGAAATTTACAAAGTAAAGGCTGTCCCAATACGCAAGATTTAAATTTAGTATAAAAGACTGTTTTTTTCTTTAGAATGAAATTTGTTATTTAGTAAATTGAGTGAACAAAGTACATAGGATAGGGTTATATAGGGAAAACATAATATCAGTCAAATGGCTTCCACAGTTTTACAGGCACATTTGTTGTCAAAAGTTTTCGTTACCATTTTGCATAAATGTGGATGAATTTTTTTCAGAAAATTTACAAGATCTCCAGTGATTAGTAAATCTAGTCAGTAAAGCAAGTTATAGGAGAGGCCTAAAAATCAATATTTTAAAGACAAAGTAGATGGCAGTCTATATCAGCCGCATGGGGGCACACGTGTAAAACCAATAAGAAAAAAATACAAACCATCCAAAACCACATGATCAGGGAAGCTCTGAATATACCTACATATGTCCCATTAAGATATGTATTTGGACATACGCAACAAAAGAAAGTCCTGAGAATGATAGACGAAAGAGCACATGAAATATTTAACAATATCAGACACCATCCTAGCAGGTTATTAAGAGAATTAACTAACTACGACGAAAACCAAAGAACGGTACATAGACGGCCTAGACAGCAGTTAGCTGGATATAGAGGAAACCCTTAAGAATGAAAAATTGAGATAACCACAGAATATCGAAACACAAATGTCGCCCTTCAGGCACTAAGTACCCTTCAGGTAGGTCAAATGGATCATAGCCGCGGAATGTGAGCATCAAGGTCACGTACCGACAGACGTGGGCTTGATGGCCACACCTTTCGGGCGCTCAGCCGTCGAGGAGAACAAAATTTATTTTGCCAATTCGCCGGCTGAGTGACCGAGCACACACGATCTGGACAGCAAGACACCGATTTAGATTGGTGCCTTGATGTCCGGAACACATTTTTTAGGACTCAAGTCCAAAGTAAAGTAAAAAATTAACTTAGTCATTAATAGGGAGAAAAGCTCTTCTAGCTAACCCTAAAACCAGGTGGCTTAACCACATGAAGTAATACAAAGGGTGTCCCATTACCCAGGGCATCCAAAGTAACATTAAGATCAACGCCTCCCCAATCGGTATGTCCTTCGATGGGGAGGGGTGGAGGTATAGCTTGGGGGTCAGATAGGTACCACTCCATTACGGGGTGTGACCGGTTTGATCTTCGGACATGTGGGTTCCACTTTTCCATTGGAACACACATGTTCCCCGGGGCTGGGGTTGATACGAGCATGTGTGTGTGTGTGTGTGAGTAGATGGCAGTTGGAAAGATGAATGTAGATCTCTTAATGGAGAGGAGATAGAACGGGTAAATACTTTTAAATACCTTGGCACTTGGTTAAGTGTAAATTGCGACTGTGATGAAAAAATAATAACCAAGATTGAAATATCACGTAAGGCTTTTATGACCTGGAAACCAGTTGTATCTAACCGAAGCTTGTCGATGAATATTCCCAAGAAGGTCCTAAATTATCTCATCTGGTCTATACTATTTTATGGTTATGTGACATGGACGTTAAACATCACAATGCTAAATAAATAAGTTATTAGAAACATTTAAATTGTGGTGCTATCGATGAATCCTAAAGATATCGTGGGTTTGACATACTTCCAATGAAGATGTTCTCTTAATGATGAATTCAGAACGTCTGCTCATAAACATCAAAAAGAGGATGAAAATAGAATACTTCAGCCATATAATTAAATGGCCCAAATACCATTAACTTCGCCGTATAAAGAAAAGTGGACGGAAAGAGATGAATTGGTCGAATGAAACTTTCATGGTTGCATAATATTAGACAATGGTGTAATTCCACGATAGAAGAATTATTTCGCGCAACAGCCGATGGAGAGGGGTTTCAGCAACTTGTAAACATGATGACGGCCAGCGTCTGAATACGGACACGGCACCTGAAGAAGACGAAGGATGAATTGCATTGACGCAGCGTTCAATTCCCTCCTTTAATGCACAGGTGATTGTAGGCTTGTTGACATAGACTTAAAATACCTCCATAAAAATAATGGTGTTAAGTCTTGGTTAAAATCCAATGGTGTTAAATCAGACGATCTAGGGAGTCAATTCTGATCAGGAAATATTTTATGCAGTAATTTAATTGTTTCACGGGCTATATAGCAGTTGAGCACCGTCTTATTCAAACCACATGTCGTCAGGATCCATATCATCTAGTTTAGGAAGAAATAAATCTGTTTACTTATTAATATATCGAGCACCAGTAAGGATGCACTGGTTGAACACTTTGCTCCTCAAGTTTTGGTGTATTTGACGGTCCGTATGTATCCCACTAAGTTTTCCAAATCCTGCCCATGCTGTTCTTGCTCTTCTAATGATTTCCACACTTTGGTTATCTTTGTCAAGTTTCATAATTTGGTCTATATTAGGTAGATATATTCCTGGATATTATAATATATCTACTAGGTAGATATATTATAATATATTATATTATAATATATCTACTAGGTAGATATATTCCTGGACTTGTTCTATCTCCCTGCCATTTATAGTTATACATCTGGGGTCATCTGTGTTTGTCATTGTTTTTGTTTTTCTCATTTTCGTTTTTAGGCCGACGTATTGGGAGCTGACTGCGAGTTCCACCATCATCAGTGGCGGCTCGTCAGGGTCGGCAGGGTCGGCAGTGCCGACACACACATTTATGGACACATTATAGATTTTTTAAATATTTAATTTAATCGGAGTTGATGATATTCGTTTCTGTGAAATAAAAAATATATCTGTGAGATAATACAGACTAAATTGTATTCATTGTTTTTAAAAGATTTCGATCCCTATACGTTATTTAAGTGATCCCTGTGCGCTGTGCGTAAGAGACTTTTCAAATTAATGATCCTATAGCCATGCACCCGCACCCGATTGCGATTGTGTAAATTCTTATTATAAAGCCCGGCACGGCATGCCGTCCCCAGATCGAGGATTTGCTATATAATAAGAAGCTATGGAATATTAGCCGATAGGCAACCAATTAGGCATTCTCCGTACTTATTTGAATGGCAAGTACGGCAGCGGGTACCTCTGCCGAGGCCGAGCGGTGATCTGCAAACGGCAGAAAGGCACGTACGTAGCCACGTTTTGCCTTGCTAGCGCGCCCGGGATAATTATGAAATAGGTACCTAAGTAGTTTTACGTCGTTTAATTATTAATATTATTATTGATATTGTAATTCTTTTAAGTTGTTAGGAATTACCATTTAGGGGACAGGATGTATCGAAGCATTCGTTAAATCAAATTAATTATAGAGAACTAATAAAATTGTTTAACAAATACGATCTGGAATTTTCTAATTTATTTTCTGACTCGAAGAATATACCGGCGTACTTAAAACAGCACAATGAAAGAATCAATTAGTAGTTACATTTTGATCCTTTTCGGTAGAAGTAGACGAAACTACTGATAGAGGTAACATGTCATTCACAAGTATCAATAATTGTTCGTCGATACGCGTTACCTACGTCTAAATTTATGAGAGTTTGTTAGGTTTTCAGACGTGAGTAGAAGCCATAAGACAGAATATATTTTTGGTGTTTTAATTTAAAGGATAGATTAAATTTTTTGATATCAAAAATAAATTGGTAAGGCAAATTTATGACGGGGCTGTCTTGAGGTCCAGTGAACTGTATGGTCTCCGGACAAAAGTTAAAACAATTGCACCAGGCAAAACTATTATTTACTCACTGTTATAAGTCATTGACCTCTTTGACTATTCAAAATTTAAAAGTTACGCCAAAGAATTTTCAAAATATCTATTAGACAAGTTCATTAAAAATTATCCATCATTTTTTAATCAAATAAAATAAGAAAATGAATTAACAGTTTTATATTCTGATCCAAATATTTTCGGAAGGTGGGATAAGTTACAGATTATGTATAATTTTATATACTGCAATTCATTAGGTACAACAAACTGTTCCCGAAATTAATAAATTATTGTGCTCAAATGTGGGCAAATTCTGTCTCAAATGAAAGGGATTTCTCTTGTCTCAAAAGAGTCAAAACGTATTGTCGAAACACCATGAAACAGGAGAGAATGTCAAACTTGTCTCAAATGTCGATAGAAAAAAACTTTTAAAATCCCTCCAAAACAATAATAAATTTTACAATTACGTACATTATAACCCATTTTGCTACTTCGAAACAACATAGACTAGAGTTAATTTATAAACAGGTATAGTTTCTAAATTTATAGGAAAAAACAAAAAACAAACAAAAAAAAAATAAAAAAAAAACAAAAACCAAAGATCTCCTATGAAATTGAAACCTTTGGAGACAAAACCTTGCCGAACCTGTCCCTAAAGCCAAGAGCCGCCACTGACCATCATAATCATCACTTAACTTTCATATTTCCAAATTCGACATAGTTATATCTCAATAGAAGTATCTTTATCTTAACGACTACATTTTTTATATTATAATGTTACCTTTTTATTTCATAAATTATGTATATACTTAACCTATAAAATATTCGTTTTGAAAACGTTTTAAATAAAATTCAATAAAAACTTCCGAGCAGTTTTAAACCAATTAAAAACCATAAACCATCTGAATGAATAAATAATAAATAAACTGAAACACGAACAAAAACCAACTATATATCAAACAACACAACAAAAACAATGAATTAACGCAACAGTTAAAAATGTTTGCAGGCGGTGCTTTATCTTTGTCACAAAAAAGTTTACCAACCCTTAAGTATATACCCAACAATATAAATACGTTTCCGACCTTTTAACTTTCGGAAATGTTTTATTTTTTGTCTTCCAAGTTTTTGAGATTAGTATTTTTTCCGTTTGTTCAGATTTTGTATTTGTGTTCTCGAAACAGTTCGAGTGTATTAAAACGAGGAACATTAAGTCTGGATATTACTTTGTCGAAGTATAACTGGGATAAAGTCGATATAATTATACAGGGTGTCCAGAAATTCTACCGACAAACGAAGACAGGAGATTCCTCAGATAATTTTAAGATAATTTAACCCAATTCACCTAGTCCGAAAATGCTTCCTAAGGGAGCTAGAGCTCTTTGAAGATGGCGTCATGTAATTAGTTTTTCTTAAATACCTCCAGAACGCTTCTATTTAGAAAAACGAAAATTGGTATATTGCGAATTTCTAGTACAGGTCATAGGCGTCCGTTTTGGGTAGGGCAACGGTTATTTTATCGTATAACTTTTTTTTCTTTAATTTTTAAGCATTTTTGACTCTGAATTATTTAATTGTGAGTTATTCTAGTACTAAAAGGTACTCTTAGTTTAAGTCGATAGGATACACCGTTTTCTAGAAAAATCGATTTGAAAATTTTTCGTTCCTTGAATTTAAAAAAAAAAGATTAAAAAAAAACTATTTAGAAAGATGGAAACTGGTACATTTATTTATATTCCAGAGATTAATCGATTTCATTAATGGCGAATTTCTAGTACCGGTCATAGGCGTCCGTTTTGGGTAGGTCAACAGTTATTTTATAGCATACCTTTATTGTCTTTAATTTTTAAGTATTTTTGACACTAGATTATTCAATTATGAAATATTCGAGTACTAAAACTTACTCTTTCTTTAAGTTGGTAAAATACATCGGCTTTTTTTAAATTTTTTTTAACTTTTTTTTTCAAATTCCCAAAACTAAACACTTTCAAATCGATTTTTCTAGAAAACGGTGTATCCTATCGACTTAAAGTAAGTGTACCTTTTAGTACTAGAATACCTTATAATTTAATAATCCAGTATCCAAAATGCTTAAAAGTTGAAGACAAAAAAGTTATGCAATAAAATAACCGTTGCCCTACCCAAAACGTACGCCTATGACCGGTACTAGAAATTCGCAATGGATGGAATCGATTCATTTCAGGAAAGTAAATATGTATACTAATTTTCGTTTTTCTAAATAGAAGAGTTCTGGAGGTATTTAAGAAAAACTAATTACATGGCGCCATCTTCAAAGAGCTCTAGCTCCCTTAGGAAGCATTTTCGGACTAGGTGAATTAGGTTAAATTGTGATAAAATTATCTAAGGAATCTACTGTCTTCGTTTGTCGGTAGAGTTTCTGGACACCCTGTATATTTATACTAAATTTACAATCAAGATGCAGTAGAAATAAACAAACAAAGACACGTTAACTGCAACTAGGAGCACTCCCAAACATTTACAATGTATATACATTGTAAATCCAAGTCATGATTTTCAAAGTTTATACATTGTAAATTATAGTTCGGGAGTGGTCCTAGTAGCATTTAACGTGTCTTGGTTTATTTATTTCTACTGCATCTTGATTGCAAATTTAGTTTATATATTTAATGGTATTTTAGGGTAATATTGATGGAATATATTTAGGCCAGGGTAATAAGACAAAAATATACCCTGTTCGTGAAACTTCAATAAACAATTAAGTTTCAAAAAATGTCATTTTCTTCTTTTATTTTCCAATCAACAGAAAACAGTGAAACTTATGATTTTTTAGTACAAATATCTTCGAGATTATGGAAAAATCTTTAAAATGACGTATTACAAAGTTTGATATACTCATTTATTGTTAATACAATTGCGAAAAAATGTCGGAATTGCAAAAAAAAATTCTCAATAATTGTTGTAAAAATTAGTGTACAGCTTTGAAATTTTTGTAAAATGAGGGTTCTTTGGTGCTTAATATGTGATAAAAATTTCAAAGCGATCCATTCAATTGTTTAAATTTTATTCAAATTGTTTATCCCAGAGAGCATTTTTTTGCAATAATATAAGTCAGAAAAAAATGACCTTAGAACCATTCCACAGGTGTCAAATGAAAGAGCATGAGCTACATTTTCAACATCATTTAAAAAAGTGAATAAAAAATGCATTTATTAGTAATAAATAATTATGCAAAATTATCGTCAATTTTTCTTTGTAATGTTTTTGAATAACTTTTCCCAAAAAAATTAACTTTTTTACCCTGTTTAAAGTGCACAATTATCAAGTAATGTTATCTATATCATAATTGATAAAAAATTGTAATAAATAAGTATAACTTCTTATACAGGGTGTCCCGAAAAAATTGGTCATAAATTATACAACAGATTCTGGGGACAAAAATAGATTGATTGAAGCTCACTTACCTATATACAATAGTGCACACAAAAAAAGTTACAGCCCTTTGAAGTTACAAAATGAAAATCGATTTTTTTTCATATATCGAAAACTTTTACAGATTTTTTATTGAAAATGGACATGTGGCAAGATTATGGCAGCATCATCGTAAAAAAAAATTAAAGTGAAATTTGTGAGCCCCATAAAAATTTTATGGGGGTTTTGTTCCTTTCAACTCCCCCAAACTTCTGTGTACGTTCCAATTAAATTATTATTGTGGTACAATTAGTTAAACACAGTGTTTTTAAAACTTCTTTGTTTCTTAGTACTTTTTCGATAAGCCAGTGTTTATCGAGATATTTTGAATATTTGTGGAATCCACCACATATTTTGTATATGGTTAAGTACGATTATAGACCTGTTAACAATCTAAAATTTTATTTATAATTAACATTTTTAGGTATATTTTGTAAAAGAAGCCGCATCTCGATAAAAAGTGACTTAACAAAAAAAGGCTAAGAGGCAAAAAAGTTTTAAAAACACTGTGTGTAACTAATGGTAACACAATAATAGTTTAATTGAAACGTATACAAACATTTGGGGGGTTTAAAGGAACAAAATCCCCATACAATTTTTATGTAAATACATTAAAAAAGAAGCGGCATCTCTATAAAAACTGGCTTATCGAAAAAACACCAAGAGTCAAGAAAGGTTTAAAAACGTTGTGTTTAACTAATGCTACCACAATAATGAATTAATTGGAACGTACACAAAAGTTTGGGGGGTTTAAGGGAACAAAACGCCCATAAAATTTTTATGTGGTTGACAAATTTCACTATAATTATGTTTTAAGATCTTCCTGCCATAAGAATGATACATGTCCATTTTCAATAAAAAATATCTAATAGTTTTCGATATATTGAAAAAAATCGATTTTTATTTTGTAAATTCAAAGGGCTGAAACTTTTTTTATGAGCACATTTGTACTAAGGTAAGTTAGGTTCAATCGAACTATTTTTGACACTAGAATGTGTGTTATAATTTATGACCAATCTTTTCGGGACACCCTGTATAACAAAATAAAAAGTTTATAAGGAAAGATTTACGACACTTTTGCATAATTATTTATTACTAATACATGCATTTTTGGTTCGCCAAATATTCCCCATAGTAGGCAATTCCTACATTATTTTGCGCATATAGAACGTTGTTCCATGGAGAAACCACATATTAATTATTGGCGGTTAAAAAATGTTGTTCCGGCACAGCGTTCAATTCAGAAATACGCTTAAACAATATTTAAGGAAAAATTCCCAACAGGGGTTGTTGTTCTCACTTTATTCCGTGTAATCTGACTAATCATAAACTCAGCAGAATATTGTGTATGATAATTTTCTGAGGGGACCATCAAGTACAGGGTGTCACCGTCTCGAGATTTTAAATAATGTTCGGCCTTAACATCGTAGACCCTTACAGCATACTGATAATCTTGTATTCTATACTTTATTTAATCAAATACTTAAATAATGTTTTGAAAGATTTTTCATGTACTTACAAACCACATTATTTAACACACTGTGGCTCTGTCAGGTGTTAAGGTAAAATAACATCAAGCAAAATTATAAATATTTCTTATATTATAATTATTGTAGTGTTGAAACTAGTCTTTATAATTACAATAATTACAAACTATATAATTACAAACATCCAAGCATTATTTTTCTTATGTTACGTTACAGCCCAAATTGAGCTTTGGCCTCATGTAATTTCTGTAATCTATAACTTTAACATTGGTAATCCTCCACCTGTCACCTACTACAGGTTATGACGTTCATTAAATTGTTTGCGTCCGCTGTCCCTTTATACTTCCATCTTTTTCTTCTAGTCCCATTTTGATCTTCTGCTCTGAATGTAATGACTGTGTGCTCTTCTGGGCAATGTACAGGATTTATATTAGCCGGTATATAAGACGATTAGGAAATAAAGAAAAGAGTAACACAAGCTAGAAGAACAATTGGCTGCCTAAATGGAATACTTTGGAGCTCCGAAATAGGAATACAGCGAAAATACAATATCTATGAAACACTTACTAAAAGTAGCCTATTTTACGGAGCAGAAACTTGGAGAATAACCGAGAACAACAGGAAAAAATTAGAAGCTGTAGAAATGGATGTGATTAGAAGATCGTTAGGTATATCCCGTAGGGAAAGAGTTAGACGACTAATTGGAATAGATGGTTACTTAACAACAGACATTGAGAGGAAACAGTTGATTTGGTATGGTCATGTTGAAAGAATAGAAGACACAAGATTGTCCAAAAAAATCATGCAGTGGGTACCACCAAACCGTAAAAAACGAGGAAGACCCAAAAAGACATGGAAAGAAGGGGTAACCAAAGCAATGAGTGCAAGGGATCTTAGAGATGGCCAATGGGATGATAGAAGCACGTGGAAGTTAGGCATCGGACAACGTCCAAAGACGTTCTAAAACCGATACGTGTATATAAATAATATTTTAAAATTCCAATCATCGGGGGTAACCACACCCAGGACCAAGATAGCAATGTGTTGTTCTCTATCCTCACGATACGAACAACCCATCTAAAATGTTTTTTATCAAATTCTTCTTTATCAATACTGATACGTTAACCGTGAGATCAAAAATCTATATGGCCAGTATAAAACCAATAATGACGTATGCATCAGAACTAAGACCCGACTCAGCCAAAATAAAGAGAGTTCTGGAAACAGCAAAAGGGAGAATACTAAATAGAAAAAAAAATGGAAAAATCACATCAGTAGAATGGACACAAAAGTTAGGCGCAAGTGGTGTAGTGAAAATGTTCCACATCACCCTTGCCCATCACTCTTGATGATGATACATCTCGAATAAAGGTGAACGGAGTTCCCATTAACAACATTAGATATGCGGATGACACTGTCATCTTAGCAGAAAATATTGAAGATCTTCAGAGACTGGTGAACAGAATAGCGATGTATAGCCAAGAATACGCTTTAACAATGAGCATCAAGAAGAAAAAATTTATGAGAATATCTAAAACTCAAAGATATAACGAGATTCTCCTCATAAACGGAACCAATGTCGAACGAGTAGACCAAGATGCATATCTTGGAACAATGATCAACTTCACAAATGATTACTGCCAGTAGATTAAAATTATAATAGAAAAGGCTAAATCGAATTTTTTCCAAGCCATGGGCCTTTAAGGCCTGTTGAGCTATATTATATATATAAATCGAATTTTAACAAAATGAGAAAAGTGCTCTGCACAAGTAAGGGCTAATAGTAAGGTTGGCTAGGTGCTACGTTTTCTCGACTTTCGACTTTTTTTACGGAATGGAAGCTTGGACCTTAAATGCAACATCAAAAAAAACTGGAATCATTGGAGTTGTACTCAACTATTCTAAATGGAAAATAAGCCACAATTAACTAAAAAAATGATTTTATTAATGTTTTGACGGCCACATCGGATGTCTTTTTCAAAATCATCATCATCACAGCCCTATGAAAGAGCCTAGACCTTCCCAAGTCTATCGCCAGTCAGTCCTATCCATTGCCAACCGTTGCTAGTTTGCTGCGCCTATTTTTCTCCCATCCTCATCTACACCATCCTTCCATCTAAGTTTTGACCTACCCCTATTTCTACTTCCCATAGGTTGTGACACAAAGATTATTCTATGAGGGTTGTTATGCTGTGATCTTTCTAGAGCCCTGCCCATCTTAATCTTCCTATCCTTATAAGAGATACTACGTCTTTACCACCAAATATATGTTTATATCTGTGGTATACCTCGTAGTTGTACCTCCTCCTCCAAATACCATTTTTACAGATGCCACCGAATATTCATCTCAGGATCCTTTGTTCAAATATAAGCAGAAGGTTTTCATCTGCCTTGGAGATGGTCCTTGTCTCCGATCCATATGTCAACACATGTGGTTATATAAGGGTTTTTTATATTATGTTTATTTTTGTTTTTTTTTGGCTTAAGTTTCTGCTTCTCATATGTCTACTTAGTCCAAAATAGCATTTTTTCGCTAGGATTATACTTCGCTTGATTTCTTCCGTCATGACGTTCTCCTTGGTGATCAGGGAGCCTAAGTATGTGAATTTGTCCACCACTTCAAAAGTAGAGTTATCAACAGTGAATTGATGACCGATGTTTCTAGCTGTATTGTTGGGTGTTGATGTCAAGATCTTAGTTTTCTCCTCGTTTACTTTCAGGCCCATATTTTTTGAGGCATTTGAGAAGGTGGTATACATTTCTTCTAGTTTGCGTGTTGTGCGGACAACTAGATCCACGTCATCTGCATATGCCAAAATTTGGGATGATTTATTAAAAATATTTCCTCTGTTGTCTATTCGTGCATCTCTGACCGCCTTTTCCAGAGCTATGTTGAAGAGGAGACACGCCAGCGCATCTCTCTGTCGCAGCTAAATATTTGTTTCAAACGCCTGTGATTGTTCGCCCTGTATTTTGACTTCGCAAACGACTTAACGCATTGTAGCCTTAACCAAACTTATCAGTTTATCAGGGATGTGGAATCCATCCATGGCTTCATACAATTTATTTCTTAGGACACTACCACAGGCCGATTTAAAATCTACGAAAAGATGGTATGTGTCGATATTGAATTCATTCGATTTTTCCAGTATTTGCCTTAGCACAAAGATCTGGTCTGTTGTTGATCGACCAGGCCTAAAACCACTTTGATACTCTCCAAGCAGCTCCTCTGAATGTGCACTTAGATACAAAATATTAATAAATTAAACGAAAGTGTTGTTGCTTAGTAAAAAATTCTTTTAATAATTTAATTTAATATGACTCATTTATATCGGTAATTCAGACATATATAAAGACTTCGGTTTTTTACTTTGGTTTTTAGCCTCAATGCGGGTTTTTAATCAAACCGAAGTAAAACAGGCATTAAGCCTATTTATAAATTAGGAAGAAGAAGAAGAAGAAGAAGAAGAAGTAGAAGACTTTAAAATGATATTGCCAATATTTATGAGTTGCCTTCCTGGGACGACTTTACTGAAAGATAGTTCATTCGACTACATGAAATCAACCCCAACGCAAGAATATCCGCCACAAAAAAATCATAGAATCTGTCTTTAAAAAGACAACCACATGCAACTATGATTTCTTTGTGGCGGATATTCTTGCGTTGGGGTGATTTCATGTAATCTAATCGAATGGACTATCTTTCAGTAAAGTCGTCCCAGGAACGCAACTCATAAATATTGGCAATATCATTTTAAAGTCTTATACTTCTTCTTCTTCCTAATTTATAAATAGGCTCAATGCCTGTTTTACTTCGGTTTGATTAAAAACCCTGATTGAGGCTAAAAACCAAAGTAAAAAACCGAAGTTTTTATATATGTCTGAATTGCCGATATACATAAGTCAGATTAAATTAAATTATTAGAAGAATTTCTTTTTACTAAGAAACAACATTTTTGTTTAATTTATTAATATTTTGTATTTTGATAACGACATCCGAGGTGGACGTCGAAACGTTAATAAAATAATTTTTTAGTTAATTGTGGCTTAATTCCTTTTAGAATAGTTGATTACAAAAATGCCATAAGCAAATAGTTTCAGAACAACATTCGAGTTGTAGGTGTATAGAAGAATTCTGAAAATATCATGGACAGAACACGTCAGAAACAAAGACGTTCTGAGAAGATGAATAAAGAAATGGAAGTCTCAAATACAATCAAAACCAGAAAATTGGACTATCTCGGGAATATTACACGTGGAGAGAAATACAACTTGCTCCATCTCATTATACAGGGAAAGATTCAAGGAAAAAGAAGCATAGGAAGACGCAGAATATCGTGACTGCGCAACCTGAGAGAATTAACTTTTTAGAGCAGCCGTCTCCAAAGTTCGAATAGCTATGATGATTGCCGACCTCCGTCGCGGAGATGGCACTGGAAGAAGAAGATTATTTGTTGTTTCTCTGCATTTGTTGTTTCTCTGTTTTAATATATTCATATTTTTCTAACAGAATTATTTAGGAAAATAACAACGATATTTAAAAAAATTAAAATATAAGCACGAGCAAAAATATAAAGTATGACCTTCCCGTATATAGTTACGCATAGATACTACATCTTTAGCTTATTTGGGACGTACACTTGCGTACAGAACTCCATATTCATAGTATGATGGGGTGGTGAATCCTGAAGGAAAAATTCGACTAAACCCTAGGGAAATAATACTGACGGAATGTCTAGGGCCTATGTAAAGTGTCTGATGAAATATGAATATGTTTGTCGCACACCTCAAATTTTTTATAGTTAGGTCATTTAACTTTTAAATTTTTAATCAACTATATTTAGATGAGTTTCTAATAGCTATTGGAAAAAAATTTAAAAAAAAACTCATAACTTGTAGTGTTCTTATGTTTGCTGACGATGTAAAACTGTTTAGAAAAATTCAATCCTGGAATGATCCTATTATATTATAGGAAGTTTTTGAATCGTTCTATGATTGGTGCAGTTTAAGCAAAATATCGCTTAACACAAAAAAATGTCATGAAATGGCGTTTTAGAGGCAAATAAAACCAATTACATTTAGGCCTGGATCCCGCGTACCAAAAAAAAAGTTGATTAATAGCAAGCTGAAAATTTGTTAATAGCTTAACGGTGTCTAGTCGGACAAACTTTGAGGTACGGGAACACTGGAACAGTAGGCATTCAAAAGAACTGTCGACAATACTCATCCTTGTCTCACGCCACGTCTAATTTCAATTTCCTCTGACAGCTGGCCGCAACAAATAATCAGTTATTTGAAATGAAACAACTCCTTCTGATTTTGATTTAAAAAAAACGGGATTAAAGGCATTCAAAATAAAGATAAAGGAAACTCAACTCTACTACCAAGTAATTTCTTAGTTTAAATTGTTTTTGTCCATTTCAAATCGGATATTTTAAATTATTATCACGAAACGTTAGACATTGGTTCTTTGATTCCATGTGCTACCTCTCGTACCAATATTTACTACAAACGACGAATTTCATTGGAAGTCGGACCACTTTCATTGCGTCCGTTCTAGGTATACATCATGAACGTTAATCCTCACAGTGGAGAAAAACTCCTGTACAGTAACGTCAATCTACAAACCACCAAACGCTGACTTTGCTTTTGAGGAACCGAGTAATTTTCAATGACAGCAAATCAAAATCGTACTATGTGACTTCAACTGTCACAGTGTCTCGTGGGGTTATAACGAAATAGATTCCAATGGCGAAGAACTAGAAAAATGGGCTGTAAGCATGAACCTAAAACTTATTCACGATCCAAAGCAGCCTGCGTCGTTCAACAGTGGAAGATGGCACCGAGGTTACAACCCTGAAAATATATTTGTCAGCGACAGAATTGGAGAACAGGTGATAAAAATCGTTGGAAGCGCCTTCCCAAAGACAGAGCACAGACCAATAATTTGTCTTTTCAACGCGGCAATCAGATACGAAATTGTTCCTTTCAAGAGAAGGTTCAACTTTACTAGAGCAAAATGGAGAAAATTCTCTGAAGCATTGGATCAAGAAGTTTCCCAGCTAGAACCTTGCCCTGATTCATACGATCAATTTGTAGAAATCGTAAAGCAAGTATCATGGAAATTTATTCCTAGAGGTTGTCGAACTGAGTACATAGCGGGACTTAATGAAGAATCTAAACCCCTACTTAAAAGATATAAACAGCTATATGAAGAAGACCATTTCTTGGAAGCAACAATACAGGCTGGGGAGGAAATGTTACATGCGATATCCGCCAACAGAACGGAAAGTTGGTGCAAGCTGGTCACGAGTCTGGACATGAAACAAAACAGCAGACGTGCCTGGAAGTTGATTCGGAATCTTGGCAACGATCCCGCTGTTCCGGCAGTCAACATGACAGATGTCACACCGAATCAGATAGCCTATCGTCTTTTAATGAACGGTAAGACGACATCAAGAAAGAACAAGGTGAGAGCTTAACGGAATATCGACGAAGAAAGAGATGTTCTAGATACCTCTTTTTGTCTAGAGGAGATGAGAGGCGCGATCCACCAAATGAAAGACAATGAAGCGGCTGGCCTGGAGGACATACGAACAGAACAAATAAAGAACTTTGGACTAAAAACCGTAGAGTGGCTCCTAAAAATGATGAATTGCTGCATCCGTATATTACAAATCCCCAAAATCTGGAGGAAAGCTAGAGTGGTAGCCCTCTTAAAACCAGGGAAGGATCCGGCAGATACAAAGAGTTTTAGACCTGTATCTCTCTTGTGCCACATTTTTAAGGCATTTGAAAGAATGATACTGAACCGGATCGCAGAATATGTGGAGACTAAAATTATTCCAGAACAAGTAGGATTCAGAACCGGAAAGTGCTGCTGCAGTCAAATTCTTAATCTCACCCAACATATTGAAGATAGTTTTGGAAGGAAGGAAATAACAGGAGTAACGTTCATAGACCTAACTGCTGCCTATTACACAGTTAACCATCAACGGCTATTCGCAAAACTCTACAAAACTACAAAGGATTTCCGACTAACAAGGTTAGTGAAATATCTCCTCCAGAATAGACGCTTCTACGTAACGCTCCAGTCCAAGAACAATCGGTGGAGGGACCAAAAAAAAGGGGTACAACAGGGAAGTGTTCATACACCAAAAAACAAGGCAATTTATTTACGCTGATGATAAAGCTGTGGCAGCTCAGGGAATAACCTTCAATGAAGTCGAAGTGAAACTGACAGATGCCCTGGGAGACTTAGCTCTATACTACAATAAAAAATATCTGAAACATAACCCCACAAAAACCCAGGAATTTGCTTTCCATCTGAGAAAAAAGCATGCCCGAAGGCCGCTGGAGGTGGAATGGCGTGGTCAGATGCTGGAACACAACGAGACGCCAAAATACCTTGGCGTCAGTCTGGATAATACTCTGTCTTACCGATACCACTGTCAAGATGTCAAGAAGAAAGTGCCAGAAATAATATCATCCGCAAGCCAAATACTACAAAATGGGAAGCACAACCACACACTCTCCGCACTTCTGCCTTGGCATTATGTTTTTCGGCCGCGAAATTTGGAGCACCAGTATTGGCAAACTCTGCTCAAGCAAAGAACGTTGACGTGGCTCTAACTGAAACGGTTCGTATAATATCGGGTTGTCTGAAACCGACACCTATCGAATAGGTATACCCCATAGCTGGAATTGCTCCACCACCTACCAGGAGGAAGGTCACGTCAGAGGTAGAACGAAAAAAGCAGGAAACGGATCGAAGACACCCCTTATATGACCACCAAACTCAGGCAGGCAAACTAAGATCTCGGAAAAGATTCCTGAAAACATCAAGATCCATCCCCGAAGCGCCAGAGACGTGACGAATACACATATGGCAATCGTCAGCTACCGCGACACATTTTCCTCCCTCAGAGGAAATGGCTGCTGGACACAATTTACCGTATCCGACTTGGAAAGTGCTAAACAGACTAAGAACCGGCGGCGTTTCACGTTGTGCTAGTAACCTGAAAAAATGGGGATACCAGGAGAACGATACCTGCGACTGTGGCGCGGTTCAGACCAGCCGGCATCTACTATTATGCACACTATGCACAGAGATGAGAGAGACCTGCACAGAAGATGACTTAATTATAGCAAATGACAGGGCCATCTATGTGGCTAGCCATTGGAAATACAGAATTTAAAGTTGTTGGTATTCCGGACACGGAAAGTAAGTAAGTATGAACGTTAAAAACACTATATTATGTATACCCAAATGTTTATAAACAATAAAGTTCACTGTTCATTTGTACTACACTGTACATTATACATTTGTATTAATTTTTGATAGAAATCATTTCAATTTAATTTAAATCGACATAAAATCTTACAAATTTAACGAAAATTTAATTATCCTGGAAAACGATAAATTTCTTCGGAATTGGCGTCTGCAGATATCTCTTCAACATTGTTTGAAAATCATCCTGATTTGGTGTCAACAAAAGAATGAGAAATTAAATCTTAATTACATTTTTAACGAAAAAGTAAGATGATTGAACTCTTCGGATAATGTGATTGTTTTGATTCATGATGTATTGGAAAACGACAGACTACGACAAATTACAAGAAAATATTAGAAATAAAAAAAAATATTAGAAATGTCAAAACGGTTTTTAACTAAGTAATATAATCTCTTAAGTTGTGCTCACTACGGAGAGCAATGGATTTTATCCTCGCTCCGACCCTTGCTCCCTGGTATTTATATTCGTTATATTCGTGGATTCTCGCATTTAAACTAATATTACTTTACATAGCGATTGATAATATAGTTTCGATCGCTATGTAAAATAAATACATTATTTTAAATGCGAGAATTTACGAATATAAATACCAGGGAGCAAGTGTCGAAGCGAGGATACAATCCATTGCTCTCCGTAGTGAGCAAACCCTTAGTCTTCTGTAATTTCCGTCACTTGTTGCATAATAATTACCTAAGCACACATTAAAACAATAGGCTTTAAAGATTAAATATTAGAAATAGAGTAAAATACATAGAAAATACATTATATAGAAACTCTGTTGTTTGACATGGGAAGTATTGTACCAAAGATCTCATTGTGTCTGCAGCTAATAAAGAGCTAAAGCTCTTTTTAAATATACCTACCAAGACAGATATGCCTGGACGTGAATCAAAATATATACAGTGATGAGCACGCTAATAACCGACAAAATAACGCGAATGGTGGACAACATAATGTGTTGTGAAATAAAAAGAGATGAAACTTGTAGAGATTGGAAATTTTCGGTATAAACCTATAAAACATGACCACTTACAATAGTTTCCCACCTTTGGACGTCAGCTTTTTTTTTCGTTTCGACGGACACAAATAAAAGTCAAAATATGACAAGGCAGCTACTTAGTAACTGAATATTTTTTGCCTACGAAATGCAAAAACTGCGTAAGTTTAATTTTTAAGTAAAAATATTTTAAAAATTAAAGTAAAATTATTGACACTTAATCATAATCTTTGTTAAAGTGAATACTTCTTATTATTCGGTATGGAATTTTGGCCGGTGTAAAGTCGTATTAGGCGTCATTCAAAATCGTGACGCGAGAGCGTCATTCAAACTCGTGACGCGAGAGGTTAGCTCGCGGTAGGTATATCATAACATAAACATACGTGCATAGAAATCGGCCCACTTAAAATTTGGTAATTTTTGATATCTCATATTTTCTCAACCTGTTGTAAGTAATTTTTGAACATGTTATAGCACGGTTCCTTAAAAATACTACTGTAATAATACTGTTGCTAAAGAGGTAAATTTTAAATCACTTAAATCAGGTTTAGGAAATACGAGTCATCAAAAATGACCACATTTTTAAGTGGGCCGATTTCTATGCACGTAAGTGTAGGTACGTCCATCCATATATACTTATTTATATTGAATAAAGTAATTATATTATTTATTTATTATTTGGGTTTAAACAAATGTTCAAAATAATATTCAAATAATACTAACTAATAGATTATAATGTTTGCATGTATCAAAAAAGCATAAATATACGTTGTTTACGTTTAATTTTGACAGATCGGTCAGAGGCAAACTATATTTTTAATTATTAATAAATATCATTATTAAGATGACTAAATTTTAAATTATTAATAAATATCATAAAGATGTTCAAAATACAATTGGAGTTTGAGTATAAGTTTGAAAGGAATTTATTAGCTTACTTTTAAAAGGTAACTTACGTTTCATTGCTAACGGCTTCCTTATTTAACGGGAGTTAGTAAGTAGTAATAGACTCGTTCATCATCTATTTTATATATCTAAATAGGTGTCGTAGACATAATAAGTCATTAATAACTAAAAAACAATGTTTTAAAAAGAAATAAGCCAAAATCATTTATCGGGAACTGATAAAATACGGTTTGAACTTGAATTTAGATACTTCGTAATTTCAAAATTAATATTTTTTACTTGTTTTACTTTCAAAATTAATATTTTTTCTTCTTTATAAGCAACTCTGATTGTCACTCCATCTTTTGCGCGTTCAGCCGATACTTCTTTTACCCATTGGTGATTTATCTCTTGCTATTTTTACCACACGTGTCTCCCCAATTCTGCTTATGTGGTTATTCCATTCTTTTTTTTCCTATTTATTGTCCATTCGTTTTTATATTGTACGTTACATTTTCTTCTTATGTTTTCACTCCACTTTCGATCTCTCAACGTATTTCCTGTAGTTCTTCTCAGTACTCTCATCTCTGCCGTTTCCAGTAGTCTTTGTGTTGTGGCTGTATCGGGTCTTGTTTTTGGTGCATATGTCAATTATCGGTTTTACAAAATTTAAAAAACTTTATAAATTCTTGACTTCATCTCGGTAGTAATATGTCGGTTTCGCCATATACTCCAGGGAAGTAAGCTAGAAATAGACCATGTTCGGGACACTGAAAATAGGGATGGGAAAAACCTACCGGTTATAACCAATAACCGGTTTTTCACTCTGCAATAATCAGTTATTTCGGTTGTTTTTTGTCCCGGTTATAACCGGTTTTTTGTTTTTAGAGCAATAACCGGTGAAAAACTGGATAAGTTGCTACTTTTGGGAAAAATAATGAATTTGAAGAAAAAATGGGGAATTTTTTGCCTTCTAGTGCGCGATGAAGAAATTTTAAGCTTACCGAAACAGAAACCGATTTTACAACACTGATAACTGATTTCTATAGGGCTTTTCATTCACAGTCATTTGTTTCGAGCTCCTGTCATATGTCGTGTAATCCGTGTATATTAATATTATACACAGGTTATACAACGTATGACAGAAGCTCGAAACAAATGACAATCGATGAAAAGCCCTATTTTCGATCCCAATTGGGTATGATCTCAATGCCGTTTATATATCGATTGATCATCTTGGTATCGATATATTCTTTTGATAGTTAGTACCGATATGATTAATATTTATATCGATTTGAATGAAGTATCGCAAACTAAAATACAATTTAAATATAACATTATAACCTAATGGATATTGGCTATTGATTAAAAAAACCAAAAACCGGTTTTTGGAACAACCGGTTTTTTTGGACGGTTCTAACAGTGAGGTTAAACCCTAAGTAAAAAAACCGGTATAACCGAAAACCGGTGTTTTGTCAAAAACCGCCATCCCTAACTCAGAGATCCAGGGAGCTAACTACTACTTTTTTCGTTATTGTAGACCTATAGGAAGAAAACCTACCTGTTTCCTGCCTAGAGTTCGCGTCCGTTTTTTAATTATTAACAATTTAGTGCAAAAAACGCGATTTTTTCGATTTTTTACATCACATTAAAAAGCTAAGTAGTGAACATAAATTCACAAAATAAAATTTTTTAGAACATTGGAAAACCTTCAAAATGCCGGTTTTGTAAGTTAAAAGGTTAATTTGTCGGTACGCAAACTGCAAAATAAGTGAAAATCGCTATTTGTTAATAACTTCTACTAAAACTAGCTTAGAACTTTAACGTTTCACCGAAAGTTGGGCATTGGGGGCACTTAACAAACCCTCAAACCTTGAGACCGATCCATTAATTAGTTTAAAAGTTATTCTATTTGTTTATCCCACAGACCTTCATTTTGCAGTAACATAAGACAGAAAATAATAAAGACAGGACAATTCTGCGTATGCCAAATGAAATTAGAAAAGCGATTCTATCAAAAAGTACTAAAAAAGATAAAAAAATTATCTAATATGGTCAAAAATCCTAGTGCCAAATTTTTGAAATTTTGTAGTTTATAAACATTTAGAATAACTTTAAAAATATTGTCCATAGAAAAAATCATTTTATATATTCCAAATGCTGGTATTTTACAAGAATTTTTAAAAATGTAGTTCAATTCGTGACTAGTCGTGGTAAGTGAAGGGGGAGCTGGGAGCCGAAAAATAAATGCACGAGTTCAAAAACTAAAAAGGCAACTTAAGGCTACTATCATTTTCTATATCTCTGGATTAATTTGTTTAAACAATTTTTGAAAAAATTATTTTTTCCCAAAAATCCATGTTTTTAATCATACTATCATTATTAATTCTAGAAAAAGTTAAGGTATACTTTTATAAATAAATTATCTTCAATAAATAATTATCTAATAAAAATAATTTATTTAATAAAGTTTACTTTAACTTTTTCTATGATACATTAATTATACTTATGATTAAAAAAATAGATTTTTTAAAAAAGATATCTTTTCAAGAGTTGTTTAAATAAATTAGGCTGTTTATTAATTAATAAATTTATAAACAAATTGCATATTTGTAATGTACGTAGAAATTCCATACAAATTAAAAAAAGAAAGATCAAAATCCGTTGAGTTGTTCCGGAGATACAGAAAATTGTATTAGCTTGAAATTGCTTTGTCGGCATTTTAACTCGGTGGATTTGTAGGTTCCCCCTAGTAACCGTTCGTCTTACATTTTTGAAAAATCGTAGAGGGTGCTATGAAGGTACAATGTTTGTGCAATTTTTTTAACAAAAAATACAAATCCCGTTCTTTAAAATGGCATTAATGAGATTCCTAATTATTACAAACAAATTAGCTGTAAATTAAAATAGCCCACATGCTAACTTTCTCCCAAATGGACCCAGGCTAAATTTCTTTATTTGAAGATTCGTGTTAAAATACTAGCTTTTTGAATATATAAAAAGATTGTCTCTGCTGATAATATTTTTAAAGTTATTCTAAATGTTTATAAACTACAAAATTTCAAAAATGTGGCGTTAGGATTTTTGGCTATATTAATTAATCTTTTTATCTTTTTTTTAATACATTCCGATACTACCACTCTGCTACATTCATATGTCATACTCAGAATTGCCCTATGTTCATTATTTTCTTTCTTATGTTATTGCAAAATAAAGGTATATGGGATTAACCAATAGAATAACTTTTAAACTAATTAATGGATCAGTATAAAATTTTGAGGATTTGTTAAGTACCAAAATACCCAACTTTTGGATGAAACTCTAATCTAGGTTAAATTTAGTAAAAGTTATTAACAAAAATCAATTTTCATTTATTTTGTAATTTTCGAAGCAACAAATTGACTTTTTAACATTCAAAAATCGGTATTTTAATTTTTTTTAATGTTCTAAAAAATCAAATTTTGTAATTTTTTGTCAACTATTTAGCTTTTTAATGGGGTGCAAAAAACCAAAAAAATCGCGTTTTTGTACAAATTGTTAATAATTAAAAAACGGAAGCGAACTCTAGGCAGGAAATAGGTAGGTTTTCTTCCTATAGGTCTACAATAACTAAAAAAGTAGTCATCTACTTGGATCTTTGAGTGTCCTGAGAAAATCCTTGTTTCCCTGGACTAATACAATAGTTATGAAGACATCCTGCCAGTCTATTTGCTTTTTGTATTAATTTCTCAGTTCTTTTTCCGGGTTTCCATAGCTGGACAATGTCATTTTAAGGTATTTTATTTCCATTACTTGTTCAATACTGATGCCATCAATTTATATTTTACATCTGATTGGTTCTTTACTGATTACTATTGTCTTAGTTTTCTGTTTTCTGTTTTTGTTTTCTGGGACGAAATGTTCAAGTTTCTGAGAGAAAGATTTATGACAGGTAATTGACTATTACTTATGTAATACTCAGTTTGCTGATATCTTGATTATGATTATTTATATTATACATGCTATATGATTTTTATCGTATTGCAGAACGGACAATACAAAAATAAGTTAGAAAAACATTACAAATACAACATGACTCTATTCCACTGGTACAGAAACATATTAGACCAGGGCGGATCTGTAAAAATATTAATACATTTGGACGTTGAGAGGTGACTCAAATTTTTTTGCAGAAATTGCTTGAAAATAAATCAAGTAATAATATTTGAGTTATCCTCCCTCTCAAAAAGGTGCGGAACATTGTTCAAATAATCAAAATGTCAAAAAATTAAGGAAAAATTCGATTTTTTACTTCGTTTTTTGATTATAACTTTAAAAGTATTCATTTCCGAGAAAAGTTGTAGTGACATAAAAGTTGCGTAATTAATTTTCCTACAATATATAATTGGCTAAAAATTTAAAAAATAGTCACCCTTGTTGCAAAATAGCAATAATTGCGAAAAAACCATACAAAAACAAGTATTCGAATTTTACGTTTTTTAACCATTTATGCTACACTTACGACCCTCATATTTCACACAGAAAAACTTTATGATACAGTAAAATAATACTGTAAGTTTCGTTAAGATCGGTTTAATAAATTTTGCAAAATAAATTTTGCAATCCAGCTTTCGTAAAAAAATTCATTTTTTCAAAATGTTACAGGACTGAAAATAAAGCAGATAGCAAGTTGAAATTTTTTTAAGTATAGAAGTCTACTGTACCTTTCATTTGCCATTTTGTAAAATTAAAATAGATTAACACCACGGCGTCACGAATTTTTTTAAATAAACATTAATTATTGATGCTACGCGCAGGACAGCGGATAATTTGCTCTGATTGGGCATTCCAATGACCTTTGATAATGATTGATACATTTTAATTTTTATTAATTTCGATATAAATAAATAAATTTGTTTATTGTAAAATAAAAACACATACTCTATCCTCTGAAATAACACTTTTATTAGCAAAAACTTTCTTTGTTCATATATTTTAACTTAAAATAAACGTTTATTATTTTTAAACATATGCAATTGTTTAAACAATATTTCACAAACAATAATAAAATTGGTTTGATTTTTGTGGAATTAAAATATTAAAATACAACAAAATATAGAGTAAGAAAATAATATATTAGATACACATTGGAAGAAATTTTGGTGGAAATTCACTTGTGTGAATCGAACACCGCTGTCCTGCGCGTAGCACCAAAAATTATTGTTTATTTAAAAAATTTCCGGACGCCGTGGTAATTAATCGATTTTAATATTGCAAATTGCAAATAAAAGGTACAGTACACTTCTATAAGCAAAAAAGATTTCAACTTGCTATCTGCTTTATTTTCAATCCTGTAACATTTTGAAAAAATGAATTTTTTTTGCGAAAGCTGGATTGCAAAATTTATTTTGCAAAATCTATTGAACCGATCTTAATGAAATTTACAGCATTGTTTTACTGTATCATAAAGTTTTTTTGGGTGAAGTATGAAAGTCCTAAGTGTAGCATAAATTGTTGAAAAATGTAAAATGCGAATACTTGTTTTTGTATGGTTTTTTCGCAATTATTGCTATTTTGCAACTAGGGTGACTATTTTTTAAATTTTTAACCAATTCTATATTGTAGGAAATTTTATTACGCAACTTTTATGTCAGTACAACTTTTCTCGAAAATGAATACTTTTAAAGTTATAATCAAAAAACGAAGAAAAAAATAGAATTTTTCCTTAATTTTTTGACCTTTTGATTATTTAAACAATGTTCCGGACCTTTTTGAGAGGGAGGATAGCTCAAATATTATTATTTGATTTATTTTCAAGCAATTTCTGCAAAAAAAATTGAGTCACCTCTCAACGTCCATCTCAAAACAGATGCGTCCTGGACTATATCCTCACATTTCATTTAACGTGGACAGGAAAATCTAAAACCGTCTCGACAGCTTTATCACTTACCTTCTGTATTTCGCATGGTACGAGTATACTTATACTTACTCCTTTTAAATGGTAATATCTATCGGAAGGCAAAGTATACTTGTAGTACAAGTATCTGTGGTATGGATAGTAAGGCCAGTAGGAGCTATAGCGGTTAAGACTGCTGAGGGGCCAGTAGTAGTCATAGTAGAGCGAAAGCGGGGTGTAGCTTTTGTAAGATTGCGGGTAGTAAGTATAATCCACAGCCTTGATTGGATAGGGGTAGTCCAAGTAAATCGTTTTCTGAAATATTATATTCCACTATAATCTGGTATATTGTAGAGAAATAATCAAATTATTTGTAGTTAATGAACTATTTCGGTTTTTGTCCGATTTTTTATTAATGTTATGGATACAAAGAATAGGATACTCATAATGTCATAGTTAACTAGTTGATATCTCAAATAAAATTATATATTTTTTGTATAAATACATTAGGGATATTTATTTTATATGTATAATAATTTAAATCCAGGTTCAATAATAAGAACAAAAAAAATTAAATTTTAGGTCTATTTTTAATTTAATTAGTGCTTATATTTTTATAATTGCTATGTTTTTAACATTAGAACAATTAAACCAATTTTACAGAGATATGTATATGTAGTTAAAATATTTAACATTTGAGTATCCGTCACATAATAGTCCATGTTTTGCTTTTATGTAACAGGTATATCCAAATTTTAACATAAGAGACATACTTACGATTGTATGTATCATCCTTAGGTATTTCTTGACTACCGCACTTCTTTATGTTTATATAGGTTTCTACATAAATCTGAATACCAAATAAGATAAAATAATACAATACATACATATTATCAATGTGATATAATCTTTCAAAAATCCAAAATAGCCAAAAGTATTTAAATTGTTTACTGTAAGATAAGTTATTAAGGCCATCGGTACATAATTCGCAAATCTTTTACGGGTATCCCTACTTTGTCTCTCTTTACACGGCAAATTACGTGTAGTAAAATTCACACTGGTATGGATATGTAAACATTACTAGAATGTCATTCTACTTGAAAATGTCATCATTAATTTAAAGATATGTCTTTTGAATGTTCTTGGATAACTGTTATTTTTATAATTGTAAATTATTAATTCAGTTAATAAATGTGACAATTTTTTCACTAACTATGTATTCAGTGATTGTAATAATTTATATGTACAACAAAAGCTAATACTCAATCTGGAAAAGAGGAAAAGTGTTTTTTTAATAATATATTGTTACTATGAAACGCTTACAATTTTCAACATCTTTAACACAAAATACTTGGATCACAGAATATAATATCCTGATGTATTCTCTGCTTGGATCTTCCACAAATAATACACAATATATAACTTTTTTTAAGTTCACGTCTTAAATCAATTATTTATCAAATACACTATATATCAATATTATTTAATCAACAACTCAAAATATTCCCGATGCCATGTCAAGTATTTAAAATTGTCACTGATTGTCACTGTCTGACAAAGATAGATTTGGAAATATTACCACGGACGTTGTGTTCATTTTTTTCGAATCCTGAAAAAACCAATAAATATTTTTGAAAAATTTAAACGCAGAATGAAAGACTATATTATTACTGAGGGCTAAAAGTTCCTTAGAATAAATAAAAAGTTTATTTTGAATGAGATATTTTAAATTAAATATCACACTAAATTTTCTCTTAGTTTTTCACCCCTGTAACTTAATAAAATAAACATTATAGAAGTTCTCAGGGACTTTCGGCCCTCGCCAATAACGTATTCTTTAATTCTGCGTTTAAATTTTTCAAAATATTTATTAGTTATCTCACGATTCGAAAAAAATGAATCCCCAATTGAATAGCATTGCAGCCGAAAATACGTTACCCATCCTCTTAAATAGATTTCATTTTATGACCCCCTTTAAACCATCATTAATTCGGGAAGTCACAGAATTAACTTAATAATTTAATAAATAATGTTTTGATTTGTCATTTTATGTTCAAAATAGGTAAATCTTTTGATTTTTCATTTTGAAACTCATAAAATATATTTATTTCTAATTTGAATATTTTTTTTCTACAGAATGTCTTATTTGAGTTGGACCGAAGATTAAAACTTAATACACAAAGAAATGTTTACACAATTAACAGATTATTTTTTATTAAATTTAGAAATTTATAAAAAAAAAGAGTGTGTACGTTATAAGCACGTAAGAAGTTACGCTTCTGTTATCATGATTTCAAGGAAATACATATATTTTAAACAGTTTAATTGTATTTTTATTTAAAACTTAAAATAATTTTAATAAGTATTTAAAATAATACCAAAAATTAAAAATAACGTTAATACGTCATTTTTATGACCTGCAGTGGAAGCACGCAAAATAGAATTCTATTTTGCTGACGTCACAAAACGAATTTCACAATGCGAGAAATTGACGGTTGCTAGGCAACGTGACGTCACTGAAATAGAATTGTATTTTGCGTGCTCCCACAGCCGTAGCCTCCCCGAAATTGCTTTTCCCTTGGTAAATCGTACAAAATCTAAAAAACATCAGATTTTCTACACAAATTTTTAATTTTCTTTTATCATATTTTAATAGGTACTAACTACCCTATTAACAACGAAGGCAAATCCAAAGACACAAAAATTATAATAAATATATTTACTAAAAACACCAATATATTTCTTTCACAATTTATTTGCATTGACACATACGTAACTTGAAAGATTTAGCAACTAACTTTATACTGCCGGTATGCGTGTACTTCATACTGGCGCTTTTATAAAAATTCACTCTCAACATTTTTCTCAATCGCGCCTAAAGAAGTATAACTTCAAAAATAGAAACTAAAAAATATCAAGTTCTGTTATGTTACGTTTTTGGTTTTTGTCATTTAGTGGGATAATGGGATGTTATAAATAACAAAAACAAGATATATTTGAATAAATAAAATTTATTTTATTAAACTTTTCGTTCTTTAATTACTTGTTTAAAATAAGTTCAAAAAATACATATATACAAATATAAATTGCATGTAAATAATATTTTCTTAGTTTGTAGTCTTCGAGATTCAGTTTTTATGATAATAAATAATATTTCATCTAGTTTCTTCGGATACAATTTTCTCGGAATCTAGTCTAGAAATACAAGTCGTTTCGTAGCTGAAAATAGAATCATGGTATTAGGTCAACCAATTTTTTTTCAGTTATGTTTGTGTCAATTTTATTTAGGTTAATTTTTATTC